>NC_089682.1:22887769-24096102 GCF_031753505.1 Anomalospiza imberbis
ATGTTAGCCCTTATTTTCCCCCCACAATGGTCTGTTCCAAGCTGTGTGCCATGGGAGCTCTTACATGTCACATAGGTTGTTATGTTTGTGTAACTCCCCTGTTGTTTGTCCCTTTTGGGCGAGGGGGTTTTCTACCCCTCTCCGCCCGCCCCCTATTTAACCCAATGCTTTCTCTGTCCCGTTGCCATTTTGCCCTGCACCGGCGCCAGGAACAGTCGCTCGGATCACCGCTGCGACCACGCGAGAAAAGTTCTCTGCCTGGCTGGCAAAGTGCGCCTCTCTCGACCCTTTGTTTCCTCTCAGCGTTAAGCTATCAAAGCTGCGAACCCACACTGGAGCACTCAGCACTAGCAGGGAGGCAAACGTCATAGCCCTGGAGTGCCCGTCCGCGTGGCAGCCACGGTCTCTGCAAGGGCAGCTCTAGCCGGGCGTTCCTTCTGCCAGAAGTTGTGGCGGATGCAAACCCAGCAAGTTAAGACCAAGAAAAAGAAAGAAAGCAGTTTTTTCTATGCTCATCTTTTGAACCTACCACCTTAAAATACTCTAATATTTAATGACACATTTCATTTTGGTCCTCTCAAAAATATTGCTTAATTCATTACTTGACCACCTTTGGTTTATTTTTTTCCTAGCAAAGGACATTTTACAGAAGATTTAATTTCCCTCTATAAAGCAGCAATCTCATGTAATCAGTTTTTATGGTCCTATTTTTTAGCCAAAATAATCTGGGTAAAGATTAATTCCTTTTATTGCATTGTGTTAGCATCATTTATTCTCAGAAACTATGTATTTATATGTATTGAGTAGGACAGCCTTTCTGCAACACATCAATGGCAGACAGTCCTGCTGCTGAGAATGTAAGCTCTGCAAATACAGCATTGGCAGTGCAAGTGACAGAGCTACACACAGCACAAAAGCCCCTGTGGTTTGCAGTGCCACAGTTAATTTCCCTTCCCATTTTAATTCACTTTCCACAGTAGCTTCCCTTTCTATCCTTTTTATTGCTTTCACTAATTTGTCCCAAAATGTAATTTAGATGCTAGTTTTAGACATTGTGCTAATAAAAGACTGCTTTTCTAATGAAGATACATTATTTTTAAAATTTCTTTAAATGTTGCCCTATCAGGTGACTCATATAACTGAACTTTTTTATTCCTGATAGTTTTGTGAATTAAAATTTTTACAGTTAGAAAAGAAGACTTGAATATGCATTTTCAAAACCAAATAAACACATGACATATTTACTTTTGTAATATATAATTGACAGCTTCAGTGGTAAATGTTGAATTTTAAATATGTTGGCAAATTTCTTTGGTTTATTTGATTCTTTTTATAAAACCTCACTTTGGCATTAAATTCTGCTTAATTTTGTCCGTTGTAGTCATAACTGTGAGGTCTACCTATGGCCACTAAAAACTTAGAGTCTTTATACAAATTCTGTATTGTTCTTGGTCAAGATAATCAGCTATTTATCATTATTCTTTATTCATTAAATAGGTTAAGATAGATCTGACAGTCAGACATGAGTTTAACAGAAAAGCAAAACTGAAATCTCCATGTGCTACCCCATTCCGGAGAAAAATTGAGAACCGGCCCACCCTGCCTGCAGTGGTAAAGCCAAAGAAAGCCAAAAGACAATAAGCTGCAAAAACCTACTCTTCTAGCATTTCATTTGTCCACAGCAAAAGCCTGAGGAAGGTTTGAATTTATAATATTGCAATGTTATATAAATACCTGATGTACTACAATTAGATATTGATGACATATTGAGGTAAAACTATTAAATTAGTACCTAAAATAAATTTAGGACATAACATATTTATTTTTTTTTTCTATGGCTCTGGGAAAGAATTGAATTATCTTATTTTAGCTCATTTTAAAACTTGTCACCTTAAGGCAGCCTCGTTATTCACTTGTCTTCTCTTTTCACATGATAGATATAAGCTCCTTCAGAAAGTAATTTACCTTATCGTAAAAGATGTTTCTGATCAGTGAGAGAAGGATCCTCTCTAGTGTCTGTGGAGTCAACAAAGTTGAGATGAGATCTTTAATTTTTAGATAAGTGAGATTAATCTCAGCTTCAAATACCATATTCAATCTTTTTTTCACTTTTTCACTATGTTTTTTTCACTTTTGATGTTTTTTCAGTATTTCTAATGTAATATAACTAGCTCAAGCCAAATACATATTGAAACCCATAAGAATCTATTCTACCTCCTGAAACAATATGAATGAGTTCAAGTAATATCCAGTGTGATTTTGAAATTGAAAACAAAATTTCTTCTGATAATTATATATATTTTTTCATTTATAAGTAATTTTAAAGATTATGTGGTATTTATTTTCCTGGCTGCCTTCATGTCCAGCAGCTTTATCTATTAGCAATAACCTATTATCTTCTCCCAATGTATCAGAAACCATTAAAATAAGTTTTATGATATGCCATACACAAAAATTCAAATTTATTTGCTATGAAATTTTGTCACATTATTTAATTGAACAGATGTACTTTCTATATGTTATTAATGATAACTAGGTTAAATATTGATTTTTACCATGTTTCACTTTTCAAATATTATGTTTGTCTCAGAACTTCAAAATAGATATCCAAAATCTGTCAAATTTAAACACATAATAATTGCACTTTGCTGTATTGTTCTCAGTTCAAGTTTTTTGTGTCAAGAACAGCACCAAATCTTTACACTGATGTAAACAAAAAAATGAGCTTCAGACACTTTGTAAAACTGAAGAATTCCACATATCATGCTAGGAACTGATCTGAAGTTTTAAAAAATTCTTTAGAGGCTGTGGATGATGCTGACAGTTAGACATCAGTCACGAAGTATAGTTATAGAAAAGGTTTTGGAATAGCTCCAGTTCTAAAGACCCAGGGATGACTGAATATAAGATGATCAGTAATCACTAGAAAAGCTTGTCTTGAAAGATACATCTTTCAATCTTAAAGAAAGGGTACCAGAAAAAAGGCCTGTTCCTATTATGGATTATCATGAAACCGGTAGATTTATTCAAAAAACAGCTAAAGACAGAAATCATTCTAAAGGCATATAAACTTTATTTACATATACACTATATACCCTTTATTTATATAGAACCATATATTATTAAAAAGAAAAAAATCACTTTTAGGGTGGTCAGGCTTTGGAATAGGTTACCCAAGGAGACGATGGAGTCACCACCTCTGGAGGTGTTTAAGAGGCATCTGGATCTTGTGCTGGGTGATATGTTTTACTGGTTTGGGAGTTACTTGGGTTGTGGCAGTGCTTGGGGTGATGGTAGGACTTGATGATCTTAAAGGTCTCTTCCAACCTTGGTTAGTCTATGATTCTAACCTAAAATTGCGACAAAATTATTAGAAGATATTGTGTGCACTGGCATGGAACCCAAGAGTTATATTAAGTTATGAAGCCAACTGTGTTAGCTGCTAACAAATTGGCAAGTAATAAAATTACAGTCTGGGACAAGAGTGTTGCATCCTGGCTTTGGATTCAAATTATGGGTTTTTTCTTTGTTAGTTTTCCAGTTCTCTGTACCCTCGTGCATCTCCCGGGTTTTCCCCTACTCCTGCGGTTTCTGTGCCCGTCTCCCCATTCTCGCGGTCCCACTCACCCCAAAGTCTCGTGTCCGCCCCTGCCGTGTTCCCATTGGTTGCTGTAGTACACGTCATCACCGCGATGTCTGTACCCATTGGGCGGGAGGACTCTCCGTCCGCCCTGTCCCTTCCCTATTTGATCCCACTCCTCGGCATGCTTGAGGCCATTTTCTTCCGTGCAAAGATGGGATCGACTGCAGCTTTTCCCCCGCAGCTCTCGCAGCCAATAAAGCATCCAGCCGCCACACAGACGGATTTGGACAAATTCCCTGCCTCTTTGTTTCTTCCCTCGCGCCGACGGTGAAGCGCGGCCAACAGCCCATCCCGGAGCACGGCAGAAAAAGCGCCCGGAGACTGCGGCGAGCCCCGGCCCCGACGAAAAGCTGAGATGCCCAAGCCGGGCGTTCGAGAGCTGACCGGGGCCGAGAAAAGTAACGCGCAGCCGTGCAAGAGGAAAAATGCCTTTCAACAGATACCAGCTATTAGAATTCAATGCTGTTACCTTCTCTGCAGAAAACCTTCAGGTCCAAATAATTACTGGGGATAATTCAATAAATAAAATCCATGTTTCTTATCTTTGGTTTCTTATCTTCTGTGGAACCTGAGCATTTACAAATAGAAAGAGACAAACTAGTATGGCTTTGATTTAAACAAAAGTATAATCAGTAAGTAAAAATGATTCCTAGATGGGGTCTAAAAGATGTCTGAGTAATTAGTTAAGATGAAATATGAAACCCTTCAATGGGTTTTTAATGGTGAAGCCATACAGTAATTGTGAAAGAAAATAGACCAAAAAACATTTCTTAGATAAAATTTACATTTGTTTCTGGTCTGACTGAAGGGGAAAATGAAACAGTATACGTCCCAGGACTGATAGAAAAATTTTAATATTACTTGACTGCACTGAGAATTGTCTATCACAGAAAGAGGAGTGCTAGATTCACCAATGACATCTACAGTTGCAAAGACATGCAGCAAGAAAACACAGCAGATTATAATTTCACTGGGGGAACCTGAATTCAAATGCAGTATTTTTTTAGATCTATTTTTGTGGCTAAACTGTGCAAGTATAACACTTAGCCCATAACCTAAAACCAAGAAAAAATAGGACTAGATTCTCATGAAAATGACCCAATATGAATTCCAAATCTTGGTATTATGTAGAAATAAGATATGTCAACTAGAATTATTGCAGAAGTAACAGATATATGGAAACTAAAACTTAAGTTTTGTATTTACAGAGCTACTTTCCAGAACTCTTTAATCTCTAGTCTGTAATCCGTCACTTTAGTTTTAAAGCGACTCAGGTACTAATACCTTTATATATAGCTAATAATTATAATTTATTTCTATTTCACTCCCCTACTGGCCTATTTAAACTTCTAGTAAAAGAACTTAAAAAATTTGTGAGACTTTCCATTAAAACTTAGATATTAAATAAAAATAAGGAAATTCTGCTATGCATAAACTCAGAGCAGAAAAACAATAATTATTATATTATATTATATTAATTATATTTATTATATAATATATAGATTATACTTTTTGTTTACATCTAAAGCAGAGTATGGAAATACTAAGAAATGGAGAAAAGTAAAAGCAGGGAGTAACAAACAAGTTATTGTATAGTATATGCTTTTTCCTCTTGTTAGAAAATATCATTGGAACACTTACTGATCAAACTGCAAGTGCATAAAGCAGAAATGTGGAAATCTCAGAACCCCAGAATTATTATTAACCCCTCAGAATTATTTCCTAGGCAAATAGCACTATTGTGTCTCGAAAATCACATACATCTAAATTCTTAATTATTGTAAAATAATTGTAGAACTCTTAAATAACACAGGTTGCAATGTGCCTTTAGATGTCATCTAGTCCATCTAGCAGCTCCAGGATGGTATAGATCAGGCTGCTCAGGGCTCTGATCAGCTGAGTTGTGAGCATCTTCAAGAGTGGAGGTTCCACATCTACAGCAGCCTCTCATGATGTTTGATGCCCCTCACAGTAAAACATATCCAGATGTAATTGGAATTTTCAATATAGCAACGTGTGTGTCCATTGCCTCTTGTCATACAACTGTGCACCTTCAGGAGGACTCCACACCTGAAAGATGGATCTTTCTCCTTAACTTTATCATGGCTTTTCAATTAATCTTTATGAAAGTTCATAATTCCTGAACCTTTTTTGCCAGCTCTTTTAATGGAGCCAGTATTTATCTGGTGCAGCACTCCAACCATCTGTACTATCTTATGAAAACTCTAAAACCCCACAGATATCATAACTCTGCACAATTAATGAATTTTTAATTCCTTTTCTGTTTTCCACACTGTTGCATCTGTGCTGCATTACTTGAAATAGATGCCCAGTCGCGGCTGCTCTTTACTTTTGTTTTCCCCAGTCAGCTCCCGAATGCCCGGCTTGGGCGTCTCAGCTTTTCATTGGGGCCGGGGCTCGCCGCAGTTTTCGGGCGCTTTTGCTGTCACGCTCCGGGGCGGGCTGTCGGCCGCGCTTTGCCGTCGGCGCGAGGGAAGAAACAAAGAGGCAGGGAATTTGTCCAAATCCGTCCGCGTGGCGGCTGGATGCTTTATTGGCTGCGAGAGCTGCGATGGAAAAGCTGCAGCCGATCCCAGCTTCGTACAGACGCAAATGGCCTCAAGCATGCCGAGGAGTGGGATCAAATAGGGAAGGGACAGGGCGGACGGGGAGCCCTCCCGCCCAATGGGTACAGACATCGCAGTGATGATGTGTACTACAGTGACCAATGGGAACACAGCAGGGGTGGACACGAGACTTTGGGGTGAGTGGGACCACGAGAATGGGGAGACGGGCACAGAAACCACAGGAGTATGGAAAAACTTGGGGGATGCACGAGGGTACAGAGAACTGGAAAACTAACAAAGAAAAAACCCATAATTTGAACCCAAACCTGGGATGCAACACCCAGTCATTCTGTTTTCACATGAGGAGTGTGAGGGTCACTTCTTCACTCTGTTTCTATATCTTCTTTTTTCTTTATCCACTTTCCTTTATCTTGTAGCATTAAGAGCTCTGTCGTTTGGACTAGGAAATTTGCTTTCAGATATGATATCTCCTCACTTTGTCAAATGAATTATTGTCCAGCCATCCCCTTTTCTTAGGGAGGGTTCCCTAGGTGCAACACAACATTTATAACCTTGAAAGAAATGTTTTCCATCAGCAATCTATGTTCCTCTTCCTTTCACCATTACCTCACCCCTTGAGTCCTGCTCATTTGCTGCTGTGGCAAAGAGGACATTCCTACAGTTTTCAGACTTATGGTACGGTCATATTTCTCCACTGCTTTCTTGGCATGGAGTTCTTTCATCATCTTCCAAGTATCATGTCTCCAGTAGACACAACTTGAATTCCAAATTCTAATAGAATTTTGAGTTATGTGAGTCTTGATTTCAAAAAGGGTTATTTCTATACTGTTGATTGAAAAAAAAATAGAAAGGACATGCACAAAGATGTAAAATAAGAAAAAGGTAATAAGCAACCTAATCCTAAATAATCAGAACAAATTGTTAAACAATGTTACAGCTACAATTGAAAAGTGTTACATTGTACTAAGGCATTTTACTTTTCATTTTAAAAAATTAGTCTCTTGGTTTTTTGTTTGGTTTTGAGGTTTTTTTTATTGCTTATTTTTCAACAAGATAGCAGGAGCTTCTTAACTCATAAAACATATGTTATTTTGTTTTAGTTGGTATTAAAAATCTGGTTATGCACATTAGTACATACATATTATTATTATTAAGAAAAATGTCATCTGAAGGTCCCTTTTGAGACAGTCTTTAAATTATTAATTGCCTTATGAAGGTATTGACAATGATACCTTAAAAAAAAAAGTCCCTGTAGATACTACTTAGTGAGGCTGTGACCCTCCCATTTTGTCGTGCTTGTGAATCATAATACCCTATCAGATCACTGATTATCAGAAAGCTCCACTCTTAGAAATAAATGCATATGCATGAATTGAAGCAGACACAGGAGTAAAAGGAAAGGGCCCTAAGGAAATGTGTCAGTTGTATTCAACACTTCAAATGCCTGTTAGGTGTGTACGTTTCCCATGATGAATAATATGGGCATTATTAATATTTCACTGTTCTTTCTTGATGTAGAGTTGAGAGCAAACAAATTAGTATTAGGTAAAGAAGATAAAGAGAATTTGAATGTTTGGTTTATGCACTCCAAGCTATGGCACATCCTAGGATTTAAGCAATCTGTAACCTGAAGGACTGTAGGCAAACTGAAATGAACAAATAAAACAAAACTACTGAGACTTAACACTCGGAGTATATTTGACTTGTTAGATATTACCTGATGCTTCAATATTCAAAATTGTTTTATTTAAAGAGAGACAGTGTGTCACAGTTCAGGTCAAGATCTTTCCTTCACTAATTTTTAAAATATTGGAAAAAAAAAGAAAAAATCCTTATTCTTATATTTTATAGGAACTGATGCATTTCTGATCTATAAATGAAATAATTAATAGAAGGCTTTACATAATTTGAAAAGTTCTACAGATAAGTTTTCAACATATTTTCTGCTGGACTTTTCCAGTGGATTGGATGATCTCTCAGAGTCCCTTATGTTCTTCTTTTTTTTTTCTTAATTGCATTTTATTTCTGTGCCCCACAGACTGGAAAATCTATATGAATTTATCCCCTGAATCAAAGAATTAGAAATACTTTCAACATAGAATATTAATGAATATATTCATGTGCTTGTTTACAAGAACTGCTCTTTTCAAAAAGAAAAGTACAGGCTGTTGTTCTGTTCATAAAAGGCCTGATTTAATAAGGAAGACTGCATTCTTTTCTGAAACTTAGAAACATTCAAAAATATTTAACCTTGAGCATCCAATACTTAAGTTACTTAATAGTCACAAATAGATAATGTTATCTTCACTTGAAAAATGCTGATTATTAGCAATATTTTCCCTCTACCAATTTTAGAAGGATTTTATAAAAAAAAAAAAAAAAACAGAAAACAAAAAACAAACCCCAAGAAATTGAAATTCAACTGATAGCCATGATATAATGAGTAGCCTAGAACAAGATGTTTCACTGTAGTCTAATTACAAAAAAAATGCTTACATGGTACTACAAGACAAACACATATTCTTGAGTTTTATTCATCACTATACAGGTGTCTACACATTTACTATCTCATAAAAAGACTAATAGAGAAAGAGTGCAAAAAACTACCTAGGTATGACTGTAACCCCAGACACCTTGTCAGACACTGCTTTCTCTCTAGATTGACCCAGGCTCGAAGTAAAATGTTGCTGTGCTACTATAAAATGTCTTGTCTCTCTTGTTTATTTGTTACTCAAGTCCTGAACTTCAAGAAGGGTCTGACACAACTGACCACAGACACATGAAAATAACTTCTGTAACTGTACATTAATATTATGCCTTTCAGTACTCGGAGAGGGCCATCAAGAAAGCTGGAGAGGGAATTTTTACAAGGCCAGAAAGTGGTAGGAAAAGGGGTAATGATTTAAAACTGAAAGAAGGCAAGTGTAAAGTAGCTATTGGGCAGAAATCCTTTCCTGTGAGGGTCATGAGGCAGGGGAAAAAGTACATCTGAGAAGCTGTAGACTCCCCAGCCATGGAAATATTCAAGGAGAGGTTGGATGGTTCTTTAAACAAGCTGGTCTAGTAGAAGGAGTCACTGCCCATAGCAAGGGGATTTGAACTAGATGACCCTTAAAGTCTGTGATTCTATGATTCTCTACGAGGTATCTCAGAGCTGGTTGGCTATGTTTGGGCAGGGTTCATAATGGTGAATTCTCATCCCACTCCTGTTTGAAAGACATTGTTAATAATTGATAAAAAGGAGCAACAATCAAATCCCAAAGATGCTCTAGATTGACTCTGAAGTTGGAAAGAAGTCACAGAAAAGGTGAAAGAAAATGTAATGTCATGAAATTATGAAGTTCATAAATCAAGGGGAGGGAAGGGAATGGAAAGGAAAGCATAATAAAACCTAGATATTTTTAGGAATATTGAGTAATCTTTGGTTTTGAGAGTGTTAGAAAAATGTAGGCAAAATCCACCATTTTTACACAGAGTAGAGGACTCTCTGAGTTTCCTTCTAGTCTTATTTGCATATCCATAGAATTTACAACTTGTGCAAAGAAATAGCATAGCCTCAATTAGTAGTCATATGGATGATGTTACTTTCAGACAATGAGGTTTTGCAAATTAAGATCGGTCTGACTCCAGTCACTGGAAGTGGCCACATACTTTTTCTGTGGGTTTTGTCCTGAGAGTAGAATATATACTTGATCATCCCAAACAAGCAGGCAGATATTTTTTTTAATGATTTTGCATAAAGCCTTTTAGGCTTAAAATTCACTGGTTTTTTGGCACTTCTGCATAACTCTGTTAACTAGGGATAGAACTGTTTAAAGGATACACCTAATTTGATCACATTTCAGCCAGGAATATTATATCTGAAAGCTGATTTTTCAATTACAGTAAAGAAAGGATATAATGTTCAAATCTGTTCTCTGAGGTGGAGGCTTCCACATCAAGGTAGAGCTGTTAACATTATTGCTTGCTGTTTTACAAAAATATGTTCTTACACTTCTGTATGGCTGGCTCTACAAAATAAATTTCAGAACAGCACAACAAGGCTGATAGACTTAATCCCGTTTGTAGTGTACAGTTTGCAAAGCTTTCCCAAGAGATCCCAAAGTTTACTGGCTAATAGCACACAGTGTACTTACTCTGAGCTGATTACATTCTGGTTTATAGTTACCAATTAGAGAAACCAATTACAGTTCCAAACTCTGTCAACAGTGTTTGACCTAATTTGATGCCAGTTAATCAGTTGCATAAACAAATTCTGTTTATGGAACAAATTGAATTTGAGTTAAAGAATATACATTATAAACTCCATACCATATTATAGATGTAAAAAAATGTAATCAACTATATTATTTAGAATGCCTTTATTGAAATGTAAAAGAGATCCTTGGAAAGAAAGCATTATCGGAGAAGCAAATAGCTTATCACAGTAGCTACTTTCTTATAATCTGCTGAGAATCTTTAGCATTGAGCTGTTTTGTATGAAAAAGTGAATTTCCCTTTCAGCTCTTTGTTTTTTATTCTTATAGATTTGATATTAGTATTTCAAAAGCTTATTGTAGCCTTAGAACTAGGAGATGTATGGGTACCCATCTGCCAAATATGTGAGGGATTATACAAATTCTTAATTTTTTTATTTTAGGACCATGATGTTGTGGTAGACATAATTGCATTTTGAAATTCACATCAGCCGAAGACTTTAACAAATACCTTAAGTTTTGAGAAGTACAAAAAAGATAAAAAGTCCACATACATTTGTTTCTCTTGGATACCAAATATTAGATATCAACTCACAGTAAACTGAAATCAGAAAAGGCAAAAAAAGGTACATGGCATAGGTTTTGTACAATGGTTTATAGTGTAATATATTGCCACATATATTTCCTGGACTCTAGATGGTCAGTCTTTGCTAAAGAATATATTTTACACTTCAGTGTTCTGTTTTTATCCCTTCCCCAATGTCCATTTTTTTTTTTTAATGTTATGACTTTCTAATAGAATGAAGAATATTGTTGTGAAATATATGCACACACAGACACACACATTTAAAACCAACAAAACAAACAAGTAAACAAACCTCAGTCTGTTTTCTAAGGCCTGAGATAAAACCCATTGCATTTGATGGAAAACTCCTATGAGACTTAAAGGCTTTCATTCCACTGTCAAGTGGGATCTTAGCTGCATGCCTAGAACAAGTACTCTCTGAACCATTTAGTAATATTTCATCATCTTGCTCACTTAAAAAAAATTATAAAGCGTAAAAGCATAAAGTTATGTATCATATTCTTCATATAGTGACAAAACTATCTTTCTGAACTGATTCTAGAGGATAAGGTATAATATTTAAACAAGGAATTTCCTGTATTGAAGTACCAATGCCATTTCATCCTGTGGACAACATAAGTAATTCCTTACTTTGCTTGGCTTTCATGTGTAGATTTTGCCTTGTCTATTAAACTGTCTTTGTCTCAGCCCATGAGTTTTCTCACTTTTCACCTTCCAGTTCTCTCCTCCATCCCACTGATGGGGAATGATTGGTCAATTGGATGGGGCTTAGTTGTTAGCTGGTGTTAAATTACAAAAATTGAAAAGAATGCTGTAAGGAAAACCAGTGTAACAAGGTGATCTCTACTACAGAATTAGGATAATCTCTTGAGTGTAAACAAGTTGTTTAGACAAATAACATTAGATCAGAGTCAAAATAAAGTGAATAAGCCAAAAATCTATACAAATGGAAAATGGAAAAAGATAGGTGGAACTTCAGGTGAAAGATCTTAATAGTTGTTGCCAATGCTACCCTTTACTTTCATAGTAAGTTTCTCGGACAATGGGGATGTTTCTTCCTACTCTTATTCCCAACTGTCCTGCTTTTATCTTCTCTCTGACCACCATAACTGGACAGTTCACAAAAGCCCTTGAGAGACTTTGAATCATTGCAGCCATGATTAAGCTGGGCTTCAGGGATTTCAAATGTGTACAAAATACAAAAATATCTTCTGCTTTGTTTGTATTCCTACATTATTTGTGTAGAACTTACTTAATGGAAATACATCTTATGACGAAGCTGCCCATATGGTATGTAGATACCCTCCTGAAACAACGTGAAATGCTTAAGGACCGTGACTCAATAATATATTTTTACCTTAAGACTATAGGTAATCACCTCTGAAGATAAAAGGAAATTCTGCTTCCTGTGTTGCCGCATGGTTCAATAAAGATTTGTGAACTCCAACATTATAATCATTCTAAACTTAACTACATATTTTGTTTCAGCACAGAGTGTCTTTTATCTGATTAAATGTTTCCTATCGTTTTGAAAATCACTATTGTGGCCTGAGGCAAACCCTGTACATCTTAAAATAGTAAGATATATAAATTATCAGTGTTTCATTTGTGGCAGTCCAAAAATATTAACATAAGAAACAAATCTTCTAGAGAATATACTAAATGTTCATAACTTTCTCTCATAATAATGTTTATTCCATTATAATGTCTTATTAGGTGCACTGAATTATTACATAAGGGGAAAAAAAGACATGCCTTCAGCTGTTTTCCTGGAGATATCAAAACTGAGCTTTCCCAAGATGCATTTATTTCCTCTTAGCTTCCTTCTACTTTACTCTGCAGATAAAGTATACACTATATTCTATTTTTCTGGGTCATTAATAATTCAAGGGATTTTACATTGCATTATATATAAAATAACTTTTGCTAATAAAAGCAGTAAAAGAGCAAAGATTTTATGTGTGGATACTGTTTAATCCTTTGGTGGACAGAACCTTGAATTCTGGAGTTAGCTATTGCATAGTATCTATAACATTGAACCAACTCCAGCAATCAAGGCGGTGTCCCTCAAAGGGTGAAAATATGAACACATATGGGAAAAAAAACAGATTAAACAGTTTCTTTTTTTTCCATTTCATATTCTTGAAGCATTTGAAATATGTAACCAAATTGTTTTCCTAAATATGTTTACAGAAACATAAATAATTATTTTCCACTTAAAATTACATAAAGTAATTTTCCTGAAAAAGATTATTTATAGTTGAATGGAAAAGCAGTACTATTTACTGTGTTACTGTTATATCCCCATGTCTCAATATAACAACATTTCCTATTACAATATCACATTATCATCTGACCTAAAAATCACCATTATTCTTATAAATATTTAGCATTGGTGATTTTTGAGATTATTAAAAGTAATCTATTCTATTCCACTTACATTTTTAAAAGAGCTTTTACATATTTATAATAGAGCTTGATCCCCGAAGCTGAAATCATAGTAACTTAGACATATTCAGTCTGGACATAATCAAAATATATACTAGAAAAATAATACCTATAATACTAATAAGATAAATCTGCTAATTTCCTTAAATATTGTCTACCATTGTACTTTTTTATTGTTCTATAATTCTTATTACTGATAGTTGGAAGAATGTTGTTACAAACTGAAGACCAAATTTATCTAACTCGATTTATTTATCTACCTTGTGCTGACTACAGGATTGTAATAAATTGGCGGTTTGGTCTCCAAACACCATGTCCAATGGTGATATTTACATATGTAATGTTATCTCCCTTAATGGGACAGCACATCCATTTTTTTATGCTCAATCTGTCTGCGCTACAGAGGTTGGATCATATTGTCACAGTTAGGTTACTGAAACTCGATAAAAGCAGGGTAAGTGAAATCACTGCAAAAAAATCACACAAAATATAAAGAATGAGAAGTTTTGCTGTAGTCCCCTAAGTATTATTATCCTGAGCAACAGCAACATTCACTTTACCAGTATTGATCAAATTAGCTCAACTCTGAAGGATCCCACAAGCTAAACAGGGGATTTTGGTATGTGGATTGAAGCAGTAATAAAAACAAAATATACAATAAAGCCAAACCCTCAATTGCAACATTTTATAGTTATTTTGGAAAGAGGCCAGTAAGGATTCATGGTAAGAATTAGAGTCATCTTGATTTATTTGGCATAGTTTCCTCTAAGTGTCTCTAGACAGTAAACCTCAGTTTTGAGAGTATAAGGCAGTTAAGAGTAACAGCTTGCAAATGTTAAAGATTTTGTACTGCTTTCTCTCTGCTAGGGAGAATGCTGAACCTATTTCCTATGCCAACCTATGATTGAATTGCCTGTTGTACACCAGATGATTTATTAACAGATATTTTTCTTAGAGATGTGTCACGTAAAATTGTGCCTCAATATATTGTAGTATAAGGATTTATCTAGTATATCTGCAACCCTAATTTTTAGAATTAAATGATAAATTTTCAAAGATCTTATATTTCAAAGGAGTTCAACCAAATACAAATTTGCATATATGGCAAATGTATGTAATTAGTTTATGTATTCATTTAACTAATTTGGGATTAGAGTTGATACACACAACATTTTATGAAGCAGCTAATCCTGGAAGCCATTTTCTGACATATGAACTCAAAATTATCAAGGATAGTCAACATGAATTCACTAAGGGGGAGTCATGCTTGACTGATTTGGTAAACTTCTGTAAGGAGATTACTATTTTGATAAATGACATGTCACAGAAACAGCACTAGATAATTTTCCAAACCTGAAAGTTTTCATATAATCATATAATTTTAGAATATGTTAGATTGAAGTGGTCATGTGGAGAGCACCTGGTCCATTCACCTGCTCAGAGAGGGGCCAGCACAGATCAGGTTGCTTGCAGCTCTGATTAGCTGAGTAATGAGCATCTTCAAGGAGCCTTTCATGGTGTCAGACAACCCTTATGGGAAAATATCTCCAGATTTAGTTGAAATTTCCTATATAGTACCTTGTGTCTCCATTGCCCCTTGTCTGATCACTGTGCAACTTCAGGAGGACTCTACACCTCCAAGTCTTTCCCCCATATGCTTTACCACTGAGTAGCTGAAGCACAATTATATCTCCTTTTACCTTAGACCAGCTCTCAGCTTCTCTTCATACATGACATACTCCAGCCCCTGAGCATCCTGATGATCCTTGGTTGGATTTGCTCCAGCACATCAATATCCTCCTTGAGTTGGGGAGCCCAAAACTACTCTCCCAAGTGCTGAATGGAGGGGACAAATTACCACCCTGAACCTGATGGCATTACTCCAACTGGTTCATCTTATGATGCTCAGGTAGAGTTTGTACCCTACAAAGCTACACCAGAGAGTCATGTTTAACTTGTACACTGTGATTCCAGGTTCTTTTCGGCAAAGTACAAAACAGGTAACAAAGAATTCATCTTGACTTCATAGAACTAAATACAATCATTTGAGTTCTGCAACCTGTCCGATTTTTCACCCCACTAAACTTCTTCCAATACAATAGATTTTTGGTTTGATTTTAGAGATAGTATGGGGTAAAATCTCACTATGATTTTTGCACCATTAACAAAAATACTATTAATTTCAGTAGGATGATCTGTATTATTACATACTGTTTATTATGAGCGACAAAGAGAAATTAGAAACTTCCAGTAGCATTGGAGCTATTCAGAATATGAAGATATTCACAAAGATGTGTCAGTAAGACTCAAAGGAGGAGGCCAATAGTTGCATTCACATCTTGGTGATTGTCTACCATAGAGCCCTTCATAGCAATTTAGACATCTGAATTATCTCAGGCTCATCTTTTTTCAGCCTGAAGTTGCTGAGAATCATAATAACATAAGCATTTTTTCCAACAATGAAGAGCTGAGTTTTGTATATTAAGTTTATATTCTTCATCTGTGCTAGGGCTACAGCAAGAAGTGAAAATATTTCCTGCTGTCTTTTACACATTTTTAAGGTCTGGATAACACTGTCATCTGAATAACTTGGCCCTACTTTAGTAATAGAAACCACTGTACCAACCATTAGAAGAAGCCCTCAAGGACACTTTATCAAGTTTTTTCTTTGGCTGGATCTTACTTGTCGTTATTCCAGAGAAAGAGAAGGAAATGGATACCCTGACACCTGAATAGTATGAGATGGCAATACATAGAACACCAGTCTCAGCATACACTGTGGATAAACCCATTACTCAAGCAACCTCAGGATTACAAAGTGGTTTTGTATCCCCATCCCTGTACTGAGTGCTCTTAAGCTATGGCAAAGGATGTCGAAATTTGCAACGTACAAAAAAGAATAAATGAGGCCTAAATACAGCCTTTACTCTCTTTGATGACTGTGTAGCTCTCTTTGCTGATAACAATCACTTGCATCCATGAAAACTATAGCCATAGCTAGGAAGATTTTAGCCCGGCTTTGGGAATAAACATCATGAATGCAAAAGAGAACTAGAAAGCTGAATCTAAGAGTACACTAACATGGAATTGGCAACAGCTGCGTTTCTAAAATGGACTTCTGATTCTACATTTGGCCCTTCCCTTCCCTTCCCTTCCCTTCCCTTCCCTTCCCTTCCCTTCCCTTCCCTTCCCTTCCCTTCCCTTCCCTTCCCTTCCCTTCCCTTCCCTTCCCTTCCCTTCCCTTCCCTTCCCTTCCCTTCCCTTCCCTTCCCTTCCCTTCCCTTCCCTTCCCTTCCCTTCCCTTCCCTTCCCTTCCCTTCCCTTCCCTTCCCTTCCCTTCCCTTCCCTTCCCTTCCCTTCCCTTCCCTTCCCTTCCCTTCCCTTCCCTTCCCTTCCCTTCCCTTCCCTTCCCTTCCCTGTGTGATGTTCTGTTGTGTTAATAAATGTGGATACAGGTTGAAAATTACAATGGAAATATTTCTTTTTACTGCACACCAAGCAAAAGAAGTCAGCAATCACAGTTCATTAAATATTGATGTATGTGGTATTTTCAGATCTTGAATGTCACTTTGTGGCTACTGTCAGAGAAAACAAAAGTTGCTATAGAAATAAGTCTCCATTATCATAAGTTTTCACCTAATTTTTGCTTTTCTGACAATGAAGAAAATTTACAGCAAACCTAGGAGGACTGTAGGTTAGATATACTGCTTTAATTCAGCTTCTATATTGACATATACAGATTTTTTTAAGTGATTTTATATATGAAAGCAGGCAACTGTTCATACATTTTTAAAATATGTTCCTGATTTATTTGGCAACTTACTGAATGTACTTTAGGAAAGTTTTACATTTAGAAGCCTATAAAATATGCATAATTTTTATTCTACTAAAGAAACTGAAACAAATATTAAGGCACAAGGAAAATTTAGTGTCCTTTGCACACATCTGGCATTGTATAAGTAGTTGTATTGTGCAAGCTCAGAATAGCTCACCTTTTCCTTTTATTATCACTATTAAATGACTCTGCTTAGGACACAGACTGCAGTAACCTGCCTGTCTTTCCAATCCTACTTCCAAAATATTGACAAGAAAAGGGAGCTAAAGGGATTGATAATGTACTAGAATCAGTATTTAAATTGCTGTAAAACTGTTCAGACTCAGGATTTTAGTATGGAGTTTGTTTGAAAACTTTATATACATAGACTTGTCTTGACAAGATATAAAATTATTGTCTTTTCCCCTTCATAATCTTCAAATAACAGTATGCTTGGGAAAAGTGAGAACTTCACCCAAAGAGCTGTGGTAAAAGGAATTAAATTCAGTTAGTGGCTGGTCACAAATATATTCCCCAGGACTCAGTATTGGGGCCAGCCACATTAAATGTCTTTATCAACCTCCTGAGTGAGGGGATAGAAGGCATCCACAGTCATTTTGCACACAACATCAAGTTGGGTGAGAGTGTCAGCCTGAGGAGGGCAGGAATGTTCTGCAGAAGATTCTGGACAGGCTGGATCAATGGGCTGAGACCAATTGCATGGGGTTCCACAAGGCCAAGTGCCAGGTCCTGCATTTGGGTCCTAACAACCCCATGCAGATCTACAGGCTGGGGACAGAGTGGCTGGAAAGTGGCCCAGCAGAAAGGACCTGGGAGTACGGGTCGACAGCTGGCTGAACATGAGCAGCTGTACATGAGCCAGTGTGCCCAGGTGCCCAAGAAGGCCAGCGGCGGCCTGGCTTGTACCAGCAATTGTGAAACCAGAAGACAAGGGCAGTGATCATCCCCCTGTATTTGGTGAGGTCATATTTCAAATACCTTGTACTTTTTTTGGGACCATCACTGCAAGAAAGACATTGAAACTCTTGATTGCATTGAAAGAAGAGCAAAAAAGTAAGAAGTCTCCAGAGAGTAAGTCTTATGAAGAGCAGATGAGGTCTCTAGGGTTATACAGCGTGAAGAAAAGCAGGCTCAGGGGAGATTGAATAACTTTCTGCAACTACCTGAAAAGATGAAGTAGTGAACTGAATATCAGCCTCTTCTCCCAGGTAACAAGTGACAGGATGAGAAGAAATGTCCTCAACTTGTACCAGGGTATGTTTTGATCAGATATTAGGAAAAAAATTTCACTGAAATGTTGGTTAAGCTTTGTAGTTGGACTCTAAGGAAGGTGGTCACCTTTTATAGAAGTATTCAAGATATGACAACAGGGTGCTTAAAACTATGGTTTACTTGACAAGGTGTTGTTCAGTGAAAGGTTGCACTCTATGATCTTACTTTTCCAACCTTTCCAAAGATTCAATGATTCTATACCTACATGAAATATAACTGACTTGTTTTTTAAAATCGTATCAAAGCTCTGAAATCTAAGAGGTTTTATGGCAACATCAGAACACAGTTTGTTCCAAGCAAACTAAAATCACATTATCACAAAAAACACTAACATTTAAAGAAACAATGATTAGATTTTTCCAAAATTCACTTCCAGTTAAAAGATCTCTTAATTTATTTTAATAAGAACACCCATATAATTCCTCCTGAAAAAGAAAGAACCAACCCAAATCTCTTTTGTTGCAATAAAACAAATCCTGGCAAAAGTCCCTTTTGACTCTTACAAAGACTGTGCTGCAGAATGCAATATTTTAATAGAGATATTCATTCTCATTGGCTCAAGAAATCCTTTCTCCATAGCGCAGCATAAGACCCAGCATGCTTTGATGATTCAGTCCCAGTAACACTATATCCCTGTTAGCATGATTAATCACCCCAAACAGAATACAGCTTGGGTTTAACTCTCCTGCTGCTTGCTGCAGAGCTGAATCAGTCAGCACCAGTTAAGGAAGTCTGCACTTCCCTTTGTCCCACAGTGTGGGCATGACCTGTGACTCTCTGCTTTGATAATATAATATTATTTCCAAGCCACTATCTAATTATCTTTCACACATACGATTTATTTGTTCACAGTGGAGAGCATTTCACTGAAAGCATTGATCAGGAACTTTGCTGTGTTGTAGTTTTTCAGTAACAGATACCTGTTGGTTAAGGAATAAAAAAACACACATATTATCTCATGGATTTAGCTCTTAATATTTTGTCTTCAGTGAAACCAGGGAAAGAGAAATTTCAAAATTCTTAACATATAATTTTGGAAACTATTGAATGAAAGGTTGCTGTTTCTTGCTTAAGTGTAATGTGTTTGTTACTGCTCCAGATCACCAGCTGAGGTCTCGGTGTTCTTGATTATAATTGTTTTCTTTCTTCTCCCTTTTCAGACAAGTAACAGAAGTTACAGAATTTTGGGCTCTTTTGGCACTCCATAACTTCTGAAAACAATTGATTTTAAGTGCAATAGTTAAAGATATTACTTTAGGCCTGACTCAATAAAGGGCTTTGTCTTGTTGGTTTTGTTTTGTTTTTAATAGGGTAAATCAAAAAGAAATAAACATGGGAACAATTTAGGAAAATGGAACTTACGATTTGCACTCCACCCAGTGATTAAGACTGATGTCCCCATTTTAATCAATAGAAACAATTGAATACCTCTAGAAGGTTATCCATTTCATCCTAAAATAGGCAGACAAGATAAAGCACATGTATCAGTCACTGTAGGTGCTGGAACTGCTTATGACAGACTTATACATCACCTGACTAAACAGAAGAGAGTTGTTTAACTGAGATGTCTGGGAACAATGTGAGATGTCCAATACATAGAATCATAGAATCATAGAATGGTTTGGGTTAGAAAGGATTCTGAAAATCATTTAGTGACAAACCCCATGCTACAGGTATGGTGATAGGGATACTTTCTAATACATCAGGTTGCTCAAAGCCCCATCCAACTTGGCCTTGAACATTTCCAGGGATGGGACATCCACAACTCCACTGGGCAACCTGTTCTAGTGCCTCATGGCCCTCACAGTTAAGACTTTCTTCCTAAAAGCTAATCTAAACCTATCCTCTGTCAGTTTAAAGCCATTAACCCTTACATGTTCTTGTAAAAAGTCCCTCTCCAGCTCTTTTAGCCCCCTTTAGTTACTACTGGAAGGTGCTATAAGGTCTCCCCAGAGCCTTCCCTTCTCCAGGTTGAACAACCCAACTCTCCCAACCTGTCTTCACAGAAGAGGCTGTCCAGACCTTGATCATCTTTGTAGCCCTCCTCTGAACTTACTCCAACAGGTTCACATCTTTCTTGTGTTGAGGATCCCAAAGTTAAAATAGAGGGACAGAATCACTGCCTTTGATCTCCTGACACACTGCTTTTGAAGCAGCTGTGAATACAGCTAGCATTCTAGGTTGCAAGTGCACATCACCAGGTCATGTTGACCTTCTTGTTAACCAACACCCCCAAATTTTTCTCTTCAGAGCTGCTTTCAATTCATTCTCTGCCCAGCTTGTGCTTGTGCTTTGATCGTGCAAACCCATGTAGAGGATCTTGCACTTGGCCTTTTCAAACTCAACTCTCAAGCCTGTCCAGGACCCTCTGGATACCAACCCTTCCCTCCAGTGTGTCAACCTCACCACACAGCTGTCAATAAGCCACTGAAATTTAAAAATAAACCAGTGCTGAAGGTGCATTCAAGCCCACTGTCCATATTTCTGACAAATATTTTTAACAGTGCTGATCCCAATGCCCAGCCCTGAGGAGCACCACTCCTGCACAACTCCACTCAGTTTTTTGCCTAAGATGAATCTGGTTTACATATGACCATATTTCATGGCTGATCTCTCCATCTTTATCTTGACCCATGAGCTTTTTTCATCTTATTTTCTCCCTCTGTCTTGTTGGGGAGTGGGAGTGAGAGAGCAGATGGGTAGATTTTGGCACTTAGGCAAGGTACTCATCACATTTATACATAATGACATACGTTAGCATTATTAACTATGTGAATTTCAGCAGGTCTCATTGGACACAGATAGCGTCATATAAATTTTGTGCTATTAATCACTTACCGAGAGAATATACTACCAGTGTAAGAATTACAATATCTGATGTATTCTACAAATAATTGTTGTTAAGGAATGACACAGAAAAATGGCAAGAGTATTATGTATTTAATTATGTGGGGGTTTCATCTTAATTTGTATCCTAAACTAAATTTGTGCAAGCACAGATGGATTAAAAGCAAATTGCAAAATGACAAAAAAAAGTAAAAAATAATTATGCAAATAACACACAATTTCTAAGCTTCAGGCAGATTGTTTAGTGCAGTTTTGTAAAACTGAGCTCTCAGAAGTAAAGACTTGGGGAACCCTGCTTTGACTGGCAGAGCAAGTCAGTCAGGAAGGCCCAGGAGATCAAAAAGAGCATCTGAGGTTTTAATAGTACAACACTCATAAAATTCTAATCATACTCTGGAGACAAAGAACAAAGGCTGACTCTGTTTCTCTTACTAAGGATACTAAGATCTAGAGGTATCAGTAAGAACAGGAAACCTATCACCAAATACATAAGGGGCTGTGAGACAACCCCAGACAGCCCCCTGATTCTGAAGAATATAAGAATGCAAGAAAAGAAAGAAAAAAATTAAAAACCCACAGACTTTCTTTTTTTGGATCACACTTTAAACATAATAATATATTTTTATACCAAATATTTGGAATGCATCTGCTAAAGAAACTTTTTGGTTTGATCATAAAAATTCAAGCAAATGAAATTTTCTCATGAACTGAAAGAGTTTTTTTCTATGCCAAGAATTTATGTAACTGTCATAACATTCCCTTCCTCACAAAAGCATGCTAAAAACTGGAGTCATACTATGTAGCTGTGTTTAGTGTGATACATTGTGAAACATATCCAGGTTGAGCACAATATGCTGATGTGGTAGTCTGTTATTTTACAGTTTGTTTTTCTGTAGTGTGTTTTAATATTCCTTGGTATAAGTTTGTAGTGGTTCAGTCTCTGTACCCCTGGCTTCCCTAACATACCCTGGCTTCCCATTTGGCTTCCCTAATGGTTCAGTCCCGAGTTGTTTACTACAGTTTTCCCCGCCAAAATGTATGTCAATCCACATGTCAATCCACCTGTACACCTCCCTTGTTCCCTTGTTTTACCCCTGTCTGTCAAAGATAGCACACTCCTTTGGTTCTGGAGTGTTCCCTGTCTCTCATCCCTTCCTCAGGGCAGAATTGGGTTGTAAGGTTTGCTCCCTCCCCATGTTGGTTTCTACTGGGGAGCCCTTACTCTGCACCCCTCCCCTAATGCCCTGCTATTGGTCAAAGGTTTGTGTTCACCCATCCCTGTAAAAGTAGTCTGTTCAGGTTCAGATTTGTCACTTGCTCTGCCCCCACTTCGAGATTAAGTTTCTAGAGATTCAGACAAGTGTCCCTCCCTTATTCCTCTGCCTCGGTTTCCTCGTGCCCTGTGCCTCTGCTGTGCTACCCACACCGCAGCAATCACCGCCACCCGCGACAGTCTCGGCAGACTCGGGGGCGGCCATGCGCGTGTCTGCCCTGTGGCCACAAGCGGGACAGCAAGCTGGCCGACATCCATCCTGTGGCCGCTGAGAGTCAGGCACATGCTGAAAATGTGATTTTTTTTTTTAACTACAAAACACCATGAAATTCCCTTAAATATTAGTGCTACACTGCTGCACGAAAATCATAATCAGCTAAGCTGTAGGTTGGTTCTGATTAGCCATCACCAAGTAATTATCACCTATCTTTTCTCACTCATCGTCCTGGAAAAAGCAAGATGTGGAATATCATTTTGTGATGAGCTGGGAAACTGCTGAAATCTAGGAAATTAAATTCTCATTTTTAAAGGCAGAAAAGAACAAAAATACCCATAGAGTAGCTTTTAATCTGTTCCTGGTTGGAACTCTATTATGAATTAAAAGTAAATAATAGAAAGGATAAGAAACTTAATATTTAGAGCTGACATTTTCAACTTTCTTGGCAGCAGAATAGGAGTCCTGCTTCAAGTACTTTTAACAGGCCTCATAACAGCTACACAGTTATAAACAGAGCTAAATAGACTCTTACATAAAACCTTAAAGCCTTTGTCAAATTTATGAATTTTTTCCTTCCAGAACTCCCCTCCTTTTACCAGATTTAAGAAGACTAAGCTCTAGGCCACTACATAATGATATGTTTATTCTCCAGCTAGGAGATGGCTCTGCCTGACCATATCAGAAGAGATTCTGTGTAGTAAAAGTCCATACTTACGAGAAATGTAAAAAAATAGATAGCTTGATTCAGCATCAAATACATGAATATCATAAAGCATTTGGGGAGAAGTTTCAGTCTGGCTGGTGATATCCTAAGCATTAAGAAAAACCTCATCCCCTGTGCAAAAGTGTATTTAAAGATAGAATATTTTGAATCAACTCTGACTACACAAGAAACCAAACAGCTTCTTAGCTTGTTGAACCAGGAGGATCAAAACCAAAGTATGTGTGTTTTAAGAGTTGTCTTTTTTGTTTCAGGACAACTATCTCAGCAGGGTCCTCTGTACATAATCTGCAATATATTGTAATTTTGAAATTAATGTTTATTCAACTTGTGATCTCAGTCTGTCTGGGGTTATGTTCCATGGGAACTGGGCGAAGTGGTTCCCCCTCAAAGGGACTAGAGCCACAACAAAAATTGCAGAGGCAGTGGGATGTTCCCAGCTGTATTGCACAGGCTAATCTTAGGAGGGAATATGTGATTTTGTTTAGATAGTTATTTTGTTACAATAAATATTATCAGGATATTTTTGATATGCAGAACAAAAAGGAAAGGTATGCCTGAAATTTATTTCTTCTAAACTTTATAGCCATGTCCTTTCCTAATTAAGTTGCTTAAACAACTAACTTCTTTTTTTGTGTATTTATGTGTAATTCAGTGGCTCATAATTGTTTAACTTTGCCCCCAAATGGTACAATAGTGTTTCTTTGTAAATTAAGAAATCCCTGAGTGCAGGTTCAGTGGAGATGTATTATTCTTTTTACAGGAAGGACTTTCTGATGATGAATCCTCAAACTTACTGAACTGGATCAGTGGGCTGGTCTGGTCTCCTCCTATTTGGATTTCTATTATTGAATATCAGAGCTTCTTTAGGAAGATATCTAGAAGTCTGAATATAATTTTACGTTGATTATAGTCTATAGTACAGACCATTCTACTTCACAGTCTGTCTCTGAATCCTCTCTGAACATAAAGTGACTGTGAGATGGGGAAACAAACTGTCTTATTTACATTAGGTATAGTCTTCTGATGATTTTATATAAATTCTCTGTATTTCATGCAGTGACTTAAAGGAGTGACAGCAGTATGTAATGTATAATACATGATTTTTTTTTGATATTTCTTCCAGAAAGCATCTTTAAGTACTCTGTAAATCATCTTGCTTTAGAATTCCCCAGATATCACAGAGGCAAAAATATTTGTATTAGATTATATTAGGAAAAGTGTCTTCACAAACATTTTACAAGCTGAGTACAAGTTGTAAGGCTATACTTACATAGTAAGGACATCACAAGTCATGACATAATATAATTTAAAATATCAGCCAAAGGTCTGCTGTTGATAACAATTTTATTTCAAATAAGAAATTATTATATCTTCTTCCCCTGTTTTAAACCCCTCTGTGCCACATCCCCATGTCTTCATCAAACATGTAAATTACTTGCTCTCCCAATATTGATTTGAAGATTTTTTAAGAGCCTGTTGATCCTTTTTTGCTCCTCTACTTCTAACTTCATAAAATCACTATTTTCTGTTTGTCATTTGTGCTGGTTTTGGTTGTGGTAGAGTTAATTTTCTTCATAGTAGCTGGTATAGGGTTGAGTTTGGATTTGTGCTGAACAAAGTATCAACAGGGTTGATAATATAGAGATGTTTTTGTTATTGCTGAGTAGGACATACACAGACACAAGGCCTTTTCTTTTCTTACAGCCATACTGTAAAGGAGGTTGTGAGTGCATAGGAGGTTAGGAGAAGACTCAGCCAGGACAGGTGACTCAAACTGACTGAAAAGATATTCCAGAGTGTATGACATCCTGCTCAGGATATAAAGTGGGGAGAAGAGGAAGAAGTAGAGCGATGTTGGGAGTGGTGACATTTGTCTTCCCAAGTCACTGTTACACACAAGGCCACTCCTGAGATGGTTAAACATCTGTCTGCCCATTGTAAGCAGTGAATTAATTCTTTGTTTTTCTTTGCTTATGTGCACAACTTTTGCTTTTTCTATTAAAACGTCTTTATGTCAATGTACACATTCTCTTTTATCTTTGCAATACTCTCTATGATCCTGCTGGTGGGGAAGTGAGTGAGTGGCTGTGTGGTTCTTGGTTGACGGCTGGGATGAAACCATGATGTCAGCCTATTCATAGCAAGTAAAATTGCCAGGGTTATTCACTTCAGGAACTTTCTGTCCACAGATGGGTCCATGAGGTCTCATAGCACCTAATTTACAAATTATACCATTACACTGGTGTTTATATTCACTGACGAGAATGCTTTCAATAGCTTTCTGGAGTGCCCATGAAAGGCACAATTTACATCCAAACACTTATGTGTCATTAGTATTCTCTGACAAATAATCCCATTCATGCCAGAGGATATATGAGGGAAGGATTCACTTTAGCTGACAAATTCCCAGAACCGGCAGTCTAAAATGTAAGGAAAACTGAAAGTTGGCAAAACAGAGTGATGTTATCAACTTGTTTCATGGCCAAAGCACTCCTGATTGTCTGCAGAATAGTATAGCCACCCCATGTATAACACATTTTGGATTAATATTATTCAGTCAAGGGTAAAAAAAAAATTATCTGTTCTGTCCTTAAGACATGGTCAGATATTAAGTGTGGGACCTAAAAATCTGAGTCAACCACTATTACCATGTCAAACTTCTTGGAAATACAAAAGCAAAACTGTTGTAACAGACAGAAGAAATTTAGCTCAACCCTCAAAAAGCTGGCAAGCAAAAACGAAGAGAAGAGAAGTTTGAGCTCATTATGATGAAAAAGTGATATTGGAACTCTGATTACTTTGAAATTTTGCCTTTCAAAAACAGGAAGTAACAGTATAAGAATTACAGAAATTTAAAATTTGAACAAAATATTGTAATCAATGTATATAAAATTTAAGACCATTAAAGACAATTTAAATTATTTGTGTCCTAAGTAAATTTTAAAAGACTAGACTTTGTACCAATTAAAAATAAGGACCTAAATGATCTGATGGAGAATGAAATATCTAATGACAAATGCAGTGATTAAGTAGAAAAAGCGTTTAGCTAGTTGAATTCACAATACTGGAAGAAAATCCATATTGATAATTTTATACCAAGATAGATGCTTTTGAGTGACCAATAGACGTGCTTTGTCTTTAAAAAAATAAAAAAGCCCTATACAATTCTAGAAATTAGGAAATTAAAATATTTATATATTTATTGTCCTAATTCTCCAGAGAAGGTAAGTTGCTGAAATAAAATACAGTTGAACCAAAAGCTTTTACCCCATTTTGAATCAAGCCATCATCATTTAGAATGAAGGAATGAAGAAATCAGAAATCTGTTTTCTCTATATCACCTACAGATCAAAGTCTGAAAAAAGAGTATCTCTTACACAAGATTAAAACACTGCTCATGAAAAAAAAAAACCCAAAACAAACATACAAAAAAACCAAAAACCTGAAAAAACACACCCAATTCTTCCAAAACATTAAAAAACACCAACTCAAAAAACACACCCCCCAAACCTTCCAAACATCTCTCAGTATCATTGTCTGTCTGCTTCCATTCATTTAGAAGCTCACAATCTAAAGGTTTTGCTTTCCAAATGTCCTACCCAAAGCTTTTCTCAAGGTCTCCCCTTAAAACCATGGTTAAAGCCATAATGGAGTTGAATTAAGTTTATTTTTAACAGAAAAAAATGTTGTTGTTCAACCGAAACTCTAATAAAAGTCAAAAACCAGAACTGCTGAATATTTTTTATTTTCTATGCTAAAGACATATCCTTATAAGTAAATAAAATAATTCTTGGAACTTCAGATACTTATGTGTTATATGTGTATGTATATTTATAGATAGAAAATCATATTTCTATGTAATATATAAATCTGGGAAGATTTCAGTAGAAAAATCTGTAAAAAAATGGAGATATATCAAACTTCTCTTGAGAGGTACATTCCAACACATTATTTCAATATTCATTGCCTAGTTGTGTGTAGTTAAAATTGCTATCAAACTCTACTTCCACTACAGAATTTGCTCTGTAATGATGGCAAAGAGCAAAGGTCCATCTTTGCTGTTTACCTGTTTAAAGTGAATATCAATCTAATTCAGGTCAGCAAATGATAGGTATAGCAGAATGTTTCATCTTTTTATGAATACATTGGTGCAGGTTTCTAGAGTAGGATCTACTGGATACCACTATATACTTCTAGTCACTGTCTCTCTGTTCTAATTTTTCAGCTGAGAAAGTGGGCAGTACTAATTAAGCTGTGTAGGTTTCTCTTTGAGTCTTTGTTCAGTTTAGCCCTTGCAGGGACGTTAGAAGCTCTTTTACTTGTTCTTGAAACTTTAGAGGCAACATTATGAATTACATCAAAACATGTACATAAGCCATGTTGCCTGAAGGTTACTGAAAGACTTTCTTAATACCAAACTGATCATATACTACATTACAATTTCAATTATGACTCCACTTTAATACACTGCTTTTTGTATCTAATCAAACAATCCTATTTTACAACTCTCACTAAAACCAACTCCTCAAGAACAAGAAAAAAGATCAAACTGAACTCATTTAGAAAGTGAAATTTTGAAATAATGAGTTAAATAATCTTATAAACAGCCATCATCTGAATAGAAAAAGTTTCTCAACAGTTTATAACTTAGCTGTAAGAGGTCTAATGAACAGAGATAATAGCATAGCATTTAAAATCTACAGAGGATGAAGTTGTTCCAAACAAATAACTCATCGATCTCTTACTAATGCAAATAAATTTATTACCATTTGAATAGGAAGCACAACTGATTGAATAGCTTTCAGTGCAAAGTGAGGCAGAAGAAGAATGCTCACATTAGGATATTTTTTGGCCTGTTCAGTGATTATTTTTAGCTTGAGGACAAAAATAGGTAAAAACCTAAACATAATGGTTTTAAGAGTTCATGTAATAATTTAATGGATTCTCTTCAGAACAAAGAAAAACAGTTTACCTGCCCCAGAAATTACTTCTAACCCATTTTCAGTGACCTGTGATAAGCAATGAATATTGCACTAGTTCTTTAAAGAAAAAATAAAAATGACTAAGTCTTTAAAGTATTAAGGAAAAACTTTCAGGAACACTTCCAGCTTTCCTACACTAATAGGCAGCTGTTCTATATATTTACTAAATATAGGAAGTATGTGTTGGTATGAGAGAGAGACAGCCCTCTACTTATTCTGACAGGTAAATTGGACTATGTGACTGAAGGGAGAACACAGTTTCCATTGCTCACTTATGTTTAAATAATATGGGTGGGTAATAACTCATATCTCATACCTTCTACTACAGTAAAAATGTAAATAGTCTGGAGAAGAGTGATAAGACATAGATTTAATTAAGGAGTTGACTGAAAGAATTTTCTCCAAAGAAAAAAACAGGAGATTATTGGTGGGAATCTGATATACTCACGGAGCTGATCAGACCAGAAAATTGATGAAAAGTGATTGTTCACTTATTCCTGTACTGGTAGTGTAGATATCACGAGAAACTAGCAGAAGGTAATTTCAAAACATGTGAATGAAAATTATGTTTCATGCAATATGGAGCTGATCTGTGGGACCCTTGCTGTGGGAAGCTGTGAATACTAAACACTGGCATAAATTCAGAAGGGGGCAGAAAAAAAAATAGTTATTGAACTAGTTCAGAAAATTCTTGAGGTGAAGATTACCAAACAGTAAGAGAATACAGTGGGGATACTATTTTTGCTTGTTCTTCTCTGTAAATTTTCTCTGAGTTTTCACTATTAACTACTATTTAAGGCAAGATACTCATTAGATCTTTGGTACATTTTATATTTACTTTCCCTTAGACTAATTACAATCAATATAGATTTCCTTCTTAGTTTGGATAAAGTTCAGATAATTTCCATGATCAGTGAATAATAACTTCATCTTTTTAATAATTATTAATTTTGTCTACATGTAGATAAAAAATTAATATGGAATTCATTCTGTGTAGTATAATCCCACTGATAAATGTAAATTGCCTTCAACTATCTTCCTGCATTTAATGTTACATAGGATGCAACTTGCAGAAAAAAGCCCAGATGCTATACTGCTTTCATGCTGTTAATGTCCTACTGAAGTATGCCATAAATCTGCTGTCAGTCCTTTGACCAATTTATCACCGTAGAAAATTCTGTTCCTTTCACATTTATAAATTAAGGCCATAACATTTGCTTTTATGTGTACATGTTCTAAAGGAAGTTATGCTTAAATTCCAGATCCATTGAGAAATATTTTTAAAATATATCATGTCAGGTGTGGACCAAGAGTTAAGACTGTGGAAGAAGAGACAGAAGGAAATGCATGAAAACACAAAACTGAGCACTTGATCTCAAATAAGAGAGAATAAAAATTTGGAGATAAAAGGAAAATTAAATAAAATGCAATCTTTCTTTATCAAAGATAGATCACAATAGGGCAGCTCATATGTTATTAGATTATTAATTTTGTACAAAGAATAAGTATAAAAAAATTTTAGGACTTCTATGAATTCTTGTGGGTTTCCTCCATCCAGCACCTAAGCACCCACACAGAGTCACTCAGTCACTCCCTCAGTCACTTACTTTACCTCTTCCCTCAGTGGGAAGAGGGAGAGAACAGAAAGCTCAAAAGTGAAGAAAAAGCATTCCTGATTTGAGATAAGATAGTTTAATAAGTGAAGGAAATGGGAGGTGGGATGAAGTGGTGCAAAGGCAATCACTCAACACCTCCCACATGAAAATCGATGCTCACAGCCAGGCTGAGTGATGGTTAGCTTGGAAGAAAGCCCCAACTCTCTCTCACTCGTTGTTGCTCAGCAAGTTCAGGTCATCTCTCTTGAGTCACCTGTTGTCTGTGTTGCCTCTCAGCTTCTCACCTGCTCACCCTAGGGGGCAGGCAGAGAGAGCCACAGAAAGCCATGACCATGTGCTAACACTGGGCAGCATTAGATGAAACATGGGTGCATTATCCACACTTAGTCAAAAATCCAAATCACAGCATCCTAAAAGTTTCTATGAAAAACGGTTAATTTCATACCAGCCAAACCCCAGCCAGGCCCAGTACAGCCGTGGTTCATAGGAATATATAATTTAAACCAGAAATGCGCAGGAACTAAAATTGAAGAAATACTTTTCTCTGAGGGAGAGGAAATGAATTGTACTGAGGGTCAGTGTTACCTTGAAAGCAGATGAGTGATAGGCAGGCTTTCAGGTGTAGGTATGGTGACTCATGGCTGAGTAAGCTAGTAATGATCTTGAAACCCTTACGAAGATGTGGGACACACCTTTGAAGCAGAGAATATTCCCTCAGAGAGGAGAAAGCAATGCAAAGTAAGGCAAAGCAGAGCAAGGCTAAGGGATCCAAATTATACTGCTAATTCAGGGCAATAAAAATAGATGTAATGTGAATTCTGTGACATTAAGCAACTAAAATACCTCAGTGATTTTAATCAAGCAAACTGGATTTCTATCCACAAATGTAACAGAAAGATAAAAACAAGGGAGGATAAAACCCCTTTGTCTGATTTTCTGTCCTTAGGTTATCTATGTTAAGAAGTTGTCACTGGAACATGTATAAAAATTATTTGTCATAATAGTCTATCCATAACATATATATATACCCCTATAAAGCTCTGGGACAATCTTTCAGGAGGATGGTTACGAAACACAAAGAAAACCAACTACTTTCATAAAGGATTCTATGAATTACAATGAGAAATACATAAAAAGTAACAAAAAAATAGTTTCAACTGTGGAATACAATTAGAATGCTTCTTCCAGAGCTCTATTCTCAGCTATTACAAATAAATATATTTTTGATAATGCTAACTAATATATGTAAATTGCTGTGTAGATCAGAAAAATTACTTATGCCTACTTCAACAATTTCCCCTGAAAATAGCTTTTTTAATAAAAAGAAGACTAAATAATTATTTTCCCACACATCTGTACTACTTTGTGCTCATGCAAATTGAAACAGTGATTATTCCTTCCTGTCTAGCCTCTTACTATACTAACATTACTAAATCTTTTAATTTATAATGCAATTTCATTATCTATTTTTTCTCTGAAACCAGCAACCACAGTGTTCACATTACCTAATATATGAGCAAATTTATTGGACTTTTTTGTTCTGGCTACAAGTACATATTCTTTCAATGGCATATGGAATATTATGGCCAAATAGGAGGACCTTAATGTTGTAAACAAACAGCTCATTTTAGTCAGTTTGTTTTGCATCATTTTTACCTGAGTTTGTGTTCCTTAGTTCAGAGACATCTCTTTGCTTATTTGCTAATTTAATATCATAACTGTTAGATGTGATAAAATAGATATGATAGATTTTATGAAATTTACAATCAAAAATTCATTAAGATGTATTTCTGTTAAAAAAATGCCAACAAGTGAGTATTAACGTAGAAGAAAGAGTGGGTCTTTCTTTTGATTAAACCTCTTTCTCATTTCCATACAAAATATCCCAATTTATATAAAATTAGTTCTGTCAGAATTGTTGTTACTATTTGTGACTGACAAATTTAATGTCGAGATTAAATAAATGTTTAAAGGTGGAATTTTTTTCTCAACCTGATTCAGTATGTTATGTGGTTCTTTAACGTCTGGCAAAGCTGCAGAGGTATTAAGACTGAAATAAACCTTCTTCTGTTTTGCTACAAAGCACAGTAACACCATAAGAGAAATTGTGTTTGATAAATTATGAGGAATTTTCTCTGAATTAAATATATCCCCATATATTAGTTTATTATGCTATTAGATGTAACCCTTGCAATCACACATACATTTCAAAATTTTTCCATTTTTCTATGAAAACAAATTTATGAACCAGTGCCTGAATGTATTGTGTACAATTTGATGCAAAATATAAAGAGAAATCTTCTATAACTGATACTAGATCAAGTTTTCTTTCCAGGCAAATGACTTCAAGCTTTAATGAAAAATCAGATGAACAATACCTTTTGATGAGCAAAGATGAGCAATCTTTCAGTCTTGGTGCCTTCAGATCTGGAGTTTGGTTTTTTTTTTTTTTTGGTTTTTTTTTGTGTTTTTTTTTTCTGTTTTGTTTTGTTGTTTTTTTTTTTTTTTTTTACATTAAAGACTGTCCTCAAGAGAAAAATCTATTCTTAGTTGTTCAAGCTGAAATTTCACATGCAGCCATTGCAAACGACCAGGCAACATCTAGGGAGAAATACAATTCTGAAATAGTAATATATAAAATTAATCTTCTACATAGATCTCCTATTACCATAATTTCATTATTTACTCTACAAATACTTCTGCTTTAAATTCATAAAATTGATCTGCATGTGCTCCTGAGAGGCATGAAGAAAAAAGTAGACATTTTAGGAAACCAGTGATCAATATGGGGCTAACAATGAGAAAGGTAATTGATACTTTCTTAGATTTTTTTCAATTTAGGGCTTACAGTATGCTTATTATAAATAAAATATACAAATATTAAACATTACTGAAAAAGAAAATGTGCAATTCAGGATAAGTGCCTGAGCTGTTTGGTTACTGTGAATTAACTCTGTAGTTTGAATGTAGTCAGATGACAACTTTCTTGAATGGGGAATCTGTAAGCTAAGAGCATTTTATTTTATTGTTCTTTTAAGAAAAATTAGAAGAAAATTGTTTCCACAAGAAAAAGTCGGATAAACAGAATAATATTAAATAACAAGGCTTCTGATTTACATTGATGTCTTCACAAAACCAATATAAACTATACATTATTCAGTAATTTCTTGGAATGAATTGGTGAAAAAAAATTGATACAGACAGTAGAAAGCAACAGACTCTCCATTCAATTCTGAAAAGAGGGAAGATTTCCACTGTGTCAAAGGCGAGATATATGACTATAAATGTAGACTAAAAGAGTTCTTCATTCTCAGGAAGGGAAAGAAGACATATAGGTGGTGTAGATTTGGACAGCACAGATTTTATCAGTAGACTAAAAGTAACAAAGAAACCATATGAAACATTTTGGGAATAAAATAATATAGAAAACAGTAATTTTAAATGACATCTTTTAAAATAATGTTAGTATTAATTGTGCAATTATTGGTTAGATAATCTGAAGAGAAGGCAGAGAAGAGGAGGAAAAGGACAATAGAAAATTCATGTGCTCTCAATTGACCTGAAACTTGACCTAGAGATATATAAAATGTGAGAATGATTTCATATTATTAGAGTTTACTATAGAAGAATTTCTATAATGTGTAGAAGTTAGAAGGACAAGACTCCAAGAGTTACAATGAATGGAATGTAAGGCAGTAAAGGGAAAATAATCTTGAAGTACAGTTTTATGAGTGGAAGACATAACATGCTTAACAGGTACTAAAAGCTAAAAATGGCCCATACGAAGTTTACAATGTTACTTAGCATCAGTGTTCACTGTAAAATAAATGCCAACAGAACAGTAAAAGCTTGTTATTATCCAAGTAGACATTTAATGTTGCTGAAATGTTTACATGTCGTTAACTTAGAATGAGAAAAATAATCAATTTCTAAAAATCGTTAGGTACATTTCTTCAGTTTAGTAAGGCTAATAAAGATCATTCTCGTGTAGTGAGAGATCTGTCTGGAGCAAATTAGAGCCACTTTAAGTTTAGGGATCCATAGAAACCAGGTGGGATTATTGAAGATAAGTAAATAATGAAAATACTCTCCAACTTCAAATGAAGGTAATATTGGGCCAAAGGAAACTCAGAGCAGACATTTTAATTTCCTATACATAGCAAATTAACACACATTGCTCAGCATACTATTTTTAAAATCCAAGTTAAATAGTTATATAATTTAGAAATTTCAAGGAAAAAATGTTATTCAATTAAGCTTATTTACTAACCTTATTTGCTAAGATAATTTACTCATTTACAACATATCTGATTGGATGTAATATTCTTATATGTAATAAAGGGAATCTCAGACTATACAACATTATGGAAGGGATAATGAAGACATCATTAAAATATTCCCAAAAAGGAACATTTTTCAAAGATCAATATTCTATAATTATGCCATATTTAGTGGGTAGCTTTGGGAGTTCTTTTGGACCTCTTACTATTTAATCTTTTACTATTCATTAATAGCTTGATGCAGTAGAGAGTACCCATATTCAAAGCTGGTGATGATCCTCTGGAAAATGAATAGGGTAAGAGGAAGGGAGAATGTGAGGGCTGCAAGTAATCTTATTAGTAAAATAATTTGGTCAAGTAAGTAAAATTTCTAAACAAATATAAAACATCCCACTAAGGATTGGTGCAGATTCTGAAGCTGCTGTTGATAGCAAAAATGCCTCATAGGGAAAAGACTGGATAAGCATCAGTATCACATAAGGTCTTGTGCCTATATAGAAGTATAGGCTGAATATCAGTTACCAATTAACAATGTTCATAAGAAAAAAAAGGTCAAGAAAAAAGAGAAAAAAATGGCTAAGGAATAGTTCTTTCAGACTGTCAAAGTAATGTTCTATTCCACCCCAAAAAGATCTTCAGCAGAGTACTTATCTATTCAGAACACCATACACATATGGTATATGTGTATATGTGTTGACACATATCTTTGTCAACAAAGATACAGATAACTAAAAAAATATTAAGTACTTCAGAAAATGTGATTAGAAATGAAGAAGAAAGGTCTGCTAAACAGAAAGACTTGTCACTTAGCTTTGAAAACAGAAGGCTGAAGAAAGAAAAATGTAGTTTTTAAATAAAGTTTTCCAGAAAAGAAGGCGTTCTTTTGGCTGTTCTTTTTTAAACCAGGATAAGAAACAATGACTTCAGGAAAGGAGATTTTGGACAGAATTGTATAGCAGTTTGTTAAAAAAATCCTTAGTTCCTATATTTTATGTTTTTAAAGACGGTGTATATATTGTTTTGACTGAAGGACATAGAACTGAGTGAGTTTCTGCTGTTTCCTCTCCAATCGCCTATAACATAACAATGATATGCAATCACAAACATAGAAGCAGAGGGAAACGATATACCTACTTAAAAAACAGTAAGTATTTTTTCCCAGTAAAAGTTTTATCAAATCAATTTCAGAAAGTGTGGACCCCTGAGTAAGGCTGGCTGGGCTAGAAGCCTCGGGAGAGTATGAACTAACCTTCCTGTTAACTTGGATTAAGTATTAATGCACAAGTTAATAAAGATACTACTCTTTACTCACTTTTAGACTGCTAATCCATGCACCTTTATCCTTTGCCATATAATATTTACCAACAAATGGTCTTCTGTAAAGAAAAGTTTCCATTATTTTCAATTCTAAATAAGATTTTTTTCAATAATGATATTCTACCTATTATAAAAAATATTAACAATTACAGTAAAATTCCTCTGAAATAAAATACCACTGAATTTACTTTATAGCATCCAATCAGAGTAGGACATTAACCTTGAATTAAATTCCAATTTTAAAATTTGTGAAACTTTACATTTTAACAAATATTTAGGGTGTTTTCTTCTTTGTTTAATTTTTTTCTGTATAGAATCAAATGTTAAGGGATAATAACTATCTAAAGTCAGAAAACTATGAAAAGACATTTGTCTTTCAGGAAAAAAAAGAAAATATCCTTATGATATGTTCAAAAATTGAATACATTTAAATGAAGCATCCTTTTTCCTGTCTATAAAGCACCAGCACATGATTAGGTATTCATAATTCACTTTGCTTCTAAATGAATGCAGCACTCACTTTGTTCTACTAGTTAAATAAAATTGCTTTAGACCTGAAAACTATGGGACAAGACATTAATTAACATACTTCATCACTCAAATGTTATTCAAGAGACTCATTTTTGCTTAAATTTAATTTTTTTTCAATAGTAAGTATGGAGACTTTCTCACTTGTAGGAAATATTTGCAGAACATAGTTTATTCTTTTTTAAAATTTATACTCAAACACCTGAGGCCCTTCCAGACAATCTTCCATTTCTAACTCCTTTTTAATTTCTTGGAAAAGCAAGACAAAGCAAAGCAAAAGGAATGAAGGTATTCTGGGAGAGAGAGCAAGTATGCAGTGTGGTTTTAGAATAACCAATCTGGAATTAAAGTCAATATTATTGCTGTATCTCTGAAATAGAATTCGGAGAAGATATACTCATGAAAATAGCTGATCAAAAAGGCTGTGCATGAAAAACATACCTACACCAAAAGCACTTAACTAGCTTCAGCAATGACAATTTTCTTAATTGAATTATGCACTTTTCAAAATTAAATTCAGTTGCGATGTACTTTAAAATTATGTTTCCAAATTTATGGGGAATTTAGTTTTGTTTTCTGTATTTTCTAATTCCCAAGGATTTCTTTAATTTTGCAAGCAAAATACTGTCCTCCTACACAGTATAGTTACACATACTTACATCTTAGAAATTAAAAAAAGTTGTGCTTCATTGATGATCATTTAAATTTAGCCTGTCCTGAGACTCAGCTCTATTCAGTAACAGAATGCTAGAGGATAATTTTATCCTCTGACAAAATTTCACAAATACACCAAATAAGACACAAAATTATAGTAGTTATTAATCGTATTAATTGCTTTGAGTATTATGTTGCCACAATTTGAGTATTATGTTGTCAAATACTATTTAATATTAAAAAAATATGGGCACATACATGTATAGACATACGTACATATATATGCCTACATAATCTTTATGTCTGTTTTCATAGTGTCTGTCTTTTCCTGAATACCTGATCTTTGTATCCCTCTGTAAGAGATGGTCCAGAGGTCCCCTCACTTTTGCCTCACGATCGTCGCAATGGCAGACTGAGATCCTGAAGACCCCAGTTGGAGTTCTGGCCTGGATGAAGTGGATGCTTGCCAAGTGATTGTTTGCAGGTGTGTTTGCTGTGCCATCACGCTGCACTGCTTCAAGCAGGGCCTGGCAAGGAGCGGCTTGCTCCATACGCTTACACCTGCTTCACGAAACCTGAACCCATGAATTTTCCCACCTCTTGGCCAAATGAACTTTCTGGGGTAACTTTGGTGATCTCCCACAGTAGATCCCTCATCTGCTTCACGACCACCGTGATGGATGGAGATTGAAGCTCCCTCCCAAGGACTGAGACTGAGACCCCTATAATCCTAGCACAGGGGGCTGGCCTGACTGAAGCAGAATGTTTGTCAAGTGGTGCCTGCAGGTGTGTTTGCTGGACCAAGAAAACCATGGGTCTCGCTCACTGCTGAAATTGACTTGCCCTGCTTCGGAACACAGACTGTCTGTACCCGTTTTTCAATAGACTCATTTCTCCATTACCTGTTCTCCACACTCAGCAGTGGACTATAACAGACCCAAGTTACCCAAGACTTTGGTGAACCCCCACGAAAAACGGCGGATCTATGTGGCTGAACCATGGAGGATTTTGTCTCTCAGCTGGTAGCTATATCCCTTTTCCCCTCTTTCTCTCTCTCTCTCTCCTTTATCTCCTTTCTGATTCCTTCTGTCGCATTTGCTGTGGGCACTGAGTAAAAGGTGTATTTGTTGTGATTAAACTGATGGTCCCCTGCTGTTTGCCTTTTGCACTTTTGGGACCCGTAAAATGAATCATCATGACCCCCGCTTGTCCTAGTGGATCGTGACACTCTCAGTGCCTATTTTTCTTCATTATTGTTATTCTAGGATTTGATTTTATATATTTTTATTCTATCTTTTCCTCTTCAAGCAGCTCACTAAAGAACCACTACAGTTCCAGAATAATTGCATACCTTGTAAGGAAAAATAATCCTTGTTTTTTAAAAAAAATTCTCATCAATACTACAGAGTGCTTTTTTGTATGCACTGTTCCTTAAAATGGTCCTATCATGAAATCATAACTTTTGTCACTATATATTTTTTTAATGAAATTGCTTTTATTTGCTTTTGTGCTGTGTGTTTTATCATATGTCTTAGCATGAAAAATATTACTTCTTTGCTGATGGAAAATCTCATACACTGAGTATGGATTCTGAAAAAAAATTTCATACTTTTCAGCAATTCATGTCATGTTTTCTATTTTGTCAGGAGATGTGGCATGTTTCAGTGTGTCCCTGATCCAGGTTAGAATGTCAGAGGCAATAACGTGTTGTAGATGCTAAATCTAGATGGAAGGAGCATGTTTCTTTTATCTAATATTGCAGTAATCCGGACCAATGCTGAAGCCAGATATTGGAAACTTAGCACATACAGCTTGTCCTTAGAGGATGCCATGCATTTTCATGCAACAACATAAGCAAAATTCATTTTACATCTGCTTTTTTCCCAGAGAATATCAGCACAGGGATAAGAATTAAGATAATTATTTTAATTGAAATGAATAATTTCTGTTGATCTGATCTGAAACAGTTTTATGTCAAATATATGGTGATGGCAAATTTGCTCACAGAACAGAACTGAGCAATCAAAATTCAGGTAAATTTTCTTTAGCATGCAGCATCTCAATTAAGGTCAGTGTGGCATGCTTAGTTTTAATTTAAAAGGTTTCAGAGCTTTTATGCATTTCAGATTGTACCTATCTCATGGCTGGATGTTCCCTATCAAAATCTGAAGAAAGTGAAATTTCAGGAATGTCCTATGCCCTTTTTCATCAAAATCTCTTTATTTGCTGTCAAAAAGCTCAATCCTGGGAAGGTTTGTTTAATTTCACTTGGCAAAGGCTAAGTGCTTTTACTTCTAGTATGTGTTCCCGAAATGGAAATTTTTAAAATTTGATTAAGCATAAAACAGATCTCAATGGAAGTTTTGCTCATGCAGCAAGTATGCCTAGGAAGATTTGTGAGTCACTGGACCATGTGGTTTTATTTATCAGATAACTGATGAAGGGTCTAAGTTAAGAAGAATATGATAGGAATTATATGAGGGAATGTGACTCCAACACAGGTGAAGAAGCAACTTGGAGTCACTTAACTGCATCAATTTCCCCATTGCAGCCTCTCAAGAGAAAACTGTAGAGATGCTGAAGACCCCTGCATAAAAGCCAGCAAGAATATACAGGTCAGTTTCATATTCCCATTCTGAATGGCTGGTCCCAAGCATTCATAACATGCAATTTCTTTTCCCGATGCTACAAACAAACAAAGGAAAAAGAAAATCCTTTACAAAAATGCAATTTTACATTTTTTGTCAGCACACTGTAAAATATAAATATTTTCACTATGAGTCACAAAATGCTATGAGTCAGTAATTTATATATGAACTTTCTGGTCTTATTATATTATTTTATATTTAGTTGTATTATGATGTATTATATTAATATTATATTATATTATATTATATTATATTATATTATATTATGTTATGTTATGTTATGTTATGTTATGTTATGTTATGTTATATTATATTTATTATATATTGTAATGCCAGAGATAAGATTTTCTTTACTGTTCCTAAAATGACTTAAATTCAAGGTTAACCCCAGAGATCAGCAAATCAGAAAGTAATATACATATACTCTTCAGTGTTTTCTCAAGTTTTATTCCAATAGTGTCATGGTAGCAATTGTTGCACTCTGTATGTATTCCTTCCTTTTTTTAAATCATACTTTTCAAAAATGAAAAAAATAAATATTACCACTCAAAAATCTAGAGGCTTGGAGATCACATTTATTAATGGGACCGGATTTAGTGATTTTGCTGGATCTCACTGCTTTTATTTTAAAATGTCACCTGCTGTTTTTAAGTTACCATTGCTCAATTGAACAACATTGTAGGCTCCCTGGTCAACAAATTGAAAGGAGGGCAGGTTACCACAGAAACAGCATCAGGACAAGCCTGTAATATTGTTAAAAGAAAGCAACAGTTGGCAAAATAAGCAGCGCTTGAATTACAAAACCAAATGAAATGCTGAAGAATCCCTTCACTTGAGAAAGGGCAAGTGTTTAAGAATCAGTCAGTGAGCTGCACATCAGAGATTCACAATGTGGCAAATAAGTCCCTTCAGACTCTCTTACAAAGCTTCCAAGCAAAGGCCAAAATTTATTTGTAAAGTACAGAGAAGTCTAGAGTGAAAAGAAAAAAAATGGTTTCCAAGGTATTAAGTCTGAATGGTAGAGCCAGTTAATCAACAAGGAAAAGAAAACTCATACAATCCCCTGAGTTGTGACTGAAAAATATTTAAAAATGGGGCATAAAAAGAAAGAGCAGGAACAGTGAGACTGATGAAATGTAAAGGGAGAATAAAACTGAATATATTTATAGGAAATAGTCAGAGAAGAAATTGAAGCAAGAATGCTGGCTAAATATTTAATAGCATTCCTGCTTCAGAAGATTTTGGGTAGAAATGATGGGAGTTGTCTTCTCCACATGGGTATATCCTAAGAAGAGCAAATAAGTAGTCAGTAAAATGAAGCCTAGCACAGGCTAGTTCAGATGTACTACCCTGAGGCTATCGTCCAATAAAAAAAAGTTCCATGATGTCATAAACTCTACAGATGACAAGAGTCTGTATGTGCTGAGTGTAGTCATGGTTGCAGTTTTGGAAGTATCATATGTCACTCTTTTTGGCTTTGATGTATCCAGAGTCCACAGAGGTTACAGGTGTTCTTTGAGTGAGATGTGATTATTCTTGACATGAAAAAGTGTTGTGTGTGGTTTTTTTGGAAGGAGTTACTATTACTTACAAATGAAGTAACAAACTACAGTAGTGAGGATAAAGATTTGCATTGACTATATGACTGCACTTTTATATCTCTTTGTATTTTCATTAATTTTTTGCTTTAAAATTCATATCCAAATTATTAACACCTTTTTTAATATCATCATCATGGGTATTTAGTTGCTAGAAGATGTGTGAAAGAAAAGATTTAGCTCCTGTTTGGATTATGTCATTTATAATCCCCTGAAACTCAAAAAGCAACCTATTTTGTTAATGAATAGTGAAGCTTCCAGGATACCTTTAAATATTTCTGATTATTTTAAAATATTTTCTATGAGACCTATTTCAGAAATTAAAACAAGTATTTTCCCACTGCATCACTATAACCAATAAATGTGACAAGAAACATAATCTGGCACACCTATCAAGACCACAGGACAGCAATGTCATTTAATTGGACAGCATTCTCAAAATTAGTCAAGCAACTATCTTCTTTAAGCATTAAAATTGTATAATATTATTTTTAAAAGCTAAGTTTTGTTTCTCAGTGATGACGTTTCAAGGATCAGTAGTGCTATACATTTAGGTTCTCATTTTATCCTGGACAAAGCATCCGTCAGGAATTTGAGATGTGGGACAACAAATCTTATTTTTTTTCTGTTTTTATTGTCAGTTACTTTGGTTTTACAATAGATTATGCAGTACTTTGTTTGTTTGCTTTAAGAAATTTCTAGCTTTACTGGCTTTTTTTCCCATATAAAAATTTTAGGGAAGCTAAGAATCATAAGGTACATGGCACATATTCCATACTGAGAGCTATGTGACAAGAGAAACAGAGATTGCCCCTTTCTGTTACTGAGCTAGGTGATAGCCCCATTGGCTCTAAATCAGTGAGGAATGACCTAAATGACTGAGAGAGCAAAGGAAGCTTGCAGAGGGAAGCTGTTTCAGCCTCCACACCAGTCTGAAAAAGGAGGTTTTTGAGGAAAAACAATGCTTTTCTGACTTGTGAATATGCTCAAACAAACCTTCCATCTTAAAGCTCCCATTTTCAGATAGAAGGTTCCATACTTCTAGGACAGATAGAATAGATGTATGCAAGAATTCTGCATTGGTCTATTATGCTGCTAATTTTTACCTAGTCAATTATCTTTTTCCTTTATGTTGTTAACAGTTTTCTACTAAATGTAAAAGGAAGAGGATTAGCTGAGTTGGTTACATCATGGTGCTAATAACACCAAGGTTTTTGAGTTAAATCCCCATACAGGCCATTCATTTAAGAGTTGGACTTTCTGATTCTTGTGGGTCCCTTCCAACTCAGAAGATTCTGTAATGTCTGTAATGAAACAGGAGAGGAGAAGAAAAGAAGGTATATGGAGAAAGATTAATTGGGATAAATATGTTCTTTATTTCAGTGCACTAAACTCATATGTATGCCCTTTTAGAGTTATGCTTTGATGTTGTAAAGAAGCAATCTTATGCAGCACCCACCATGGACAGCTATGTGCATATTGGAGCCTTTATCTCTGGTATTCCTGAAGATCTCTAAAGAGGTAGAAAACACTTGGATAACAGGTGACCTTCTCATTCCTGGGCATGAACATAGTGAAAAGGAACAATACTAAAAAAAACCCCAAACCAAAACAAGCCACAAACGAAAAAACCCCTGAAAAAAAAAACCAAAAAACAAAAAAACAAAAAACTCAAAAACCCTCTTGTGTTGGGGTAGTATCTCACTTACAAAATTTTAAGTGTTTTTACTTCTGTTTGATGTACTGATGTCAGCAGATAGAAGTGCTGCCTAACGACAAGGAGAGAAAAAGATGAAAAAAAAATAAGGAAAATGTTAAAAGTAGAGAACTGTAGCAAAAAAAACTTCAGCCTAAATGAGCTGAATACTTTCAAATTATGTGAGTGAAAAAACATCAGGAAGGAGAAACTTGAACCAAAATACAGATTTTACATTGTTCTGAGCATTTATAAGTTCTTCTTCAAAGCAGAGATAACTTTTGCATTTTTGTACCACTCTGGAAAGAACAGAAATCAAAGGTGACACACAAGAGACACCTAAGCACAAAGTATATTCAGCAAAACTACATTAATTTCGTAATCAGCTATGGGAAGCCTGTCAATGGGGTGATTTAGATAATTGATTATAATTCTATGGTGATTGTGCTGTAACCTAGGCATGTTAAGGTAGTGGATGTGAATTTGATTCCACGTGATTCTACGGAAGACTGGAAGCAAATTTCCTTTCTACATGTGTATCACTAAATTAATTCTCTTTTCCTTCAGACAGGACATGGAACCAAAGATTATTTCCTGTCCCCTAAATTTGAATGTGAACACTGGTTTACAAAGATGACAGTAGGGGAGAGATTTTTTTTCGGAGAACTACTCCATTCTTTAGGATGGAAGCAGAGGTCCACAATCTGAAACTTCACAGAACTGATTTGCTCCACAGTTTTGGAATAACCTCTGAGATATAAAATCACTATTTTCACCTCTTTGGTGTATTAACTACATCCTGCCTGGGTACTAATCCCTGAGAAAGAGATATAGTCTGTTCAGCACTGAGATAATATATATATATGTAGATGTTTTTAAGCATAAGGAGAACTACTTCTTTTTAAATATTTTTAAGTTTGTTAAACTATGTATTTACAATAACTCTCAGCATATATCTATATCTTGAAATTTAGACTAAGAGGAGAGAGATTATCCCAAAGAGATTCTGATAGAGACATACACACATACATTTATTAGAATTCTTAAATGTCAACAATATTTTTATTTGCATAGTCAATAATTATTACCTTTTTTTTTATCAACAAAACAATTTGGAGGCACAGCCTGTCTTAGCCATCATTCTGGGTTCAGAGATGTCTGACAATCTGGACAAGGAAAAGAGCAAAGCTTTGAGTTCAGTTCCAATTCATGCCATATTCAAGGTGTAACCATTGCAACATTTCTTAACCTGCTACAACTTTTTATAAGACTGAATTTATAAAACATATTCAGTATTGAATATTCAGTGATTAAACATTTCTTGATGTTAGATGTCATAATAGTTCAGATAATATGGGTAGGGATTTCATGTAAGTGTAGTATTAATTGACAGTATTCTAACAAAATACATCAATGATGGGTAGATCCTTAGGCTTTTTACTTTGAGTAAACACCCGTTCCTTTGTAGTCCAATTCATTTCAAGGGAATAATATTCAGAACGCAACTCTTTTCAGCTTAAATAAAATTACCATCATGAAAGTTTACATAAGTCTGAGTCAATGTCTACAGAGGCTGATGAGAATGAACATCAAAAAATTTCAATGACTAAAACTTTTGGGGCTTCTTATTATCTCACTATTTTCTGACTGAAAAGCAGAAATTGCTGCAGTAAAAATTAAACTGCTTGCATCTACTGACACACTAATAAAGTAAGAATAAATGTTTAGCTACAGAATGCATTTTATATACACACATTTATTTACCAAAATAATAATTTTTGCACACAGACATGTTCTTTTATGTCAATGTTTCAACTAGGCCCAGGCCCAGTTGATTCAAATTCTTTAGGCTGCAAAATTTTAAGGTTTCATAAGAAAGGAATTTTGGGATCCAACAAATTCATGCCCATTTTAAAGTAACAGGTATAATGTTCATACGACAAAAATAATGAAATGATAGTAGAAAAAATTTTTTGCAAATCGCTGCTATTTTCTTCTATATTCAGTCACTTGTGCAAGCTGAAGCTATAGTTTTCATCTTTTGAGAGGGGAAACAAATATAAAAGAAGAAAAGCACAGAAGATCTATACCAACAGAAACGTCTCTTCTCCATAATTTCTTGTTCAAAAGAAGCATTCCTTTAAATTATGCCTTTGCTGAGATCCCTAATTAGCTATATTTTAAAAGCTGCTGAAATAAAGAACATATCCAATAAAACATTTTGAATCATTAAAGAAGAATGTAATGTAATATTTTATTTTTAATACTTAGTCCTAAATGAAAGCAGCTGTTTCCACTTCAGTTAAAATTAAATGTTTAGAATTAATTTGTTAAAAGTAGGTAGAACTTTAAGTGTCTCATCATCAAGAATTTGATTAGTATTTTTTTAGCACTGATAATAAAAGACACACTTGTGATTCCTGTGGAGTCCTCATTTAATATTGAAGTCTCTCATTTAAAAAACTCCATTTAGTATACAATTTGAAAGTGTTTCTAAGAGTTTCCATGTTGGATTATCTATTTGTAATTTTAACCATAATTTAATAACTGAATTCATAATACTAGTATTTTTCCCTGACCATCCTTAGCTTCTGCTCAGGCAGACATTACAGTTGTGTTGCCTATGCACCAAGTTCTTGTCTGTGTAATGGAAGGTTTATTTTAGTAAGTAAGTAATATTTAGCAAGTAATATTTAGCAAGTAATATTTTCATGTATTAGTATTAACTATATTAACTAATTATCATCTTAGTATACATATTAAGTATTGACTAAAGATCTTCTTAGGTAACTTCATCCGTCTGGAAACTTCATGTTATTTACTGAGATTGAAATGATGAAAATAAAACTTCAATTATAGGAAAATGAGGAAAAAAAGGTTATTGAGATGCATGCTTTCAGACAACAGTCTAAATGAGGCACTGAGATGAAAAAGAGGATGTCTGCTGTAGGGCCAGTACATTGTATGGCTACTCTCGTAAGTGTGGCTTCCATAAAAATTACAACCAGGTTTCAAGAGTACAAGATGAGGCAGAAACAATAGTCATAAACATTCCTTTAATGGTAATACAACAGCACTTGTATAGATAGCAGTGCAGCACAAAATTTCTGAGTGACCACCTTTGCCCACCTATGAGATTATCTAGGAACTTCATTCCGAAGAAAAGGGGAAATGACACGGATCAGCAAGGTTAGATGCAGCCTTACATACCAAAGCCTGAAGTAACTCTAGCAATGTCATTAACTTACAGTCAATTTTGTGCCTACCCTACATTGACAAAATGAGAGATCTTTTTCCAAGTATGTTTCAATACAGTCTTAATACATTTTTTCCTACATTCTTACTTACATTTTTACTTTAACATTTCTGAATTTCTCAGGAGACTTTGAAACTGATGTTGCATAGCAATATTAAAAAAGAATAAAACACAAATCCTTTTATAGATATGTGCATATATATATCTCAAGTTGTGTGTGTATATATATATAAAATATCTTTCTGATTACTTAATATATTAATATTTTTTAGCAATGCTAATAATAGTAACAAACTGTTTGCTTAAATTTATTAAATTCTCTTCAATGTACAGAAATACTTTTAAACATCCTTAGTGTTTCAAGTTGAAATATGTTAAAAGAGTATTTTTATACCTACCATGTTCTTATTAATTCACAAGTTATGAAGCTTTATACAACACTAAGGAATTTAATATTTTATCCAAATTGTGTAGAAATGAACCACTGTATTAAGTGCTTGTAAGGAGTGAGCAGGTTTCAATCATTTTGGGACGGACCAATGTTTAAACATGCTGCTCTAAGAGCCAGTTTGGGCTTTGAAATACCTTGATAATTTCAGTAATTCCCTTCACAGTGTGGCACCAGGAAGAGTTCTGTTAGTGGAACTAAAAAGGTATGTGGTGTCTATGAAAAAGATGGAAGGAATTATTTTGAAAATGAAGACAGAGGGAAGGCAAGAATAAGGAGTGATCAATTAATTATTCACCAAAGGTGGTTCCCCCTGTCTAGTACTATATTTGTATACACGCTCCCAGAACTGAAGTGGCCAGCTCCCTCATCACCTTAGGATGGATCCCATCCAGTCCCATAGTCTTGTGAGCATCTAAGTGGCTCAGAGCACCAACTACCTTCTTGTGCATTACAGGGGTTTATTCTGCCCCCTATACCAGCTTAGGAGGTCACTGAAGAAACTAAAGCCTTTGCTACTGCATTTAAACCTGCAATTGTTGCTATGTTTCTTCCTGGCAGAAAGGAAATGGTTGTCATATCAGTGCTGCATTTTGATCTAAGCAAACACTAGGTAGGGGTTTACTCAAAGACTTTATCTTCTGTGTCAGTGCTTTGTGCATAGATAGCTCTCACTGTTTACTACATACATTCTGTGATGACATTTATGCTTCAAGCAAACTCCAGCAATAATACTTTGTCTTTTGATTACATCATGGGCTCTGTGAGTGTTGGATTGTCTAAAGTACAAGTGTGGGTTTTGGTTTTGCTTGAATACTTAGGTAGTTGTTTCTGCTTTATGGCTGTGTAAATGACTTTTCATTGGCCCAGATTTCTTAAATGTTGCAATAGCTTACAATTCAATTCCACTAACATTTGCCTTTGAGAAAACATCATTTGCAGTCAACTTGTATATATAATATCCACCGGAATACCATTTAAAAGGGTGCATAAATCCAGTCAAGTAAACTGCTAATTTTATTCCAGGAAGTGTTTGCCTAACTTTTTGTGTGTTTTCAAAGCCTCATTTCTTCTCACAAAACCCATATTTATCTTTCCACAAATGTACAAAAATATCAGTGATCATCTGTGACTTACTTACACTGACTTCTGCAATTCTACTTTCTCTCACCCATTCCACAACATTCGCAAAGCCCCATTTTTACACATAGCATTATTCATTTTTTATTTTCTTTATTTTCTTTCATGGTCCACTGAAACTGCGGGGGAGCTAATAAATTTTTAGTTTCTCATGTAGTGAAATTTAGTCTTTAATGTTTTAAAGTATTTGATTTGCCCAATGGGCACTAAACAAATCAATGAAATTATTTTAAATACATGAATTTACCAGGGAACTAAAAAGACTTTAATCTTCCTCTTACAACTGTTTTCTGTGTTTCAGATTCAGTTTGATTTTTTGCCTTCACAGATGATATAGGAATGGGATAATTTATCTGGGATTTTGGGGTTCTGCCTACCTCTGTTGGGACAGGAACTCCAGCTGTCTGCCTGCTGCTCAGAAAGCCCAAACAAACCAGCAGTACACAAGCACAGCTCCTGTGGAGTGGCTCTGAGCTAGCGAGAATACACTCTGCACACGCTGACCATCTGCTCTTGTTCTGTGAGCAGAGTTGCAGTGGACATCAAAGGTAGGCAGCAGGTGTTACAGCTTCCTCCAGGATAAGTACAAGGGCCACAGTGCTGTGCAGAGTAAGCTCTTGGACTTATTGCAGGAGAGTCCATGCAAACCAGCAGCGTCTTCAGACACTTTTTTGCTTTCCAAAAAGCCAAATGGTGCCTATTGGCCATAGGTTGGTAATTTTGTCAAAGTGCCAGTTATACTGTCTCTCTTTAACCTGTTCTTCTTCAGAGCATTTTAAGAAGCTATTAAACCACTGCCTTTACACAGCAAGAAAACAGAATTCTGAAATTAAAAATGAGTAGGATGTAGACAAAGCTCAGGAGGAAAAAAAAAAAATTTTGCTCCTCCAATATGACCAGCTGCTGTCTTTTCTGCAAGACTCCTGAATTTAAGTATGCCTCTTAAAGTTGTTTTTTTTTTTCTGCCTCTGGGAATATATAGGTTTGTCTCAGCCTTTGCAGGATTGAGAACTTATTGGATGTTCATAAACAGAAGTGGTACAGAAAGAAATAATTTTTATGGCTGTATTTCCTCAGCTGGAATTTTCACAGATATGCAGTCTTGCATTTGTCACCAAAATGTGGATATGCCTCCCATTTTTTTGTAAATAACAGAGAAATACAGAGGAAAATAGTGAATATATTATCTAGATATATATACAATAGATTGGTAGTGTAATAAAATGTAGAAATAAGGACATTTGTCAAGTATTTGGCTGCAGTCCTGTTTTATGGTTAATGACATTTAAAATTATTCCTCTCCCTTCTCTGAAAGAATGCTTTCATTCCAGCTTTCTATTCATGTAGACTTTACTATTTAGAGGGACACTATCCCTCATGTTAAAATTTGTTTCTCTTGGCAAAAAAAAAAAAAAAAAAAAAAAAAGAAAATATAGTAAAGAAAGCAAGCAAACACAAATTTCATCATGGTCCTCTAGATCAGGAATTTCCTCACTTCTTTGGAACCAATTAATTGACCCTAATATGCTACACTGCTTTTACACATTTTATCTAAGTTAGTATATTAAAAAAATATATATATTGAAGAAGGAAATGGAATCCAGGAATCCTTCCTTCAACACAAGTGTTCTCAATAGTAGGCCACAGCCTAATTCTTCTGGTGTTTATATTTCTAAGTATTGATATTTCAATTATTTACACAAATGTTTAAATATAGATAGGATATGTTGAAAATATCAAACTCAACCAGTGCAAAGATTGCAATGTACTCAATCCAGGATGGGGACTTTGTGGTTTTTTTTGTGTTGAGGTTATTTGTCTTTTTTCCTTTTTTTCCTCCTGAGTATAAGAAATGGATATGGTTTCTTAAAGATGTCTTCATATCTCAAACCAATGTTTTAATTACTAGATAAAAAAAGTCTTTCCTCATTTTTCAGTGTCAAGAGAACGAGAGTAGACATAGACTTCTACCTGCAGGAGACAGTTCTGGACTAGGAGCTCTGAGAAGTCTTCCACTCTTGAAGCATATTTGAGCAGTCTTGAACTGCACTAGGAAAATGGTAGCTATTTTTTTGTCTCCTCTTTTCTGACATTTTTGTTTTATGTGTGTATTTAAGACCAGTATAGGAGTCAACATCAACAAATTCTGGATTACCTGCATAATTGATGAAGGTAACTCCAACCAGCTATGGTTGGAAGCCTGAAACAACTCCACCATGAAATCTCCTTGTTTCCCAGATGTGTCATTAAACTGAAGCAAAAGACACGTCTTAGCTATAAATGCTGTACTTTCAGAAGAAAAATATATTCCTTACAAGGAGAATATGGTCTTGGATTGCAAAGGAACACATATTGTGCATTTAAGTATGTATGCATGTGTGTATATTTTAAAAGTGCCACAGGAACCAGTATTCATCTGTCCCTGACACTTTGAAAAATGCATACTAGTATAAATGTGTGACATTGCTTATAGTGCGTATAATGTATACATAGGATATAATGTATTACACAATTTTTCAACTTTTGTACAAGAAAGATGACTTCCATATCTCAGAAAATTGGAAAATTGGAAAAATTACTGTGTCCCCTCAAAAATAGATTTTCATCACAGTTTCATCTGCTACACTGATTTTCTGAGGAAGAACCTCTTCTTAGCTAATATAATCATTGCATTTGTGTAATGATGGCGTTTTGGGTTGCTTCAATGGAAAACTGCAATGCTCTATTTATTATATTCCATAAGATCAAGCACTTTTTAATGACCCTGCTATGTTACTTGCAATTTGGATCTAATTGGGAAGATAGCTGTTTCCTTGTTTCACCATTTATTTAAGTCTTAATAGAAAACTACCTTATGAACATTGAGATTTTGGAACTAACATGAAACTAACATAACTGCCTGAGGAATAGTACTAATTATATAATTATTAGCATAATTTAAGTGAAAAAAATACAGGGCAGAATGAATAGAATAATTTTAGTTGCATCACTTCAGATCTCACTGGCTACATAATAGGAATGTAACTTGACTTAATTGATCAGAATTCATTATAGCAGGTACATAGATAAGTCAGATTTTTACCTTTTAATTTTTTACTTCTCTATATAATATCAAAGAACCTGGTCATTTTAACCCAAAGGGAGATATAATATGTTACAGAATGCAAGTAGCTTTCCAAGAAGTACATAATGCTTTACTTATCTGCTAAAACATGAAGGATTTAGTGGTAATATATTTTATAGAGATGCAAATAGAAAAAGCTGAATAACCAACCCAGTTTCATTCAGTTAGAATACTTAATTATTCAATAAAGAAAATACTAGACAAATTTAATTTTAGAAGCGTAGGTAATCACACTATGATATACAAAGACTTGAGAGATTATCGATGGCTTCCCATTCCAAGAACAAAGCACAAAACTACTAATTACTTGAGTCCAGATTCACTATGAGGATACTACAGGAAATCTTTTATAAAAACAAATTTAAAATTGACTATCTTGTCTAAACAAAGATGTATACAATTTTTAAATGAAGTTTTTTTCAAAGTTTCACATATTTGGGCTTACAATGAAAGGATTATCACAGCAAAAAAGAGGAAAATCCATTGAATATCTAAAAATAAGTGGTAGTTCACTCAAAAATGGAAGACATAATATTTTGAGATCTTCCTATATATGTCTTTTCCTTGCAAAAATACTTGAATACAAACAAATAGAGACACCTCAAGTAATGGGCTTTAGACTCACCAAGCCAGCAGTGCTGTCCTTAAAGTAGCAACAGAAGTTAGATTCAGAGAAAACAGAATTGAGGAGCCTTCTAGAAATTCTCATCTCTTTCCTCATTATGGTGAGCTTAGATGCCATAGAATAACTGAAATTTTACTATTTAACAACTGACTCGTTAGCATAACATTCAGTCACCAAACTCTACCATCTCATTTTTGAGATGTTTAAACATTGGTTGTTAACCCAAATTATCAGATGATGGGCGGAAAGATGCACCACTCAGCTCACATCTAGTTGTCTAATCTTCAGATGAAAAAGAGGGTAAGTCAGCTGATTCTTGTTGCCTGTTTCTAAGGCCACTACAGTTTAAAAAAATGTTAGTTTTGTAGCAAAATGTCTGAATCATACAAATGAAATGGAAAGCCAGAGAGGAAACCAATGTGATTGGAGTAAAAGAAGGAAATCATGATAGAGGGGTCAGATTGCACTTGTAAAACATGAGTTTTGTAATCATATAAGCTTTTTAAAAAATATATATATAATTATAGAGAAGGTGAAAAATTGAACAAATAAACATGAAAAACTGAAATAATCTTCACTATTAAACTAAATTATATAATAGAAAGAAAGCAGAATAGTTACATTCCTGAGATTAAAACAGTAGTTACATGAAATTATATTGTAGATGTTAACCTAGGAAAAAGACAGGAGTATTTAAATTGCTAAGCAGATAATTGAATTTGAAAGGTACGAGCGCAAAAGAGAAAAAAAGAAAGTACTTTGCTTGACAGTATTGTGACAGTGACAGACTGAATAATGAAACAAACAGTAGACTTTACCTAAAAAAATATTATCACAAATTCTTAAAGTCAAATATTTATAATATTTGTATATAAGCAGCTGCAATCTCATTTAATGGAAAAAGAATACTTGGGAAATAAACATATTCATAGTTGATGTACTTTTTGCTCCAGTAAACTACAAAGGAAAGAAATTCTTTTTCAGTAAAAGAAGATGGCACTTGGTTAATTGTGTATATTATTTTAAAGGAATTATTAGTTTTCCTTTCAATGTTTGTTATTTTTTCAGCAATTATTATTAAGTATCTTGATAGGATAGAATTATTATTAAGGATCTTGCTGCCACAGAAGCAGAAATTGCAACTGCTCCCCTTGCTGGCCTGACCACATTATAACATGAAAGACTAGAACTTATCACCTTGATGCTGTTCTGAAATATTAGATACTATTTTTCTTTAATCTTATTTTCATGTTCCTATACGAGGCACTGAATCCCCTAAGGTGGATGTAGGGAAGACTAGAAAAGAAACTTTTGTGGAACTTTCAGATTTTTGTCTCAGTCTATGTGGGGTGCATGGCAAAGGATCTGGGGGCTCTCTAGTTGTTTCAGAAACTCTGGGATGAGAACAAACAAGCAGATTTGGGGCATGAGTATGGCAGTTCATGTGACACATTTGAAAGTCTGATAAATACGTGTACTACATATGAAATGTTTTGGCATTAATGAAACAAACATGTTTGATGAAGAAGAGGTAAAATAAAGGAAGATTGGAAGTTCTCTTGGAACACAGCTGCATTTCAATACTGAAAGTTGCCAAATACTGCTAGTAAGTAATGGCAAGGATGAGTGAGTAGAATTACTGTAATGATGTGAAATCTAGACAAGAAAAAGGTGTTACTTTCTTTCAAGGCCTGAACTTCAAGCAATTGTGTAGCTGTAGCATAAAAGTTAATATTGTTTCTACTGTATTTTTAAGGTATCCACTGATATTTTGAGGAATGCTAATTTATATGATTTGTTAAATTAAACATAATTTGGTTTTTTTTGTTTTTTTTTTCATAGCAAGACACTTTAATTAGCGTGAAATTGCAATTTTCATATTTCAAGTTTTCTTGTTTGTTTTTCTCATTTGAATGACAATTTTAGAAATAGAATTATTTTGCCTTTTGGCATTTTTTTTTCTTTTGCAATCTAGGCAAAATCATTTAAATTTCTTCTATTATAAAGAACTATATATTATGTATGATGGTATATATTAATGTTGGTATATCAGTATATTTTAAATTATATATATATATCCAAACCCTTTCAGGTTTTAAATAATTACATAATTACTTTATGTGCCATTTATGCTTTTGACCAAAGACTGTATTATTTGCTTGAAAATTGAACTGAAAAAGTTTTGACTGCTTTTACCATCATGCATTGAGAACTTTGTGTTCTAAAATAGCAATACAAACATGTCCCCTATGATGAGTCTGACTGTACAAATATTACCTTATTTAAACATTCACAAAGGAAGGCCTGTGTAACAGCAAGACTTTTTGATTTCATTTCTTTTGGAAATGTATATGTGAATATTTTTAAATATAGTTTGAGGGTATTCTGACATAATGTATTGAGTCTGTATGGCAAGGTTTTGGTAGTGGTGGCATTACATGGGTGATTTCTGTGACAACTTCTAGAAGCTTCTCCCATATCCAGCAAATCCAAAGGCAGCAGGCTCCAACATGAACCTGCTGCCAGACAACGCTGAGTCCATCAGCAGCGGTGGGAGTACCTCTGGGACAATAGGTTTAACAGGGGGGAAAAAGGTGTTGTGTGACAGCAATTGCAGTCAGAGAGAAGTGAGAATATGTGATAGCAACATCCCTGCAGACACACCAAGGCCAGTGCAGAAGGAGTGCAAGGAGGTGCTCCAGGCACCGAAGCAGAGATCCCCTTGCAGCCCGTGGTGGGTGCAGACCATGGTGAGGCATCTGTGCCCCTGCACCCCCAAGGAGTTCCACAGCAGAGCAGAGATCCACCTGCAGCCTCTGGAGTGCCCCATGCCAGAGCAGGTAGATGTCGGATGGGGGCTGTAATCCCATGGGAGGTGAAGCAAGCTCCTGGCAGGACGTGTGCCCCTATGGAAAGAGGAGTCCACACTGGAGCAGACTTGCTGGCAGCACTTGTGATTCTGAGGGGACCCATACTGGAGCAGCTTTTTGAGGATTGCACAGGAACCCCATGCTGGAGCAGGGAAGAGTGTAAGGCATCCTCCCCACAAAAATGAAGCAGTGATGGCGACAGTAGGAGGTGAACTGACTTCAGCCCCCATTCCCTGTCCTCCCGTGCCACTGATGGGGAGCAGAGAAAGCTAATCCTGGGAAGAATGGTGGGGGAAGGAAAGTTATTTTTAAGATTTCTTTTTACTTCTCATTATGCTATTCTGATTTGATTGGTAATAAATTCATTTTCCCCAAGTTGAGTCTTTTTTGTCTGTGAAAGTAACTGCTGACTATTCATGTTCTTATCTCAAACCAGGAGCTTTTAATTATATTTCTCTCCCCTGTCCAGTGGAGGAGGGAAGTAACAAAGAAACTTTGGTGGGCACCTGGCATCAAGCTAGTCAAGCTACAACAGATCTGTACATGCATTATAAACTTCAATTCATTTGAATTGAAGATTACAAAGTATTCAATGAAACTAAATCAAGTTTCTCTAAATTTCCATTTCTCATGTAGCTGATCATAACTTAGTTTGAACTGAATCTTGCTGTGAGAATTTTTGCTCATTTTTATTCATCCAAAGTTCAAGATGAACACGACATGCAAAGTTAAGGCAACAGAAATGGCTACATATTTAATAGATATTTCACACTATTTTATACTAAATTATTTTATTTTGTTTTAACATGAAAAGTCAAACCTTAGCATTGACCATGTTCAGTAATTAATTTTGAGTAACTTTCAATTTTTGCAGTATCTTTCTTGAAGACGTAGTATTCTGAATACCATCTGTAGGTAATGAAAAAAAAATATAAACACATAACCAACTACAGAACTAAACTGCACTAAACAAAAGCTCGGGTTTTATGACTGCAGAAAGCATGAAATACTGCCCTAGTTTCATCTAGGGCAGAGTTAATTTCTTCTCAGAAGCTGTTAAAATGCTGGGTTTCTTGATTTTTACTGCAAAAGGTGTTGAAAACACACTGATATTATAGTTTTTTTGTGAAGTCAAGTTTATCATAAGTCAAGGACCTCTCATGCTCTGCCAGTGAGGAGCTAGGCAAAAAATGAAACTGAGAGGGAGAATAGCTGAGACAGATGACACGAACTGACCAAAGGGATATTCCACACCACAGAACATCATGCCCAGTACATGAACTGGGGGAGTCACCCAGAAGGGAGGCTGATCTAGGTTCAGGAATCATCATTCAGTGAATGGTGGATAACTGTACTGTGCATCACTTGTTTTTTTGTTTTTTTCCTTTGCATTATCATTATTGATATTATTTAGCATTATTATGGTATTTTACTTTCTTTTCAATTATTAAACTATTCTTAACACATAAGTTTTGCTCTACTTCTCTTCCCTATTCCATTGGGGATGGGGAGGGAAAGAGGGAGAGGATTGAGAGAGAAGCTGCATTGTGTTTTCTCTCCAGCTGGGCTTAAAACCATGACAAATACTCAATCAGAAGGTTGTCAAAATTTTCTATCTATGCTTTTATTTTACCTGTCATGGGGCACACTAAAACATTATGATCTTGGTATGTTGGGAAAATGCTAGAACTCCGTAGTAGTTTCTTCCCCCATGGATAGGTATATTTATATTTTAAATCATGCACTATAATTAAGTAATATTGCAAAAAAAAAGATAATTCTGATTACTATAACTTATATTGTTTTCTACAGTGCAGCTAATCATTAGAAGTTCCAGTTCTATCAGTAATAATACCCTCCATAACTGGAACACACACCTGTTATATTCTGGAAAGCATTTGGAACATGAGAAAACTGAGCCCGAAGCGGAAAAACCAAAACCAAACAAACCCCCTACAAAATCCAAATGATCTCCCCAAAACCCGGCCTCCTCCTCCAAGTCCACATAAAAGCAAATGTTACAGTTTCCACGGGCCTCAATAATGCCTGCCTATTTCTTTGCCTTGATCTCTAATTCCCCTTATCACTGTTCTGCCTAAATCACTGAAAATACACAACGGAAAACTGCTGTGTTCCTTCTCTGGAACACTTCTATTTAATGCAATGAAGTCTATTCAGAGTTTGTTCAAGTTCAGTGTACTTGTAATTTTGTCTTTTTAAAAACCTTCCTTCCTTCCTTCCTTCCTTCCTTCCTTGCTTGACAGAAAGAAATTCTGGATATTGTTTTTTCAAGTTTTAAATGCGACACAATATTTCACTTTTAAATTAGATTTTCGGAATTACTCTCTGGACATGTCTTATGAGAAATTCTGATATTTTCCAGTAGAAAACTACTTCTGTCTTCAAGGATGTGTTCTACCACTGGCAGGCAGATGTGTAAATACAAATTTGGTCTTGCACTGTGGGCATTCAATAGGCCTTACCAAGACAGAATGTGTGACAGGTGCTTTTGTCAGTTTCAGGTACCTGGCTTGGCTTTTTAAAGTTTTAAAGTTCAATATGTAATTCATATAGACACAAACTATTTGTACCCTGTCTTACACTTAATCATTTCCAGCAAAATCAATATTTTCTCTCTGAATTTAATAGAAGGCACTGTAAATAAGTAGGAAATCTGTAATAGAAAGCAATGACATTTTGCTTATAGCTTTATTCATACCACCTTCAAGCTTGCTGCACCATTTATGACCTCATGGACTTGAGTATACTCACTGAAAACAAAATTCCAATTTCTCAGCATTAATCTGAGCCCACAGTGTTGGTTAGCAGCTCCCCACATCCTCTACCATAAAAAAAAAAAACCCAAAGCAAACAAACAAAAAAAAAGGAAAAACTTTTTTCAACATCAAACTGTTAAACTGTTACTTTTGAGAGTAATGTACTTTTGGAACGTGTCAAGATAAGCATGATAGTTGCGTTTCGGTGGGGGGTGGGCCCCGGGGGTGTCCCCAGGGGGACCCCCAAGGCTGTGAGTTCTCTGGTGGCAGCAGGCAGGCAAGGAGACTCCACACGGCTTCTGAGGGTGCTCATTAGATGAGGTTTATTGGGGGTGCTACCCCCGGGAGGCAGCATGGTTTCTGAGGGAGAGGGGGGAAAGGGGAGTGAGGGGGGAAAGGGGAGGGGGAGAGAGGGGATGAGCGGGCACCGGCCAGGAGAGCCGGCGAAGAGAGAGAGAACCGTCCCCCTGGCCCCTGGCACACTGAACAGGGAGATTCAAAGTGGGCGCGGAACAGATCGGGCCAATGGGATTACAGACACAGGATACTGCAGGGGAGGATCACAGGCTTGGAATAAACCAGACATTTTCCAGGGATGAGACAGAGCATACCATTTAACTAAAATATAACACCACAGGTCACTAGCACAGGCTTTCACAGACCTTAGAGGTTAGCTATGAAATAAACTTTTTAACAGCAACATTCCAAGATGTGACAAATGTCTCTAGAGTTTTCTGTTACAGTGATTTCAGATATAAGAACTTATTTTGCATACCCCGGCTTTTTAAATGTGCGTGGTATTTGTGTGTAGACATAGATGTCTCTAAATAATAAAATTCTGTATATTTGTTGAGCATGAATGGTAGATATTTCGCACAATATTTATTTTAAATTCCTGCCTATTTCTACTCACCCATGTGTCTATTTATCTACCTATTTATGAAATGCATATATAGCTTTGAATGTATAAGCAGGATTACCTGAGAAACTCTTATTTCCAAAGAGTCAATAAGTATTTTTGTGCAATGTATATTTATAAACACCTCTGTCTTACTTGCTGAAAATGAAAACAGGTGTTGGAGTAGGCAGAGTGCAGCATATCCTTTAATCCTTAAATCTAGAATGCTTTTGTAAATTTTTTTTTTTCCTGACAGTAAAGACAATACTGTGAAAATCCCAAAACCTGTGGGTACTTTTCATGTAAATATTTTTTAAATTCCTCCCTCAAACCCCACCATGGCTTATTGCTATCCCATAGATGTTATTGTGTCTTAACCTATCCTTTTTCACTGATATTTATTTAGTCCATAATAGATTTTGTCTTTTAATAGTTATTCTCCCATTCATCTCCTCTCTCCATATCTATCTTTCACTGCTGTGTTGATAGCCTAAGAATGGTAGTTTGTCAGTTTAGTAATTAATTTGTGATTACAGGCTCTTCATGCTCAGTCATGTCATAGAGACAAACTGTGGCTATATTAAGTATTTGGTGGCAGGTTTACAACACACAGTCTGAACTGACTATTGATTATGTCTTTCAAGTCCTTGTATATTCTTCTTCTGTAAGTATTACAGTTGTATGTTGTTTTGCAGACAGCTGTCAACATATTCTAGAGATTGCATGTATGATTTGTAGCCAGCCCTAGGGACAGAACACCTATACCACCCCACTACAGTCTGTTCAAATAAAAGCTTTTCACTTGTTCTAGTCATCAAAGATATCTCATTAATAACTGCACAATTTGTCAAATATAATAAATAATTTGAAAGAGTTTATTCTTTATGAATAAAAAAACCTCGTATTTAATGGCAAGTACTTTGTGTTGTTTTAACAGTCTTAGTTACATTTTAATTACTGTCTCCATATCAAAACTGATATTTGGGCTTTAAGGACATTTCCTTTGGGATATGTTACAAATCATAAATTAGTATCTTACTGGATAAACATCATTTCAACAGCAAGTGTTTTCCTTTTACCTACATTCATGTAAACAAAAGTTATCCACATTGAACCAACAGCTCTATTTTCCAGGTACAGACTTGTTTGGTGTCTCAACAGATATAAATGTGGAATGTGTTGGCATTACTGTCAGTGGATCTATGCACAAGTGAATTGAGTCTGAGGGAATATTAGTCTAAGGCCTGATGCTATCAAATGTTATGTTTCAATTCCTTAGCTCTGGGCAAGAACTTCATATGACTAAAGATACCTCCCTTCTCCCTCTCACTGTGAAATAATCCATATGAATTCACACTGAATCATTTGTGCTTCTTAGTAATTCCCCCTTAGCTCCTCTGAGCTCCATCCATGGCTAATGCATGGATAACTTCAGCTTTATACAGATAATGCTTCTAACAAAATCTTGACTTTCAACAGCAGGACACATGAAAATTATCAGTATATATGTGTTTTCTGGTATCAGACAATTCCTTAAATTGAGAGCATATTGTTTTCTCATTATCTGTACTGCAATTCAATATTTACCCATCACTGTGATCAACCTTTTTCTTCAGTGATAAAAAAGGAAAACACTATCATCATGTGGCCCTGTAATACAGTATTGTCATTGCTAATAGCATGCTTCATACTGAATTTGCAAAGCTTCTGAGTTTCATCAGATTTCCTCTGTCTGAACTTTTCTTGGTCTGCCTGTACCATTATTTAAATTTTCTCTGTTTGATCAGGTGTCTATGGCTCATTTTTTCTTTCTTTCTTTCACAGAACCACAGAATGAGTAAGGTTGGAAGTAACCACAAGTGGGCCACCTGGTCCAACCTCCCTGCTCAAGCAGGATCATCCTAGAGCACAAGACACAGGATTGTGTTCAGACATAACCTCTCTAGGCAGACTATTGCAGTACTCAGTCATGCAGTAAAGAAGTTCTTCCTCGTATTCAGATGGGTCTTCCTTTGCATCAGTTCATCTTTATGTTTTATAACCATCGTTTATATAGATAGCAGTAATAAGCAGTTATTCTCTGCAAAGACATTTATAACTCTAATTACTCATTTATGACTGATGCTGTGTAGACAAAAGCATGCCTGGTATGATAGGAAGGGTCTTCAAAAAAACAAAGACAGTGTGCAGCATAGAGCAGTAGCTGCATGGGAAAATTAAAGAAAGGATGAGAATAAAACCAGGATAAGGCACAGAGACTAAGAATTATGCATGGTTTATTTTTAATTATACTATGAGTATTAGGGAGAGTTTTTCTCTATAGAAGCGTTCTGACTATGCTATTTTCCTTTCTTATGTTTTCTATATTTTCTAAATACTTGATCTATACTATTCTTCAACTAGATTGTTAAGATAGTTGTTCCAAAACCTAAAAATTTGCTTATGGATATATAGATATATATATGCACACACACATGTGATATACACACATACATATGTACATGTGTATATAGGGAAGCTTATTTTCTATCTACATAAGAGATTTTTAATATAACAACACAAATTCACAGATGAAATGTACATAAAACATTTTTTGATGCACACATGACAGTGCAAATCAATTCTATTCCATTTCTAACATTATGTCCAGGGAATATGGTTGAAAAGAAAGTTCTGGTTTTTAATGCTGCTGCAGTAAAATGTCAGTTTCAAAGCAATTTGATGTAGTACTTAAATTTTGTCCAGGATCCTCCATCTGTTTCATATTTCCATATGTTGATTGGCATTTTCATACATTTGTCTGTCCCATGAGTGTGCATAGGTTAGCACATTTTCTCTGCCTCTGTCATGGGATATGGGTAGCACTGTGATACATTTGTTTAGGATATTCTTCCTCAAATGCCTTATTTTCCATAGATCAAATAGCCTTTCCAGCATGAAATACCATGGCTGGAGTAAATTGATCAGTACACAGTGACCAACCTTCATGACTTTCAGATTCTTGTACAATCTACCTTTATCTACTTAGCAAAGGTGGTTTGCCACATAATTTTCTCACTGCAGGGGACATAAATTCTTACATATTCCTGAAAATACTTGACTTGAAATATAATAGCATTAGTTTGCCCTTTTCATAGAGATACTACATTGTCTATTTATTTGCTTGCACATTCAAATTCTTTGCACTACTGACATTTCCATTTCTTGACTCTATAGCTTACAGCTGATGTCTCAGAAAAAGGGTTTTTTTTACCAAAATACCTTAGCATAGAATTGGATCTACAGGATTCACATATCTCAATATACCAGCAATTGTTCCTTTATTCACTAAAATTCCTGTTATTTAAAGCTGTTTTCTGAATACCGAGATATGACTGTCAAGGAAAACTTAATTTTTATTTTTTTAAAAATGTTTTCTTACTAACAGAGTGACATTTGGGAAGTGTTGGGAGTGGGGCAGTGGTGTTTCCCACTTCTTTTTTCTTTCTTTTTTTCTTCCTGCATTTGTAAAAGGACTATCCTTACCCCTTTATATTATTATTAAAGAGATATTGGATCTTAGTGGAATATTGAAACCACACTGACAGAAATGGGATCAAATTTGTTACCAGGTTATCTTACTCTAATACTCATTTCCTTATCAAAATTCATTTGACAGTTCCTTTAAGCATAGTGTAAGACTACACTTAAAAATTTAATGAACTAAAAGTATCTTCTGGCTTACATATAGCTACACTTAAATGGAAAACCCTGTTCAACAAAATGTGTTATCTGATTATATACCTATGGTCTGTTTGTGCAGCAAAGAAATTAATCAATATATTTTATTTAGTTAAATCTCAGATCATAATGTAATAGGTCACACAGAGAAAAAAATGGCCCTGAAGGAATTTACTTACAAGTAGCATTCTATTTGCAAGTTAAGACTGACTTTGCAAAGACCTGTTTGTAATAGTAGGGTAAATGGTCAGAATTGTCCAGTGTTTCTTTAAGAAGTTGAAAAATTGGTGAGGGTGATTTAGAAAAATAGGTGTCTAGCCCCTTGCTTATCTTACACCTGGCTCAAGCAGGACCTAACAACTGAGTGATGTCTGGAGAGAAGAAGTTGTCTTTCCACTTGATGTTGTTCAAGTGAGGCTCAGGACAACACTGCATGTCTGTACCAGCCAACAGCTCCTCTCCTTTCACTCTGAAAAGGAAGCCTTAGTATAAATCTGCTTCATTAAGGATATAAGGATGTGTACAAAGACCAGCTGATGAAGGTGAGAGAGCCTTTACTGCCACCTCAGGACATGAAGGAGGATCTAAATGCTTATCCTACCTCTGTTGTCAACTACAAATTCTGACAGGACCCTCATTAATCCCCATTAACACATAAACTTACATATCCCTTGGGATGCAGATGAAGGCGATTTATTTTATACTAAATTCCAGTAGCCTTAACACAACAGTAAGCTATTAATACAAGACAGAAGGACTGTTAGAGGCATGCATCTTGCAAACATCATGTGAGTAGCATTCTCTAACATTAACACGTAATTGATCTCAACATTGATTTTTATTGCTAAAAAAATGTTTGCAATCACTGTCATATGTCATATGATTACCAGATAACATCCTTGAAAAATTGCATAGGAAGATAAATTCAAATATCATATGTCTTCAGTATGCATATTATACATATACATATAAGTGTGTATACTTATATTTTCTATGTAAGCTTTTTTTTTCTTTTATTTGTATAAAATGCCTTGTCTGGTGTCTGAATCTAAGAAAGAGATTAAGAAATGGCACTGAAATCTATACAAGGGAATAATTCATCAGCCATATTCTTATTCCAGGAATCTGTAATACAAAGCAGTAATTTCAAAAAGGGATAGTAAACTGGACATGCAATCAATTTTTTTTCCCTTTTTTTCAGATACTCTTATGTATATTCTTATCTTTATTTAAAGCATAGTGATGGCCCATAGGCACCTCTTCAGTAGATTTCTGGAACAGAAGCAGAAAAAAATGTAATAAAAATGGAAATTAACATTGAAAACTCTGCTAATAGCATACTTTTGAAAGTCCTACAACACAGGCTGCTAAAATATAGAACAATTTTCCAATTACTGCTTTCTGAAAAAGAAATTACTCCTGCAGCAGTCATGGCTGAACTTTGAGAAAATATGTTGAGGTAATAATAACACATTAGACTAGTAAACTCTGCTCTGCTTGATTTATGACACAGCATCCACTTATAGTTAAATGAATGTACATGCTGCCTTAGCTCCATTTCTGTCTTCTGTTTTTTTAGCCAAATGCCAGGTTGGTTTTTTAAAATTCTTCAGTGTTTTATAAAAGCTTCAATCTCAGTTTCATAATTGTTTCAGGTACTTTCTTCATCCTCAATCTCAGTAATGGTAAATTTGATCCAGTTATTTGACATTACTCAACTATAAAGTTCTAGAATACAAAAGCCTCAAAATAACACCTCAAGATCCAAGAAGCTATTATTTGGGACAACTGAAATAGGTACTTGTCAGCAGTGTATTTGTCTTCTGTCTATTCTAGAACAAGTGTAACCTCATTTCACTCAGGGCATATACCACATCATACAGTGTTTTGTTTACTTCAGGGTAAGTATTTTCAAAAAGGCTATTATTTTGGAATAGCTAATACATCATAATTAGTTATTCCAGGGTAACTTGGTCTTGTCCATAACCTCACTCAACCGTTCTGCAAATCTAAGTCATGTCTATCTACTTATCATTCTAATGTGAGTAAAGTTCTACAGCCTTTGGGACATGTTTGAGTACTCTTGTATAATACTTCATTCTTTGAACAAACCCATTGGATTCACTTTAAAGACTCTCAAAGACTTCAATGAGCTGTGAAATTAAGCTCTACCCTTGTACTCTTTTCAATCTGAATTTCATCATGGACATTTGTACAGCTGTTTTGTTGTATGAATGTTTGTGGAAGAGATTTTAATTCACCTGAATCCCTGATATTCACAGATGAATGACCATATTCATAATCCCACCATATAAGCATGAAATTACTAGCAGACTTTGACAAGGCAAAGTTGAATGAAGGTTGTGCAGGATAGAAAGTCCTTATGATTAAATTCAGCCTCAAGGCTCCCTACAATCCAATTTTTTGACTGTTTTGTATGTTCGTGTGTTTTAGTTTGTTTTGCTTTTATCCAGGTGAGAATCTGTATGCACTTCATACAGCGGAATGTCATGGTTTTGTCCTTACAAATACCCAATATTAATTGTGAAATATTCCTGAAATCCATACAACTGTTAGTTGACAGTAGTTTACAATTTTCCCCTTTGGGTCAGGAAAAAAGGTCAAGATTTGAACAGATTTAACCTAAAGACTAAAAAAAGCAAGAAAGAAGTAAGGAGCAGATTTGGCTGTTGAAGAAATACCTAATTTTATGACAGCATTATGATTTTCAGGGAACCTAATTGTGATTTTTGGTGATTCGCCATAACACATAACGTGTTTGAAGGCCACAGACTGGTACTGCAGCACTGTGATGTTTGCCACATCAGCTGAGTGTCCTGCTGGGTCCTAGTCAGAAGCTATGCGGAGAAGACTGGGGATACCTATTTTCAAGAAATACTGGAGTCAAACTTAGTGACTCTAGCAAAAGAAACATTCATGAGAGGGAAGAGAAAAGTTGAGTATGCTAATGACAAATGAAAGGGAATAAGCAAGCTTGTGCAATAGCACAGCCACTCCTTCCTTCAGCACCCATTACTTAACAACTGTTCTTTGAAAAACCTGCTTGTATTTTGTAGTCTGGAAGGATGGTGAGGTACTGGATTACAGAAAGATAATCATACCATGTGAATAAATGGCAGCACATATGAGGTGACCCAGCATGATAAGATAATAACTCCTCTCAGTCTGTCTTAATGCAAATTAGAAATCCTTCAAGCAATTAAGCTAATGAGAAAATAATTGCAGCTCACAACTGGTCTGTAAGGAAGATGAACAGGGAGACAAAAAGAAGGGAGCTCCTATAATAAATACATACTTTGATCAGCTCAGAAATGCAGTGCTAGTTGAATGACTTGTCTGTACTGTTTTGGGCTAAGGCAGAGTTATTTTTCTTTGCAGCAGCTGGTATGGGGCTATGTTTTGAATTTGTGTTGAATATAAAAGGATTATAACATAGAGATGTTTTTTATTATTGTTGAGAAGAACCTACACCAAGTAAAGGCCTTTTTTGCTTTTTGTACTGCCATACTGGCGAGGAGGCTGGGGTGGCATGGGTGGTTGGGAGGAGACACAGCCAGGACAGGTGACCCCAAATGACCAAAGGGATATTCCAGACCATAGAACATCATACTCAGTATATAAATTGGGGAGAAGAAGAAGGAAGTGGGGGATCATTGGAGTGTTTGTTTTCCCAAGTCACCATTGCATATGATGGGTCCCTGCCCATCTGCCTGCCAACAGGAAGGGGTGAATTAATTCCTTGCTTTGCTTGTGTGCACAGCTTTAGCTTTCCCTATTAAACTGTCTTTCACTCAATCCACAAGTTTATAAGCTTTTGACCTTCCCATTCTCTTCCCAACCCTACTGGGAATCCTTCCCTACCTAGTGGTAGGGGACATAGCTGTGTGGTACATGGTTACTGGCTAAAGTTAAACCACAACACTGTCCCAGCAAAACTCAGTACTTCCTGATGATAGACAAAATAAAATCTAAGATACAAGCACTTTCACTTGAAAGTCATCCTAAAGGTGGTTTCAGTAGGCAGAAATAGAAAGTTTTGACTCTTTCAGATATATCTTACTCATAATTTTTACCATATTTACCTGAACAGAGAGTAGGTTAAAGTTTAAAGATTGATGAAAAAGGTACATAAGTTTGTTTCAGAGAATTTTTGCCTCATTAGAGCCAAAGTGCCCCAGCCACACACTGTAAAGCTCTTCTGAACAAGGTCAGAAGGGATGTTATTAATCCTGGCAGAAGTGGATGATTCTTACAGTAATGTTTAGAAGAGCATTTTCCTATGGGAAATTGATGATCTTCTAGCACCTTCACAGTCTATAAAAAAGTTTGAGTATGAGCAGAATATATTTTGTTGCACTATTTTGTGTATTGTTGTACCTTTTATTTGTCATTTTCAGATTCAGTGCTCTTTAATGCAATTTTTTCCATCATCTGATATGCCACAGGTATTCTTAGACTCATTATAATGGTACTAAAACAGTAGGTAACCAGTGTCCCTTTTTTTTTTGAGAAAGTCAGCATACTTGAAAGCATTAGAGTCAACGTGGTTTATTTGTATATTAAGCTTTTTCATATATTTTATTGACAAACTATGAATGAGAATATTTTGTCTGGTATGAAATAGAACATTGGAGATCTTTGTCCTGGACATTCAGTTTAGTAATATTATAGAAATGTTGGTGATTAATATTTTTCCCATTGCAATATTAAAACATTTTTTTTTAACTTTTGAAAAATCAATTTATTATAAACTGATTAAGTATGGTCTGAAATTATATTTGTTGAACACACACACCCGTCCTTAGGACCCAGATTGTCATCATATTAAATCCCATTGAACTATTTATGACCTTTCATTCCTATATACAGATTTGAAGGGGTGATCTTTGAATACCTATATTGATATGTATAACAAGTACAGCTGAATATTTTAAAGTCTTTGAAGGCATTTTTTACAAACATTAAATTTAATTACATGATCTCAGAACACTGAGAGATAATACATGCATGTTATTTGTACTGAAATATTGGCTAGCTTTTCATAGCAGCATGTGTTGCTACAGTAGGTATTAGCAACACTACCAGTCTGACACCTGCACTAAGCAACAGACTCACTCTAATATAATTTAATAAGATGTCTTTTGTTATTAAACCAAGAATTGTATGTTGCCAACTGAGGTGGAAAATAGGTCCCAGAGGTTTTTCTCCCTTATTCCATCTGTGGTTATTTTTAGGGGGTTTTAATATTTAAAAGTCTATTACTAATTTCAGCATTGCCCATAGAAACCTGCTTTGTAGTTCTATTGCCAAATTATCCCTTGAAGGCAAGTGCTGTAAATAATTTCTCAGTTCTGTTCCTAGACACTTGCCAAGGTCATTATCTGGCTTTCCCACAGTCTCTGCATTCTGAATTTGATTGTGAGTGGTAACTAAGAAACAGTTATGAGATGCAATCACAAGCTGTGACAGTCTTATCAAAAGCTGAAGATGGTCCCCAAGCGCTCTGATGAAGCCAGTGGCTCAGCTGCTCTTGCTTCTTTAATACTTCATTTATCTTTCAAATTGGTCAACGAACAGAGCACCAAGAGCAAACATAAAACAGGCACTGTGAGGCAGGCATGACAGCCAGAGAGAATGGAGGCTCCAAGAAATTAGTTTTATGGAGCTGATTATAGTATTCCAACAATTAGTTTCTAACCAGCAATAATTTTTTCTTGTGTTCTTATACTTTGTTTCATCTCTCACAATGTCAGAAATCTGACATATCTTTTGAAAATGTAGATAATTATTTCCTGACAAGTTTCTCTTGAGTTGAGCTGATGAGGCCCTCTACAGACAGACTGGAACAGCCTCACATTCACAAGGCCTGTTCTACACGGAGGATTTCAACTACCCTGAAATCTGTTGGACAGACAACTTAATAGGGCATAAAAAAATCCATGAGATTCCTGGAACTGGTTGATGAGAACTTGCTTCTTCAAGAGATACAGAAGCCAACAAGGAGACTTGTTATGCTGGACCTTGTTTGTACCAAAAAGGAGGCCTGGTGGGGAATGGGAAGCTCAAGGGCAGCCTTGGCAGCAGTTACACGAAAAGGTGGAGCTCAAGATCCTTAGATTGATAAGGAGAGCATATAGCAAGCTTCTTACACTGGATTTCAGGAAAGCAGATGTTGGCCTCTTCAGACATTTGCTTGGTGGAATATCATGCGACCCAAGAAAGCTGGTTAATATTCAAGCATTGTTTCCTTCAAGCTCCAGATCAGTACTTCCCAATGACGCAAGCAAAGGGGTAAAGAGACTTGTATGAAAGAGCAAGGAGTTTCTGGCTAAATTGAAACAGAGTAAGTTTACAGACTGTAAGAAAAGGGACAGGCAACTTGGGAGGAATATAGGAACATTGGCAGAGAACACAGGGATGCAACGAGGAAGGCTAAGGTCAGTTTGGAAACAAATGTGGTAAGGGATGTTAAGAAGAAGGAATTCTTCAAGTACATCAGCAGAAAAGGAAAGACTAGGGAAAATGTGGTTCCACTACTGGATGAGAAGGGTACCTTGTTGATGAATAGAGCAAAAGCAGAGTTACTGAATGCCTTCTTAGATTCATTCTTTCATTCCTAAGGCCAGCCCCTAGAGGCAAGAGAGAAAGTCTGGAGAAAGGAAGATATTCCCTTGGTCAAAGCAGATCAGATTACAGTTCATTTAGACAGATCCATGGGCTTCAATGGGAATCACTTACGAGTCCTAAGAGAGACAGCAGATGTTATTGCTAAGCTGCTCTCTGTCATCTTTGAAAGGTTGTGCAGAATGCGAGAGGTGCCTGAGGACTGGAAGAAAGCTAATGTTACTCCATTCTTAAAGAAGGTCAAGAAGTATAACTCAGGAAATAGGAGGCTAGTCAGCTTCATCTCATCCCTGGAAAGGTGATGGAACAATTCATCCTAGGTGAGATCTCTAACCCTGTGGAGGAAAAGAAGGTTATCAGGTAGTTCACATGAATTAACTAAGGAGAAGTCATGTTTGACTGCTCTGATAGACTTCAGTGATGGAATGGCTGGCAGGGTAGATGACTGGAGAGCAGTGGATGTTGTCTTGTCTTCAGCAAGGCTTTTGATGCTGTTTCCGATAACATCCTGAGAAGTAAACTCAGGGATTGTGTTAGATGCATGAGCAGTGATGGAAATTGAGAACTGAACGGCAGAGCTCAGAGGGTTGTGATCAGTGGCAAAAGGTCTAGTTGGATGTCAGTAGGTAATGATGTTTTCCAGGGGTCAGTACTGGGCTTGGTCTTGTTCAATTAATTTATCAATGGCCTGGATGGAGGGGCAGAGTGTACTTTCAGCAACGATGATACAACTGTGAGGAGTATTTTATATACCAGAAGGCTGTGGTGCCATTCAGCAATATCTGGACAAACTGAAGACTATGGCAGAGAGAAGGAACATAATGAAATTAAGCAAAGACAAATATAAAGACCTAGGAAGTAATAACCTTATGAACCAGTACAGGTTAGGGCTTGACCTGCTGGAAGACAGCTTGGGGGAGGACAGTGTGGGAATCCTGGTGGACAACAAGTTAACCATGAGCCACCAATGTCCTCCTGTTGCAAAAAAAGGCCAGTAGTATCCTGGGCTGCCTTAGGAAGAGTGTAGCAAACAGGTCTGAGGGACGTGGTGTCTGAGGGAGGTGGTGAGGCCTCTTTGGGAATCCTGTGTCCATTTCTGGGCTCCCCAGCTCATGAAAGACAAGGTGGGTCTAGCAGAGGGCTACAAAGATCATTAGGAGGCACTTACAAGGAAAGCTAGGCTTATTTGACCAGAGAAGAGATGACTGAAAGGGGATCTTATCATTATTGTAAAATATGCAAATATTTTAAAAGAGAGATTCAAGGGGATCTTTACAGTGGTGCCCAGAGACAGGACAAGGGGCAACAGGCACAAACTGAAACACAGGAGGTTCTATCTGAATATGGAAAAAACTGTAAGGGTGACCGATCACCAGAACAGGCTCTCCACAGATTGTGTGGAGTCTCCTTCCCTGTAGATGTTCCAAACCCACGTGGATGTGATCCTGTTCAACCAGCTCCAGGTGAATTTGCTTCAGCAAAGGGATTGGACTACATTAATTCCAGGCATCCTTAAAAACCCCAACCGTTCCGTGAATCTGTGAGGCATGAGTTTCAGGATTAAAGTGATTGTGATATAAAGCTTTCCTTGATTTATATAACTTTACAGTGAAAAAGCACACCAAAATTAGTATCTAAGGCAGCTCATCTGTGAAAGTCACAGATTTACCTGCCATAAATGTAGGACAAAACCATGTAATGTGGCTGTGCTAAGTTGGACATCTGGTTATACTCTGAAAAGGAACCATAAGTGTGAATGTGTAGTTCAGATCCTTAAGTTTAGGAACACTCAAGGAGATAGAACTGCAGTTATTCAAGTTCACATAATTAAGTATATGGCAGAATCTTTAGCAGATCCCAGCTTTCAGCACCACATCCTGACATCCTTCAACCCCTCTGACTTTCAGTAATACTGTTTTTTAACTCTGGATACTTAGCCTCTACAGATTGACAAGGTGAAAATTAAAATGCTTTGCAAGCTCCTGACATTAAGAGTGAAATATGGTCCCAGCAGACAGAAAAGAATGTTTACCCCATTTCAAATGTTCACTTCAAGAGGAGACAAAAGGGAAAAATAAAAGGAAAAAAAGTCAAAAAGAAAAAAAAGAGAGGAAGGAAGGAAGGAAGGAAGGAAGGAAGGAAGGAAGGAAGGAAGGAAGGAAGGAAGGAAGGAAGGAAGGAAGGAAGGAAGGAAGGAAGGAAGGAAGGAAGGAAGGAAGGAAGGAAGGAAGGAAGGAAGGAAGGAAGGAAGGAAGGAAGGAAGGAAATAGAAAAAACAATAAAATGTCAGGCTTCTGACTTAAAACTTCAAAGCTGATAAGAAATGCATGACTTTTAAACATTTCTTTTAGTAAATAAATTATGTATGTAGTATTTTAGTCATAGGCTACTTTACATTCAAAAGCTACATCTCTAAAATTAAATTAGAGTCAAACCATATTCCTAGGAGCTGAAACTTGTTTGTGTATATTGTTAAATTTTTAAGGTAGGATCCCACACAGTTTTTTGTCTCAAGTATTAGTCAGTAGCTTCTTAACAACTTCTGGTCACAACTATAGGTGTACCAAAGAAGAGGAACCTTGCCACTTACTGAATAAGCATTTTGCATTCAGATATCTTTTTTTTAAAAGATGACAGAGTGTAATTGCATTCCTAGAGAATAACCTTAGCATCTTTTAAATTTGTTTTGATAGATAAAAAAACCCATAGTATTATTTGAAAAACAAATGCAATTTCATTATAAAAAATAAATAACAATTATATAGAGTAAAATTATATTCAATCCTAAGTAATGAGTTTTTTTGAGAATTTCATTGAAAAAAAAAAAAATTGAACCATGCAAACCAATACCAGAATCACATCAGCATAAGTTTTCATTTACATTCACCCGTGACTCAGATTGGAGCTGCACAGTAATTACTTCAAGAACCAATGGTTTCAAGAACCATTTTCATTGAACAGGTGGGGATTATTCATTTCATAATTTTAACCAGTCATTAAACCAAAAATAATTTATACAAGGAAAGAAAAATGCTTTTTACCTCTGTGCTTCTTGCTGCATTACTTTGACCCCAATTAGAATTATTTCAGTAAAAGTATATATAAGCAATTTCATAATACCGTTGGATAATTAGATCTTTGTGAGTTTAAAGTATCACATTTTCCACATGATATTTCTTACACCTTATAAAGATATAAATTTTAAATATATATAGCATATTTATAATTTGAATATTCATATAGAAAACATATATTCGACATAGTTCAAAGTTTGGGTTAATTTGTTTCTTTCTATTATTTTCATTTCTTTTATTCTCTTTTTTTAAATTGAAAATACTTGTATTCACTGAAAAGTACAATTTTAAACCACTTGAATCAATTAATTCACAAAATATTTCTCTCTATAAACAAGCAATGAATATAAAAAGAACTGAATTATTTGAGTTATATTTAATTTTAAAAAGCGAGTCAGAAATGGTCATGCATACAAAAGGAAGTCTTTCCTGTTTCAGTACAACACTGAACTCTGTCTTAACCAACATTCCCCTATGAATCTTGGTTCCTTCTTTACCAATTCAGATGTTCTCACATGACACACACACGCAAAAAAAAAAAAAAAAAAAAAAAGCCACAGGCCAAAAATAATAGAAAGTAAACAGTCAACAAACAAAAACCAAATCACACACACCTGTGATAATTATTTCTACCGTTGCAAAGAAAGAAAGCTGTGTGGTTGATTCCATGTTGTATGCTGTGTATACTGTATTTTAATTTGATTTGTCACTCAGGGTTTCATTGCCCTTGTACCTCTTCTAGTTAGTAAGCACTGATGAAATCATATTACAAAAGGTAGCAAAGAGTAATGGGGATTTTTTATCAGTTAGAAATCTCGTGATTTGGACTAGGTCTAGCCTTTAAAGATTTTCCAGAGTGGCTGTGGCAGCTAAAATTGTTAATAAAAAAAAAAAAAAATTACTCTTAATTACAATTAATACCAGCTCCACGTCCATAAATTTGATGTAAGTTATACCGACATGAACTCTTTTGTAGTCACACACTAAAATTATCTTTCCATCAGTGTACCAAAACCCCCCACCTCTCTTGGCTGACAGACAGGAGCAGCCTTTCTCCAAACAGGCTTAGCTGGCATAACTAGACAGTGTGAAACACCTAATTTTCATAGAACCACAGAATCCTTCCGTTTGGAAAAGACCTCTAAGATCATTGAGTCCAACTATTAACCCAGCACCTCCATGTTACCCTCTAAACCATGTCCCCAGGTACCACATAAACATGTCTTTCTAATGCTTACAGGGATGATAATTCCACCATTTCCCTTGATAGTGTAATCAAAAGCCAGACCTCCATTGGTTTCAGTGAAAAATTTATTCCTAATGACCAAGCTAAACCTCCGCTGGTGCAACTTGACATCATTTTTTCTTCTTGTATCACTTGTTACCTGGGAAAAAAGACTGACCCTCTCTTGTTACAACCTCCTTTCAGGCACTTGTAGAGAGTGATAAGGTCCCCCCAAGCCTCCTTGTCTCCAGGCAAAAAATCCCCAGCTCTCTCCATCACTCCTTATAGGACTCCTTATGCTCCAGACCCTTCACCAACCCTGTTGCCCTTCTCTGGACATGCCCCAGTATGGATGTTCTCAGTTCAGTCAGAGAGAAAAGGAGAGAGATTTCTACCAGGCTAAGTCTGGGAAAGAGTCTGAAAGGAATGTAAAGAATTTATTATCTCTCTTGCTGTTCATATTGTTCATAGATATGTTCTATCACCGTGTGCTATTCATAGTGCACCAATGGTGTGAGATGTTTTTACTCTAGGACCAAGGAAGTTGGTCCTCATTATGTGCTCTATAAAGAGTGATGTACTTGGTAATAAACAGTTCATTTTTGCCTTCTGACCTTGGAGTCTCATTATTCCCATCCTGCCTCAACAGTGACACCCCAGCACCTCAGTGTCTCTGTTTTGGAGTGAGGGACCCAAAACTGAGCATAGTATTCAAAGTGTGACCTCAACACTTCTGGCTACAGGGGAACAACCACTGCTCTCACCCTTCTGGCCATACTATTTCTGACACAAGCCAATACCACTGGCCTTCTTGGCCACCTGGGCACACAGCTTGCTCATGTTCATGTTCAGACAGTTGTTGACCAACACTTCCAGATCTTTTTTTCCTGGGCAGCTTTCCAGCCACAGATGAACAGAAAACATGAGTTTGACATGTTCCATCTCTTACTTTCAGTTGAAAATAACAAAGATCAATCATTGTAAAGAACCCTCTGTGATCCAGTACTTTGGAGTTCAAACTTGCTTTTGTGCATTGCATTAATTGCATAGAAACTCAATGTCTCATTTTCGTATTTTTCAGAAAATTCAAGAAAGACCCTTTATATAGCAATTTTCGGGCATTAATTGACATTAGGCTGTTCTGTCAGTGAGCTTAAAACAATGTCTGGCTAAGGAGCTCAAATAATTTTTGACACAAATAATTATAGGATTGTTTCAAATGCTCATTTAATTTCTCACAGGATATCAGGCCATAAGCTGAATATCATGCAACAAAGGCCTGCCTATAGACTGGAGGAAACATTTACCATTCATTTCATATTCACTCACTAAAGCATATCATACACCAGAGTAGATTTTTAGAAAACAACAGAAACAACCCTGTATGTGTGAGAGGACATTGTCACATTTCAACTGAATCATTCTACCTATTTCACAGAAAAATTTTACCTATTTATATTTTCCTCAACAGTAGCATGTGACACAATACATTCCATTCCTCACAGAAATTATTGAAATGATGTCCCCTCAACAACTGAGCTTTCATTTGCTCTTTCTTTGTACAGAACAGAGAGGAAGGCTAGTTTCTCCTGTTTTAATTTTGTGGGGGGCTTGGGGGCTTTTGAATAATTATCCTTGTTACCTCCCTGAATTCTATTAACATTTTTGGTCATAACAATTTAAAAATTGTTATGTTTCTTTCAATGACTATTTTTGTTCATTACCAAAAAAAAAAAAAAACCAAAAACAAAAAAAAAAACATTGACAGATTGTTTCTGCTTCTTCATGACCTGGGCTCTCACCATTTTATTAGTTTGCAGTTTGCAGTTCTAACTTAATTCAGCATTGTTCAGCAAACATTCAGGCATCTCAGTGGTTGTATCAAGATAAAAAAATAGTGTCTCTTCAGCTTTGCTAACTCAAATATATCACTGAAATATCTCTTTCCTAAGCTGTACTAGTGCTTGTGCTGTCCCACAGTATTTAGCCATTAATGCCTCAAACTCATTAATATTGAACAAGATTAATGGTCTGTTTTCACTGAGGATTTACTTCATAAGGAGTTCCTTCTGACATGCTGCACATTTAAACAATAATTCCTCCTTGCTCTCAGATCTGTGCTAGGGTATCCCATGTCCCATTTTAATATCTGTATCCAAACCTTGACTGAATGGTAATTTTGCTCAATGCTCTAAATTCAAATCTGCTGAAAGAATAGCCTGCTTTTGCTACTCTTTAATAGCATAAAATTAGTACTTTCAAAAACTCTCACCGAGCATTAGTATAACCAGAAAACTGCTTCAATGCATGGATCAAATTTTACCGTGAAGCAAGAAATAACTATGATTTGGGAATTTGCAAAAGGACTATAGAAGAATATGACACTTCATATCATATGCCAGAGAAATTTATGGCTAATTTTGAGATCAACATAACTGGATATCACTCTAGGAACAAGAAAAAAGCTTCAGTGGTTCTATGAAAAGGGGTAAAATCAGGAATGTATACACTTCCATTTTATGAGGAGCAGCCCAGCTTGCCCTGAACAGTTGAATTGATGCAAATGCCTTTATGAAGTGTGCTGTTACCCTGATGTTAAAAACAGTAAATTCAATACAAATCTGTATAAACAGTCTTACCTATCATTCAGCCACAAAAATTATTGTAGAAAGCATGAGGATTTCAGCACTAACCCTGAGAAGTTTTACCAGAAAGATGTCTGATATGTATTGAATGAAACTAACAAGATCTCTCTCTGCAGAATAATGGCTACTCAGTGAGAGATCTTTTACTTCTTACATTTCTCATGAGTAATAAGACTGCGCTTTCATTTCCTAGAAATACAAATAGTCTATGAAATTTTTGATCAAGGGAAGTCCACCTGCATTCATTCTTAGACACTCTATATTAATCTATTGTCCACTTTCTGATACATGATACAGAAAGGGCTCTCTTACAGCAAGAAGTTTTTCACAATAAGGTCTGAGTAAACCACTCCCTCTGATAGTCTGGGATAATGTGATTACCTAAAAACAGTACAGTCCATCTTCACCCTATTTCTTCAATAGAAGAACAAAATACGATAATTGAGTGAGAATTTAGATAAGCATGAAGATTCAAGTAGGTCACCATGGTTTCCCTAGGAATATTAGTGAACTAAGGTCATGATCTAACAGAAGTAATATTTGCTTTCTAAAGGGAAGAAATGAGAAGTTTTATATGTAATTTTATCTAATTTCTGAATAATTTAATCAAATTTATTACCAATCAAATCACAGTAAAATAAGAAAAAAATTCTTAGATCACTTTCCCCCCCTACCTCTCTTCTTTCTCAACTCATCTTTACTCCCAAATTCCCCACCTCCCCTCTCTACCCAGCACTGCAGGGAGGTGGGGAATGAGGCCTGCAGTCAGCTCCTTCCCCTTCATGGGGAGGACTCCTCACAGTCTTCCCCTACTCCAGTGTGGGCTTCCCAAGAGTTCGCATCCTCCCTCACATGTACACATCCTCCACTGTGAGGCCTGCCATGGGCTACAGGTAGATCTCTGCTCCACCACAGACCTCACAGGGCTGCAGGAGAATGTCTGCTCTCACACTTGGAGTACCAGCCCCTCCTTCTTCACCAACTTCACTATTTGCAGGACTGCCTTTTTCACATGTTATCAGCCTTTGCTGTTCCTAAATCTGTTATCCCAGAGGCAGCACCACCATCACTGATTGCCTCGGCATTGGCCAGTGAGGGGTCCATTCTGGAGCCGATTGCCTTTGAATCTGTCAGACATGGGGGAAACTTCTGACAGAAGGCACCATGTACCCAGCCTGTTACCAAAACCTGGCCACACAAACACAATTCATTACTCAGGTGTGGAATGTTGACGCCAAGATATACAGAAACCATTGTTTCCTCCTATGAGATGGATGAGTGAAAGCCTATCTACAAACATGGTATTAATCCCTTCATTTCAATTTATTTTTCATGATTACATGGAAATTGTCAAATGTGCATCTGTATTTGCCATACTGGATGTTTAAGAAAAATGTAAAATTCAAACTGAAAACAAAACCAAATCTGTTTGCTGCTCTCAGTAGCATGCCCTGTCAATTTTCTGTCTACACAAATAACAATTTTTTTTTTTCCAGTGGTAGCCTAAGTGATAGCTACATACTTTCCTACAGTAATCTCAAAACAGGTACCTAATATTTTTCTGCCACTACTACTACTGCTTCTGATTTATGCCTGTCTGCCTCTCCATACTCTTTTCCCAGGTTTTCAAGTGTCATGTTCTGATAGAAATTATGTTACCTGCTCAGTGTCCAATTCCAGCGATATTCATACTAATTACAGTAGGAGCTGGCTCCACTACTGCTTTGGCATTTCATCCTTGTTGTACTCTTTATTGGTTAATCACATCTGTAAGAGTGTCCTGACATGGACCATTGCCCAATTCATTTTAGCTTTTTATGATTAATTTGTAAAACTATAGAATCATAGAATATCTTCAGTTAGAAGGGACCTTCTATCCTAAAAATCTAAAATTACTTATTTTCTATTTGGTGTTTTTTACTTCAACATTTAGCTATAGGTTCATTACCCCAGCCCACATTTTTCCAGGTTTATTACAAACATGTGGAAGATGTCACATACTTTTAATGGACCTTAGAAATTTACTTTGTTTGGGTTACTTATTATGTTCGGAGCCTATTTTTTTTTTTATTTCTAGCATTGTGAGATTTTTCATACAACTGTACTTCTACTCCTGGACTATGCTAGCAGCATTTGTATCAGTCTTAGAACTTAACAGCTTTGATTTACATTAATCCATACCCAGCAGCTTCCATGCCTACGAGTCTCCTTTTTTCTTGTAAAAGTCTACAGTATGCCTACATCCACTTGTGCTCAGTCAGTCATTGATCTGAACATAAATGACTGCATGGAAAGAGAAATACATAATGATAACACAACTCTGTTCTTTTAAATAAATATTTCTCATCAGTAAATAAGACCTTTCATAAATAAAAAAATACTTGTACTTTTTACCGTAAAAACTGATCAGTAAATTATTTGGTATTAAATAAAACTCATATTTTAAATCCTTCTAATTGTGCTTAATGGGTGAAAAACTGGCTGAAGGGCAGAGGCCAAAGTGTTGTAGTGAACAGGTCTACATCTGTCTGGAACCAGCCAGCAGTGGTGTCCAAGGTTTGATTTTAGAGATAGTTTTGGTCAATATTTCTATCAGCAATCTGGATGCAGGAGTTGATCACACCATTAGAATGTTTGCATCAAACTGAGAGGTGCTTATAGATGGGATCACTGAGCAATGATTAATGGAATAACATATAGTCAGTCCAAGTACCAAATTCTGGACTTGGGATGGAATAATACTGGATACAAGTAGAAATGGGGGAGGAGCAGCTGGAGAGCAATCCTGCAAAAAGGGACCTGGAAGTGCTGGTCAACAGCAAGCTCAGCAGGAGCCAGCAAGGAGCCTGGGCAGCCAAGAGGGGAAACCCCCACCTTGGGTGCATCAAACTCAGCATCACCAGCCACTCAGAAGATGTGATTATCTCACCACATTCAGCATTCCTGCTGCCTCAGCTTGAGTGCTGTGTGCAGTTCTGGGCTGCACAATTTAACCAGGAGGTCAATGTCCTTAAATGCATCCAGAGGAGGGCATCAAAGCTGGTGAAGAGGCTGGCATGTCCTAGGAAGACTGAGGACTCTCAGTTTGTGTACTTTGGAGGAAATGAGGCTGAGGTATGACATCATTGCTCTCTACAGCTTCCTGGGAAAGGGAAATGGAGAGGGATGTGCACAGCTCTTCTGCCTGGGATCTGGTGACAGGAGGCATGGGAGTGGCTCAAAGCTGTATGAGGGGAGATTTAGACTGGACTTTAGGAAGAATTTCTTCACAAAGAGGATGGTCAAACCCTGAAAAAATCTTCCTAGAGAGCTGGTTGGTGGCCCAGGAGGGGAATAAAAAATTAGTCCAAGGGCCAATATAGGATAACATATACATAGACAAGCATAAAAAAAATAGAAAAATAACCCTTATGTCCTTAGCAAATGGGCTTAAAATGTCTCCCAAAACTGCAACCCTGATTTTAAACTTACACAAATGCTTGTTTACATAAATAGGAGGTTTAGCTGGTTTTAAATGTGACTTTGAAGTCTATGAGCTTTTCTTCCTCAAGTGTTATGATGTGTAAATAAAGGAGGAAGATATTTAGTTTAAAGGAAAGCTACACAAATTCAAGAATGCCTTTTCCCAGACCAATTTATAGGTCTGGAAACCAAGTTGTTCTCCTGGTTGCACTTTGTCAACCAATTTTAATCTGATGTCATAAAGAGAAATAATAAGTTTTTAAAAATTATTTTCTTTTCTTAAATCTACATTAGCTCTTCTTTTGGTATATAGACCTCAGGGAGACAAATAAGGAGTTCACACATCACTAATTAAGAAGTTTCAACTGGCAGCAAATGTAAATATATTTCAGATAAAAATCACTTTAAAATATCACTAGGAAATATTTAAATCAAATATCTCTTTTTTATTATCTTTTTTCCCCCTGGCATTTCCATTTAGGATCTCCAGAACTCGCTGAGATTCCTACCTGGATATTGTGCAACAGTGTGTAAAACACTTTGTTGTAAAATGAATAGGACTTCCATCAATCACCAGTCAATGCATTACCTTATCTTCACAGAGACTTTCAATGCAATCCCTCAGCAGCCAGAAAAAACATACCCAAGTGTGCTGCACTCATACACACACCCCTGATCACCAGCTAGACAAAAGCTATATCTATAGCACAAACCTTGTTTTATCCTTATATTGAAAGGTAAATATGAAGTAAGGTTGGGAGATAACTAATATAAATTTATTTCAGACGATTAGGGCTTGTATACAATTCCAGATCATCATAGTATTTCAAAAGAGAAGTTTATAGAAAATTTTCTCAAGTTATCTCCATAATTTCAAAACTGTGGACGGCATAATTTTGACAGCATTATTTTCTACTATGTTTTCAGATAATAGTGACATTATAAAGCAATGAAGAATAGTAGCATTAATATCTACCTCTATGAAAATAGATTCATAGTATGCTGTCGTGAGAAACCCAAAACATTATTGTCTGCCATTTCTAGGTGTTCTCAAAAAATGTTACTCTCTCTTTAAGACCCAACATGGCCAGATCCAGAGCTGTGAGGCAGTTAGGAGGTGGCAGTCCTTTTGAAAGTTTGGGACACCCAAGCTAATTTCCTCTTTTCCCTAGCAGTGTTTTCTGAAGGTGGAGGCTCCACTTCGGTTGGTTGTTTGTTTTCCTGGCTTACAATAGTATCCAATTGCAAGAACTGCACTTCACATTCAAAACCTGTTCTGGAATGAACTTTGCAAAACCTATCAACTTAGGGTTTTAGTGGCTTGGGGTTTTTTTTGTTGCATTATTTACTCATTTTTATTGGTCACGTGTATGTTGAGACAAGTGATATGGATCCACATTTCATGGAAAATGGGCAAAAATGAAAAGACTGTTGAAGAAAACCGCCAACAAACCTATAGAACCATTAAGGTTGGAAAAGACTTCTAATAATTTTGTGTCCAGCCATTAGCCTACCAGGGGAGGTTTAGATTGGATGCTAGGAAAAATTTCTTCACTGAAAGGGTGATCAAACATATTGGAACAGTCTGCCCAGGGAAGTGGTGGAATCACTGTCCCTTGGGAGAGCTCAAAAAATGTGTAGATATGGCACTTAGGGACATAATGTAGTGGTGGCCTTGGCAGTGTTAGCAGTGTTAGGCTATAGGTTGGGCTCTTGGGCTCAATGATCTGAGAAGTGTTTTCCACTGGAAAAAAAACAAAACCATATACATGACCTCTTCAAAGAAAATGAAATCTATTTTGAGGACAAAATATCTGTAGAAAAATGATGGAACAGTACCTTTGGGGAAATCAAGTTCTTTAACATAATTTCTGTTTTCTAAAGATGATACACTGCTGCAAAGGCTGGTTTGACAATATCATGGTATTGGCTATAAAGATCACTTTCTGTTGGCAGCTCATAAACTGGGCACAGAAGAGTCAGTGCATAGGTTACTAGAGATTTGGCATGTAAACAGTTTTTAGAAGATGAAAAACATGAGCTGCTTTGTCAAATGGCAGCAGAATGAGTATACCAATAGAAAAGGAAGATCTATGCAATGGCTGTATCGAAATTAATATTCACTGAAAGAGACAGGAGTTGTGGGCTAAAATGTTATCTAATTCTGTATGCAAAGACTGTATCAAATTGTATTTGCACAGGCAGGAAGATTGAGAATGCTGTCATCCTTAATTCTGAAATCCCTAACTTTTGAACTTTGACATTCTTTTAACGCAATTTTTCAATATAGTGTGTAATGTATAATGCATATATGCAGAAAAGGCAGTTCTGGCAGTAGCATGTTCTCATTTTATCTGTTGCTAGCTATTTCTTTTCTCAGAAAACTAATCAAACCCAAAAGCTTTTCGTAATTCACATCAGAAGGAAATTGACTTTCTTCTATCAGTCTTAATTCTTTCTTTTTGTTACTATTAAAACAGTTATCTGTGCCGGCTAATTTGACTTTGACTTGCATTTATATACTACATTCTTATATCTGATTGTCTGAAAGGAAAAGGAAATCAAGTACATAAAAAGATTCAATCAATCTCTGTCTATGCTGCTCTCACAGGTATGGTAAAAGGGTATACTTTCAAAAGATCTTTTTCTCTTACAAAGATGATTGGGACCAAACTGCATTAAAATAATAAAAAATCCCCTGACTACTAGGAGCAACGATAAGAATTGGCAGTCAATTTGTATTCCACCAGAACATTTTAGCATGCCATCTTATTTCAGCAAGCAGATGGTATAGCATTTAGTTCTCAGCTGTTGGGAACGTTGATGGACTCATCATCTTTGGCACAGTTTGTGTTGTACTTTTTAAAAAATAACACTTTTCAGTAATAGAAAATGCACAATTCAACTATGCACCCAACGCACAGCACAGGTTGATGCTTTATGTGAAGTTAGTGTTTTATTAACTTCAGCTAGTAACTACAATTTTCTGACCGTCTGAGAGATTTCATGTCAAAAAGCATTAGTCATTTCATGTATTGGATTTACCTGAACTTTTTCTGAGAATAAACATCTGAGATAACTTGGTTTTTGTTTTTAATATTGTCTTGGTTTGGAAAGACAGGTGTCTGCTAAGGAAGCCAGGAGCCTCCCCTGAAATGGAAAAATTCCCCTTCCCTCTGAATTGTAATAAATTTGAAATTAAGAAGGGCTCTCAGGCAAAAATATGGGAGCAGGAATAACAGTTCTTTATTAGGGAAGAAAATAAAAAAGATAAAATAAACAATGCAGTGAACCAAAACAACACTGATAGAGTCAGAATACAACCTGACACCCTGTTGGACAGGGTGTTGGCAGCAGTCCAATTGGAATTGTGGCTGCAGTCCTCTTGGAGTGTCAGGTGTGGTTCTGTTGGAGTAGTGATTCTGTAGAAAAGGGTGTAGTCATTTTCAGAAAGATAATTGGCAGGTTAAAGCTAAATAGACTATAAAAGAGTAGATAAGTGAGCAGAATCAACGGAGAAGGATGATGAGAAAGGCAAAAAGAGGAGAAAAAACTCTCTCAGTGACAAGATGACATAAAACTTTACACCAAATTTAAAAATGAAAGAAAAAAAATTTTGCCTGACTGGGTGCACTGCTAGATAGGCCTCCAAACATGTTTGAAAAGCAGGACTTCTTGCTGAATTCACTATGCAGTTTAAACTCATACTGATTTCAGGAAAAGTGCATGCAACAGAAACTGAATTACAGCTTCAGGATTAGTCAACCAACAATTCCGAAATACAACTTGCTAAATAAAAATTAGTATGGTGATGGTATGGGTTATGGTTTTAGAGTTTGAACTTTAAATAAAATTCCATGGTAAATTTCCAATTATCCCAAAAAATTTCTCAGAAATATCACTAAAAAAATCCCAAACATGTGCACCTTGTCCTTTTGAGGATTTCATTGCAAGTCTTCAGAGAATTCATTGGACTCTGACATTGCAGAAAAATGTATTCAGGTTTTAAGAATGCTCAATAAAATGGTATTACGAGGTAAGATAAACAACACTGAAAGAAATTCAGTGTCAGTCTTTCATTGTTTTGTTTATCTCAACAAGATTAATGTATCAATCTCCATAGGAATCAAAAGGAAACTAATAAATTTTTAAAGCTTTTTTTCCTCTTATGCTTTCATGCTTTTCCAGTCCCAAATTGACATTGTTGTTTTTGGAGGAGTTTTGTGGATTTGTATTTGTTTGGTTGGTTGGTTGGTTTGGGTTTTGGTGGTTTTTTTGTTGGTTTTTTTTTTTTTTTTTTTTTTTTTTCTGCTAAGGGTTCTCCAGTGGGATTCAGCAAGCAGCTCAATTTCAGTATGTTCTTACCTTAGAGATTATGAACACTATACAAGTCAGTCTGCTAAAGATGCTTCAAATTAAGTGCTGTTAATGATCCAGTTTTCACAGCATTAAATATTTTTAAATATGGAGTAATTTTGTGTGACAATACAAAGAAATTAAGATGCTTTGGTTGGTAATGTAATATGCAGAAGTTCTTCATGGCCACTTTATATGGCCATCCTGTCAATATATATTCAATCTATTCTTTTATAAATAACTGCATGTCTGAAAATATGACCTCATTAAGTCTTCTTGAATAATTTGCTAATTGTGTATATTGTTTATATTAATGTGCTTCTCTTCTGTATGCGTTGAATGGACAAATGGTTCAAAAAATAGTTCATGTAGAAACTCCGTTTATATACTACAGTTTGCATTCCAGCTAGTGTAGTCGAAACATAATGTTTTTCCTCGCTCACTATATGCTTTCACTTTCTTTTGCCTGAATTAATATTCCAGTTTCCCTCCAAGAACTTCTTTCCTAAGAATAATCTCTCATGTATCTTAATGCTTCTTTTTTTCATGATGAAGCATACAACATAAGGAACAATGGGATATTGCTCAGTTGTTTCAAAATCTTTACATTCTTCAAATTTTTCAAAGCACTTTCTTATTGAAGTATTTGGGACATATTATTTCTTTGTATTAGAGTTGGAATAGCTGGAAATATTAGAATCCAAGTATGATTGAAGTAATTCTATGTACATTTGTACTGATTCATAGCTGTGCATTTTATATCTTGGGAGAAAAAAAATCAGATTAAAATTAGTTACTGTACATTATATTTCCTAATACCTATCACATATTTCTGTTCTTGCATATTATTATACACTCTTCCTATAGTTGCATTATAGAAAATATGTCTCAAGATGTTTATATATTTCATTTGTCACTGAAATTTTATCAAATATATGTCTCTACACTAAAAAAAAAACCCATTAATCCTAGAGGACTTCAGTTTCCTGTGAGGAGAGAGCAGGGCTAAATCATGATCACAGCCCTGGACTTCAGGAGAAAAGGGACCTCCTTGGAATAATCCCAAGGAATACAACCATGGAGAGAATAGGGGCTGAGAGACCTAGATGATCACCTCCTTTAATCTCAAAAATGGGCTACCTCGAAGAGCATGAAGTCAAGACAAGATGGGAAGAGCCCCCAGGGTGTGCACAACGAGTTCCTGACTAAACTCACACATCAAAAGGAAGTATACTGGAAGTAGGCTAAGGTGACCAGCAGCAGGGGCAATAAATTAACACTTTCTGAGGGCAGTAATGGAGTTCAGAAAGCAAAGCTCACCTGGACTTGAAACTATCAAGGGATATTAAGGGCAACAAGAAACGGGCATGAAGAGGTACATCATCTGCCAAAAAAATTTGGAAAAACATAGGCCTCATGCTGAATGCTATCAGACATTTTCAAAATAAGCCTGAAGAACTCAAGTCACTGTGTCAGGTAATAAATGTAATGACTCTATTGTGAATTTACAGGCTTGTTTCTTGTAATGTATAATAATTATTATTGCTTTTAGTGATTACTTCCTAATATTTCATCCAATGCTTTCTATTATACATTTTCTTTGGCTGCAGGAGACCCCTTCACAGTGGATTCTCATGTAGAAAATAATTCTTAGCATGTCTCACAAAAATAGCTATATTATTTGACCTTTGACTATTTACCTTATTTTCATATGGAATATGAATATTAATTTATTTCTTTAAAATGTATACTCACTGGAAAGCATTAAATACATTATTATTTATTATGTTTACTGATAGTATTTTATTCTTATATTTTCCTCAGTGTGGATAGTGCAAATGTCTCAGTGAGTTTAGAAACATTATCTTGATGTGATACAATACAGGGAATCAAAAGATATCTAAAATTTAGTAGGTGGAAATGATGTCCACCAAAGGATGATTAAAGAACTCTATGTTTTCTGAAAAATTCTTTGTTATAGATTTTTTGTAACTAATCTTTCTTTTTTTTTAAATAAAAATATATTTTTATTTTTATAAAAATAGTGCTTGAGTCTTCACAGACCAGGATGAGGTTACCTTTTAATTTCTATTTTTTGTAAGGCTGTCACTCCACAGGTCAAATAATGTATCACCAGTGTGCAGACAGAAACTCTCTTGTTATTAATAAAAGGAGCTCATCAGCTTACTTAGCCAGGAACTTGCAACAGTAACTAATGATCATGTAACTATTCACTATGAACCCTAAGTCCTTTTTAAAGTCACAGCTTTCACAATAAAGTGTCAACAATTCCTTTTTAAAAATACATTAGCAAGTGCACTGAATAACTCTTAACCAAACCAAATTTTTGAGTGATCCTACCTACAGTAAAGACAAACATATTTCATGGGAGACCTGTGAGATTGCTTGTTCTCTTCTGTCACTGGTGATGCAATTATATACAGATATATTCAGTTCCTCGTTAGATAACAAAGCTTTAGTCATGCAGCTGCATTGTGGGCCTGGGCTACATCTAGACTATGTATCTCTATATTTTATCTTTTAAAATCTATATTCTTTTGACAAATTCATATTTAGCATAAAGCAGAATGGTTTCATTTGGGATCACACTTTTCAAATTTAAAAGCATGATACTGTCATCTCTACATCTGTAGGCATATGAATGTACAAAGGTAATATATATGCAATGGCACTTGAAAGAAGAATCTCTAAGTATATTGAAAAATTTCTATGTAGTAGTGAGTAGGATAAATGCTACAATTTTGACATTCAGAGCACATTATATTGACTGAAGACTGAAGAACAGAATTGAATTTTCTTAAATCCAAAATAGCTTGTAAATTTATCTTCAGAAAATATACATGCATATATCACAGAAAACACATGGAAAAAAACCCCAGAAAGTATGTATAAGTAGGTTAGAATTATGCTTATATGTGTATGTATATAATATGTATATATATATGCACACTTTGAAAATCTCTTCCTTGAATTTAGTTCAAGGAAGAATTTGAACAAAAAGCATCAGAAACAAGCAGTTAGATTATATCCTCAGAAAATATTATTTCTTTGGCTGGAAAGCAATTCTTTTTCCCAGTGGTTCTCACAATATTGGGAGTGCTGTACTCCTGCTACAAAAGTTTCCACTGCCACCTAAAGTAGTCAAAGAAAAGTCTCTAATTTTAAAATATTGCTTATTAAAAAGCAATACCAATGAATGAAATATTCCCTACTAGGTGAAAATCAATAATTTATTACATATTGCATAATGCTGCATATTATTGTATGAAAAATATATCTGCATATATATTCAATGCTGCATATAATAACTTCATTTAAAACAGGAGCTGTGTAAGGCCATTTTAGCATTCCAGCTCTGATTAAGAAAAAATGGTAGACATGTGTAAACATGCATTATTGTGATAGATGAAGGCTAAGATATTTTACCCATTCTTACCACAACTTTCCAATCAGTAACAAAACTCTCTTTGATCTTACTTGTAACTTGATCAAGAACTCCATAAAAAAAAACCAGTCATATTATAATTTTGCATCAATATCACAGGACTAGGTATTCTGCCAACTTCTCTTGCCATTTTACAGGACCATAAGATAATACAGAGGGGAAGGTCCTCTGGAGGTTTCTGTTCTACAAGCCAGCCTTGTGCACAAGATAGAATCAATACTAAATATGGGCCAGAATCCCTAGGCCTTTTATAGTTGAGCATTGAACATGTCTATGGATGGGTATTTTGCGAACCTCTCTGGCAAATATTATACATGCTTAATTACTTTCATCATTGTGCTGATTTCAGATGGGGTAGAGTTCAGGATTCCATCCAACCTGACCTTAGCCATTCTAGAAATGGGGTACCCACAGCTTCTCTGGGAAACCTTTTCTAGTGCCTTACCACCCTCACACTGAAGAATTTCTCCTTAACATCAAATCTAAATCTCTACACATTTAGTTTAAAATTGTTCCCCCTTGTCCTGTTGCTATCTGCCTGTGTGTAAAGTCACTATCCCTCTTCTTTATAAACTTCCTTTTAGTACTGAAAGGTTGAAATGAGGTGTTTTGGAGCCCTCTCTTCTCCAGGCTGAACAATCCCAACTCTCAGCCTGTTTTCACAGGAGAGGTGCTCGAGCCCCCTGATCAACTTTGCGGCCTTTCTCTAGACTGGCTCTAATAGGTCCCACCTCTTTATTTTATTGGTGACTCCACAGCTGGACACCATATACCAGGTTTGATCTCACAAGAGTAGAGCAGAGGGGCAGAATCATCTCCCTCACTCTGCTGCCCACGTTGCTTTGGATACAGCCCAGGATACAATTGGTTTTCTGGGCTGCAAGGACACACTGCCAGCTCATGTCCACCAGAACCCTCGAGTCCTTGGGGATTCCTCTCAGTGAATTCTTCTCACAGTCTGTTCTTGTGTCTGAGACTGCCCTAAAGCAGGTTAGGGTTATGGAACTTCATGAGGTACTCATGCCAAAATCAAATCCCCACTACTCTCTGAAAAAGCTGAAATGATAAGTCAAACAGCTTTGAAACAAGTGAAAGACACTGGCTGATGAAAGCAGATGCAGGCATTAATGCAGTCCAGGTCTGTTTGCGGAAAATATTTTAATTGTAGGTTATGTGATAAAAGTTCATTATGCTTATACTGATAATCCATCTACATCTTCAGTACTGTTTGGAACTGCGGCAGGGATATGAAGTAGCCTCTGCACTTGCATAAACTTTCCCACATGCTAAGTGCCTATCTTGTAAGTTGTTGGAACAGAACAAAGCCTTTCATGTGTGCAAAGACAAAGAAAATGCTAAACAAGTAAAACCAGAAGAAATTATGAAGAGGTGTGATCACATAAACTTTTCAGAACAAGGGAAGAAAACAGATGGGGAAAAAATAATTTATTTGTAGATCACCTGGAAGTTACAAGTGAATGCCTTTGGGGGTTTTCTTGGGGGTTTATTTTGTTTGGGTTTTTAGATTTTTTGGGATTTTTTTTTGGGTTTGTTTTTTTTTTTTTTTTGGGAAGGCAGAGGGTAGATGAAATTTGGTTGTTTTGTTGGGGTTTTTTAAGGTACAAGTTGTTTATTTCTATTTTTTTCTATGATCAGTTATTCATATGACACCTATGAGGTTTTTCTTACATTTCCACTGGAACTACTCAGATTACCCACTTCAAGATTGAAAATATACCAAGAGGTAAGACAGAACATTCTCCTAGCATTAAGATGGAGCATCTCACTTAACAGTACATAGAGGTTGAAAGTGATTGTATTTTTGGACTTTTTTCCCCAGTTTTATGAACCATAATTTAAATCCTGAGGTGCATTACAGTTTTATACTCACAAATTCTTCTGGCTTGACATGCCAAGTGATGACAGTATGACATTTTGGATATTCATCTATCTTATTTCAGTGATCATCAATGTGTGTGGAAATCATAAATCTCTGCTCTGCTCATTTACAAAATTTTCAGGCAGTGTTTCTCAGCCCAGTCTTATTTAATACTCTGAGTTTCATCACAAACCCCATATCTTGAAGCACATATAGTGAAACAAAAATGCCATATTTCTTCTGTACATTTGATGTAATGCATACTGATAGTTATTATGACAATTAGGAGTATAATTCAACTAGTAAATATTACCATAATTATAATTGGGTTTTATAATTTGACTAGTACAGATATTCCAGTCTATCAAATATATTTTGTGTTCAGTTTTATTCATTAAAAAAAAAAAAAAACAGGCAGGAGATAGGATGGGGTAAGGGATAAAAATGATAGGCTTTTTATATGGTCTGAAGTAAAATTGGTGAAATACTATGTTTTATTGCCATAAAATAGAGTACATTACATGGTAGTCAGGAAAAAAAAGGTAAGTTAAAAGGTCAAAACAAAATAAAAAGTTTTCAGTGCTGCCTAACTGAAGTAATTGAATTCATTAGAGCCAAAATTATCTTTAGCATTTATGTATTCTCCTTTTATGGTTCCTATCTTAAGAGAAATAGTTTTGAAATCACAGAAATGTAGAATATGAATAAAGAAATCGCTTTCAATTTTAATCATACTCTGTTAGGGTTTCTCCAAAGTTGTGCTGGGGAAAGAGAACCCAGCCAAACAATACCAATATGGTAGGCTGTGCAAACCTAGGTTCTCATGATGATTGCAGCCATGTTGTAATTCTCGTAGATATGGGAGACTATTGTCAGCATAGCTGCCTGGTTTCTCAGTACTGAGTAGCTTGTATTTAGTTGTTGTTCCACTATTCTTAGCCAGAAGAGATTGCTCCTCTTCTTCCTTTCATGAGTCCTTATGAAGTAAATTGAGGGTTGGAGAGTGAACCATCTCAAGCACTTCAATGGTCGTCCATGCTGCATTAGCATTAGTTCTCTCCTTGGTTTCTTTGCTAGCTCTAAGCAAGACCTGTGCTAGCCCTAAGGCAACTCTGTTGTGAGAGATGTTAGCCAAGATACTGCTATAACTCTTGGATCCAGAAACGAGTCCTTGACATGAAGGACTTGAATTTTACTTATTTCTCTTATTTAAGGACTGCTACTCCAGGCACTTCCCTTTTTGGGGGGTATTGGTAGCCATTGTTCATGTCTATCAAATCTGTAAGGAATTTGGTTCTCTCAAAAAAATAGCAAGATGGTTGCAAGTGCTCAGGTTGTTCCAGATAATTCAGTCAGTATCCTTTTATGTTGGATTATGCTAGTGATCCATGAAAAACTCAGTTTGTTGAAATGAAACTGAGATTTCAACAGTTTTCATAGATAAACAATAATTCTTATAAACAGACGTGTGTCTGTGTGCATGTCTGTGTGCCATTGCTTGCCCAGAAATTCAAATATTTGATAAAATCATAAAATATCCTGAGCTGGAAAGGACCCACAAATATCATCAAAGCTCAGTTCCTAGCCTTGCACAGGACAGCCCCAAAAATCACAACATGTTCCTAAGAGCATTTTTCCAAACACTTCTTGACATCTGTCAGGTTTGGTGCTGTGAATACTTCCCTGAGGAGCCTGTTCCAGTGCCCAACCACCCTCTGGGTGAATAAGTTTTCCCTAATATCCAACCTAAATCTCCCCTGACACAATTCAGGCAATTCACTCAGGTACTGTCACTGGGCACCAGAGAAGAGATCAGTTTTGCCCCTCCTCTTTCCCTAAATAGGAAGTTGTAACTGCAATGAGGTCTCCCCGCAGTCTTCTCCAGGCTGAACAAATCAGGTGACCTTGTTTTGACATTTCATCTAAATGAGAGTGCAAACACTAACATATTCTCTTAAGTAAACAGTACTTCTTTTAGTCTAAAAATCAGTACAAGTTAGTCTCAATCACTGCATTTGTTCTGCTAGAATGAATGTGACCTCTTCTGTTGTTACATTAATAAGGTTCTTTTCTCTAGAGTAATCCTTTGGGATGTACCAGTGTAATCTCTTGTCTTCTGGCATTCTTTCCATGCCAAGGAACAATTGTTATGTGAGGACTTTTGTTAACCTTTTTTTTCCCGTGAGAATGAACTATTCAGTCCTGTTAGTTCATCAAGAAAAAAATTGGAACATAGGAAATGGGCCAGCTCCAAGGTCAATATCTGACTTAATATGGAACATAAGATGTTTCAGGGAAGGTATAATAACAATTTGTATAGAGAATGACAATTATTTATAATTTGAAAGAAAATGAAGAAAAGCAAAAAAGAAAAAAAGGAAGAACAAATCCAAGAATGGGAATGAAAACAGCATTCCGTTGTTGTGCAAGGGTGCTGAACAGTGACAAACTCTAGTGTGGGGACCTAAGATCAGTCCTGCAAGTCTCTCATGCCAAAAGAGCAAAGTGGAGTAGCAGGCCAAAATCAACACAAGCTTGGAAACCTTTCTGATGTTAATTATAAGAAGCTTTGCCAAAGAATCTCTTGCATCACTGGCAATATTGTCAAATGGTCTGTCTTCAGTCAGAACTGATCTGCATAATAAATAATTGTTTCCTGACAGACTAATGATACTTCCTTAAATTAAAAAGATTTACAAATTTGACTTACAGATGCTTATGTGTTAATTTTAAAATAAAAATGAAATTTTAGCAAAATTTGTAGGAACAGAGGGCATATTCAATACCATTGTGTGTCTATCCATTTTGTCTACAGATCCCCCTTGTGATAGACTGTAAACAATTCAAACTGTATTTATAAGATATTTCAAAGGCAATTGCGTCGCTATAATCTTATTGAAAATTTGTGGCATCTTTCAGGGGTCTCAGATTTGTGCCTTCACTGAGGAAGAAACCAGAGGAAATACAATTCATGCATATTTTTTTCTGGCTGTGTCACAAGGACAGCTTATTGTCCTGGCCAGACAAATGCACATAACTCTCACCAAATTGTATCATCTGTTGTCTTTTCTTTGTTGGAGAGAATTTCTGGTGACAGCAGAGAGCAGAAGGGACAATTAGTGTTACCCTGGCTATAAGGAAAGGGTGGCAGGTAGCAAACCAGGCAAAACTGAAAGTCATCTGCTTCTTTTTGCTGTGCTGCTAATGAAACAAATTACTTCACTGAAATCTTATGAGCACAGAAACATTTTAGAAGTATTTCTAGGATTCATGTCTATTTGCATGAATCTCATTTTCATGTTAGAACAATATAATTTCAGTTTCTGTGCTCTTTAAAAGTACTGACCTTTATTATTCAAAATTCCCTCTTACAATTATCACACACATTATTATATCTTTATTAAGAGATGTTTTGAAATTAAAATTAAACTATAGTCCTCTTTCCACTTCCTGTAGGCTTGTGGTTCATAAAGAGTGGTAGGAGTACATGAAAGCAGATAAACTGTCCTTTCTGTTGTACCATTGCCTGTCATGAATGAAACAGGAATTTTCAAACTGATAAAAAAAAAAGTCCCTCCAAAAGAAAATCAAACCAAAAAATCTCCATATCTGCCATTGTCCAGTATGTTGAAATCTTTTACCTAGAAAACTCTGCTGCAGCACACTAAGCTTAAATTAAAAAAAGAAAAAAAATTATTCATATCAGATCATTATGCCTACTTTCAGTCCTTTCTCAAATGAATAAAAGCCTTCTCTGTGGTCTACACCATTCATAGCTAGCAAAAGATCTTTCTAATCCCTACATCCTGTCTGTTTTATGCAGAGAGAAAGACCTTTGTTTAGTTCTAATCACAAATGACTGTCAAAACTAATACATATATTACGTGAAACGTTATAATTTCAACACCATGAACATTTTATTACTTAAAATCAGTAAAAATTTGGTCCATCACTATTTAAGATTTCTAGATCAAATATGGATTGCAGACATTCATATACTGTTGCTGATTTATATCAGGTAACTGTCAAAATCACTCCCACCATAGGTAATTAACCTTTTGTGAATTTCTTGCAAACTGTTTTCCTGAAATTGCAATGGTGACAAATGGCTGATGTTCTTTCCACTCTATTCCCTCAAGAAATTGAAATGAACTTTTGTTTTGCAGGGAAAATCTCATTTTGCTTCATAGATCCTTGTTACCCTGAACACGTTCGGTTCTCAAGAGAATGTTTTGATACAGAAATATAACATTTCATATGAAAAAAAAAAGGCACCACTTTTTCAGACTTCAAAGATGCCTGAGCTTAGTTGTGGAGGGAATTCTTTTCAGTATTATTGCTTCATAAAATATATTGATTTCAGAGCTCCAATCTGTTCCAAAGAGAATACTTCATGGGATCTTGTTCAGCTCCTGTCCTCCCCAATGCCACTGGCAGAATGTGTTACATTTATTCACAGTACTCACTGAGGGAAAGAAAGAAAAGGGAAACACACAGTTATTAACATTTAGTACAGCTGCAGTTCACTCACTAACAAAGGAAAAACAATGAATGGGGAATGGAGAACCAGTAAACATAAAGTGATTTATAAATAGAGTCTAAACAGATGTAAAATAACCAAAATCAAATCTGAGACTGCTGGGGAAAACTCCCTCAAAATATCAAGATCATACCTGCTAGAAAAAATGTATGTTGAGGGATCATATTAGGATACAGTAAAGCAGGATTCATGCTAGCAAGATGAGAGTAAAATACAGCATCATCTCAACTTAACCTGCTTCATGGTCTTTTTTGTTTCTTTGTTTCTTTGTTTGAGGAATATCCTCAGTGTCTAAAATAGAGAAGCCTACATCAAAGTTTCTCCTTTGTGTTTAAGCTCAACAGACACTTGTCAGGTATTAATCTGACCTGTTTTAGACATCTATGTCAGGGTAAGATGAATGAAGCTTTCAAAGTACTTCATTTTTCAGAAAAATATCCTAGCAGAAGCAGCTCTTATGTAAGTATGCATATTCAATGAAATTAATTTCCTAGCCCAAGCAACATTCAGCTTTCCTATTCTGCTATTCCTCACATCCATATTACTCCAACTAGCAACCAGACCCTGGTAAAGGTGATCTTAATACAGAGGAATACAAAGATTCTTTAAAGAATTATTTCAGTACAATGCATGTTACTACTTTAGAACTCTGAGGACAGGCATTTGACATTACTACTACTGGCATTTTTCTTTTTCTCTCTAATATGTAGGACATTATAAATTTTGAAATGACATTATTGGTCAGCAAACTTGCAGCTGAATAAACTTTCCATGACTGTTAGGGCTTTCTTCTGATGGTTAGGGAGGGCAGAAAGATTTTTTTTTTTCCTTTTTCATCTCATTACAAGTATAGTTAAACAGGGATTGTTGGAGACAGATGAACTGAACAGATCTGTTGGCTCACTGCCTACAAGAAATGCTAAACTGTTCTGCTTAAGCTTAATGGGAGTGAACTTTAGGAAACGATTTTCAAGTGTTCAAAATATCTCATTGTAAACTCAGTCAAATATGCAAAAACTTCACAGATTTCATACAGAAAATGAAATTATGTCTTCAGTGGATCTTCCTTTCTGATTCAGTCTAATCATAACAGCACTACTGCTGTTCTAAAAATCTACCTTTAGAAACAAAGGGATGTATTTTTCCAAGCAGCAACTCTGTTTCATTATGTCTATCCAGAATTACAAACTCAGTGATCTTTGTGAGCTGCATCTGGTGGGAATTCTGGAAGGTGTTAGGAACCACGAGTGACTGAATATCAAGTTTACAGTGTCTTCTCTGGAAAAGATTTTAGTCATGAGGAAAGAATTTCATAAGGACATGATGACAAGAAGCTCATACATTCAGTAAGAACAACTCATTCAACCAATGATAGTATCAAACTGCTGAAGGAAAGATGATCGAATATGTATCTCATTAGAAGAAAACTTGATTAGTACCAGACCCAAAATTTAGTGAAAATAATGAACCTTTTAATTGCATAGGCATTTGGCTCTGAAAAAATATATAAAAATGTACTTTAAAATTATTTTCATGGTGGCTATAAATAGCGTTTGCTTTCTGCCCAATATCCTCTTATGTAACAATATTTCTTTTACAAAAATTTATTTAGTCATCACCTAAAACTGCAACTAATGTGATTATCATATTGTATAACAAGCATCAACTATTCTTTCAAATAATTTATATACTATAGGAGATCAAGAAATAAAAAGGAAAGTACACATTTTCCTATGCAGAGCTTGTCTCAACATGGGAGCAGGAGAGTGAAGTTCATTCCAGCGCTGATTGCTATGAGCATCATGGGTACACTTTGAAAGAAAAGGAAGAATAGTATTGAATATGAAGCTAATGAACAATCTGTCCTCCTTGCAACACATAAAAATGCCATCCTTTGAGGTATCACTTCATTATTTTTTTATGATTTTTGTGCTCTGAAAATAACTGATTGTACAAAAGAAAAAAAAAGGGAAATCAAAAGATAGGCTTCTGTATCTAGAAAGACAAAAGCAAAAAGAGTCATACTGACAAGGACTGCAAAACATACATTCTTGCATCTGTAAAAATGATACAATTTTATTTTGTCCTGTATTTTTTCCTATAACTATACCACAAGGAAGGGATTTTCTGATCCTTCCTACAATCTGACAGTGATGTGACTATTGAGGCTATAAACATCAGTCTGTTTGTAGGCCATAGGGAAGCTTAATAAGCTGTCTGACAGAAAAGCATTTAAACAAGCCCATGCCTTGTTCTAAACACATGCAATATATGTAAGTAGCATAAAAAGACCCCAAATACATTTGCTTCCAAAACAACTGTATTCTTTAATGTAATAGAAAAATGTACCTATTTCAATTAACAGTTTTGTTTGCTTTTTTGTTTAGCTGTGTTGCTTTCCACTATGTTAGGAAATCTAATTTTTAAAAAGTTAACCATCTGTGGAAATATTTAATGAAGTACAGTGTTTCATCATGCCCACAGATTGCTTTGCTTCATATCATATGCATATATTTTGAAAATACTCTTTCTCCCTGAGAGCTTATGATCAAATATGAAACAAGGTATAAGTTGTAATGACAGGCAGCTAGATGGTATAGCTCACTAGGAAAACCTCCTACATGAATCTCTCATGGGCAATTATGCACTTATCTTAAGACTTTGCACTTCTTTAATTTGTTTCAGTACATGAAATCTGTAGTTAAGAATAAGGCTGATTATTCTCTGTTCAATCTTATGAGAAAATAGAAAAACTTGAGAGAACTTTGCAGGGGAAAAAATGCATGGAGATTTCATTCCTGCAACTTTATTTTTCTTTCAATAATTGAATTAAAAACACTTTCAAAAAAGCAGGAGTCACTTGTATATCATCTTTTGTATTATTTCTTGTTCTGCTTGTTGTCCATTAAAGAAGTAGTAGCAAAGTATTATAAATATGCTGTTTGATGAATATCGTATTACCTGACAAGGTACTGCATCAGCCTAAACTTTCAGAATGCAATTGCCTAACAGACCCACCAACAATGGCATGGAACAAAGACAGAAATGTGACAGATAGTTCACAAAACTGATCTGGGTGACCAAATAACTTACAGCAGCATATCAAAGAAATTAAAACACTAATATCTATGTTCTGTTCTTTAGGTTTCCTATGGGTGTCATATATATTGCATGGAGGATTATTGAAATGCATGTCAAATAAGCACATTATCCACAAGTAATGCTGCTCAGTCAAACTCCTGATGTCAGCTCAAATGACTACCCACAAAACTCTTGACCTCAATCACTTACTGGGTGCCTGTAGTGATGCAGATTTTATAGGAAAATGAGTTATGAATATTTCAGAAACTTTTTAAGAAATATATCATTTTTTTGTTTTTACTGCTCAGATTTTAAAAGCAGTGTTTTGAAACTGTGGTTTACAGATGGGACAGGAAAAATGTGGCTTTTTAGTAGAGAAGTAATAAAATCATATAAACATAATGTTCCAATTCATTATGATATGAGGGTCTAAAATTTAAAATTTTTCTAAGTTGTTTTATTATTAGCGGAGACAATGTGATAGTCATCCGTAACTTGAAACTTTTCTACTCAAAATTACATTTGCAAAAAGAACAAAAAAGGGAAATCAAAGGAAAACATTTGCAAATGGCATTGCAAAGTCATTGTAATTGAAATCCAGCCTGGATATTTATGTCAAAGATGGATTTACTGTGAGTCTAACCTCTATAATTCAGATCTTATGAAGAACAGAGTTTCCCAGGTGTTTGATTGGATCTTACTCTATCCATGCCCTGTGGGCAATGAAACACAGACTTTAAGCTGTCCCCAGATAATGGCTTAGAATACATTTACACTGACCAATTGTATTCCACCTAAAAGTCTATCACATCAATGATACTACTTTGGTTGACTTTAACCTGAAGGGAATTTTATGTACAAAATCAATGTTTTTATCTGAGTGAAGATATGACCAACCATCTTGAAAGTGCAAAGACATTTGTCTACAAAATTCAATATTTTCAAGAAAAAAAAAAACAGCCCTAAGCTTTAGTATATAAAGAATAAACTTCTCTTTCTGAAATGAATATGAAAAAAAATACTGAAGGTAGTAAATTAGTAATTGCTAAATAAATGGTGAAATTGTATTAGAGTAGGGGGTTTGTGAATTGTTTTTTAAATAGTGAAATTATACTTTGTAGTTCTGACACTGAAAACTAGGTGGTATAAGGGAAGCTGTATACTTAAGTAAAAAAAAAAAGCACGTAAGCTTTTTCCTTTGTGTAAATTTTTGTAGGACTGGAATTCAAGTGCAAAGAGAATGAAACATGCTTTAGCTCTAACTAGTATTCCAAATAACAAAAAAGCCCTCATATGTCAAATGTATTGGAGACTTAAGCTCAGGTATTCTTGGAATTAATTAATTGGTACTAATATTACAGTTACAGAGATCCATGTTGCCTACCACTTCCTTAGAAATTTGGATTTGGAAAACAAATATATGAAGGCAACTAATATCATAATACTAATGAGGAAAGTATTCCTTTTGTTGCAGAGTAGCTCTTGTTACAAATTTGCTGTACATTCACCATGATGAATTTAGAAATAGAATTAATGAATGCTCATAAAACAGTCACCACAATAAAAAAAAATGCCCTGTAAAACATGAGAGAAAAATACAAGAAAATATGTAGAATGATTCCAGTTCAGACTAGATGAGAACTTTGTTAAAAGATAACTGAGCCATGTAAATGTTTCAGAGAGTACATCTGTAGTTAAAATGTCATTATAAAGAAGATTTTGTTAGTGTGTTAAACTTCTCAGTGAGCTATAAATAACTTGGCTTAGAGAGGAACAGCAATTCTGCTTGACTATATACACTGCTATAGTTAATTTATATTTATCTCAAAGTAATCTATCTCCACAATAACAGTGATCAGAACACAGCAACTTCTGCAGGTCAAATCCTGTTTTGCAAACAGCTGGATAGCAACAACTGCTCTCTGCATACACATCTCATTATTTGTAAACATATAACCATAACCATCCTGTTCAAAAACAGACTGTGCTTATTGAGATGTAAATCCAAGAACAATGGTGATGGACAAGATCAGACCCTGGAGAAATGATTGTTGCTGAACTTGTAAAGTATGAAAAAAATGTTTCTGTAGTGTATGATATGTAGGGACTGTAATTTATATCACTTAATTTAGTTTCATTGCATTAATGCATGAATCCATGATGTTGTTAATGGATGTCATTTAAAAATTTCTCCAGGTTCATAGATATTCAAATATATGAACTCTATTAACAAAATTCTTTCAGATGCAAAGCAACATTTTAGTTGAGAGAACCAATTTTCCAAGCATTAATATTGGGATCTAGTCCTAGTTCATTGAAGATTTATAAACTGAGACTTAACCTCCAGGTTTAAAATACTTTAAAGCCTGAGTAAGCAAGATGTGTCCTTTATTAAAACAGCAACAAAACTAACTCAGAGTTATGGCTTCAGCATATAAAGAGAACCATCAGAGAAAAATTATAGGAGTTTTTTAATACTAATTTTCAAATGCTAAATGAATGACATGTTTTGGTAATATGATCTGAAATGAACAGGGAAGCAAAAATTTCACAAAAACTACTCCAAATTCTTTCCTTCAAATAAAGCCATATCATGTTTTCCATGTATTCTCTCAGTCCACCAATTTAGGAAAATGTCAGAAGTTTAAATTCCATTATGCATTTTCATTATCTTTATGACCTTCCCTATTTATGGAATTGTAGGAGAAGTACAAGATAACAACTGGGTAACAGTAATATTTAAATTGTCAGGAGAATAGAGTAGGCTCATAGTATTTTCTGTTCTCATTACAGACATTGTCATACAAATGTAGAATTCAGATTTTAATGCCTCATATATTTTAGCAATCACAATTGTAAAATGTTTTTTTTTGACCTTCTCAATGCTTTTTTCTGATTTATTAGCACCTTTTATATTTCCTCGTCCAGAGCTCTCATAATATGTAAAGAGAATGTCAAAATGATCATCCTGTATACATTTAGCACTTTTTGAAAGTTTCTATGTTATAAAGAATTTATAGCAGAAGGCAACTTCTAAGTGGACAACATTAAACAATAAGTAAATAAAATAAATATTTCATCAGAAATGGCCATTTATATGCACTTTTGTTCACAAAGTCTAAAAAAGCAATTAGAAATTTACTCCAAGAAGTAAAACAGCCTGATAAAACCTTTTGACTTTTTTTTCCTTTTTAAACTGTTTTAGTATTTTTTCAAAAACTCATTTTAAAATAATGATAATAATTTGATGGATTACCACATTACTCACTAATGCATACTATATCCTAACTATTGAAATCTACTAATGACTTCAAGAACTAGAAACACATTTCTCTTTCCATGTCAAACTACATAGAATTTGCAAGTGAAATTAAACAAGAATTCATAGTGATTGCTGCCTCATCATTATGTCTTGAAAGTAAATAGCAAATGGATGCTAAAACACCAAGAGTAATTTAGGATGAAAAAAAAGTTGCACTTGATTCTTTGAGTATTTCAGGTCACAATTTTAATATATTTAAATTAAAATAATTTTCACAGCACAGCTTCATGCAAGTAATATGGAAATAAGATATCTTATTAATACAATTTTTAACAAAATAATGCAGGGCGAATGATGCAAATTAGTCAAAGTTACTGATGAATCTATCTATGTTGGGGGAGAAAATGGATGAGCTTAAAACACAGCAGTCACAAATTTTAAAATCTCAAAAGATATTCAGCTTGAATAGTACTTGTAAGTGAAAGTACTAGTAAGTGAAAGTACTTATAACTTCTTTTCTGTGTGAGGATGACATCATCATAACTTGTCTTTTGATGGATAATTTTTTGCTGTGTTTGACCATATTCTGTCTGTATGTTAGACTTAATGGTCAAAATCATTAGCTTTTTATTGAATTTTTTATAATAGATAGTATCCAGCCAAGTTGTTACCACTGTTTTCCTGCTTTTCTGAGGCAAATCAGACAAATATATCTAAATATGTACTGTATAAAACTTTTATTTTTTCATGAAAACCTATTATATCCTCAGTGATAAGAAAAAATTTAAGCAACATGGTTGGGTTAGTGGTAACTAAAAGCATAAAAAACTACAGGAATGTTAAATTAATTCTCAAAGAAAGTACTAGAAAGACAAGAAATTAAAAGGAAAACAAATTTTGAAGGTAATTTAAATATTTTGTGAAAACGAATAATAAAGCAAATAAAACAAATCTTTGTACGTAGACTTAATTTTATTAGCTAACTTCAAAGAGGTTAAAAAAAAAAAAAGTAGTAATGACTATTGACAGAACAACAGCAATACCCACACTTTTATTGTTGCCTAAAGCTTGGGGGGGACCCTTACGATCATCTTATTCCTACCCCTCAGCCACAAGCAGTGACACCTTCCACTCGACCAGGCTGCTTCATGTCCCATCCAGCCTGGTCTTGAACACTTCCAGGGATATGGCATTCATAGCTCCTCTGGACAACCTCTTACGTTGCCTCACCAACCTCACAATAAAGAATTTCTTCCTAATATCTAATTTAACCTGCCCTCTTTCAGCTTAAAGCCATTCCCTCTTGTCCTGTCACTACATAACCCAGTAAGAAGTCCCTCCCTTGCAACACTGGATCTGCTGCATCATTGCTGGTGTAGGGTCGGGGACCCCTTTGGGGGGCCCTTTGATGGGCCATGACACCCCTTTGCAGTGGATAAGCTTTTCCCGGGCTGAAAGGCCTCTCAGCTGGGCTCTTCTGCCCAGCGGAGGATGGCCGGTCACTGCCTCTCACCAGAGGCCTTCCAATGCACACCCAAAGCCTCTCTCCCCCCATCCTGTGGTGGGAAGGTCTGTGCCAGCCTGGCAGCTGACAGCCCTGGGGCTGTGGTCTCCACTCTGAAGGTGCTAAGCTTGTGCTTTATGAATGTCCCCAGACCTGAGTAGTTACTTTATTTTATCTTCATCAGTGAGCAGTGTGGGGCCTCAGTCAGGGCATGATGGTCTCCTGTGTAATACAGTTCTGCTATAACAGAAAAAAGTCTTTCATGAAAATGTGTAAGTCATAAACCATAATGCCGCTGTGCTCCCTCTGAAGTCCCCTGGCTTCGCCTGCCCGGCAGAGGCACAGTCAGCAGTGAGGGACACTCCCCTGTGTCTCATGGCAGATTCGGGGAGCGGTTAAGACAGAGCGCTGAGCTGTCTGCCTTGTATGGAGGAGAGGCGGCGTCCGAGGAGGTAATGAGGGAGTCGACTCACGGCCGGGGAAAAGTCTCAGGTTTATTGTAAGCTCCAAGGAGCTCTGAGTTCCATGTCCCTGCAGCCGAAAGTGAGTCACACGGCTTTCATAATCACCTTAAGTACCGGGGCAGAGACAAGGGGGAAGGACGCCCACTGCCCAATGGGAGAGTTTGGGGGAGTGGAAGGCAGGAGGACAGACAGAAACACAAACCAATGGGGCAAAGTTAAGGGAGGGACCCCTGGCCTTTGTCCACTCACCCGATGCCCAAGGTGGAAAAAGATGCCCAAGGTGGAAAAATTTGGGAGGGTGCGATTAGGAGCTGCATGATAGACAAGGCACCAGGGAGGGGTGGCATTGGAAGAAGGGCAGGAGAGCTCAGGGTGGAAACATTTGGAGAAAATGGGGGGTGTAGGGGCAAACCATTACAGAACTGTTACAAAGATATAAAAACACAATACAACACCATAATATTTCAGTCTCTGGCAGTGGGGTCTCACCAGTTTGGAATAAAGGGGCAGAATAATTCCCCTTGATCAACTGCCCATGCTGCTTTTCGTGCAGCCCAGGACACAGTTGGCTGTCTGGACTGTAAAGTGTGCATTGCTGAGTCATGTAGAGCTTCTTATCAACCAACACACCCAAGATCTCCTCAGGGCAGCTCTCATTCCATTCTCTGTCCAGCCTGTGTTTATGCATTTGTATAATGCAAATTCCAGCTATACAAACTGGCCCAAGGTTTTGTTGAAGCTGAATTTTGTTACACAGGATGTATGCAACAGAAGAGCTTGGCTGGAGTCACGGGTATTTTTTATCCCTCATATTCTTCTCTTCCTTAGTTCTGATGTTAACATTAGAAGAGCATTCAAACTATTTTTTTTTCTTCCTCTAACTACTGTTCTCATGTTATTTACAATTTGGATTGGTTTGGATTATTTTTAAATTTTATCAATACCATTTCAAGTTAAAGGTGAGACAGGAAATAACTGTTTTGATCAAACAAATAAGAGGACTTAAGAGAGCTTTCTAGAGCTTACTTTGTTTGTGGTGTAGAAGTGTGTTTGTTGGTGCCACAACATGAAAGGTATTTTATATTAGGACCAAGGGAGAGACTATAAAGAATCATGTCAAATTAACACTAGTGGGACAGAAGTTGGAAGAACAGAAAGTTCTTAATCGAAATATCTTGAAAAAATCCATTCCAAAAATAGATGAATGATGGAAACCTTGGAAAACTCAGAAGTGACAGACTAAGGCATTTCAGCTTTGTTCCTGTCTTTAATATGCAAGCAGATTAATTTGGTTCAAATATACAAAAAAAAAAAAAAACCCAAAAAACAAAACAACCTATAAATGTGTTTGGAATTTGTTTTACTGTCAAACCAAGTGATACAGTAAGATTAAAGATTTTGATAACCAAACTTAAAATTAATAACATTTTGCTATAGTCTCTTGATAGAATATACTATCTGCCAGCAACTAAAATAAAATAAAATATTCAGCCCAGATTTTTCAGTAAACCTATGAACTTTTTCCATTTTTAAAATACAGTATCTAACTCATAATTTTTACAAGTATAAAAGAAGTCAGTTTTGAAATTTTATCACTTCACAGTTATGTGATTAGTGTAAATTACAACTTACAAATCAATGCATTCTCTAAATTTTAGAGACACCCCCTTTTGTTTGCCAGATTTTTAGCTGAAGTGTACCATTCTACAGAAACCTCCTGGAGCCTGAACCTCTTTATTTTTTAAATATTAGGTTTTCCAATATGAAAAATAATACTTTTTCAGCCAGCTTCATTAAACGCAATGGCACAATCCCCTTACATTACAAGACAAGTTCATCAGCTGTATCTGCTCCCAGAGAGTACCAGTATGCAGACAGACTCAATCCTTTATTCAAGAATGGCAGTTTGTATTCAGATCACATATTAATGAACTTCCAGCTTCAGCATCTCTCCAGTTTTAGTAGAGTGTCTATCTGGAATAATAAATACAGATCTGAAAGAAAGAACTCTGTACTTGAATTTTAGTACATGGAAATTTCCCCATGTGTCTTATTTTCCCTTTCAGGAATATTGTTTCCTGAGTGTGTTTGTCAGAAAACCTTAGACATTTAATTAAACACTTTCACATCTACTTTATGCACAATTGTCTGAACAAGTATCTTGACTATCATATTTTTTTCATTCCACTATTTATCTTTGGTGCAATGAACCATATGCACCTATAAGAAACAATTGCTTTTTGCCATTTAATGATCGCTTTAGTCAAGCCTTGATTGATGGCCAGAATTTTTATTCATTATAGAATTAACCTAAGTGAAACTTTTGCAATGTAGAAATGTGTTGCCTTTATCTTATCAGAAGCATTATGTGTATTCCTCCCAGTTAATTCTTAGCTGTTGCACAGACAGGAATGCCAGATCCCTCTTTTCAAAAGGAAATAAACAGGAACATCCTTCTACATTGGGGCACTCATTAATAGAACACTAAATAATCACATTAACACAGAACACACTAGTATTAAATTTCTTTCAGGATGGGACATAGTCTGTAAAATCTCTTCGAAAGTACCATGTAGGTCTCCCATGACAACATAGTCAAATCTTTCTCTGGAGTCTAGAGACTTATTCAACTTCTCTTCTAGCTAATGCCTGCATTGGGTATTTTGCAAGACCTGTAAGCTCGAATAAGAGTGTGATGATACTGCATAAACACAGGGAACATGCCAGAAGAGTGATAGATGAAGTGAGCATTAAGAGATGCCACACATGACCCACAGGACACCCAAGTTCTTCTGTAGGAGGAGAAGGAGGCCAGAAATGTGATTACATTTAGGAAAGTGGTTTCCACCTTACTAACAGCAGTGACAATTTCTCTGCTCACTCTAACAGTGCCACCCACCCTACATAGACACAAGCTCATGTTTATGTGTCTGAATATAGAACTGAACCTCACCCTGATATTTCTAACATTTATCTTGTAGATAGTCTGTTTCTTAGATTTAGCAATTACTTCTTTGATTCAGACATTTTGCAATACTTTTGAATTTGGTAACAAATTAGCTTTTTATGAAATAAGCCTCGACTGAAATTATTTTAAGTTTTTCAAGTCTTATTCAGACTCTGTAATAAATCTTTGAGGGGTGCCTCACTCATATTTCAGTCAGACATTATAATAATTTCTTGTTGTTGAAGACTTGATTGAAAACCTGATGAAATCAACTGACACAGTCCTATGCCTTCAACAGCTTTTGGATCAGTCTCTTCTGGCATTTTAATAAATAATATAAATCATCTCATTCTATATTTAAAATAAAAAAAATATATTTTGCTTTCAAAATGGACCCTATAGACTCAGTTTCATTATTAGAAACTGCTTCATGCAGGTTGGAAAATGCAAGAACAATAGATTAAATTTTTCAATAATTAAAACAGAATTAGGCAAGAAAATATTTTAGGTTCTTAAAATGGTTTAGCATTTACTCTCAGATAAAACTTCAGCGTTCTTTAAAAGGATTTGTATTGTTTTTTGGTAATCCTTTAATAGTGATTTTTATTTCACAAAGGCATTCAAAATCCATTTTATTGTGCTTCTAAGCTATTAGAAGACAAATAAAGAATGCAGCATATAAGACAGTGCTATGGTTATTATGATAAAAAGGTAATATTCTGTATTTTTGTTTAAAGCAAATGCTTACATCTTTGGAAAGAAACTAAGTCCATTATTTTGGAACATTTGAACAGATTGATTATTTCCATCTTGGAAGTAAAATAGTTCCCTTTTCCTTATGTCTATTTCACATCCTGCCCCTCACCCAGGAAAGCTATCACAAATAGAGTTTAATTAAGGGAGACAGGACCAGTGCAGCACAGGCACAGCTGTGCACAAGGACTGGCTGGCTCCAGCTTACATCAACAGCCCCCCATTCCCACACCAAGGAACCTCTCCTACTCCTCATGAGTCTGGCCAAGGCTGGAGGCTCCCCTGGGGCTCCCGTGGCACTGGGGAGGGGCTGGTCCAATGCCTTGTGGGGCTGCCATGGCTCCCCCACCCCTGGGAGTGGGGATCAGGCTTTGGCCACCATTTCCTAACAGACACTTTTTCTGTCCTTGTTATAAACAAATTAGTAGAGGATAATTTAATCAGGCCAACACCTTTTGGAATTATTTCTGTACTTTGCTACAAGACAAGCCTTGTTAAATAAAGGAACTTGAATTATTTAGTAGGACAAGAGAGCCATGGAATAAATTCTTAATTGCACAGAAGAACTTTGATTTGTTACTTGCAGGCAAAAAAGTGGATGAATATGATTTATTATACAACTAGTGCCAAACTAGGAAGTGTCTTTCCTTAATTCTGAGCAGAAAAATTCTCATTCCTTTCTTTCTTATATCTTCTTAGATTTCTTAATCTTCTAGTTGGCTTTCTGCATTCTTCCATTTCTTCTCTTTTCTCTTCTGCTTCTGTCTGCTTATCTGCTATTTTGAAAAGAGCTGATGCATACTATTTTAAATGTGTGTGGATTTTTCTCAGTGTCTCATGCCATTTAAACCAATAGGCAAAATGTGTTTATTACTTTAATATTGTTTTCTAATTTTAAGTGACTTTTGATCACAAAAGCAGCTCAGTAAACTTCTATTCAGTGGAAGTTTAATTTAGATTTTAGCAGCACTGCAGGGAAATGACATACTAAGTGACTAGGCCCTGACTTGGGGTACTTACAAGGCATGGGAAACTACTGGCAGTGACAAACATGCTGTGATAAACTGACTAAAATTACAGACACCACTATTAGGAATAGATTGCCATGGCAGGAAGAGAGGACCTTTTAAGGGAGAAAGGCTCCAAGTTATAGAAAACTGGAAAGGCGCTTCAGGAAGCAAAACTGTGAAGGCCAACATTGCTTGGCAACCTTGACAGTAATAAAATATAAAGCTGAAATTCCCCAGGTATACCAGAAATATTAAAATTGGAGGTAAAGGTAGCAAAACTGAGACCTATGAGAAAAAAGTCTTTGGAGTAGGATGTTGATCTGGTAGGAGACAGTTGCAAGGAAATGAAGGTTCTAAAATGGTGAAAGTAGGGTTGAAAAATGGAAAAAAGGCATAATGAGGTATGTGAATCCTGAGTCAAAGTTCTAACATGAGCAGGAAAACCGAATTTTGACAAAATAAGAACAGGGTAACATCAGCACCTCACAACAAACCCTTGGAACATTCTCAATAGTTTTCCAGCTTCACTGTCGAAATTGTCCTCTATGGTGACTTCATAGTATGAGCATTTACGAATACTTAAAATTGTAACAGAACACATTGTAGAGACATTACCTCTAAACAGTATATGCTGAAGCTTAAATTTAATTTTAGAAAAAGGGAAAAAATATGTCAGGCTTTTATAATAGTGGCATTTCTGCAGTCTATACTGTGACAAGCCTTTAAACTTGACAAAGATCCATTGAGATTAGCCTCTAGAAAAGCTGGTATCATATGCAGCATCTTTAGCCTCAGGTTAATGGGATAAATAATTGAGGCAAGTACTCTGTGTAATGAGGTGAATTTTAACATTTTAATATAATAATCAGATCTAACCAATAGTCAAGTCCCTCTACAGGCTTTATGTGTTATGTGTTCTGTTCTTTATGCTATTTTTAGCACAAAATGTAGTCAGGAATGCAAATTAATGTAATAAGATGGCAGAATAGGGCAGAAGTAGAACATAGCATATGTAGTTACAGAAAGTGAATACCTGTAATCTGCATCTACCCTTTCCACACCTGTATCTGCCAGAGTGAATTGTAAAAACAGCATCTGTTCAAACCTACTGCCTAACGGCTCCTAATTAACTCACCTCTATAATCCACTCTTTACTCTGTTTACTACCTACTACCATGAAGTTTAAGCTAATGCTGAACAAAACAACAACAAAAATCAAACATCAAATCATATTGTAGCTGTCCTGATCACTGGCAAAAGAGGAGTTTTATTCCTTTTTATCTGTTCATGATGGCATGCTACATGGCCATAATTTGCAATGTGTGAAAATAAGGAATTTGATTCTATGGAAAGCTTCTAAAATATTTATTAAATTCAAACCCCAAAGTTTCAATATGCATGTTATTCATTTTGTTTGCTACACCAATGTTTCACAAAAAGCTCTGATAAATAAACTACATTGTTCTAATTCATTGTAGCTACTGATCCCCCAGAGTAGTCTCAGGTGAACAGGTTGCTAAAGTTTTGACAGCACACAACAGCAAACCATAATTTCTGCCTGTTATGCAGAAGAGACCTGTGGCATAGGGTTAGCAAAAAAAAAACACAATAAAAATACAAGTGTTTCCAGCAGAAGGAATTTATCGAGAATTGTAGACAGTCTCAAAGCCTTGCAATTACTGGGTGTTAATTAAGCTTTTACTTTTCATAGGATAATAAAGCACTTGCAGATCTGACAGAAAGTAAAAGCTGTTTTGTGCTCTTTTGATAGAAAGAGGGAATCAGAAAGGGTCCTGACATAATTTGTATAGATACAAATTAAAGCATCTTGTGCATTGTTCTGTAGTAGAAACATTATAGATCCAGAAAGAGAATGGATATATATGTACGTATATTTTTATTTTTTGGTTAATGCATTAATCTACAAACAAGAACATCTGAATTGTAATTCCTGCTTCTTTCGATGCTTCCTCTTTGGTCGTTGATTTTTTTCCCCTTAGTTTGGTGGTGTTTTTTTGGTTGGGTTTTTTTTGTGTTGTTTTTTTTTTTTCCCTTGGTCTTGCTTTGGTTTTAATTCGTTTGTTTTACATACTGGAAACTACAAAAGATACTATTATAAGTCTTAGGGAAAAGGGACTAGTTATGGTACACACTATAGCTAACTCAAAACATTAACTAGTAGACTTTTTTTATTAACATTCTTCCTTCATTTTTTCTTCAGTCTCTTTCTGTCTTGAAATTCTTTCTCACAGAAATCACTTATTGCTAACTTATATTGTCACATTCTGCTAAGACAGACTCTGAACAATTTCTACATTTGGTTAAGAGATTCAGTCCTTCAGCACTTCACCAGAAGTGCAATTCGTGGAAAGCAAATATATGCCAAGGTGGCCAATGAGGCAAACAGCATCTCATCTTGTATCAGCACAGTGTAGTCAGCAGGACCAAGGCAGTGATCATCCCCTTATTCTTGACATTGGTGAGGCTGTTCCCCAAATCCTGTGTCCAGTTTTGAGTTCCTCACAAGAAGGACATTGAGGTGCTGGAGCGTGCCCAGAGAAGGGCAACAAAACTGGTCAAAAGCTGGAGTCACAAAGCTGATCAGAGGGCTGGAGCACTTCTATGAGGAAAGCCTGACAGAATTGAGATTGTTCAGCCTGGAAAAAGGAAGGCTTCACAGTGACTGTTATCGATCGAGTGAAGGTGTCAGACAAGCCCTGCCTTAGGTTCAGTTTTTTGGCAGCAGCTTTATTCAGGTGACCTGCCTCTAAACCACTTTGACTCACAAGTTCTTAAGAATGACTGATAAGGTCTGTTATGAGTTATTTATTGAACAGGCAAGAGATTAACAGACAAATGGCCTCACCTAAAGTTACTTACTACACAGGTTAAAACAAAGAACATCTAGTAGATTACATAAGACAGTGCATGACATTAAGGTACCTATAGTATAGATTAGGAGTCAATGTAACTTACCACCAAACTGATGATGGGGTACACAGATTCCTTTCACTCAACTCCGGAGTGAATAATCACAATACGGAGTCCTGACTTCAGGGAAAAGCCCCACACAGTTCCAGGGAAAAAGACTTCTGCTTGTGAAAGTTTTGTGTGTCTTTTATAGTTTGTAAAGTGAAGTGTTTGTCAGCCAGAAATTCAAGCTAATCTTCCTTCAATCTTGCTCTCAAGGCAAGATGTTTATTGTCAGCTGGGAATGCCACCTCCATGGTGCCAGAAATAACTCACTAACAGACAGGTGTCAGGTTTGAGATATTTCACCAATTAGTAAATTCATGGGAGGGGGAAGATAACCTGAGCTATTGCACCAGCTGATAGGCAGAACAGATAAGCCCTCCTGTAGTGGTGAACACCCTGCAACAGTGACCTAATTGCAGCTTTCCAGTACCTGAAGGGAACTTACAGGAAAGATGGAGCAAGATGACTATTTAAAAGAGCATGAAGTTACAGGATAAAGTGGAATGGGTTGAAATTAAAGAAAGTAGTTTTAGACTAGATATTAAGAAAAAATTCTTTACTGAGTAAAGGTGGTAAGGCCCTGGAACAGGTTTCCCAGAGAAGCTGTGGATGCCCCATTCCTGGAGGTGTTCAAGGGCAGGTTGGATGAAGCTCTGATTCATGTATGTGTGATTCTATTTATTCTTGATAAATTTGCTCATTAAATTGTATTCTGAAACTGTCTGTGAAAGGTTTCATATTTTATACTTACCTGAGACAAAAAAATGGTCAAAAAAACCTATGGAATCTAATGATGGAAGAAAGGTTTAACAGTTTTACAATTTAAAAGTATATGATTCATTTATTTTGGAAATAAATAACAGCTATATTACAAACAGGAGAAATCCATTCACCTTAGAATATCACTGGAGTCCAATGTTTGCTACACTGAAGTAGGTAATAAATAATTTTACATGTGCATTTAGTTGAATTTGGAGACTAGACAAAGCAACTTTTTCACTATCTGTAATGGATTAAGGAAGTATTATTAAAATGTACTGAAACTGTTCATTGAAGATTATGTACAGGTTCAAATCTCTGATTTAAAGTATTCTGTTTAGTCTCTAAATTTAAATCTGGTCAGAAAGAGAACTGAGTTTTATTCTACTTTGCTGACTCCTATTTATTACTCAGATGTAAGCAGTACTTGAAAGTCCAGTTCAAGAATTAGATTTAGAATTTGCGAGAATATTACAACTTCAATAATATGGTACAATAGTCAAGGTAATTGAGTTATTGATTATTCTGCTATAGACAATGCAAAAATATACAGACTCCCTGATAGCAATTAATGCAGTATCTGTGAGGTAGAGGCAGCCTCTACTCCAGCTGCCTACAAATAGGCATCTGGTTCACTGAGATGCTTTTAAATACCTGGACAGAGTACCTCTAGATGCTGTGCAAGGAGGTGCCCAGAGGTTGTGGTACAGCCAGAAACGCACTGACACCTCACACTCAGCAGTACCTGGGGTGGCTCTTAAGTGTCTGCATAAGGGCACCTGAGATAAGCTCATGCTTTAGGATGGGAGAGCCCAGTGGCAGTGACTAGATGTGAATGATTCAAAGTTTATTTTTAAGTGGCTAAATTTTGGGGCAATTAGCTTTATGATGAGAAATCTGGGCATGCTAAATAAGCATTTAGGAGCAGTGTGATTGAATAATTTGTATTGTAACCTTTTATTACCTAAAGAAAGAACACCTGCCAGTATTTTCATTAGCAATTAACTTTATCTTTGCGTCCCTGAATGGAAAGGGAGGTAGAAAAGAGTTCAAATTTAAGTCTTATTCTCCTTAAGAAGGGAAATTTAATGTACATAAATTATTTGCTGAATGGATACCTCTATGAAGAATAGTAGTACTTTTGCTGTCACAGTCTTATAGAAAAGAAACTGAAATAATATTTCTATCGTTCTCTCATGTTATCACCTAAAAATAAAAAACTAAATGTAGTGAAACATTCTGTGTTCTGTTCATAATCTATATTTTGGTTTTTATGTTTCTGTTAGGGTCACGTAAGTTAGCAATTCCAATTTTGTCTTGTGCTTTACTTCCCACCTGAAAACACTGAGTTAAAAATCACCAGTATTACTTAATTTTCTGCTGAATTCTTTCAGCATACTACAGATAAAAAAGCATTAGTCAATCCAAATGTAGTCTTAATAATACCCTCATGCATTGAGTTTAAGTCTCACAATGCTCAGAAGACTCGCAACTCAACCTCTTATCTCTTCTTCCCCTCTCTGCCTTGTCACAAGCTAAAACAAAAGGCATAATGCAAAAGGTTAAAAAAGAAATCAAATAACAAGTGAAGTCATAAATGTGACAAAACCAGACAAGACTACCTTTTACTACTTTTCTAAAATGCCTTTGTGGAAAATAGCTGAAGGCCATCGGGAAATGACAGTAAAAATAAGGTTGCGGTACCCCCTAAAGGAAGTTAAAAGCAGCTTTTTTTTTCTTTTTTTAAAAATCACTTTTCCTTTTCATTGACAGGGAAAGTCACTTCACTCATCTCCTCATGACATATAAAAGGGAAAAAAAAGGTAAAATTTTCATACTAATAGTCAAAAGAGAAAAAAATCATTAACCAATAGTTTAGAATTTCCTGATGATTGTTTTAATGGGACAATAATATAGCTGAAGGTCTGGATATCTCTGCATTTTAAGAACATGCATAAGATTCAGTCAGTGGTGAACTGAATATTAATATTAAACAACAGCTGGAATTCCTTTAGTATCACTATGCTTATAGAATGATTATATGCAAAATTTAAGAGCAAGATCACTGAAATAATTTTGGAAGATAAATAAAGTGGATGGCAGGCTACTGAACTGTTTTATCTTGCAAATTCACCTTGTGAGACAAGAAATTGAATTCCATTTTATTCTTTTCTTTTATAAGTACTCAAGTGCTATAAAAGAACTTCCATGGCTGGAGTGGGAGGTAACTACAGATGAAGCTGGCTATGCCATAGTACATCCAGTCACATTAAATGTCTATTCATCCCCACATCACATCCATGTTTATTCTGTCCAGTTCTCATTGCTTCTAAACTACTCACCATTGAAAGCCTGAATTGGAAGTACATGAGGTAAAAAAAGGCAAGCCAGGAAGAAGAGAGATTGAGTGAGAAGAGTTTTAATAAAGTAACAGCAAGTAATATCAATGCGTTAATTTTTAGTTGCTGTGGAAAAGAGTCTATAGCAGTTAATTCTCTCACCAGTCATGGTGTACCCTAGACATGTAAATAGTGCCTACTGGACATGTCTCTTTAAAACAATATTTTACCATCTATCTGTGTATTGCACCACAGCCAGACTAGCAGGTACCAAAAGACGTAAGTGAATTTCACAAATGGATAATTAGTATTTTTTCAGAAAAATTTATATTCAGCTTCTTCAAAACTTTGTACAAACACTAAGTTCAAGTGCCTGTTCTGACTCTTTGGTAATTTAGTCTATTATAACTACAAGTGATGTAAGTAAAATCAAGTCCTTTATGTAAAGGACAAAGTTTGTTTTCTTTAGCAACAAAGTTTAAAGAAATAAAAGGAGTGAAATAAATTAAATTGATACTTGCATGTAATTACATAATACATTGAAAATGTCACTGCTGTATGTAGATATCAGTGACCCAAACCACTCAGTATATCAAATGAAGTTCAGATAAAAATCAAACCACTGGACCAAACATAACAAGGTGCTGGCATGTGTATGTTGTTTGAAATACTTAATTAGCTGTTAAAAGGGATTTTTGGCATTGGAAGCTAAATGAGAAGCTGACTTATGAATAAACACTCTCCCAGATACACACTGAACTAATGCATGAAAAACAAGAAATAGATGTGTTTATTACAGAGTAGAAAGCTATTTCACTGGATTATTAGTAGTATTACTACTAATTAAGACTTTCTAGTAATTTCCTTCTCTTATTTTAAAACTAAGAAATATGTTTTTAATTTGTTCAGCCCAAGGATTGGCATACCAAAAAATAAATTGATTTTGTGAGTAAGTATTTTAGTTTGCTGGGTTTTTGAGAAGCTTGTGCTACTACTTAAAGAAGCTACACATATTAGTAGCTAAAAGACTGTGGATTATGGCATTTATATATGGCCCTTCCTTACCTTAATTTTCTGTCTTGTGTGAGTTCTAAGGTAAAAAAAAGGAGGAAAAAGGATCTGTTAACAAATCTAACAGACACGAGGTATTCCATGAAAGGGCAAACTGTTACTCTGCTTCTTCAAAACTTTTTAGTTGTTCTTTCAGAAAAAAAACCAAAAAAATTACCTAAAAGCACTCTTTGAAGTAAAATAAATAAAAAATAAATTAGCTTTTGTCCTTACTGGGTTCAGCAGGTGCTTATGAAAATAGTGCACCTTTCATATCAAAGTACATTTAACTGAACTTCTGTAAAGGTCTTTTCCAGTGTTCTAAATTTCCTGGTGAAATATGGAGGAACTGGGGTGGGGTAAACCTAGTCCTCTTCACTTGTGCATAAAAGTCTACGTGAAGTACCAAACAGTAGGCAAATTAATAAAAGCAGAACTTAAAAGAAATCTTTAATGAAATTCAGGCATTATTAAATAATAAACAAGATTTCCATACCTCTGTCTCTCCAAAAGCACATGCTAACCAACCAACTAAAAATACCAAACGACAAACCCAAAAACAAGTGTTGTTCAAGTTGTTACTACATGGGGATCTCCCACTTCTTGTTTTTCATCCAGTTTGTGTGAGCAAGGTGGTTCAGCCTGCTCTCTCAGTGAAGGTCAGGGATAGAGACCCAGGTGGCAACAAAGACACAAGAGTTATTGATGTGTTAAAAACCACAAAGCACCTGAGAATGTCACACTGGAATTAGGGCTGCTTCCCCAAAAATGAAGGGATCCATAGTCTGAGTGTAGTGTAGGACAAAAAGAAATAGCCTCAACTTACACTGAGGGAGGCTTAGATTGGACAGTGGGAAAAACTTTTTTACCAAAAGGATTGCCAAACATTGGAACAGGCTGCCCAGAGAAGCGTTTGAGTCACCATTCCTGGAGTCACCATTTTTATATCACCATATAAAAAACATGTAGATGTGGTGTTTATGGAGATGGCTTAGTGGTGGACTTGGCAGAGTTGGGTCAATGGTTGGACTTGATCTTAAAGGTCTTTTCCAACCTAAACAATTCAGTGATTCTATAAACTACCACTAATATCCAGCTTTTTGGCAAAGCTGTGCAATATTTTATGATCCAGAATATTTTGGAAGGATTTTGGAATGTCCACCTAAGGTCAAAAAGAATTTTTGGCTGTTCCAATTTTTCACCAGAAGTACAAATTTGCTGTTAGAACCTAAGAGGTGAATTTTGATGACCTGATAATAGCAAAAACCAGCCCCTGATTGTACCACGCAAAGTTATTTTAAAAAATACTTTGCAAAGTGAAATCTTAAGATAGCTATTGTCTTCTCTGTTACTGTAATCTGAGACCAAATCATTCTGTATTAAATTAACTCAGTTCCATACTATTTTATTTTGTCACATTTCACAGATATTGATCCCATGTCTAGATAAGTGATGGATTTTCTTTCTTGTTAATCTGGTGATATGATGCAGGGTAATGAGAGTCTCGGCCATAGCATGTTCTCAGCAAGTTATGGGAATGGGTAAACACTATCATCTCTACACAGCTAAAGAGCACCAAAGCAGTTATGTTGATATCTCTTTCATCTTCTCACCTTCTTTGTACTTTTGCATATTTTTTTTCTCTTTGTTTATCATATTTCAGCTATTCTGACATGAGCAGTTAGTATCATGAAGAGCTGTATGAGCAGCACTTATTTTTGCTTTTATTGGGAATCCAGGGGGAAAAGTGAAGACTGCTTATTTGTGCCTTTTTATTTTTCTATTTTACATTGTCTACTTGTTCTTCTTCCTCTTGTATTTAGAATTGTCTTTTTGAAAAGAAAGGGAGAAAAGACTACATTTTTTCTTGTTGCCTTAGGACTTTTCAGTAATCTTGATTTCTGTGATCTTCAATTAAATGTACGGCTGTTGGCAAACTGCAAACCATTTTTTGTGACAGCTATTAGGCACAAAACTCCTATATTTTTATATCCATACAATGTAAGGTAGAACAAAAGACAACTCCAATATACCTTTTATTTTACTGAAAAAAGTTATAATTATTTTTCTAATTTCTCCCACAAACATCAGACTTCCAAATAAGGTATTTGATTTAAAATTTGACTGCACATGACTGTTACTAAATGGCCATCTCCAGAGTTTACTATAGCAATTGAAAAGGTTTAGATTTGGAGGTTTTTGCAGCCAATAGTTTTCTCAGGAAGCAAATCCCCCAAAATCTGCAGCAATCATCATGAACAAAATACACTGTAAATTTATTTGGTTGGGATTTTATGTCCACTAGTTTATATGTTAATAAAATTCTAACTTGCCTACTGGTGCCAACTATAACTTAAATCCTTCCTCAGTCTTATCAAAATAGTGAAAATAAATAGACAAAACAGACTTAGTTTTCAAATGTCCACAGGAAAGGCAAAGGAATCATTCTTTTGGGCAAATATGAGAGATGTAATTCAATGTGATCAAAATTATGTCCCCACATCTCCTGTTACTTGACAAGTGAGCGGAATACCTTCCACAAGACCCATCTTACCTTCTCTTTAGTCCTGTGTCCTACCTATAACGTATGAAAAAAATGCAATTATACTCATATTACATGTAAGTTTTAAGAGAAAATTAAGATTATAACTATCATGGAATAGGATGTATATTTTAATGCATTAGCAGTGGAAGTACAAATAGTGTATTAGTGATGTAACTTTAATACTTTTGTACTTAATTGCCTCTAAAGCAGCTGAGCAATGGCACAGTGTTTAATGGTGGGAAGAAAATAAATTTCTGAATTGATAAAATGAACTGTGTTAAAAGACTGAATCATATATGTGGACTATAAAACTTTAATATGCTTTTCCACTTGACTAGGGAGGCAACTGCTTTGGTAACCACAGCTGTAGACCATGATAACTCATTAGAAGAATGACTTCACTAAGAAATACAATTGGTATAGATTAAATATAGTGTAAAGAACTGTGAAAAGAACTACTTTTAAAAAGAAGAGGGATATTCACTTTGAAATCATAGAACTCAATATTGAATCCAAAACCAAATAAAAGTTCAACCTAAGTAAACAAGATCAGCTAATTAATCTAATAACATTGTAAAAAACACATACCATAATAAAATGTTAATTTAAAATGGAATGGCAACCCTCAAGGCACAGCAAAAAGAATGGAAATCTTGGTAAAACTGACTTTTAATCAAATTTTGCATTGGCTGGATGCGTAAACTTTATTGCCTTACCTGCTTTTGAGCATTGATGCATTAGGTACTGCAAATGCTCCTGTATTACATAAAGTTACAATTCAAAATGCTTGAATTGTGCTCTGTCTGCCTTCACTTATGGTAGTCTATGATAAAAATAACATACCATTATATCAATAATATTTTTGCCTCAGTGCGTTACAATAAAATATTTCACTGAATATCTAATTCCATTCATGTTTACCTATTAAAATACCTTTTTTTCATTTTTCATTGCTCTAGGAGCCAGAAGTTTTACACATTATTATTGATTTAATAAATTATGAAGTGCAGTTTGTGAAATTAGGAAATGGGAAAAAAGTGACGTTATGAAGTCAAATTTCAGAGATTTTTCTTTTAAAATCTGAGTTATTTTGGTATTTGATATTTCATTTTCTATATTTAATGATATAACTTTTTTCTTCTTTTTTTTTTTTTTTTTTTTTTTATTTTTTTTTTTGTAAACAGCAGCTCCATGCCACTTGTGAGAGAGGTACAGATTTAAAGACAACCATCTGTTCTTTCCATCCTCATTTTCCACTATTTAAAAATTATTTTGGCATTTCTTTAGCAAATGGGCATTATATAAGCATCTCCCAGTCTTCTTCTCTGAAGTCTTATTTTAAAACTGGTCTTGTCAGTGAGCCGATTGATCCAAGAGGAACATACCAACACCAGTGAAACGTATGTTTTTCTTTAAAAAAAACCTCAAATTTTATACACATGGGGAGAAAATTCCAATAAAATATTCAATTTTAACCTGTTTAAACACAAAACTCTGAAAATACCCTGTATATTCTATTTGAAATAACAATTTTTGCTTAAGTAAAAATAGTATTGAAATGTAGTTGTTTTCTATAGCCCAAAACAGACATTGGCTATGAGGTCCTTCACATGGTTATTGAGTTTATTTGAGATATTGACATTTTGATAAGATAAACAGAGAACATGAGTTATGTCTTAGGGGGTATGCTGGTAACTTAATGTGAAATTATCTGCATGTCATTGAAGAGACATAGTCTACATGTCACAAGTCTCCAATGACAGAGACAATAACCAAATGGGGACAAATATCAATCCCTGGACATAGAGATGTTGCACTGCTTGGTTCATGTCCACACTGTTTAGGAAAAGCTGGTTTTACAGGAGGTTTATCTTAACACAATCTAAAACAGCTCAGGCCAAGACTTTAAAGTCAAGGGCTGAAACAAGTCCTACATTATTAGATTGACACAAAGCCTGTGGCCTTTCAGTAGTAGTGAAATATCCTAGTAACTGGATTGCAAGAAGAGCAGAGAACCAGGTCCCAACAAAACCTCTGCCCTCGTCCTACGTGAATGCAGACCATCATTTGTTCAATGCTGCCCAGAACAATCTTAAAAGGGAGCTGGTTTAGAATAACTTTTTATCGAATATGTGCATCATCTGAGTTAGGTTTCCTTCCTACTCATTTTCCTCTATGCAGATAGAGCAAGAGACATGAGGCACTGTTTCCTACCCTGATTGTGCACCTGTGGTTTGAATCACAACTGTCCACAAAATTACATGGTGGGATGGTGAATAGTGAAGTCTGCCAGGAGGCTGAGCAGGACAGTGAGGTGCTTCACCCCACATGTGCAGTTTAAGGGTACCTCAGCCATCCTTGATCTGTCAGCTGGAGAAACTGCTTGTAAAATCTATCATCTGAGTGCTGCACTGATTTTGCTTTATTTATCTCTATATTGACAATCAAATGAGTCTTTAGAAGCTATTTATATAAAATACTCATATCCACAGAAACACAAAATAGCAGGGAATCAGAAGTTATGCTTGTTTATATAAAAAAGTCTTAATCATATTTTGAAACATTGTGTGATAACAGCACTGTTTTATAATTTTTTTCCTTAACAGCAGAAAAAAATCTAGCAGAATGGTCAGCACACAAATTTCCTTTTTAGTTAATTTTCTTAATCATCTTTAAAAATTTAAAAACTAAAAACTTTCAGAGATATTTTTGTGGTTGCTTATTGAAGATATTTCATATTTTTCACTTCATATTTGTGACTGTAAATTGTCCTAAACCAAGACACTGTAATTGTAACACTATAGATGTATGTTTTGAAGTACTAGGAAAAATAACACTAAGATATTTGTGGAACAGATTAAGGAGAATAGGTGACAGAAAAATTAAGCTATATGCTCCTGAAGTAAAACTTCTCTTTTAAGAATAAATTCTTTTGACTGTATGTTTCAGATTGCCTATGGTTCGTTCAGCTGCCAACAAAGTTTGTTCTTGTAGCTATGTAGATGACTAGACTCAAAAAACTAATTTAAACTCAAAAATAAAATGTTGTAAAATGGCAGAGAGATTTTACAGTCCAAATTTAAGCACCTGCCTTTATTACTAGGTTCATTTTCTGGACGCATCATCTTTTCCTTTTTTTTTTATTCCTATTCACTAAATGAGGAACATTAACTTCTAACTTTAGGATCGGAGAACTGTTTTTAAGTTTGGTGCTGGAAGAAGCCAGTAGGTGAACAATTCATACACTGAATTCTGCAAACCTGTGCTTAACCTTTGCTTCTATTCACAGTCACACAATTTGACTCTTGCTCCTTCTACTATGGCATTGCTGTCCATGGTAGGAAGGATTCACAAGTATGGCTGTTCTTAAAACACAGAGCAATTGTTCAGTTATGCTCTCTGGAAAATACTCTGGTGCACTTATAGGATTCCTTATTCCATCTTTTGCACAATCTTTGCTTTTTTAAACTTAAAAATACGCCCAGTGGTAGTTTCTTTATCTTGGATACTATTATGCAAATATTAAAAACATTGGACTGAAAGACTCTGGGACAACAGAAAGCCTTTGCATCCAAATATATTTGTCACTATTTGACCCATGGTTGTGGCAGGTGATCAGAAATTTAGGAAAGATTTTCAAATTTGTACTTTTTCAGCAGGTTTTTGATTCACCTTTCCAAATTCTAAGACAGCAAAAGGTATTTCAGTGCTAACTGGATTTGGTGTTTTGTTCAGTTAGAGGATTTCTGCACATTAGGATAAAAAAGAAACTAAGTTGGTCATATGAAGGACATATTTGTGTATTACCAGTTTTCATATCTTACACTGAATACTGAAGTAAATATATATGGCAGTTTAAGGATGGCAGTAAAGAACAGATACATTTCCAAATGAAATTGAGGTTTTAAACAAATACCATCATTAAGTCTCGTGAATGTAGTAAGAAGTGGTAATTGAAGGGTTCTAAATCTGAAATTGGATGAATCCAAGCAGTCCTATTGTCAGCTTTAGCAGTGAAGAGCTTATTCATTTGCCAATAAGAACAGACATCTTAGTCAATATTAAATCTTGTGAATTGACCCAACCTGTTAAATGAAAAAGTACCTTAAATGTGAGAAGTGACTTGAATAAGGTCAATGACAGTTCTCATTATCTACTAGAAGAAGGGTATCTAACATTGTGTAATTGAGATTAAAATTTCTTTTCCTGGTCATTACTTGATTTCATTATTGTGTCATTCATGTTTTATTGTAGTGTTGATGAAAATAATGATGCCCAAATATATTGTTTATTTTAAACGTAACATCAGGAAATTATCTTTCTATGTTATGTAAACCGATGAGAAGTATTAGGGGGGAAAAAAAAGAATAAGAAAGTAAAGGTTTAATTGAAACAGAAAACCAGTACTATTACAGACCTAAAATTATTGTTTCATAATCAAATCACTTTGGCTTTATAATTCAGGCCAAATTTAGAATGCCTGAAACACTGTAAGCTTTGAATAAATGAACAGAGATTTAATAATAATATCTATTATTATTGTTATCACTAAAGTAGAAACAAAATAAAAGACCTTATGACATTTTTAACTGAACCTTTTTAAAGGTTTAAATGTTTTTTAAACCTTTATCTTTTGATTTCTATTGTATGCATGTTAACTGCTGGAAATGTATTCCTTAAAATAAGTATTTACAGATTGATTCCTAATAATTAAATGGAAATAAGTTTCCAAAACCATAATCACAATGATCAACAAGGTTAAATATATAATAGAGTTTAGATTGGAATCAAAAGTAATGCAAAAAGATTTCACAAAATGAAATCTTTTAGAGGGCTCTGTTTTCTATGCATAGACCAAGTATGTTTGGAATATACAGATTAATATCTTGTCTCTGCTCTTTGCCAAAGATAGAAAAATATATCTATCCATATTAAATCCTCCTCTGCAGAGCTTAAATGTGTAGAACACTAGTTCACACATAGAATTTTATTAACTGTTTCTGTGATTTAAATTATGGAGAAGATGAAAACAAAAGCAAAAATATGGGAATGTGCAAATATGGAGAAGTATTAACCAATAGTTAAATCTCTTCATCCTTTTAATATATGAACCATAAGTGAGCTTAATATTAAAATCTTGGGATGTGGGAGAATTATGTTAATTAAATAAATTCCCACTGATGTACCCACTGAACGCTTTCTCACTGCACTGCTGTACATTTCTGTGTGTGTGAAGCCTTGTTGACTGACTGCAGAACAAGAATGGTTGTGTCTATATTGGCAAGAACTGTCCATCTGTAAAGCAAAGTGAGTAATGGCTGCTGCTGAGGGCTTAACATCCAAGTGATTCAGGAAGATCTTGTGATGAATTCACTCTGTGGACTGCACTTGTACCATGGACTCAGTGGCTGTTTGCAGATAATTGTGCCACTGGAATCCATCTGCCAGGTTATCTTCATCTGAAACTATTTTTAGCTCAGGATTGTGCTACATTCTCAATGCACATCATAGCACATCACAAATCAAACTGGATTTGATTAGATTCACTGCTTCATACATGTTCTGAATGAGTGCTTAGGTCACTTAAAGAATTGTCATCAAAGGTATTGGCAAAAAGCTGGTTTTATATGAATTTGTGAAAGTATGACTTTAACAGAGTTTAATGGCAAGGTTCACTCCATTACTTACTACATAGAGGAAGCATACATAAGAAAATTAGATTAGAATCAATTTAGAATTATTTACAAGAAGACAAGGAATGCAAAAGGGTAAAAGTGCAAAGGATATGATTACAAAAGATAAGGGCACAAAAGGGTTTATCAGCACTTAATCATTGACTAATTTAATATTTATGAGGTGATTCAGTAGAGTTTACTTGATTTACAAAAATGACTTAATTATAGATTCACAATAATATAATTCATACTTTAATGCACAGATGCAGACAAAGTGGTGTATATATCTGTATGTATGGCTGTAAAATTCCACTCAGGTTCAGTGAAATACCTCAAATCCCTTAGTATTTCTCAAGGGGCATGGGTTTCACCTTGAGGAATGGTAAGGTGGGGAATATCAACCTAGGCCTCATCATCTGTGATGGTCTTTTCAATATTACAAATTTGGGAGTTCATGAGCTCCAAGAGTTATCCTACTTAGTGGGGGGTATGCTGGTGTAGCCTGTTGCAGTCCAGGAAAACTCAAAGGGCTTCCCTTAAGACCACTGTTTATAGGGTCACAAGATGATTGTCTCTAGTCATCAGTTGTGGATATTCTCAGTTCAGTCAAAGAGAAAAAGAGAAGGTTTTTTAACCAGGCGAGAGCCTGAGAGACAGTTGGAAAAGAATGTAAATCATTCTCTAATCTATCTTGTTATTCACATTGTTTATAGATATGTTCTGCCACTGTGCGTCATTCACTGCACACCAATGGTGTGAGATGTTTTTACTCTAAGACCAATAAAATTAGTCTGCACGATGTTCTCTATAAATAGAGCAGTGCATTTGAAATAAATTGGAATTCATTCTCTAGCCTTTGATTTGGAGTCATTCTCGTTACCGTCCTGCTCTACAGCGACAGTCAGTTTCCATTCTGTCCATAACACAAGTGGGTAACTACTAGACATTTTTTATCAATGGCAGTGTTCCACTCAGGCTAAAATTAATTTTTTCAAAATATCTTTTAGAAACAGGAGAATTTCACTTGGGCTATACAATTCAGGTGAATGATTTACCAGGGCTAAGAAGGATAACTGCTTATTCTTTGTGCCTCACCTGGGTCAGGCACTTGATGTTCATATTATGGTCAGAATCATTCCCACTTTTATCATGCAAGAGCACAGTCAAGGGACACTTCAGTGACAAACTGGTGCCATCAAGGAGTGCTTCACTTGGTGGCTCAGCTGGTTCAGGGAGCTTATCAGGAGCTCCTGAGAAAATAGAGCAGGATGGAAGAGGAGTGGGGAGAGCAATGATGTACCACTACAGCAAAACACAAGATGGTGGAATTCTCATCCCATCTCTCATGATCTCTCAGTGTCTTTCTGTGTGTGGTGGTGAGTATGTATATGCAGTTCAAAACATGATCCTATAATTCAGAGAGATATTATCATATATATGCTTGAGCAATTATTGCTTACAAATAAATAATCAAAAAAGTCGACCTTGTAGCATAATGGATTAAATTCCTTTGCAGTTTGTATTTTTCTGTTTCTTTTCCCTTTTAGCAATGCATTTTGAATTTTCTTCAAAGTAGCTCAATATGGGCTGTATGTTCATTAATAAAGAGGCATTGTAGATGTGATACTAAAATTCTGATTTTTTTTTTTTTCATTTATTAATGGAAAATTATTTTTATATCAGAGAGGCTACTCAAGGAGTAATAAATAATTCTCAGAGCACACAGTGTTCTAATATTTTACATGATTACTTTTCTAATTGTACATTAGCAATTCAAACATAGACATAAATGTTCTGTCAAGTCTGCCCAGGTAATGAGATTCTATTTTAAAAATTATAATCAGTTAAAATCCTATTTAGGCAGATAATTTCAACAAGCTAAGCTGAGTTTGATTAATTAGTTGTCCCAACCACAAAGCAATGAAGGCATCATGAATTAGCATTGAATTCTGATTTAAACTAGGTGATTTGCTCCACTGTGCCAGCTAACTCTTGTAAAGGTATTAATGGGCTTGCTTAGAGTTGTTAGTTTGAAAGCAAGCTCATAAGGAAATAAAGATATCCAAGGTTTTTCTCCCTATGATGACAGGCAAACACTGAGGTTTATGTCCATCTTCAGATATATGACAGAAGATATTTCTTAGTTTCTTAAACAATTTGAAAATCCCAGAGCAAAATATAAAAATTCAAATGGATTCTACTGTTTATTAAAACTGCTGAAACATATGTAAATATATAAATTCCAATTGCAATTTAATTAAAATCTGACTTTTGTTTGTTTGATTTTTTAAACATCTCTGTAATGGAAGTACTAAGAGAAAAATTTAATGTAGAACCCTATGGAAGTGCACAGATATCTATTCAGGTAATTACAAAGTAATAAGCTCAACATTAAATATCATATCAAAGAACAAAGTAACACGTTACTGAATAGATTGTACAAAATTACACTGGTTTGCAGTGTGTTTCTACAGGTTTATGGCATTTTTATGTGACAGATCTGTTCAATTAAGAACTTATGTACTCTGCCCTGGTGAAGCCACGCCTCGAATCATGCTCAGTTTTGGCCCCTCACTTCAACAAAGACATTGAGGTACTGAAGCACATCCAGAGAAGGGCAAGGAAGCTCGTGAAGGGCCTAGAGATTGTCATATTAGGAGCAGCTGTCAGAGCTGGGGTTATTTAGCCTAGAGAAAAGGAGGGTTAGGGTAGGCCTTACAGCTCTCTAAAGCTACCTTGAAGGAGGTTGCAGCCAGATGGGGGTCAGCCTCTTCTCCCAGAGAGCCAGTGACAGGACAAGAGAACACAGCCTTAAGCTGTGCCAGAGAAGGTTCAGGTTGGATACCTGAAAGAATTCATGAAAGAGGTTATTAAGCATGGGAACAGGCTGCCCCCAGGCTGTCACCATCCCTGGAGGTCTTCAAGAAACATCCAGGTTCAGCATTTAGTGCTACGGTCTAGCTGTCAAGACAGCATCGAAGGTTGGACTCACTAATGTTGGAAATCTTTGCCAACAGAATTATTCCATGATTCTTGTCAAGACACTGTACATAGGCTTAAGGAGGTAAGTCAACCAACCTATTAACACTGATATTTTATGGTACTTATAATGTCAAGAGTATTACATGATTCTGGTGAACTTTACCACGAAGTTATAATTTATATATACTTCTCAATGGGGAGAAAAGGTGGAATCAGATGTGGCCTTCAGTCTAGGAGGGAAAATCTAAATAAAATGCAGTGTTTGAACTGTAAAAAGAGAAGTCAAATGCAAAATTAGTTTTCATTGTTAGACATAATAACTGGAGAAAAAAAATTACTGATGAAAATGGAGGATTTTTTCCCAATTTCATTGTAGCCAAGAAGGTTGTCTTTTAGAAAGACACAAGCTATCCCTTCCTTTTAGTTCTAAACTGTATGACTGATGAATATAGAGGCAAGCTGTCATACATTGAATTAAGAAGTTGAACATCAAGGTGTTGTTATCATGAACTCCCAAGTCCCATTAAAGATAATTGTGATTAGCAGGGCAGGTGATTGCAGAGTCTGGGTTTGCTCTAAAATGTGTTCTTGTACTTAAGGAAACTGCAGAACATCTGCAAAGGAACTGTATACAGGCTTGGCATTTGCCAATATGCACACTAGCGGAACCTCTTAGAATCATGTTCCCTGATGATTATTAACCTTGCACAAATGCCTGGTAGTAGAAGCTGTGATATTCAAAACAAGGCAGTGGTTGAAACATGCTATCAAAGTATATGCTCAACATCCTAAGAAACAAAAAATTTCAGTTACTTTACTTAGTTCAGTCTGAAGTTCGGACACTGGGTTTTTTTTTAGACAAAAGCAAACCGAGGATTTTTAATAAGACAGAGTTCCTAGGTTGCTAAATTTCTCACCTAAAGCTTACTTCTTCAAGTAATCCTGTGGAAGGGACTGAATGAAATGATAGGGATTGTCTGATCTGATTCAAAAGGTGCTCTGTGCTGAGCTTCCTGGTAACAGCTAAAAAGCAAATATTTGCAGGCAATTGAATTAGTGTTTAAATGACAAACACTCAATAAAAAATACTAGAACCATTATTGCTACTAGAAGAAACACTGCTGAAGCAATTACATTGTAATACAGTGCATATTGAAAACATAAACACATTTTAATATATTCCTGTTATTTTAATCTGTCTGAGATGATTTCCCACAAATACCTGCAAAGCAACACCATTGATCTGCTTGAAATCCCTCTTGAAATCAATTTTTTCACCAGAAAACAGAATCTTCAGAATAGCTACTGTCCTGAAGGCGAATGCAGTGACCCAAAACCAGACCCCTGTTATTGCCTTATGACCTTCTGATTCTCTGAACTCATATGTCCTTATCACTTTGATCAAATTAATGCAGAATTCACAATAACTTCACAATACTCATATGTCCTTATCACCTTGCTCAAATTAATGCAAATTCGTAATATCTACTTTAAGGGTAGATTTTTCTTGAGTTTCCCTAGAACATCAGCCACAGTGGGTTTAAGTGTTTAGTTTCTGAATTGAACATTAATGAGGTAACACCAAGAGAAAAGTGAAAGGTGACTGAAAAATAAGCTTATTTTTGACTGACTTAAAATTTGTTAAATGTTTGCTTCTCCAGTGGAAATATTTTATCTATCTGCAAATTTTAAAAAGAAATAAATAATTATTGAAAATCAGTGGTCTAGCAAAATAGTATTCTATTTGATAACTGAGTCATAGTCTGCAAAACTAGGAAGAAGCATGTGAGCAGACTGTGCAAAATATTTTTATACTGTATCCATCAGACTTCTTATACACTGGATGCTCAATTACACTGGGCCATAGCAGAGAAATGTTATGACATTTTCAAACTGGAAGTCTACTTTCTTGGCATCCTAAATCTGTCCCTTAATACTGTGCTAATAGGCACTATACTAATAATAGGAATAATTATTGGTGTTACATGTTGAGATATCAACACTTCTACTATAAATAGTAATTAGTAGTCTTTATTCACCTGGAGATTGTGACATAAATAAAACATAAAAGCAGTCTAAAATACTGTTTTTTCTATGTTCTACATGTAAGTCTCATGAAAACTTGAACAGAGAAGCAAAAATATCAAACAAACAAGACACCATTTTTTTTAAAGTCACCTTTGCTATCCTTTAAAACCAGGGAACCTTGGTTGAATTATAACATTTCTGGAAGACTGGCAAAGAAATGTAGTGCAAGGATTTTTTTGTTTTATAATGCCCACAAAATAGGTAGAAATTATGAGTTATTACCTGAATTATTTTGTATTCTGTAGTGGATATACAAGAACTGACCACAGTTTCCCACAGTTTTAAGTGAATAACTGATAAGTGCATCTTAACCCAGTATATTCTGGAAAATAATTCTGAGTTAAAGATTAATGTCATGATTTTGCTTACCTTTTTGCACTAACACAATCACCATTTTCAGAAAGTATTTTGTTACCCTGGTTCTATTTTTCTGAGAAGTTTCTTCTAAAAATTGCCTCATTTGTTTGGTCAGAAGAGGGTTAGTTCTACCACCAGCAAGAATGCCAGACCAGGAGAGTACAGATTTCTGGTTTGAACTGTGACAGAACTAGAACCTTATAAAACAATTAATAGCATGAGTCAGGATGAATCATTTTATAGAAGTAGTCATATATACTTCAGAGCTGCTTTGTTATGCAAAACAACTGGTGAGTTATAGTTTTTTATTTATTTATTCATATATTAGCCTTTTTAAGGTACAGTGAACACTTACAGACCTAGAAGCCATTTTTTGTGATTTCATTGCATTTGGTAACTTAGTCACCTCTTCTTTCCCCAGTTGTGTATGTAGGGTTACACTTAGACATCTTTTACCTACCTTTCTTCATATCAAAGAAGGCAGAAAGGAAGCTTCAGTCATTCTTTGGCTATGGCCATTGAGAAAAAGTGATTGTGGTTATTTTAAGCTACTTGAACTGCTTTCCACCCTTGAGATACTCAGAACCACTAGAAGATTGTGCATACTGAGAGTATAGCACCATATTCACTGAAAGGTTAGTTTCTGTTATCTTTAGTAAACAGTTGCCAGATCTGGCTAATACAATCACAAATTATTGCAGCTTTGCTGCACACTAGCTGAATCTGCCATATGGCAGTGCTGTGGAAACGATCCAGACACACTAAGGAATTATTTCTTTTTTTAGCTTCCTCCTTACCCTAATAAAACATGTTTGTTTGTTATTTTCACTGGTTTTGTTATTATATAAATATGCTGGAAAAAGCTAATGTGACTTATAAATTATGTCAGCTCTGAAGAGAAGATTCTATTAATAACTGAAGCAGTATGAAAATTTAACTTTATACTCCCTTGGGATTTCTAACTCTAATCTCTCATGGGTCTGAGATATCTCCAGCCCTAGATCATGTCATAGTTGTTATTAAACTTATTACAGTAGATTTTCTTTAATTTTGTCCTAAATTCACTGCCATTCCTCTGCCTCAGTATCTTAGAATAGTGTTTTTAATATAAAAAAATCAAAAAGGTAAAAAATTACCTGCCTTTACTACTTAGTTCTCTTGAGCATGACATTATGCCCAGTAAGCCATTAAGCATTTATTCTGTTCAGTCAGATAGTCAGATAAGTTTTTCAAACATGCCAGTGATGCCTCCAACTGCTTGGCCACACACAGGAATGTTTTTGGAAGTTGTCTGGAAACTGAAATTTGGAATCAATGCAGGGCTAAGTCACAGACACCACATATCTTTCCCTAGGTTTTTTTTTGTTTTGTTTTGTTTTTTTTTTTTTTTTTTGTTTGTTTTTTTTTTTTTTCCTGCTGTTTTTATTCAAAGCGATTCAAAGCAACTGCCATCAGATGTTAATTTCCACATTCAGGGAAGATTTTTTTTTAATATACTCTAATAGGTATAGATTTTAAATAAAAGTTCTCTCTTTTAGAATTGAATGCTTCATTCAGATAGTTCAGATATTTTGTGCAGTGTTTCATCCAGTTTCTTTTACAAATTCTACAACTGTGATTGTTTATGTCAGTTGCTGCTGCCAACTGAAAGTTCAAACAAATAAGAAAAAATAACTGGAATAAAATAAAACTATATTATATATATATATATATATAGAGAGAGAGAGAGAGAGAGAGAGAGAGGATGGAAAGGATAAATTCATCATACCTTCATTTGATCTACTTTGCTAGAATTTTTGTTGTCCTTGTTAAACTGAAACAAGAAATTTGTAAAGTAAGTATACGTCAGATTACTGTTTTATGCCATGCTTATTCAAAATATCTGCTTCCAAAAATATAAAAATTGTTCATTTAAAACATTTATAAAAAATTGGAATCAAATTCCATTGCCCATATTACTCATTAAAATATGATATCCACAAGGTAAATAGAAAAACAGCTGAATTTTTAGACATGACATGTGGTAGTCTGTTATTTCACAGTTTATTCTTCTGTAGTATGTTTTAATATTCCTTGGTATAAGTTTGTAGTGGTTCATTCTATGTACCCCATTTGGCTTCCCTAATGGTTCAGTCCTGAGTTGTTTGCCACAGTTTTCCCCAGCAAAATGTATGTCAATCCACATGTCAATCCACCTGTACACCTCCCTTGTTCCCTTGTCTTACCCCTGTCTGTCAAAGGTAGCACACTCCTTTGGTTCTGGAGTGTTCCCTGTCTTTCATCCCTTCCTCGAAGCAGAATTGGGTTGTGGGGCTTGCTCCCTCCCCGTGTTGGCTTCTATTGGGGAGCCCTTACCCTGCACCCCTCCCCTAATGCCCTGCTATTGGTCAAAGGTTGTGTCCTCCCTGTGTTCCCCCATCCCTATAAAAGTAGTCTGTTCAAGTTTGGATCTGTCGATTGCTCTGCACCAACTTCGACATTAAACATCTGGAGACTCAGACAAGTGTCCCTCCCTTATTCCTCTGCCTCGGTTTCTTCGTGCCCTGTGCCTCTGCTGTGCTAGCCAGGCCGCAGCAATCACCGCCACCCGCGACAGTCTAGGCAGAGACTCGGGGGCGGCCGCGCGTGTCTGCCCTGCGGCCACTGGCAGGACAGCGAGCCAGCCAACCTCCATCCTCTGGCCGCTGAGAGGCACAATGACACATCTGCTTTTTGTTAGATTTTGGGATTATTTTTTGTTTGATCAGGAGTCTTCGAACTGCCAGTAAACTTACACAATTTAAATGCAGTCCTTTTAATTTCTTTTTACTTGTTTATTTCATAACCAACTTAGTCACATTTTAGCATTTTACTTATATGTACTCTCTGTTTTAAACTCACAGTAACTAAAGATGTTCACTTAAAGGATCAAACAGCACAGATGTCACATTTTGTGGATTTGTGGGCTGTGGGTTATTTTGGTGGTTTTTGTTTGTTTGTTTGTTTGGGGTTTTTTCGGTGTTTGTTTTTTTTTTTTTTTTTTTTTTTTTTTTTGGTAGTGGTGGAGCTGCAGGGGTGAGAAGCTGCCAGAAGCTTCCCCCTTACCGGACAGAGACAATTCCAGCTGGATCTAATATGGATGTATAACTGGCTAAGGCTGAGCCCATCAATGGCAGTGATAGCATCTGTAGGATAATGTATTTAAGAAGACAGGGAAAATCTGAGCAACTACAGCTGAAGAGAGATATTAGAACATGTGGGAGAGACCACCCTGCAGACACCAAGGTCATTGATGAAGGAGCAGGTGGAGGTGCTTCAGGCACTGGAGAGTCTCCTGCAGCCCGTGGGAAGACCATGGCGAAGCAGGCTGTCTTCCACAGCCTGTGGAGGTCCACAGTGGACCCAATATCCACCAGTGTTATATTCCTGACAATTATATTGGGATAATTCTAATCTCTGTGATACAAGAAAAACATCAAAGTAAGACAATCTAGCAGAGAATTCTTCATTCAAAACCAATCTGTTCAGCACTTTAGAAAGCTACCTTGACAATATGTGATGAAATACAATCCTATGTTCCATTTTTTCTATTGGTAATTTATTTTGCACCAGTAAAAACTCCCAAAATTTTATGGGTGATTTCCTTTTTTTTTTTTTTGATTATGTGTTTTGTCATAGTACCAACTTGGTCTATTCAAGTTTAGTTGATATTTCAATAACCTTTTAGGACATAATCCACTTTTCTTTTTTCCTCTACTGTGGCCAGTTACATAGAGCATTCAATTCAGAAAGTAAAACTTGAAATGCTGTCAATTGAAGGGATTAATAAAACAATGTTATGGATTAAATTTCAAGGATAAATTTGGTGACATGTCCCAAAATAAAAAGTTGGTTGCTCAATAGGCTTAATTTCATCACAGGTAGTCTGACCCAAAACTCACTGAAGTCAATAAAAAGCTTCTTATGAACTCGCCTGACTTTAGTTCACTAGACTTTATTTCATGAAGCTGTTTCACCTGCAGATAATTATTCAAAAAAAGGCAGTATTCAAAGGAAGCCATTATTCATAGTAATTTTTTTTCTCTTAAAAGGAGAAATAAAGACAGGCACCTTATCCAGACTCAAAAGCAATTCAAGATGAGGACTAAAAATAGAATCCAATCTTAAGTGATAATAGAAATAGTAGAAGCACTGGGGACAATATTGAATAATGGTAGAGAACTGCATAATAAAGAAGGAAGAGATAATTGTGTGTGTTGCTCCTGAATATATATTCAGATGAAGGAATAATTTATATTGTATTTTTATATGCAAGTCTCAGATTTTGCCATGTTTTTTTATTGGAATTCTGCTTCATGTTGTGAAATAAGTGCATGAAGTCTAATCTGCCTTTATAATAACAATTTTATTTCCTACATTTTATTCAAGAAAAAGCAATACAAAATAATCTTTGTATGTGGTTGAGTTCTATATTCATTAATATTGTGTAAATAACATTTTTCTTATTGTACCATTCTTTAAAGCAACTTACAGAAAACGACACTGCAAATTTATTATCCTTTTTCTTCAAAAAAATCTTGTAGATGTGCATGAATAAGCACCATCTGTACTGATTCTTCACATCTTTAATTCTCAGATCTTGTATTTCCATTCAGCTGAATTCTCCTTGCTATAGATACAGGATTGTGAAGTCTTCTAAGTCCAAGATTTTAAGAAAATGAAAGTATCAAATTTCAGTGCTTCAAAAAAGACTCGCTAGGTTTTTCATAGATGTGGACGTATTTTCAGTAGTAGATTTGCTTGTTTATATCAAAACTATCTGGTGGGAGTTTTGTGGATATATGACAACTGACTACAATTTTCCACAGCTTTAAGTGGCTAACTGATGAGTGCACCTTAACCCAGTATATTCTGGAGAATAATTATACTAAGATTTGCAGATAGTTTCTCAGTGTTCATTTTTCTCCAGCACATGGTCCTCAGCACATTGAGTGAGGATCACTGTTAGCTCAATTTGCCAGAAAACTGAAAAACTTTTTTGATCTATTTACCCATTGATTCATAAAGGAAATAGGCAAGAATCCCTAAACAGAAGATAAATTGGTATTATGGCCCTCACACACCTTCAAAGCCAAGTAGAACATACTATGACATTGAAGGTCTGGTTTTATTATACTTTATGTATCCCGCAACTGCAGGATACATGAAGTTAATTCTGTTCTGTTACGAATAAGCGAAGTTATAAATAACTGAGATTTTATCAGATTTTCTATATTTCTGCAAGTAATTTTGGAATTCTCCTTCCTTAGGTCTTTTTGCTGTTTCTTGATTAAATTAGTGCAAGTTTTCCTAAATTATATTAAAAACTAATCTTTTTATTAATTCAAGGGGTTAATTGCTTTCATTTTGCACTGTCAATCCTCATTTCAAATCCTTCTGACTTCTGAGGAACTTTGAGAAATTTACTAATTAAATTTATATGGTCTTTTATACATGAACCAGGTAATTAACATTCTTTGTTACAAGGTCAGCTACTCACCATCGCACCACCTATAATCCTATCACAGTTTTTGAGGCACTCTGTTTTTGAGCATGTGTGCTCAGAAGATTTGGATTTACAATATTTGAGAGGGGCACATGCATATTGTAAGAAAATATTTATTGTATTTTGTACAAAATTTATATTTTTTCATGTTCTCATAAATTTCAATACAGAGAGGTACAGTCTTCTGTAATGAAATTCCTTTTCCATGTAGTCTACTTTTTTTTTAGAAAACTTAGACATTTTGAGTTTTCACTTTTACCACTCCATTGTAGCAAAGCAGATGAAAATTTAGCAGTATTTCAAGGTGGAATGTGAGGACCTTTTTAACTGAATGAAAGCAGGAACACTGTTTTTACAGAGTGTAATTTGCAAGCTGACCAAATGATTTTTTTGTCCTTGTAGGCAGACTTGGGAAACTTTCATGATTCCCCACCAGGAGAGCTCTACTTTTTGGGAGGTCAAAAGACAAGCAGGGCAGTATATAAGATTGAACGTTACACTGGACAGCATTCTATAGGCCCTGATGTTCCTTTCCAGCTAATCTTTATCTCTCTATATTTGAACCAGAGATTTTCCCCAGTGCAATGGTTTCAAACCACTGCTTTAGAGAGCTGTTGAGTGAGGGACTCCAAAAGAAAGGAATCCAATTTATTGTGGATACTTCTTTTTCTGAGTAGAGATTTTTTATAGCCTTAATTTTCTAATTATGGAGTAGGACTACATGCTTAATTTATAAAATCAGTAATTACTATGTACTGTGTTTGTGAAAATTCATTAATTAATAATCACACTATTCATCTTCTACCGAAGAAAAAAGGAGTTGGTAGTGTGGATGGGGAGCATTGTGGAAGACACAATATACAAGGAACTGGTAGTCATTAGCAGGCCATATCTACTCTATTTGGACTCATAGGTCTTGAGAAGCTAGGATGCAAATAAGGTAGTCTGTAACTTAGATTTGAGAAAGGTAGGCAGTATGTGGCTGTTGACCTGAGAGGGGACATGCCTGTGCTGTGCTGCAGAATGAGTGCAGCCAGTCCACCACAACACACAGCCCTCTGGGTAGCTCCTACTTGCTCATGTAAGTATGTCGCCTGTGTGGCCTTGCCTTGGTCTGACAGTGCAGCAACAAGTCCTTGTGAGAACTTTCCTTAGAATAGTTTCTTTATGAGGGAATTGGACCAAAGGGAGAGCTTCTCCCCATGGTTAAGACCTGCTCTCATCTTCACTGTGCACCAGGAGAAAATTCAAACGAGCCCTGTTCAATGCTACACCAACAGGTGCCCATAGGGAAAGAAGGTTTACTCACTAACTATATTCCTTCTCTTATTCTTTCTTATCAAAGCACTTACCATATTAAGACATTTTTGCCAGGTCTTTCCTGCTGAGAGCCATAAAAGAGCCCTGCATCAGCTCAGGCTCACCTCACCCCCTATCCCCAGTACATAACAAAGTGTCTTTGCAAACCATAGGAAGAAAGCAGAAGACACAGCTGTGTACTTTATGCTTTTGAATATTGGGAGCATGGAAAAATGTACTTGTAATGGCTGCAAAGAGAGAAACAAAGTTGCATATCATGAATTTCTGCCTCTCAAAGTACTGCTCTCTACAATGTTCACTAAACTTATCCATTCTCCAGATGTAGCTCCATAACAAAGTCTATGGAAAATGTTGGGTCTTGCTACTCTTTCAGTTCAGATGAAAATGGCCACATTTGCAATTTACATTTAAGGAAAATCAATCTTAATGACAGCAAATATTTTAGAAATTTAAATTTAAATACATCAGAAAGATTAAACCACCAAATATACTCAACCATTTCTGGCCAGGACATTTCTGTTATTAGAAGAAACAATTTCATACTCTCTAAAATGGAATTATGCTTTGCAGAGAAGTATGGCCTTACCTCTCACTAGAGGAATAATGATAAATAAAATGAAGTAAGTAGTGATGAGATTAGTTTTGTCCTTTTGTTTGTCAGGTAACTTTTAAAAGACAGTCCATACTGGAGACAGAAGTAGGATTCAAAGAAGCACTGAGAAGATCCCAAAATACCAATGACATCTGAAAAATCACAGAATCTCTTTTACACTATATAATTCTATAATTCTAATAAATATGAGGACATTGATCATCTTACCAAGGAGTTATTTCAATTAAACAAGTAGTGCTGACCTTTTCATCATTGTGTTCTACTGACCTAGAATGCTATGTAAGTAATTTCATGTAAGTTTGATTAGGTGCTGAGTTTATGGAAAAATATTAAATGTAAAGCTTATAAAATTAAACAACATATGGGCAATATGTTGTAAAAGTAAACATTGAGAAATTAATTATTTTAGATTTTTATATGCTTTTACAAAAGTCTAAATGTAAAATATTTTCTGTTGTTCAGAGCTTTGGTTTGCTATGTGGACTTTTTGCTGTGATATTGGTTATTTCATTTTCTTGTTATTTGCCTGATGGCATTTGAGTAGAAAAGTGTAGCAGTTCTCTAAACATAAACATTGCTGACTGTTCTCTTTTGAAATGGCTTCTGTTCCTCTGTAATCACTCATGAAATGTAAATCAGAAATTGTGGATCTGCAAAGCTAGACTTTTTTCTTCTGCATTTCTGGGTACACTCCTAAGGCTGCTCACCTCTTCCTCAAACAAATGTAATTGATGCATTTTCTACACACACATTGAAATTTATATGTTGATACAGAGGAAGGAAGAAGGTAGATGGTCAAGAGAAAATTCCAAACTTGCTCTCCTCTGATATCAGAGTTCCTTTTCTGCACTTAAATGGAAAAATCTGCTCAGATTTTCAATTCTGGAAATAATTTTTTGCATTTCTTCTGAATATATGTGTGTTTTAACGTGTTTAAAAAGCAATCTGTTTATTAAAATATAGAGAAGTTACAGAAAATTCTTTTACATAATTTGCAAAGAAAAGAGGAACGGGAGAGTGGATCTATGTGGTAATAACTGCAGACACGTCACTGTACTGTAGCAGTCAGGGCAGGAGGTATGTGAAGCCTCTCCGGTGTTCAATACTATATCTACTCTACTTATCAATACATAGTTTAATACCACATCATGTGATAAGAAAAAAAAATATAGACCAATACTTTATATCCATCAACTACATGTTGGTGTGCCTGTTAATAGGACTGTTTATTTATCTTAGTGACAGTGCTGATAAAAGTGAATACTTAGCTGACAAGTGCAGGTTTAAACTCAGATTTCTATGAGTTTATTATCTATCTTATTACTGATGTCCATGGTATGAGATTTTTTTTCCCAAAGGTATGTAAAAATTAAAAAAAAAGAAGTATGAAACTGGTATATACAGTAGTTACACACCAGTTATACACCTGCCTGTTAGATATCAGTCAAAACTGGTATATAAACACAATGTAGGCCCCACTGACATAGCAAATTTTAATTAGTGAATAAGGAAATTGTAACTCCATTTACATGCATTTCCTTTGTGGATATTTTCACTCTCCACAATGGTGTCAAGCTATAATTATAAAAAATGTTTACTTTAAAACTTTTACTTCAGAATCTTGTTGGAAAGAATCTGTTATAAGATAAGTAAAACAATATAACAGATATTTTAGTTTGTTGGCTGATGGGATGGGGGGGATTTGCTGATAAAAGTGGATTACGTTTATAGGATGGGGAAGTATTATATGCAAAAATGCAATTATTTGTAATGAGATTAGTTCCTTAATTTGATCCAATAAGTGAATATCTTTAAAGTCAGCTGCAGGACTGATTTTGCAGGTTGTTTATGAGAATACAACCGCAGAATCTATGACTCCTCTTTTCTCAAGGTCAGGTAAAGTATATTTAGATTTAGACATTATTTCATATCCCCCAACACTGGACACTTCCCCAGATCAGTGGGTGGGGATGGGGGAGGTGCAGGGCCATCTTGTCTAGATTACTTTTCACAACAAAGGATGAAGCAGATTACCCATGAGGTCCCTTCCAATTTAATCTTCCAGGAATTATATTCTTTATTGTCTTTTTTATTTGACATAAATAACAACTTTATGATTGGAAGAAGAGCCACAGCAGTCTATGTATTAATTTTGATTTAAAATTGCTACCTAATGTTGGTATTGCAAATCTGCATATCCTTGGATATGGTAATATTACCATTCAATTCATCTCTTTTTTAAACTAAAATTTAATTGGCTTTGGTTCCCTCTGCAAGGTGTCTGATAACATGTTATGACCTTTTCATTATGAAATTTTCAACATTTTCACAAGACTGCAAGTGTCATTTCTGGCAACTACTTCAGATAAATTGATATTTGACCTTCTGTTCAGCGTTCAGAATATGTTTAGAAGTAACAATGGAGCCATCTTTGAATCTTCTGATAATAAGTGTGATCAACAATAAGGTGAACTTAATCAGCATTGATGAAGGTGAGTTCAATAAAAGCCACAAAAAATCTGATGATACATGGCAGCCATGCAATGTATCCCATAAGAACACTTTTAATTAAATCAAGTGGTTCCAGACAAATTCCCTGATTGCTAGCCCTAAAGTCTTCTTGGCACATAGTTCTGTGTTATTTTAATACATATCTTGAAAACTAGAATTTATGTATTTCAGAGGACAAACCTTTCCACTGGAAATGAATTTTATGTATATTTCTTAATTTGAAGAGTTCCTGAAGGTTCCATAATGGGAACTCATGACCTGTTCAAATGATGTGGTGTCCTTGAATCTAGAGGCTTTCCTCCAGAATCTAGAGGCTTTCCTCCAGCTGATATATTTTGCCTAAAGTGAAGATCATTCAGGACTTAAAACAGCTACAATTAATTCTTGTTGAGTTCTAGAGCTATCAGAGGGATTAGAGGGTTCTGTTCTTTTTCAAATAAAAATGTTGAATAATACTTACATTAAGGCAGTGCTTTAAGTACCGGAATCTCCTGCCAGCTATTAGGATTAAAAAGAGACTGTCTCATATAAAAGTGAGATTAAGATTTAAATTTTATCTGAAACCTGAGCTTTATACATTAAGGAATTGATATGATACTTACATTAAGCTTACAGAAATAAAATAAAAACTGTATTATCAGTCCAGTCAGGGTAAGTGTTGTAATTAAAAATTAATGTCACATGCATTTTGTTATTAATGTTTTAAGGCACTGATTGCATTTAAGTTCTGATACCTAATTTAAATCCATTTGGAAACACTGGAAAAAAACTTATTTGAAATAAGGATGCACTTTCATAAATATTTAGGAAAATATGTAAAAAAATTTGAAAGTTTAAGATAGTATTTGTTTTGGGTAATCATTAGATGATTTATAATGAAACATATTCTAAGAAAATAATTTCATAATAGAACTTTCCACATAATACATAAATGTCTTTAAATTAAATAAAAAATCAATTGCATTTTCATCTAAGCAAAAGGACATGACTGTCAAATACATGGTCAGCAAAGAAAACAAAAGATTTATATTTTAGTGGAAAGGGTGCCTTGCAGCTCTTTTCAGCACTTTTACATATCAAAAGAGAGTAATTAACTCAGAAGGGCCAGAATTAATCCAAGGGTGCAGAAAAGGTCTACATTACAGAACTGTGCACCACACTCTCCCAACAGTCATGAGGCTGATTGCCTATTCATACAGATAGCTTGTGCTACATAACCCAGTTTCTCAGGAAAATTCCTCTCTTCCATATAAAAATGACATTTTAACTTCTGGTGGTTTTAATACCCTTTTTACTACTTTATTTTCTGCTCTGTGTATTGATTTTTCTAACCTTTTGACAGGAGCTTTACTTGCCTTGTCTTTCTGCATAATTCTTTTAAATTGCATTCAGACCACAAGACAAACTCTAATCTCCATTATACAAAAATACTGTAAATCCATTGAAGTTAACATAAATGTATGAGATTCAAAGTCTGATTCTGATCAAAAATAGACCTATTGGCTTTTACTAGTCTAGCTTTTAAGCTAGGGAAAAGCACAATGAGCCAAGTCCATTTCCAGTGGAACTACAATAATTTCTGCTGACTTCTAATAGAAGAAATCCAACATTTTCTTTAAATCTTTTACTTAAACCCATTTTCCTTCCTCTGAAAAATGGGTCTTAAAAGTTTAAATATTTTGAAGGTATGATGGTAATTACTGTCATGTGTTTGCCAGTAACTTTTAAGGACCTTCCCTAACTGTGAGTCATTTGTACATAATTTTGTATCCCAAAATTTGGTTCCTTGTCATATAGTTTAAGTGATCTACTGAATGTATCATTTTGCCCTTTTCCTTAGCATGTCATCTTCCTATTGGAAAAAAGGCAATACAAGTCAATGATGTGAAGATCCATCCCAAAACTCAGGTAGCAGCCACTTAGGATAAGGGCTTGCATTCAAAACCTGGAAAAATTAAAGGCTCAGAGAATACCACTGAATTAGTCTGGCATGATTTGCTCTTAGCGTAACCATACTGACTGTCTCTGCTCACTTCCCTATTTTCCATATGTTTTGGCACATCTTCCAGCAGCATCTATTCTGTATTCTTGCAGGACACAGAGATGAAGCTGACTGGTGTAGTATTACCCAGGTTAGTATTACCCAGGTTAGTATTACCTTATTATCCTTTCCAAAAATGAGTGTGACACTCCCTTTCTCCAGTCACTGGAGTCTATTTGCCATGATTTTTTGAACATGATAGACCAATGAACTTATTGTAGGCTATATCTACAGTATCCTGCTTCTTTCTAAAATTAGGAAAGATTTTGAAGTTTTTGGAGTCAAGAATCAGAATTTTTAGTGAGATTGTCAATGCTTAGGCTGTATTTCAAAACCAATGTACACACTTGGCAATTCCACAGCAAAGAAAGAGTAATCCCTTAAAATTTTATATAACATTTTATTATCTCATATAATTACTGATTTATGCAAATATAATTCTTAATCTTAAAACCACTTAGAAGTTATTAACTTCTAGAATTCCACTTTCAGCATGACTGCACTTCTCTGGGCTTAATAATACTGAAATGACTGAAACTGTAAGATTAAGTTTCAGGGATCTTTAGTACAAAGAACAAATGAACAAATTGTTTCGCTCATCATCAATGAAACATTTAAATCAACCTTAAAACTCCCACTATTTCAAGTCAAGGCTTATTTGGAATTGCAGTCATTCTTATTTATCTTTTTATTATATTTTAATCTGGAGGTATGCATGCCAAAGAATTTTCCTGTGGAAAAGATTTCTTCCTCATCTTATAACTGGTATTCATCATAAGCTTTTGCAGCAGATATATTCTTCTGTACATGAATATAAATGACCTTTTCCTTAGGTCGTGCAAGTACTCTGTATTTAATTTAGGAGAATACTCTCTGGGAATATAAACAAAAGTAAACAAACCTAACCAAACAAATGAAATCTATGAATCCTTGAATTATTTTAAAATTATACTATCTATGATCGTTTGAGCCTCTCTGCTGAAACAAGTATGTTTTAGTATTTAACAATTTTTAATACTTTATAAAAGAGTTTTTTCCTCTTCAGATACACAGTTGCATTACAGAAGATGTTTTTGCTCAGGCCTATAGTGGTTGGATAAGGAACTCAAAAAGGGAACTTACCACATTCTTGGCTGATATTTTAACTAGATATTTGTGGCTTATGAGACAGAGCATTCCATCATTACCTCAGATTGACTATAAGATTGAAAATCTCCACCATATCAAACCTTTATTTTTCCTCAGTTGTGCACTTAAACATTTTTATTTAGATTTCAGAATATAAATTTCAGCACAATTTCCAGTGATTCATTGGTAGGTAAATATTAAACTTTTGGTACCAAAAAAATTGATATTTGATGTCTTTTCACATAGGTATCTCATCTAAGACCATAAAGCACCTTCTATGAAGTGCAGTAGGAAGCAATTTTCATTCTTCACTTGCTGCTTTTTTTTTTTTTTTTTTTTTTTTTCCCAAAGCTTTTCAGAAAGTTCCTGAAAGCTTCTGGTTGAATGTCTTGGGAAATTGTATGAGCCAGTGATAAAAAACCCTCTATCTCACTGCAGAACCTTACCAGGATATTTCATATGTGAACAGAGAGGTGAAAGAAGTTGGTTTAATTTCTGATGAAGAGAGGTTCATGTGTGCCATTTTAGATCGACTGTGCAATTTCCAGAAAGATGTTGCCTACTAAACCCTTCTAGAAAGTACTATTCTACCAAATGATTTTGAGGTCTCTGACAAAATTCAACCAATAAAAAACACCCCAACGTATGCAAACAGCATAAATAGAGTTTCAATTTATTATGTTTCCATGATTAACCAATAGCTCCAGTAAATTATTCAAGCGTTATTTTGCTGATGGTTTGTTATGGACAGAGTTGGAGATATTGATCAGACTTTTTGTTTTGTTTTGTTTTTGCTTTTTTTTTGTTGTGTTTTGTTTTGTTTGAAATATAGAGAAACTTCTAGAAAATCCTTTTCAGAGCTTTTCTTACCAGATAGCTGTGTACCACAGAATGATCATTTGTTATGTTCAGTATTTGGGCTTTATATTTCCCAAAATCTAATTTAGTTTCCAAACCTAAAACTTCTCACTGAACTGGAACAGTGAAACAATTGCTCCAAGCTAAATTAGATTTGTTAACTCTTCTCAAGAGAACAAGAATACAAATGATGTCTTAGAAATGTGTGCAGAGTCCAGCAGACACCATAACATAATTTAAAAATGAAATGTTACCAAATTCATTAACATTTGTTTACATATAAAATTGTAAAATAATTTGAATGCTTAAATTCCTAAATTATGCCATTGGTTTTTTTGTTTGTTTGTTTGTTTATTAAATATAAAGACATTCAGGTTTGGGAAAAAAACCCACAATGAACATTGCATTTTGTAACCTTTCTATTGATTTTTCCAGCTTCTAGCAGTACTGCTTCTTTTCAAATGTTCACCCTATTATGTCAACATCTGTGTGATAACTGATTTAACAGCCAGAGCACCAGCTTCTAAAGTGCCCTGAATTCATAGATTATACAATTTAGGATTGTACTTTTGAGAGAAAACTCACTTAAACCGTCGTTCAGGGACGGACTTAGCTGCCAGAGTATGTGAAGCCAATAGGACTGATATAAGCTGTTACTGGTTAACTTGGCTTATTGTATACAAAGTGTCTTTTCTACATAGTGGTTTGTTTCATACTGTCTGACATTTTGATCTGTGTTAATGAACCCAATTTGGAAGCAGGTTTTCTGGAATGGAGAAATGAGAAACATTAAAGCAAAATGGTGTGGGTTGAATTTACAGGCTGAAAAACCATTCTGTATCTGGCATTCTTTTCTCTGTTGACCTATTGACTGGCTACATGAGAAAATCTATGAGTGTGCTTGTGTATCTAAGCTACACTAGTATCATCTAGACAACTCTTTCTATTCCCATTATTTATAATCAAGTGCCATGCTCTGCAATAGCCCAAGGCCAGTTCACATAGTTGAGCTCAAAATTATGATTATTCAGCAGATGTGCCTCATGTTCTGTGTGGCTCATGCTCACGTCTTAGATTTTAATGAATCACTGAGCTTGAAAAGAGTCCAGGCTCATCTGGAGAGCGGTATAATGCACAAGTAATCAGTAGGGACAAATAAAGGGAAAAGGGACACCTAGCAGTGATCTGGCACCACAGCATGGAAGAGAGGTTGAGCTGAGTTATGCCAATGTTAAGACAGATAAAGTTAAGAGCCTTGCCTGAGGCTTGAATGGCATTTTGGCAGAGATAGAATCACTGAATTTATAATCACTTTTAATCCTATAAAAGTCATGCAGCAGTCCTTGCAAATTGTTACATACAGGGATAGAAAACTCACAGCGCCTTTGAGGAATAGACACATTTTATGAGTTAATCTAAGTTATCTGCATCAGGGTGGGGTCTCTCAGATTTGAGCAAGTGTGTGAATTTAAAAATCTGCTTTTCTACTCTGTTTGATTTGTCTGTATGGAAAAGATGTCATTTGATGGAAACAAACTGTCCATAGATGGCCACAAAATAATTATTCTTATTAAATATAAATCAATATGCTATGTATATATGTGTGTATAGGATGAACAACATATGTGTATGTTTTTGAAATAAGATCACAATAAAGAATAATTCTGTAAAAATCATGCAGTTTTCTCTCTCAATTATCAGTCCAGCTCCTGGGAGCTGTGATCTTTTCAGACTATTGAAGGATTCCTGAGTTTTCTTAAAGATCTTGCAGGTAAGTAGAATGCCTGAAGGTCTTGGGCACCACAATGTCTCTAGTAATAGGAAGGGTCTGTAAGGGCCCCATAAATTCTGCTTTTCAAAGACCAGGGGAATTTTTTTTCTATGCAAAAATTTGTAAAATATTTCTGATGGAAATATGTTTAGTTCAGGAGTCTGAAAACAGTCCATGGATAAGCAGTCCACTCTAGGTAACAGGTGTTCCAGGTATCCTTCTTTTTGCTACAAAGAGAATCAGAAATGCTTCAGTTATGAGTATGAGATGCTCTTAATGTACCTTAGAGTCTAAAAAAACCCCAAGCAGACAAAAACTCTTTCAGTTATTAATATAAGGATTCAATAGCAATAAACATTCAGGATGCCAAAAGAGAACAGTCCAAATTACTGAAAGTGAAGTTGAAAGCAATGCCTCTAATAGAAAACACAAGGCAAATATTCAATCTATAAAAAATTACGCATGATCAAATCTTATGGCTGGTAAATAAGAGTAATTAGTCTCTAGGCTATATTTCCTGAAATGGTGGCATTATTTTCCATTGCAGCTTAACAGGCCATTTATAAAAAGTCTCTTTGCTACAAAATCTCCCAATATATTCTTTAAGTTCTAATTGTTATTGATTTCCATACAAGAAGAGAATCATACTTTAGCACATATCTTTAATGAACAATTCATATGGTGTGTCTTATGCTCACAATAATAAAATTGGTATTTTTTATTATCCCCATGCTGACTGGGTGAATCTCTTTTTTAGCTGTAAAGGTGGCAATGAAGATTTTTGCTCTCTTAAACTCTAATGCACTCATCAAGAGCATATGATTTTTGAATTAAAAATTTTGCCACTATTTACTGAAATTTATTTCAGAAAGAGGTCAGGCTAAAGACTACAAAAAAAGAAATAGGATTTATTTTTTCATGTTAAATAATAAATATACAGCTCTAAGGATAATCAGGATATGGAACAAGCTTCTAGAAAGTTTATAGCTACTCAAGATAGACTAACATCTGTGCAAAGGACATTAAACTCATTTGTTTGATTTAATCATATTTATTCCCTTTCTCGTACAAAAATTATAAAATGTTAAAGACAGTTTATTAGGTCCTCCAGTATTTGCTAATGCAACATAAATTTATTTCTTACTTTTATAGAAAAGAAGGAAATATGGAGAGGACCAGAAGAATCTATACTTGATGGCAGGCATTGAACTAACTGCCTAGATTAGTTCTGGGGACTGCCTCCCTGGCCAGTCCCCCCACCCCCACAGAAAACCAGAAAACCAAACCAAACCAAACCACAAAGCCAAACAAACAAATTAAAAAAAACCCAACAAGCCAAAAAAAAAAAAACAAAACCAAAAACAAAACAAAAAAACCCCTTGCAAAACAAACGAACCAAAAAAAAAAAAAAAAAAAAAAAAAAAACTAAACCCAAGCCAACAGCAAAACCTCCAACAACTCAAACAAAAGAGATACAAAAGAAAATGTTCTGCAATGCCCTGCTGGAAGCACATGTACTATGGTCCCCACAGAAGAGTGATTTTTTTTCTGGGGATCCTCTTCATATTTTGTGAATTTTATTAGTCTCCCTACAGACTGCACTTGCTCATTATATTGATGGCATTGATTGCAAAATATTTTGAGAGGGTGTAGAGGTTGCATATTCTAAGCTTTGTGTGTAAATTTTATATGAACATTTCTTATTAGTTATTTAATCTTATTGGCCGTTTAAATTATTAGCAATTGCTACTGTTATCTACTAAGCTTTATGTGAGTCCAGGGGTATGAGGGCATGAGAACTTTAGATACAGATGTATAGCACTGCAACAGGAGACAAAGAGGTGTGGGTTTACAAAATAGAAGTGAAAGGCATGCTGCATATTGCAAGTGGTGGGTTATGGAGCTGCACACGGAAGGAGAGGAACCCTTGCCTTACAAAGGCTAACACCATCTTCTTTACAGAGATGTCTTACGGATGTAGTCATTAATATTTCCAAAGTACTCTTTAGTCCTCAGCAATCTTGCCTTAAAGATTAGGAATTGTAGATAAAGAATACTGATGTTACTTGAGCTCTACTAAAATAAAATTTAAAGGTCTATCTTGACATAAAAATCTATCCTGTAAGTGGGTTAAAGAATTCCTTTAAAAGGTTCTCTGAAATGTGTAGACTTGGAATCACAGAATGTTCCCAGATGGAAGAGACCCATGAGGATCATCAAGCCCAGCTCTTAAATGAATGGCCCACATGGGGATTGAACCCCAGCCTTGGTGTTATTAGCACCATGATCTAACTACTGACCTAATCTCAGGGTTAAGAATTTGCATTTTTTTTTTTTACATATAGGAATTTCTTTGTTGTGTTTGTTTATTTCTTACCTATTTCAACATATATGATTCCTGACTCTTCATACTTTCTTTGCATCTTCACCTTTTCACCCTCGTGTTTCTGAGAAATACAGGCAGATTAAATTTGGAGGGGATTTTTGGAAGCCAAGGCAATGACAGCTTCAAATTTGGTTCCAGCTACAGAGACAGATGAAGTTGTTCAGTGCCTCATACTGCTGAGTTTTCAGTACTTCCAGGGGTGAAGATTCCATATCCCAACTAGACAGTCCGTTCCAGTATTTGGCTGGCATTATTGTCAAGATTAATGTCTTTATTTTCAAATGGAATTTTCCTTATTGCAATTTTTCTTTTCCTCCTTTATCTTTTGCTGTGCACTTCTGAAAAAAAAAATGTTTTCTATGAGCATTCATTATGTATTCAAAGGAAAATAGTCCCCTTAGCTCATGCTTCTTCAGGCTGACTAACCCCTGTTCTCTCAGATTTCCTGATATGCCAAGTGCTCCAACCCCCCTAGCTGAAGCTGTAAATGCCCTGCTGCTTATAAGGATTCAATATGAGACCCTGTAAAGCCCTGTCAAAATCCCTATGCACTGTTTCAGATCTTTATATGAAATGGTATCTTCAAGACTGTCTGGTTCTAGGTGTTTCTAATTCTGTCTGACACACTGTATAGCTGGCTTTTATCCAGAGATGTAATGGTGCCTTACCATTTCCCAGGAAGACGACGGAAGATTTCACTGTAATGTTTGTATATACCTTGAAATCCTATATGCTGTGGTTCACCTATCTCCCAGATCTTCTTTGTATGTCTTTTTTTCTTTTTGTTTATTTGTTTGTTTGAATCTAGCTAGGGGTTAATTAGATATACATTTCTATTTATGTCTGTGTCCCAGGTGGCCTAGGTTACCAAAAATATGCTTTCTGTATTTTTTCTACATCATCCAGTCTATTTTACTGTCCCTTAAAGACTCAGGGCTGAAGCAGAATTGGGGTGTTTTACCTTGTTTGATGGGAAGGAAGAGGTGTGGTGTCCCTTTAAAAATAAGGAACACACACAGAGCAAGTTCTTTTGTTTGCTCCAGGATCCCAAGGGGGCTCCTTTGTCAGGTCTCTAAGTCACAGCCTGAGAAGCTGAGGTGGCACAAGGCAGAAGCTCTTCTGTTCTTCCCAGGCTTTGAAGAATTTTGCAATGCCTTCACTGCTGCTGCCACCTGCCATTTGTTGGGGTTGTGAGGAGGAACCCACTTCACCAGTTCCAGCTGCTGCCTGCAGCCTCTGCACCACGCTGGGAACTTGGACCCTCTCTCTGTAAGTTCTAGCTGCTGAGAGGGGGTTGGTGCTACAACATCTGCGAAGTTTCTGTCAGAGGCCTGGCAGCATTGACTCATTTTGGACAAAAATTAGTTCTTCAAAGGTTTTGTTTTGTCCGTGTTCTGTATTGGTTGTTGTTTGGGTGAGGAGGGAGTTCTGGAACCTCAGAGGCTCAGTTGCTGTGCTGTTTTCCTTTGTTCTCTCTGTTGGCCACATGGTCCAGAGTATGGGGCTTCTCTGTAATCTTTTCTTTGTCTTCTGGGCCACACAGGCTGCTATGTTGGCCACCATCTTGGGAGTAGGACAGGGGCTTCCATGCCATCTTGTTTTCATTGTTTAAAAAGGAGGTAACTAATTTTGGAGTCTCCACCCTGTATAATTGTTTTAAACTAAGACAGTCTGCTATTTATCTGATGCTTTTCTAGCATTCTGCTATGCTGAGAGTTTTGTGTATGAGCAGGTTTTTTGCCATATGAGAACAAAATGCACATGTTGCAAGAACAGGCATAAAGACACAATGATGACTAGGAATTCTTTATCTCAGTCTTTTCCTGGGCTGCTGACCATCTTTCTCTAAGCTTGAGGTAATACTTTATCAAATCTCCCTTCTTAACCAGAGCTAAGTGCTTGACCAATGATATGGGACCTGTTTTAACACGTAAAATTTCAGACAAATCTTTGATTAGTGGAGCTGTAAATAGCAATTTGATCTAAACAAATGTCTTGCATTGCCATATCCTTCAGCTGTTCCACTGGTTTTACCCAGCTTGCCTGATGATCCATTTTTGTTGGTTACCTTAAACTTTGTAGTGAACATATCTGAAATATCTTGCTTACTATAAAAGACTCTCCTGTCTGAACAGTTAGTGCATTAAAACCTTTACTTTCTTTTAATGTTATTCCCTGATTCAAGGCCAAGGTCCAATGACCTTGCAGGCTTGGTATTTGTCTGTTCTGACGTTTTTTGTTTGTGTTGCTGAGGAACATGGGGTTTCACAGTTCTGTGTTTTCTAGTCACACACTCCCAATGTCCCCTGGCTAACACTAGGGCTAAGCATCTCTTTCAAATGGTGTGAAAGTTTGCTCCAGGCAAGTAAGCTTTTGATCCACAGGATATGACCTGCAGTGTTTCCCTTTCCATTTACTTCAGAGTTATCCAAATCCTTCTGATCAATCACAGAGCTTTCAGTGAATCCACAAGAAGAGCGAAATCGAGTTACCTGCGTTTTACCTTTTTATTTGCTAACACTATTAATAGACTATAGAACAACCTTATCTGATGGGGCTCCAATCCTAGAGGGTCCTTCCTCTCACTCTCTTTATAATGCAGTAAGTTTACATGCTTGTCAAATTTTGTGAAAATCAAACTCAAGAGCAGAGGAATCTGGGAGTAAAGCACCAACAGGAACCAAAGTAAGAACCACTTACACCTATAAGAATGTAATTTTAAGACAGATGGAGAGATTTGGAAAAGCATGTTGTGCTTCTTTTTTCAATTGATTTTTTCCCCCAATTACAAGAATGTTATTATATTATTATAATATTCTGTTTAAAATTCTGTATTTACAACCTGGATTTTTTTGTTTGTTTGTTTTTTTAGTTTTTGGGGGGTTGGGTTGGTTTTTTTTTGTGGTTTTTTTTTTTTTTTTTTTTGTAAAATCCATTGTAAACCTTATTATAACTACTAAAATATTGCTGTTAAAACTTTTCTACAAGTCTCTCTACCAGTATGATGATTTATATGTTAAAACTACATTCTTCAAATGATTATGCTCCTTTTCTTTAAATGCAGTAGTTCTCTGACAGAGAGTGTATAAAATAATATAAGAAAGTGTGCCACTTATAAATCAGCAATGATAAAGCATGCATAAATTAATGGCATTAAATCCAAAACACTCTCTTTTGGTGAAGCTTAGATGGGTATCTCCCCAAAGTTATCTCTTTTTAAGACTGGGAAATTGATCTACTAAGGAAAATATCCTTTGCTTCAGTAGAGTTTCACACTGTGATGGATGAGCTTTGGCTACTAGACAACTTCTACCCAGAAACTCACTCACTTCCCCTCCTTCATGGGAAGGACAAAATTGGGAAAAGAAAGGAATGAGAAATTTGTGGGTCAAGATAAATACAAGAAATTGCTTGTCATATCTGCTGTGGATAAAAACAGATATGTACTTGGGAAAATCAACTATTTTATGCATATAAACACTTAAAGTAGTACAAAGTTGGTAAAAAAAAAAAACATAAAAAGCTGTGCATGTGTAGTGAGCCAATAAGGTTTAAATTAGGAGTTTAAATTAGGAGTTCTCATCCATCTGTTAGCTGTAGAAGAAACTTACGCACCTCAAGAAGGTAACAATGCACTAGATTAGATGTAATCTGTCAATTCCCTGAAAGCACAGAGAATGTATAAAAAATGCAAATGTTCTTCATTGATTTTAGGTAAGTGTTTATTGAAATATCTGGCAGCTAACTTTTTCTTAATAACAGAGTGGCCAGAATACATGAAAAGGAAATTAAATATATCAAAGATTCTTAGCCAGTTTCCATTATTCCCTGCCTTTAACCCTTGTTTTTCATAACCTTCGTGTGCACATTAGTCATAAGTTCTGTCCCTATGAAAGTGAAGTTCTTGATTAAGCAGAAAAGTTAGACAGCTAAGGAGATGATCCAGGTTTGGCAATTTAAATGCTTCCTTGGGAGAAAAAAAATATATATTTGAATACATTTACATTACTGGAATAAATATTTCAACAAGCATAAATGCTGTACTCCATTAACAAGAGTATCTTTCATACAATGAGAGGCTGCACAAGCTGGGAGTGTTCTGCTTAGGAGAAGGAGAGTACTAAAGGGAAATCCCATCCATGCATATAAATATGTAATGGAGTGTACAAAAGAAATGTCACTGATGGTCTTTTCAGTGGAAGCCAGTGATAGAATAAGAGGCAATAGCCACAAATAGAAATTCAAGAGACCTCCTCTGAACACGGGGGGAAAAAAATTTACTTACCTCTGTAGTATCCCATGAATTCTCCCACCTCGGTGAATTCCCAAGTCCTCAGCCCTGGCAACGGCAGTAACTACTTACCATAGAGCCAGTCCTCCTGGGGGGAAAAATAGACCCCCATTTGGACTTCTGTCAACTTCCCCTGTGTAACTTCCCCTGGTTTCTCCTTTCCCTGTCCCCTCACTGGATTGGTATCCCTGGTGGCCACCTCCCTTTCACTGGAAACCAACCCCTCTGTTCAGCCATTAGCTCCGCCCCCCACCTCTGACCCTTCTTAAGCTGCTTTCTCCACGTGATCATGCTGTTTTGCCTTGCTGAGTTCCCTTCAGCCACGTGTGATATCCTTCGCTGGAATAAAACCCTGCAAAAAGGACCTTTCTTGCCTCTATTGCTGAGCCAGCTGCGGTGAGTGTTGAGTGAGGGTCTGACTGTGTTGCCTGAAGGTTACTCAACTTGCTTTTCTACAGGAGAGGTTGGCTGGGGACAAGAAATAGGCAGCAGCACCCACCACTCCACACCCACATTTTTTATACCACTTGCTATTAACATACTTTTAAATGTTCTTATTGATTGAGCTGACAATATTGACCAGCTTCAACTCTAGATGATCTTTGGTCTTTCATGTCTCCTCCATCTATATATCAACCACAGTTGTATTATATTCCTGTGAAGTTCAACTTCACTTCCAGAGATCATGCAACTTCATTTTCCTCTTGAGCTCCATGAGGAGTTCCCTGTTAAGCCAAGCTGGTCATCTGCCCCAGTTGCTTGACTTAAGACACTGCGGAATTACCTGATCCCATGGTTCTAAGAAGTATTTCCTGAAGACTGACCAGCACTCATGAACTCGTAAGCACTCAAAACCAAACTCCCAGGGGTACTCTAATGAATCGTCCCTGAAGAGATTAGTTTGCTCTCTTGAAGTCCAATGTAGCCAGTCTATTGTCCTTTTTCTCTTTATTGAAAAAATTTAAACTTGCTCATTTGATCATTTCATGATCTCCATGGCCATGACAGCCAGCTACTATCACATTCCCCTGGAGTCCTTCTCTATTTACAAATAACATGTCCTAAAAATCTTATTTCCTGGTTGGCTCAAGAATTTCCAAGACTGGTTTTTTAGAGACACATATTCCTGGTTATGTCTGGAAAGTTGAAATTTTCCTGAAGAAAAAGCATCACTGATCCAGAGACTTCTCCTAATTGCCTGTAGAAAAACTCATCAGTGCTTACAATTTGTCAGGGCAGTCTGTAGTGGGCACCCTCTAAAATTCTCCTTTGCTTCCCATTTCCCTAATGTACACCCAGAGGCTCTCAAACACGTCCTCACTAACTATAATGTCTGCACAATCAAACCTCTTGACTAAGTAAAGTGCGAGACCTCCACCTCACCTGTCCTGTCTATCCCTCCTGAGCAGATGATAGGCCCCTCATCCCAGCACTCTAGTCATGGGACTCATTCCACCAAGTCTTCCTAATACCAATGATATCAGCTCTGGAAACTGACCAATGCTTTCAGTTCATTCTGTCCATAGATTTTAGTATAAAGCCCAGATTCTAGTTGAATTGAGAAAGGACACCTTGAGATCATCTAGTTCAACTTCACTGCTTAAGATTAATTATGTGTGTAGTTGTTTGTGAATAGAAATTGTGGGACACCAAGTCAGTTTTTCTGTATTGGAGTTAATATACAAATCAGCATACTTGGCTGGTACAAGATCAAGGTAGAGTGAAGATGAGAATGTGAAAGCCTCATCTTGAAATCATTTGTACCACTGCTAACTGTTGCTTAAAATCGGTGGAAGGTCTTACCAAAACTTCCTCACAATCATAAATGCAAGGGAGAAAGAGCAAAGGTTTGAATGCTTTGAATTTTGGCAAAAATTAGGATTATGTAAGAAGACTTGCAGTGTTTATAAGTCTCATCAGAAAAAAAAAATCTCAAACTGAACCCAAACCCCTGTATAATCCATACATCCCATTTGGACATGGAATTTCTAACACCTGTCTGTAAGATGTCTTATTCCATTGGGTAAAATTTCATTTGAAATGTCTATTGAAATGATAAAAATGTAAGCCAGTGACGCAAAACTTAATGCATATTTGCATTTCTTACTTATTTTCATCTTAACCAGAGGGCAAATCTAATGTAAGCAGACAGTACAAACAGAGGTATTCAAACAAGTCTGTATCGTAAAGATTCATGGGGTTTCTCAGATATCTCCCCTGATAAATTCTCTTTCTTGAATCTAATTGAAATTCCACAAACATAAGTTATTATTTTATTTTGAAGAAAATAACTGCTGAAGGGAAAAAAATCAATAGAGATTTCTGGGTAACAAGAAAATGTGCAATTGTTATACTATTTGATTTTAAATTAAGGCTTTCATCTTTAAAGGATTTGTTGAACTGTAGAAAAGACATATGGATTACAGGGAATTACTTTATGGAAAATGCAATGTCTGAAGACTTTTAATTATTTTTACACACTTGCCAGCAGTTTCTATCAGCTGTACTCCTCCTATGTTAGGGCAGGCAGCAATGGCCAGGAGGCTGTGCAGAACACTATCATAAATGAAAACTATTAGAAAATACATTGAACCAAACATATTTGGTTTGGAAATCCTGTATTTAGTCATCTCCAACTGTCTCTATGTAACTATTGCAGCTTTTGTACTGACATGCTTCTATTTTACAATATTAAAACGTTGATTTCAAGATCTATATATTTTCTTACAACACAGTAAAAGATTATAAGGACAGCTACAGACAGAACGATTGCATCCTCCATAAGCCTATAACTTTTTGTGAAGGGATCTAAAATAAGGATTTTAAACAATTGAAGTTAGTACTTCTTGTTACTGGGAAATGCAGTGGGAAAATCCTCTCTGATCAGTGAAGTAGGAAAATTAGGTTAGAGTAGAATACTCAGACAAGCAGACAAGTGATTTTTAATGCAGAACAAAGTGTATTTTGTTAAGAGTGGAAGAAAGATACTTTAGGCACTCTCTGAAATTCCACTGTTGGTGTGCAACCAAGCTCTGCTTTTTTTTAGGAGCCTTAGCCTATATATCAGTACAAAGAAAACAAAGAAATTTCAAAGAAAGCAGTATAAACTGACTGTTAGTTCTAATCTAATAGTTACTTCAGCCTGATTGAAAAAAATAGTTCTACCTGACTAAAATTAGAAATTAATTTTAAAAATGTTGTATGAATACTTTTTCTGCTCACATCAATAGAAAAATTATTATTGATTTCAAGAAGACAAGAATTTTTGCCTTATAATTTACATATAATTTGGAAAAAGCATAGGTAGACAATGTTGCTAGGGTTTTTTAGTTCCTAAAAATCTGAAAACTACAGAAAAAAATAGTTGTCTGAGGAAATTATATAAAAATATTATGTTAAGATGAGAATATGAAATACATATTTTAAAGTACATATACATATCTGCGTTAAAGTAGTCTCTAAGGGCAAATTTTAGGCTCATATCTCAAAATTTCATGGAAACAGAATATATGTTCTTAAGGTTATGTGCAGTTTTAATAAAAGGTCAGTAACTTTATACTTTCTTTATCAAACTGACTATTATTTTTAAAGTAGTAATGGAAAAACTCTTTGTCAGAGATTACATTAAAAGTTTAGTTTTAAAATAAGGAAAATCTTTCTGTTGCAAATAGATTGATTTAATGAAATGGACTTCCATATCAATATTCCTTTTATACCACAAAAGGAAAGGTGTTTTGTTGTTTTTTTTTTTTTTTTTGGTTTTTTTTTTTTTTTTGGGTTTTTTTTTGGGTTTTTTTTGTTTTTGTTTTTTTGTGCATTCAGGAGATGAAACTCAGGCCTACAGGTGTTAATTATTTAATCACATTATTAATTTTTTCAGATGGTTATGTTTTATACAGCACTTGATTTTTCATTTAATAAAAAGAGATTTTCTTAAAAATATATTGTGAGAAAAATAATCCTTATTGTTTGGTCTGGCTTTTTTCCTTCTTTTTTCTTAATTTTTCATATACAGACTCTCCTTTTAAAGTTGCATAAGACAAGAGGCTTAGACTGATAGAAGTTTACAATGGCAGTGAGGCCATATTTTGCACAAATGAAAATCTGACTAAAGTCTTCTACCGTGAGAGATTTTGGAAAAAACTATAATCTTCTCCTTAAGCCTGAAGCCTTTTCTCCTTCACTGTTCTTATATGAAAATTCAACCTGAAGTCTCTAAATCATGAGAATTAGGAAAAAAGAAAACCTCTAATATCTTTCTTACTTAAAAAAGCAATACCAACAGCTGATAGATAAGTATGTCTTCAATACTTTATGTATTTCTGCCTCCTGAAAAAACCAAAATGCAACATAATTTTACTTATTAGGAAAAAATATAAAATTATGGACACTCTTTGAAAATTCCACACAATTGTGCAAAATCAGCCCATCAGGCTAACTACTGTTTATTTTTTCACGGTAGATTTTGCATCTGCTCAGACACATTTTCATAAAAGAAATAAGGAAAGTAAATATCTGTGCAATTAAGCACCTTTTTACACTACAGGCACAACATGCACAGTCTGCTTTATACTAAGGCATTGTCATAAGAAAGTCACGGTTATGTTGGTTTCTTCCAACTGTTTTTTACTGGTGGCTGATACCAGTTGTCTTTGGGGAGAAGATGTAGTCCTCTTGTTGTCATGAAAAATTCTGTGCACATACAGTTCTGTACATTGCGACAGGATTGCAATGTACAATTACTCTTCAATCATTTTGTTCCAAGTGGACACTACAGTGCCATAATATTCTTCCTATTAAATTTTATTGTTTGATAGAATCCCATTTCTAGCAACTAGAGTTCAGTCAGGAGCAAATAAGGTTCTGTCTTTGCATATCTAGTAATAAATTATGGTACTTCTTATTGAAGATGGATAGGGTGATAAAAAAAATAAGAAAGAGTAAAACATATATCTCAGCAAAGTACAAAAACCATAGAAATTAAGGAAACAGGTGTAAACTGTTGGCAACAACAATAACACACTGCCAAGGGCAAATTGTGCTAATTTTTTAAAAAAGTGACATAGAACATGTATTTCTCCTTTGACAGTGATATTCAGGAATGTTCTCCTCCAGTCTGATAGGAAAAATGTTGAATGGTAGAGGGTGTCAGGATTGCACTATATGCATGTAAAGTATTTTGGGCATACCTACTCTATTTGGAAATTATGGAAATGTAGTTCATGTTTTTTACCCTGTTTCTGATAGTTTTAAGTTTCAGAGATAGTGATGGATACAACTCTGTATGAAATGCCAGACTTTTCAATAAGAACTGAAGCATGGTAGTAGCCTTTCTTCAGCAGATTGCAGTCTCTAAGGTTAGACACTCAGTAGAGCTGTCTGAGAAAAGGGTGACAGCAACAACCATACACTTTTTTTCTTTCATCTCAAAAACCTCAATCAGTCACATTCTAGTAAGAGGAGCAGTTCCAAAAACCTGGACTAAACAGAAATTCATGGAACTTTATTACCAAATGATTTGCTTTAAGATTGAATTAAATTCATATCGTGTATCCATGCTCTGAGTTAAGTGTCCATATATATCTGTTTAAGAAATCCCTTCAGTAAGAAGTTGGACAATATTATTCTCTGAAATACTTCTCCATAGAACCTAGATAGGCACTGGAGATATGGCTTCAAATCTCATTATTAAGGACTTAGAACTGCTGCCTATATCAAAGCCAAATCCTATAGCTAAAATTTTATGATGGCTACTCAGGCTACTTGACTAGTCTTTGTAATACCACTTATAGGTTAGTACTGTGATTTCTTGGGAAGGAGCTTCCCAGAAGCTGGCTTTCTCCACAGAGAAATATTTTTAAGGCAATTAATCATCTAGTAAAAGGAATATCCACAAGAAATTTCTAAACAAAATATAAATTGCCATTCTTTGCTTTTAATGTGCACAACTCCTGAAGCATGAATTAGTCATCCTCACACAAATTAAAATATTGAAGTGGGCCAATTAGCAGTAACTGAATAAAAAGTTAAAAACATAGAATCTTAAAATGAGAACTTTTATTCACAATATCACGTTGAAAAATTCTTTAGTTTGACTATATGCAAATTAAAATAGATTATAAATATATGTTTCTCACTAGTTGATAAAACTTATGAATTACTCTAAACCTAAAACCCTCCACAGTATTTTTCACCTTTATCTACTTTTTTAAAAAGTAGATAAACTATCTAAAATTACATGAGATTACTATTTATTTCCAAATTAAAATCTATTCTTCATAAACACAAAACACTGTTTCATTTAAGAGTTTAATTTTTAAACAAAGATTACGTGAGAAATCCAAGAGTATTTTCACAAGTGATGTATAAGGTTTTTGTTCCAGTTTGATCTTTAAAACCATATAACTTTTTAAAATGATTTTGAACTGAGTTATAAATAATAAATTATTTAAAATGTGACAAGAGAAGAAGCAGTTGCTTCTAGATTTACATTTGCAGTTACCTTGGGACCTTCAGATGATATCTAGTCCATCTCTCTGTCCAAAGAAAACATCATGTCATTCTTGGCAGGTGTTTGCCTGATGTCTTAGAAACATGTTTTGTGATGGAGCTTGCACAAAAACCTGACCAGCTTTTTCAGTGTTTATCTCTTCACATTTTCACAACATACCAATATATAAAATGTTTTCTACTTTAACATTGTCCTACTGTTTTTGATACCTATTGCTTTAATTATTAGAACTGTGGGCATCACTGAGAACATTTTCTATGTATTTGGAAAAACAACCTGTTCAGGTGGTGAAATGTGCTAATAAGAACTACTCTGATTTTCCATTCAGGCATTTTATCATTCATGGAGCATATCATCTTATTTTTTGAAGTGAAGATGCATATTTTAGATCTCAATAAAACAAAATATTTTGAATAAGCAATATGAGTATGAGTTTTCCTCATCTGTATGTGTTCAGTTTCGCTGATATTAGTGGCAAGAACAGATCCACATTCAGAAGTAAGGGGGAACAGCCACATTGCCTTCTCTGGAGCTGGACATGATCGTCACAAATAGCAATTTGGCCTATTGTCTTCTGAATAACAAAATGTGTCTTTTCCACCATTCTTAATCTTTTAAAAGTGTGCCTTCATGTTGAAAATAGAATTCCTGTTTATCGAACAAATATGTTGGTAAAGTAAACATTTTTTTTGGCCTTTGTTACAAAACTAAAATTTAATAAAAAAAATCTAGACATTTTTAAAAAATAAATATATAAGTAAATCTTTAAACCCTTGGACATTTTGAATGATAACTGAGTATTCAGGTCTCACTGTATTGCTACCTTCCATGCATAAAGACAGCAGAGTCTGGGCATTTGATCTCACAGGATGTTTACTTTAGGGAATGCTGATTTACACCCTTAGGTTTCTCCATTAATTGCTAATTTATATAAATGGTGATGTTAGATATAAACATCTGTACACTTGTGAAATGTAGATATATGATAGTATTTCACCATCTAGAAAACTATGCCAGCCACTGAAAGGTACACAAAATATTTCATGTATCAAATCTGGGACATGACATTTATACAAAAAAAACAGTGTAATTTGGCATTAAAGTGCATACAGACATCAAAATGTTCCAGTATAAGATGTGTGGGCAACATTCTCTCAGAAATGTGCCTTACAGGGCCATCTGAACCTGCACAGTGGGAAGAAGCCCCATAAATGTAACTCCTCTGACATGTGGTTTGTGCATAAACTTACTTTTGAGGAAACATCTTACATAGCTACATGGTAAAAATAGTTTTGACAATGTTAGGTCCATGAATCATCTATATGAATGTTCCTCTTGTATCCCTGAGACAATGAGGAAAAATGGAAGAAAATCAGTAGGAATGGACGTAATTTGAGAAATAAAATAATGAGAAATTGCTCATTCGTTTTTATTGAAAATGAAAATAATGACGGCAACTGGTTTGATAACTTTCAGTAAAAGAATCTGACTTTACACTGTCTTATATCTGTGACTGTGTGCCAAAGAAAGTGTCTCAAGCCAAGCAGTGACAGGAATTTCTCCTTGTATATTAGTCCTGCAACCTTGAACTTTAAAGTAGACTGAAAAAAGCAATTTGGAATACTGTATAAATTACACAATTTTACTAGAAACTGCATACTGTGAAACAGATGCTTATTTAAAAGTTACCTGATTTTTCTCTTCAGAGAATAATTTCAAGATTAATTCTATTCATCTACTTCAGTAATTCAGCGATGTCTCATCTTCCCATTGTCTGGTATGTATTACTTATGATTCCTCTCTATAATAAAAAGAAACAATTTGTTGCTAGGAGCTTTGTAAGAGAAGGATATCTGCATCTCTTATTCAGCGAATAAAAAACTGAATGAGAAAAATAATTGCAGGATCCTGAGAGGTAGTAGTTCTTTAATAGCAGTATTTTAACTTCACTAGAGACCAAGTGAATGTCAAAAATTTCCCTTTACTGTCAAATTCAGTTTCCTCATCACTTCTTAAGATCCTAGGAAAATGTCAAGTAAATCCAACACAATTAGAAGTATCCTTGACTGAAAGGCTATTTTCCCTGAAGAAGTTATTACAAGAATATTTTAGAGGCAGTTTGCTCAGTACCTGTGAAGTTTGTACTTCGCATGTTCTTAAACTGAAGGAAAAAAAAAAAAAAGGAAAGAAAAGAGAAAAAGAAATAATTGCTCTTGGCAATGAGAACCTAGAGGCTGACACCAGCAGAATACAACATGATGTGGATGCAAGAGTGTAAGCATGCTGCTTTCATCTCTAACCATATTTAGGTGAATTATTTGCAGCTAGCACATTAAACCATCAATGGCATACATACGTACAATTCTGCTGCTTAAATATGCTTTTAAAATGGGGGGGAGAGAAAGTATTTTTAAATTCAATCTGCTTTTTTAAAGGATACCAATACAAAATTTGTGCTTATCTTTTATAATTATTGTGATGGCATAGCATATGTTAGATATATTCCTTCATGGTTTCCCTGAAGAATGTTGTGATTTAGCTTGAGATGTAGGTTGTGATTGTGTCCTTGTCCATGGTGGAGGGGGGGGCATGGTTAAAACTATATGATGTCTAGGGTCCCCTCCAAGCCACACCATTCTATGATTCTATGTTATAAATTGACATAGCAGCATGAAACTGTCCTATCCTGAGATTTAGGTACCTCAATCTTTCAATTAATGGAATACCTCTAAAGGGCATTGGGCAGGTTATGATATGCAAAATAATATCAAATTATGGGTCATCATAATACTGTCAAGAAAAAAGTTATTATAATTTAAGATCTGCTATTGCCATGGAAAATAGAGAAAACTCAAATCAAAATAAATTGAACCAAAACATGAAACCCCAGCTAAAACAACTATGCCCCCTCCCGCAACCTGCAACCCCTTTCTAAAGCACTATTAAGGTATTTTGTAGGCCAAAAGTAGCTTGATCCATATCAAATCGGTTTCAATAACTACTTGGGCAAAGGAATCTTAAGTAGAACATTTTAACTAGCAATAAAAATGTTTAAAATCTATAATTGAACATTGCTTCAATTCTGTGTAAGCATACGTATGTACAACTTTACAACAACAATAAATATTCCTGTTTAACTGAGGGGTACTATACAAAAATTAAGTAAAAACAGTAAGAGCTTCTTTGATCTATATTTGATTAATAAGTAGAATTAAATGTAAATTCTAACAATCTTATATTAGTAATGTAAGTCACATGGTAATAGCGAGAAGTCTTTTATGACCATTCCTACTTAAACTACATTACCCATAGGTAACAAATAATATTTATTAGCTTCAATAAGGACCATAAGTTGAATTATTAATTTATAATACATAAATGCACTAGATAGATTTTTAAGTATGTTATAAAATACCTTATATCTTTGGTACATTTTCTTCATCTTGTCTGTTTTTATTTCAAATCCAAATTTATTTGGTAAAATAAAAAAAGAAGGAACCAGACAAAAGGAATTGTGGAGATGTTTTCAGATAAACTGGTACATTTTAATGTACACAACTATGGAATAAATTAACTGCTAGCACTGTGCTAGTGCTGCAGATTCATATTATATATGCCATATAAAAAGATGCCTAATCTTTCTTTTTCTCTTAACCTATGTCTCAATCTTTTTTCACAATAATACCTCTCTAATCTGTGTATCAGAAAAAAAGAAGAATCAATGTCATTTTAGCTCATAGACCTTACCTTCCCTTAAATGTTTAATCATCTCTGAGAACAATTCTGCAATCAAGTTATTTGACAGAAGTCAAGTAGCACTGTGAGCTCCTCAACAGAGAAAAATTATGGTCAACCTCATGAGCCATTACAGTTTTCACTGGAATTTACACTTGCAGGTTCAAGCCCCTGAAATCAAATGAAGGTATGTGTATGTAAGCAGATGTGCACTCACATATTTTGTTTCCCTGTTGGCTTAGACTGTTAGATAATCTTTAGCAGCAACGGAAACCTCTGAAAGAGTCCATAGTTTCATGAGATCAAGACCATCTCTACATGTATGATGATCGTTCTTTCAGGAGGGATCAGACCAGTTGCAGTCTTAGTTCACGTATTTAAGACCTACAGAATACATTTTCGTGCATTAATTTCACTTAGTCAGGAGCATCTGAAATATATGTCTTTTCTTCATAATGGCTAGACTTCTAATTAACCCTTCTCCTCTCCCTCTGTCCTTGCTACTCTAGTATTTTACATTTAAGAACTCCCTTTCTAACAGACTGAATCACAGTAACAAACAATCTACCTGTAGTTTAATTGTGGTTATTTCCCAAAGTAGTGGACAAGATAGGCCTAATATATTTTTTCTTTCTTTTTGTTTGTTTGTGTGTGTTTGTTTGTTTTTTAATGAAGGAGCGCAGGGATTTCTTTTGGTGCTTGCACCTGGTATTCTTTTTAAACCTGTTGTTTTCCAAAAATGAAAACGCTTTGAAGAAATAATAGAACTTTTTTTTTAAGTAACAGGAATAATGCTGCTGCCTGGAATTATTTATGAATAATGGGCTTATTGCCGGCTTGGACAAAAAGACTCCACATGGCACAAGCCTTCATACTGTAGTGATTGCAGAGAAGTCTCAGTGACTTCACAATAGTTACTTAGAGCTTTCAGATGAGAAGTTGCACAGCACTAGTTTCAGTATCACACGTCTTTACCTGTAAGTTCTGTGTTTTATTTGTGAGGTTTATTTTACAGCATATAATAATAATAATTGAATTGGATGATACAATGTAATGATAAATTCACAGTCTATGCATTAATGTAGAACACTCTGTTCTTATGCAACTGCAGAATTTGCAGTACGGATCAACTACTCTCTTTCATTCTTTGTAGAAAATATCTAAAAAAATAGACAAACAATCATGCAATCAAACAAAACTCTCTAAGACTTCTTCACTGTAAAAAACTGTATAAACAATATATTACACAGAACAACTGGAATTTCATTAGGTAGAATTAATATTTATCCTCTATTATGTGTGTTTCAGATGCACCCCTATGACTATGAGTTAAATGGGACATTAAGCTAGTAGAAATCCAATCAATTTATTAATTGAACAAATATATGAAAAGTCTAAGAAAATATTGCTGCCACTTGAAATATCTTAAACTGGTAAATATACCATGAACTGCCAGCATTTGGAAAATTTCCAAAATTCTTATGAATATTACAATAGTTTTATTAAATTTTATTCATGTGGAGAAATTTGCAAAGGAAAGGAGTGACATTAGTTTTGATTAACAGATTGTGTGTTTATTCTCTTACTTCTCCTAAATTAAAATATTGTGATTTTAATTTCATTTTAATGAATTATTGACATTCTGTTAAAGTTGGGAGCTGGAAATGCTAATGGATTTTAAGTGAAGCTGAACAAGGGCATTAGTTTATATTCAAATTAAGTTCAAGCCTTCCCTTCCCCTCCCTGGACTGGATTTGCACTCACAAGAAGTAAGACAATCTCTTTAGTTCTCTTGTTCAGCCAAAACATATATCTATTTAACATAAATCTGTTACAGATTCTATGTTTAATCTTATATGTTAAAATCTATTTCTATATATATTTCCTGATTTCCTATTGGATACTGAAGGATCTGAACCTGAAACTAATATTGAATATCTGATCCCTATCCTTACAAGGAACCAAAGAACTAAACACAATATAATTTCACGAAGGCCAGTTCTGCATTTTGAATCAAAGCTTTTGATCCAGAGCCCTTTAAAACACTGATGCCAAACAGTCCATTGGAAAATAATTTGTTTCAAACCCAGGCAATAATATCAAGGAAGTCATAAGTAAGAATGGAAAAAAATCCCAAAGTAAGGAAAGGGTTTTCCTAAATATCCATGGAAAATAAAAAATACTGAAAATGTTGCTAGTCTTTTTGGTTTTAGCTGATCATGAAGTGGAGACAATTCTGCAGCAGCAATGACTTGCCTTCCTACCTGGTGTGATAGAGTATGTCATGCCATCAAAAGGTCATTCACTGTTATGTCTAAGATTTTAGGTTATTTTTTTGAGGATTTGTTAGAAGCCAGAAAGGTAGCTGGTTTGTCTGACTGCAAATAAATTGGATCAAACTCTGTGAGAATACCATAATGGAGGTTACTCAGCTATTTTTTAAATAATAGCTCCATTAGGATGATACTGTATAGCACCATGTACAGATATTAATCTAGGTCCTGGGAACCAACACAATTTCCCTCCAAATGTCTACAAAGTATAGCAGTTAGATGTTTTGTGCAGCACTTCATATTTGGGCTCAAACTTGGTAGTGGATAAACTAAATCCATTAGTGGTAATAGCAATCTGATAATTTTAAAGTTATAATGAAATTGGTATAAAATTATTACTGTAACCATTCCGTTACTTTTTATATGAGTATTGAATGTTCACAACTAAAACTGTATGCATATTCCTTTAATGATCACGGGCTAGGAGAAGTTATCCTTCATTCATAAAATATGCATTGAGCCTTGACCATTTCTCTAAAAGTATCTCATTATCTATTTGAAAGTATTATAAGCTTAAAATTCAAATTATATAAAATGAAAATAAAAGACAATACTATTAGAGAAACTGTGACCTAATTTAAGTGAAATTGAACCCAGGATTATTTGTGGAAGGGACTAAAAGTAGTGGAATAGACACTAGAAACTTTGCTATCTTTTTAGGTCAGTTCTAGAAGAAACCTCTGACATTCAATACTCTGAAGGGAATGACTCCAACTTGAAAAGAAATCCTCTCCATTCAGGGTTTGGAGTAGGGGAGAGGGCAGTGGCAGGATGTGTTTGCTTGTTTAACTTTAAAATAGAGTTATTTCACTAAATATGCATAAAAGGTGTAGGTCAGAGTCTGAGACCTTTTCACTAATTCCTGGTCATTCAAAAAGCTCACAAAATTATCCTGATCTGTTTAAAGGACCTGTGTTAGCCTTGCTCAATCAGTGCACATTTTTTACATCCCTAGCTGTAATAATTTTACAGTTATTTAATCTGCAGTTTGAATATATACATAAAAAACCCCAACAAAACCTTTTTGGTACTGGGGCATCTCTACTTAGTTATAAAGGAACTAGACTTCAGTTTATTTTTTAAATAAACACCTGGAAACTTGTTTGACCCTTCTGTTTTCTGCTCAGCAAAGGAAAAAAAATGGAGATTTTGGTATGTAAACATATCATTAGGTATAATTTCTTGCTTGTGAAAGATCATATGTCTACATAAAAAAGTGACAACAAATCTTCCCAAAATATCCAGTGTGAAAAAACCCCCTTGTGACTAATTACATTCTAACCTGTATTTAAATTTAACAAGATGCATATTGCTGACTATCCTGAAATAAATGAAAACAACCAAAAATCTATCATGTGTACAGTTAAAATACTTCAAGTAGTGATAAAACCGCCAAAGTTTCCATCTCATTTGTTAGCCATGGAAATGATATGTATTTTGGTAGATGGATCACACTATGTTCTGGTGCTGTGTTTTCTATTCAGGAGTGATGTTTCTTTTCTTTTTATGGTTTGCTAGTTGATTTTTTTTTAATTGCTGTTGCATATTAAGCCTAATAATGATGGCTAGGGCATCTCCAAAGAGTGCTTCTTTTTTACTTATGAAGTGTGTCTTTTTACTTATGAAAAATGCTGTTAACAAGGTCAGAAATAGCAATCTAACGGGGACATTAGATATTTTTTATATATTTCAGAATTAAAAAATGCTAAAAGGCAAGTTTTTTACCATGGCAATGAAGTGGGTTCACAAGGACTGTTTCAGAGTATGACTGCCACCATGAGCTTTTCATTAAAAGAATAACAGAATATTTAGACAAAGCAATGCTGCTTCCTTAAATAAAACTGAAAGATATTTGCCAGTTCACCTGTTTACCAGTTCTTTGTCTCCTGAGGTTCTTAACATAGTGCAGTAATCATTAAGTTAGCACACAAGTGCTGTAACAAGGGGGCTATAAAGGAAAAGAATAAAAGAAGGAATGCACTGCCACAAAGGACCATCACCTCAAATTCCTGCAAAGCACAGAACTGGCATCTACATACTGGTGAACAAATATGAACACTAACACAACTATAACACAGCATGACATTTGTCTGCATTTCATAGATCTTCTAAAAGTGGACAGTTTTCTTTTGTGACAGCATTAGTCTTTGTAGGTGTTAGCTACCTCACACTGCTCCTAAATTTGTCAAATGCATTTGCTGCATCAAAACCTATGTAATATAGTCTTCTGGAAAGTCTTCTCACCTGGCAGGACTAAAAAAATGAAATTAATAACAAAAAAAACCCCAAAACCTTCAATCAATAAATCATTGTCTCCATTATATACAAAAGACATACTATTTGCCCACTGTGATGTGAAGTGCTCTTCATGTCAATCATCTTTATCTCTTCTCAATAAAAAGGTACAGTGATGATGGTGGCAGTGAATAATGAAGCACAGTGTATCTGTTGTAACTGGGACACTGTTTGGGTTTCTTTTTGTAGTGTAGGTGTTGGGATCTGCGTATTGAGGGGATTATGTGTTTATCAGATCATTGTATCATACACTTCAAAGAAGACACCTCATTTCCTGTTTACTGTATCCAATGAGGCTATTTTCTTTTGTCAGGATGAAAATCAATGTGCTCATTCAATACCTAAAATCAATTTCTTCCATTTAGATTACATTGCTTTTATATTCTTCATTGTGTGTAAACAGGCTTCTAACTCCTAAGTTTATCTTATAATTTATGTAAAATTAGGAAGACAAATACCCAAGTTTTGGGAGATTTCTCTATTTTTTTAACCGGACGCATATTTTTTTAAAAAGATAAAACTGATGGAAGTATATAATGTTTCCTTCTGAGGATCACCATTTTTAATGTATTGCTTGGGTACAATTCAAGATTAAAGGTTTATAATGTACAGAGGAGAAAAGAGTTAGTCCCCAACAAAGAACTTCAAAATTGCTACTTTACCTTTATACTATATTTGTTTAAATTGTATTGGAAAAACTATTTGGAAATGTTATCTTAGTAAATCTTGACTACATTCCCATTAAATATTTTTTAAAATGTGGGATTAGTACACTTCTATAGGTGTGAAAATATTTAATTCAGCTTTATTTATCAGTTAAGAAAAATACTAAATAAATGTGGAAAAAAAAAGTGAAATATATGTGTGATAATACCCCAAGCATATTTAATAGAAATCAAATTTATGAGATTGACAGAGCTAAGAGACTTGTTTATTAGTTATGTAAAAGAATCACTATTATGCCATAAGGTTATAAGAGATTCTGTTTCATTTTCCTCTCATTTACTGTGTAACAAAAAGGAATAATAATAGAAATAATGATGAAGCAATGATAATACAAGCAATATGAAACTAGTTATAGTATTCATGGTGTTAGAAAAATAATTTTAATTTCTTTTCAAAGGAGTAAAATTATTTTATATTGGCTGTATATCTCCTGATTTTTTTCAGAACTTCTACAGATCAGGGACAAAACCATATATCCACATGTAAATTATAATGGCCTGAAACAGAGATTTCTACAAATGTAGGGGACTACATTTTGAAGATAGAAACTGGAATTAAATACAGAATTAAATGGATCACATGGATTTTAATAAATGGGGATGTATTGCTCCAGAAAAGTCTGAACCCAAATTCAGTACAGTGCAAGCATTCAAAGTGAAACATTTTATGTCCTTATATATGCAAACAGAGGTAGGAGAAAGAATCTTGGATTTGGTAATAAAGAAAAAGTAGTATCTTTCACAGATTGTAGCAAAGATTTGAGATTTATGGGTCTGCCTCGGAGAGTCCTTTGGTTTAAGATATAAAAAGGTGATAAAAACAAAACAAATAGAGGCAGCTAACATACATATCACTATGTGGGTATGGAAAAGAGCTGGAGATGCTGATGAAGGCAGCACGGGACTGAGCAGTAACAGGGCTGATGTGTCATTGTGCACAGTCCCCACTGACTGCAGCAAATACACCAGGCACAGCATAGCTGAGTAGGAGAGAGGACAGGGCCACCCAGAACTGGGGCTGCGGGGCTGCAGGGCTGCCTGATGCATCTCACAGAGCTGTGGCTAGTGGAGGTGCTGTCCCTGACTCTGGGAGCTGGTTCTGTCAACAGGGAAAGCAGCTGTGAAAAGGGCAGATGGCACAGCATTGAGGGATATATAAACAAAATTAATAGGATCTTCTCTGAGACCATTCAAACAAGAGAGCTCAAACCTCCAGGAGGGCCAGGCAAAGACTGTGTTCCCTGGATTGCAAGTGGACACCTCTCTCAGAGGCAGGGAGATGATGTTAGGAGGAATCATCAGTGTGGCACTGGGTGACTCCCTGCTGTGGAAAAACCTCTATCCACTGACCTGACATTAGGTAGGCTTGCTGCTGGCTATGGGATCCATCCCCATACAGGCCACCAATTGTTGGTGTCAGTGCTTGGCACCAATCGACGGTGGATGGAAATTGACTGTCACCATTAGTTGGTTATCTTACTATAAAACGTTGAAACCTTCTCCCTGTGAGTTTTCACGGGAAGCTCCTCACAGCACTGACCCCTTTTCTCTTCCTTTCACACAGCTAGCTGACTGCTTCCTGTCCTTATCACAACCACCTGACCCTTGCTCCTCCCAACAGCAGCACCACCAACTGACTCCAACTCTCCTCTCAACTGGCTAACCCCCTCTTTTATAACACCCATCCTTTTTGGACCATCCTTAGAGGACACAGCTGTGACCTATTAAAGGCAAGGCTATTCCTACTCTTTGGTAATTGGTACAGCTGCAACTCCTCAGGGGTAAGATTGAATTCAGCACTATCTCTATTGTCCTACAATCCATCCTCCCACAATTCCCCCTTTTGCTTAATGTCTGTCTCTCTTAATGTCTTACACTCTCTTCCTCCCTGATCCTTTTTTCCATCTCTCTCTCTTTCTCTTTCTGACTTTCTCTTTCTCTCTTCCTCACATTTACTGTTAAATAAAATTGATACTTTTAATTATGATCTTATTTGCACCTTAATTCAGGCAGAGGCATCCCTTAATAACTGGATCATAACACAAGGCATATCTACCTCCTCTGGCATGGAATCCTGCATGGGCTTCAGGATTTATCTGCTCTGATGTTATCCTCAGGGCTGCAGGGAGACAACTGGTCTCACCTTCTTCATGCTGCAGGAGAATCTGCTCTGACACATTGGGGATCAACTAACTCCTTCTCTGACCTTGGTGTCTGCAAGAATGCTTTTCTGACATTTTTTCACTCCTCTCTCATAGCTGCTGTGTAGGTGTGGGGTTTTGGAGTTTTTTGTTTTTTGTTTTTTTTTTTTTACAACTTCATAAATATGTTGTCACAGAGGCAACCACCATTTTCACTGATATTCTTAGCTTTTGCCAGGAGTAAGCCTTTTTTAGAATTGATTGTGAGTGGCTTTGTCCAACAGAGGGGCAGCCCCTCATCTCTTCTCATAGAGGCCACCACTGCAGTCCCCTGCTACCAAAAGGTCATTTTTTAAAATGCTTTGTATGAACAATCCATTTCAAACCTCATTGCTCTTTCCCTTTCAAGTGCTCAGAAGTTTCAGCCACCCTCAGAAATAATTTAAGCTATGTATAAATAATGGATCAAGATAGTCAGTGAAACATGACATCCATTCAGTGGATTAACACAGCTCCCAGCTGTGAGGGCTGCTCCATGGGAAGGGTCTTGTGGTGTAACAGAGGAGAAGAAGACCAAGTTGAGTGCAGGACCCCAGTGCAGGTCTGAGGGCTTGGTTAACTTGCTCTCCCTGCTCTTCATAGTCTCACAGGATGGTTTGGGTTGGAGGGGATTTTAAAGGTCATTTCATCCTACCCCATGCCATGGACAGGGGCACCTTCCACTAGACCAGATCGCTCCTGTTCAACCTAGCCTTGAATGGTTCCAGGGATGAGACAGCCACAGCTTCTCTGGGCAACCTGTGCCAGTGACTCACCACCCTCTGATCTGGCAATGCTCCCTCTTACTCTTTCTTCCCTCATCTCAACATGACTTTAGGGCTCTCCAGGTTTGTTCCCCATGCACTCCCCAGGATGAGCTGCTTTTGGGGTGACCTGTCACCTGACCGGTCATGCCAGAGTGGAGTGCAATCCCCACACTGCATGCATCCATTCCACTCAGGTGAGGTCCACACTGAGCTGCAGCTGCAGGTAAATGCTCCCACTCTGATGAGACAAACCCTGCCCCATGGACACAAGGCAAAGCCCTGCCATGAAGCAAGTTTTAAAGGAAAGCTTTTGTGTTGGCAACAGCTGAGCAGAATTCCCCTATTCCAATCTCCAAGCTGCTGAGAAGGAATTTATGCTTCATGGTGGCCTGCTGGTGGTAAAAAATATAGTTGTATTTTTTTCGATGCTTATATTTAGAATTGGTGTATTCCCCTCCCCACTGGTGGTGATGTTATTGTTTAGTGAACTTTTTACTCCCAAAAAATGGTATCAATTAATTTCCTTTTTTTTCTCTCTCTTTAAAAAGGACGTATTTTACTGTCTGTAGAATTTACATGACCCTACAAATTACAAAGGCATTATAAAAACAGATCAAAGAAAATGGAACTGAGGGATACCTCCAAATCAACCACCTTTGTCATTGTGATGGAATTCACTTGCACAGTGTAAGCTGGGTGTCATGGTTGACATGGCAACTGGTGTCCATCTTGGCCACAGCAAACATACAGCTATTGGCTTTCAAATCTCTGGTGCTAGGCCTGCACCTGTCCTGCTCCTGAGATGGACCAGGCGCAGATGAGTACATTTGGAAAATCTCATACTCACAGCAAACCTACCCAGTGTTGCTCCCTCAGGGTGCCACAAAGATTCTGGGCCAGCAGCCATCCCTGGGGACCTGGGTGCTGACAGTGGGGGCACTAATCCTCCAGCCAACCCACTATTATGCAGAGCCACTGAAGGAGCCCGTGCAGAGCACAGAGCTTCCTTCTGAAGTGGGAGGGCCATTTCTTGCAGAAAGCCCGCTGCTTGCTGAAGACTTGGGTTTCCAACTGGGAGATGAGGGGCTATGTGTGCAACAAGGGCTGTGCAGAGCAGCAAGATGGCTCTCTGCCCCTGCTGCTGTCACCTGTTTGCTGAAGGCAGAAGAAACTGCTGCCTTTGCCCCCCTTAGCAGCTCCTCTTCTTCAGGACCTCCAGCCAGGGTAGCAGCTGCCGGCTTGGTGTCTGCATCTGTGGGACCTGCTTGGGCAGGAGATGTGCTGTGCAGGTCACTGACTGCCTCTTCTGCTGCCTCTGTAGCCACTATGGACACCAGGGAGCCTCCTTGGGACCAATATGGGGGTCCTCATAATTCACCGCACCCAAGGGGGTGTCCCAGATGTATCTGAGGTCATCTTCCCCTTGGGCCAGCTCTTGGATGTTGTAGTCTTACCATTGGGACAGCTCTTTGTCATGTTCATCTTCCCCTTTGAAAAGCTTATTGTCATTGCCATTATCCCCTTGGGAGAGCTCTTGGTCTCTCTTGCTCTCTTGCCTTCCCTGTGGGACTATTCTTTGTCATGGTCAACTTCCCCTCGGAAAAGCTCTTTCTCAGGGTTGTCTTATTTAAAAAAGCTCTGATTTTATACAAAAAAAAAAAATCCCCAATCCAAAACCAGAGACTGTTACCAATCAAAAACATTTGTACCATTGAAAGACTCAGTTTAAACCTATCACTTTATCCATAATATAGGGGTCTTACTAGAGCTGCAATTCCTCCATCTATATCCCGTTTCTGCAGCCCACACTGAACTTGACCAGCACAGAATGTTACAAGAATAATTTTAACATGTTTTTTCCGTGTTTGGGTTTTTTTTTAAATTATTTTAAAATCATTTCACATCACTTCAATGATTGTATCATCTACAAAAGCACAGATGTTCACTTATTTTGAGAAAACTTGAATCTCATTGTCACTTTTGAGAAGGAATAGGCTTGAAACCAGTCAGGAGAATATTTTGTTCTAACCTCTGTTTCACAAGGGCTGTTGAAGTGTTAAATACCCTTGACAATAAACAAGAAAGAAAAATTTCTGGCTCTCTATCATTGACCTACTCTAAGTATTAAAAAAATTAAGCTAGCCACATTGAGTTTAAGATCAAACCATAGTTACAGGAATGTAAAAAATTTTAAGTAAGGATAATTTTGACTGCCTTTTAAATTTGTAACCCCTTATCAACATAGTTCTTATCAAGCTGTATTCATTAATCCTGAATATGCCTCTTTGCTTTTATTACTTTTTCTTCTGCAGCTTCACTTTCTTTTTCATCTTTAATAATTCATGGAATCTCTCGTAGTTTCATGTTGCCTCCTAATGTGTTTCCTTCAGACTTCAAGGTGCAATTTTGAATGTTTTCCAAAGTTCTTCCAATTTGTTTTAGTGCATCATGTTTTGCTCATAGGCTTTTTTAATTCACTTAAAGTTAATTTCCTGAAACTGGATATACTAGTATTCTTGTATTATATGGTCCTACTTATTATTATTATTATGCTGTATGAAAATAGCCGGTGGTAAACATCACCAGGATTCTTTTTAAACTACTGCCCTTTTCTTTCTGTTGCAAAGAAAAGGCTTTTTATTTACTCTTAATTATATGTTTCAATAGATGTCATTCAGTGATATTCAAGACTACAGCAGTTTCTTCTTTTGAGTAGAAAAGGATCTATATAGGTCAAAAATATCTCCCTGCTATTTGTCTGTGTCAGGTCTGACAACCTAAAAGCTTCTTTAATATTAATTTTATTTTGGTGAAGTCCCTTATACAATATGTAATCAGCTTTTGCAGTGATATTTCCTTTCATTTCCTTTAATTTCCATTTTGATTTCAAAACTGTAGCAGAAGCTACTAAAACAATTGAAATGAGGACATTACTTAAATTTGTTAGTGTCAAAGATATGGAAAACAATAGTACAAATTGTTGTTAGAGAATGGACCATGTAATTTTTTATTGTTCATACTTAGAGGAGACAAAACAAAATATTCTGTCAGTACAATTCAAGTGCTTCTGTCTAAGCCCCTTTGCATAATTAAATTGTGAGGAAAACACAGTCCTTTCTCCCAAAAAAATGTTGGCTTGAAAAATGCATGATAATTTACCTAAGACAGCTGAAAAAAAAAATGGAATTTTCATATCTTGGCTGTTTGTAATGTTATTTGGAACAGTTTTCTAATTCTCTGTTGATGATGAAATTACTCACAATACACTATTGAACACCACCTTCCTTCATCAGCCAAATTTACTTACAATTAAGAGTAGAGTCCTGAAGCATTGAAGTTTCTAGCTATCCATTTTTAGAGGCTCTTGGAAGAGATTGATGGAGCTTGGATAAAAATAGGCAGACAAAATAGCTGGTATACAATGTTTAAATTTCCCCTATCCAGCTGGCATTTCACTTTTGACCTAGAGTGAAATGCCTTTTCTCCCTACAGAGTTGTTCAGCTACAGTCTACAGATTCCCTAGTGATGAAAAAGCGATTAAGAGTGGGTTTCACATACCCTTTCCAGCAGTGACCTTCCACTGCTTGCTTTCATCTTACGAGTTTTCTACAGGCATGACAAGTGCTCCTGTAGGTCATTTCGAGACCAACAGGTTCTAGATGTGCACAGGCCACAGCCGTGGCCCCTACAGCTGCAAGGGTCAGGTCTAGATTGGTCAGGGCAAGCGCTGCTGAAATTGAGCAGTCAGTCAAATATCCTGCTTTTTGGTCTTTTGATGCAGTGGTAATCTTTATCAGAGAGGTTCCTATATAATCCTCAACATCAGCTATGGCAGCTAATCCTTTGTTAGCCCTAAGAAAAATAATGAGAGAAAGCGAGGAAAGGACGGGAGGGAAGTAAGGAAGGAGAGGCAAAGAGTATAAAGAGGAAGACCAAGAGAAAAAAGCTTACTTTTTTAACAATGCAGTTAGCTCTCTTCATCCACTGAGGATTATAACATGATGCAACACACAGGCAAAATGAGCAAGAATGGAAAGGGAGTGTGGGAGGACAGTAACATGGGACTGTCTTCTCCATTGGCCAGGAATCATTGGAACAAGCTTCTTTCTTTATGGCTTCTTTTAATTTCAACAGATGAAGAAGGAGATTATATGAAGAGGTAGACTACTAGAGACATAGTTTTCCAGAGATTCTCACAAGTTGATAAAGATTTAGAAAACCTCAATTTTTAAATTATTTTTGTGACTTAACAAAGGTACATTTACAGCATAAATGCTTTTCTCACAATACTTATACATTGCAAAGACTGGGATTTCCAGTTCAGATATGCAGAACAATCTACATCTCATGAAAGAACAAGCATGCTTTATTTTAGATTGTATAAAAATACCTAAAGAAGATAAAAAGTGTATCTAGCTTTGGCTTGTTGTTAATGTTTCTTCACCATCTGAAAATATTCCACATGCATAGTTCAAAATCTCTTCAAAAAAAATAGTCATTTTGGAATAGCAATTCACTCTATCCTTAGGGCAAGCTAAAAATGACATTAGAAAAATGTTTCCTGTTAGACCCATTTTCCTCTCCACTCACTATAAGAAGTGTATTCTTTAAAGATTATCCCCAACTGTCTAAACCTGGGCTTGGTTATGGATTTTTGGTGGTGTTTTTTGTTTGTTTGTTTGTTGTTGTTTTGTATTGGGGTTTTTTTGGTCTTTAAAAAATAACTCAGGGTTCTGGTCTTCACAATGCCATTGTATTGCAAACTGATGATTCTCCAGCTTGTCTTCAGTGCTAGGCAAACACATTCCGTCATCTATACAGCATGGAAGCACAATGAGCCTCATATTCACAGATTTCTGACCAACAATGAAAAGCCTATCAGATGGAAATAAAGGGATTGCACAAGTTACCACCATCATCATCATAAGACATCACCATTTCTATTTGTTTGATCTCTGATGATCTGTCAGAGATATGAAATGAAGGTCACTTCTATTTATGTCCCCTGTCCAACATTTCCAGAAAGAACTTGTATTTCTAATTTCATTTTGATGACTCATGATTTTTTTTCTCTATACAAAATGTGCATAAGCTTGGTGGGAAATAGTTATTATTTGGTTTCTATCCAGACATGCTGTTCATCTGATATGCTGCCTTGTAAATCGATTGGAAACCAAAAAATAATTATTTAAATTAAGGAATATATGTTTAAGTATCAGAACTACTCAAATAAATAAACTGAAAATGTAAATGATCGGGTGCTTATTTACACCTGTTTATATTTGTCATTATTTACAATCATCTCTCATAAGCTTGAAAATAAAATATTTTCATTGTCAATTTCTTTTTCAATTGAATAATTAACATATTTTCATTGGAAAAATACATAACTACTTTTCATTCTGCATGGGTAAAATGGTTGCTCTAAAGGTGCAGAAGAAATTTAAATAGTAAAAGTTTGTTTTCTAAAGATGGCCTCTTCTGTCTCCTTCCCATGACCACAGAATGGATAACACTTGTTGCCAATATGCTCCATAATTTTCACATAAAGATAGAAACAAAGCATCAGACCCACACTGTTTTAGGAAACAGGATAACTAGGTAAAATGACTACCTATGGGCATGTTTATAATGTTTTAGTTGGGTAGGATATTACAATAACTGTCCATTATACTCTTAACAGCCATAATCTCATAGAGTGCTATTCACCGAATGGCTCTCAGCTCCCATAATTGCACCAGGCAGGGTCCTACGGCTCAGCTCAATTAAAACCACTCTGACAGGGCAAGACTATTTTGGCAGACAGCGCTATTGCTCTTTCATATAAAAGAGCCCTGGGAACACAATAAGCAATCTCTGCACCATAATGGATGAACTGGAGCTAATGTTCAGTGATGCAGTACAGATTTACTAAGCTAATGCAAGTTGACTGTGCTGTGACATACCATACACAACTTTCTAGAAATGGTTACACATTTTAATACTATGCTGTCCAGATATCAGTTTTGCTGCTTCAGTACTGTAGTGCTTGTGAAATAATATATGCAGAGACAAAATGCTAGCTATAGATTACATGTAAAAAAGGGTTTGAAATAATAAAAAATCCAACAGAAGGAGGCAACAGTATTTATCTTATTTTCTGGTTAGTATATGAACAGATCCTTTTTTTACTCCTTCCCTATATCTGAAAAAAAAAGAGATGCCTATGTCTATAACCATGTCTGTACTTATATAATTTTTTCTTAAGCCTTATATAATTTCCTATTTTATGTACATTTATTATTTATAATGTGTATAAATAAACTATTTATTTGTTTGTTGTTTGCTTGTGATTCATGTGTGTTTTCCTCAAAAACTGAACTGGATTTTCATAACAGTCATTTTTTAATTCCAAGGCCAAAATCATCAACCCACAATCACTGTCAATGGTATTTTTACATAGGAGTGGATTGAGCTAACACTAATTCCACAGAGGTAGATATAGTGTATATAATCCTGCCTCTTTTTATCATTCCTAAGTTAAAATATAGGTCTGAATAAAAGTGTTGTAATCAAAATTCAGTGGTTTCATCTGTGACCCTTTAGGAACAAAGATGTCAAACAGAACTCAAAGACAAAAGACAGTCTTGTGATAGATCTCTGGTTTATTTCTTGCAAAATTCACATTTATTGTATGTAGACACAGCTCTATATGTTTGACTATCATGTCCTTTCATCAGCAGACACACAGTTATGTCTTTTGACTGCAAGCAGAATTATGGAAATATGTGACAACATACAAACATGAAAAGTCAGTTTCTATTTGCTATTTCAAATTTATTTGGAGTAATTTCTATAATTTTGCTCAATAAATTTGATAAAGGTAGCCATATACTTTATATGATCACATGGGGGTATAGTGAATAAATAAGTAATCTCAAAACCACATCAGAATCAGAAGCAATCAGGATCAATTGCACTTCAGATAAATTATTTGCAAGATACGAATCAGTCATCTACTAATTCTGACAACTAAATATGTCACCCAGTGTTTCTTAATGGGATTTGAGTAACGACCTAAGTGACTTTTCCAGCTCCCATTACTGTTTCTGAGAGATTTAGTCCTAAGCAAAAAATAACCTTAATTACTTATTCACTGCACATCAGAAAGGCTGTGTTTTTATCCAGAGTCTAATAAATCAATACAAACAAACCTATGAGACTGAGCAGACTTTAGAAAATGTTATGAATGAAGTGTTATCTCTTGTGGACATAGGTAGCTTTGATAAGGTACCAGGAGAATACAGCAGACGAGTCAAGATGGTCAGAAAGGAGACAAGGTTTACTCACAACATTGCTCTGCCTCATTGTCCATCCAGTGGAACTACAAACCCTGCTGCTGACTGGATGTAAAGATGCATTTGTACTGACATCTCTATAGTTTCACTGTGGTTTTTGGAATGAGGTAACAAAGACAGGACTGTCAACAACAACACAAGGAATGGCCAGTGCCATGTAGTCGTCTTTTTTTCCAGGCAATGGAGTAGGCATTAGACATTCTGCCTGATGTTTTGGCTGAAAATTGGCCAGATACATCCCAATGTTTTCACATGTAGTTCCACAAAGAAGACCTCAAAATCAACATAACTTCATATCCCAGGTGAAATCCCTGTATCATTTTCCTCTTTTGCAAATGCTGAAATCCAAATTGTCATTTGTTATGACAGATATTGCTTTCCAAAGAGACACTAATAAGCAGTGGTAATAGCTGTGTTGATAAAAAATGTTAATTAATAAATTATATGTTTCTAAATGTACGTACATACGTGCCACAATATAACGACAATTCAGAATGTGCTTTATTCTGTGTAAATTAGGTTTGTATGTACATTTTTGACATCTACTGAGCACTATTCTAAATATCCTGAAATTTTCCAAATAAAAATTAATTTATTTTCCTATGTAATTATAAATTTCCACTTGTTTTCCTTATATCAGTAAGAATTCTGTGGGCTAATTTTAATACCAAAGGAAAGGTAGTTTGCAGAAGTCATATACAGCCTCTTTGCAACGGCATTAAAAGGCATTCCAAGTCTCCCTCACCAAAACTGTTTTGACTATGTGCCTAAATCAATATGCACTTTAATAAGATAAATTACTGTAATACTGGGCATGTAAGTGAGAAATCAACAATACACAGTTTTTCTGTTTCAGTGTTTTAAATTTGTTTTAAAAACCATGCTGCTAGAGGACATAAGAAAAAGCAAAAAAAAAAAAAAATCCACAAAACTATTCTAAAATAGAATATATAAAGCAACAGAAAGAGTCAGGGTGTTTTAGTCTCTCCTGGAAAAAATGGTTGTAATGTTTAGTGCAGGAGACTACCTTTAGTGGTTAAACTTTACTCTTTACTTTAAAAGCAACTGTAAAACCCCCTGAGTATCCATTGACCTAGCACCCATCCTTTCCTGCATCCTGTCTTCTTGAGGTTACTCATCTGTTAACTATGAGTGAGCATCATGAATGCATCTAAAATGCCATTGAATACTTTGGAAATGTTTAAATTGTTACCTAAATCTAAACCAAAAAATATTTTTTCATATCTAAGAAAGAGGAAAAGCTTTTAATTCCAATGAAGTAAGTTACAAGATTGTCATGAGCTCATAGAACTATAGAATGGTTTAGGTTGTCCAATCAAATCCTTCTCTCAGTTTAAAACTGTTCACTCTTGTTCTGTCACTACAGTCCTTTCCAAAAGGTGCCTCTTTCTCTTATAAGCACTGTTTATATACAGAGTGGCTGCAGTAAATCTTCCCTGAAGCCTTCTCTTTTCCTGGCTAAACAACGCCAGCTCTCTCAGCCTGTGTTCATTTGAGAGGGGCCATGGCTTTCCTCAGCTGTGAATGCTAGACCTGGGCACAGCACTCCAGACAGGGTCTCTTTAGAGCACAGTAGAAGGAGGAATCACTTGCCTTAACCTGCTGGCCAAGCTTCTTTTGATGCAACACAGGATTTGGTTGGCTTTGGGATGCAAATATATCATGCTGTCTCATGTCCAATTTTTCAACCATCATTATCTCCAAGTCCCTCTCCTCAGGGCTGCTCTTTATTTATTCAGTTCCAGTCTGTATTGACACTGGAGACTGATTGCCCTGAACCAGGCACAGGATCTTATACTTGGCCTCATTGAACTTCATGAAGTTCACAAGGGCCCGCCTCTCAAGCCTCTCAAAATGAATTATGACCTGGAAAAAGAAAAAATGGGATGAGTTTTGAAAGATATATTAAAGTTTTCTGGACATTTTTAATATTTGGAATCTAGAAATTTGATAAAGTTATATTTTTTAAGGTGTATTTTGTACATAACTTGTATAAAGCAAATGTTACACAAAGTGTTTCCTCACAGATTCTGTAGCTCAAAGGCAAGACCAAATGTGTAATCTGGTGATCAGATATAACCTTTTCAAAAGATATAAAGAAAATTATAAAACCTTTAGTATCATCTCTAGTAGGAGAACATGGGTAAATTAGGGAGATAAGGTAAATTAAATCTTCCTGATATAATATTAAGACAGCTATGCATATATATTGTGTCACATTTGCTTGGGTTTTTTTGGTCAGTGTCTTTTTTGCTTCTTTGTATTAGTAGTATTAGTATTAGTATTAATATTTAAACTTTTGAATTTTTTTTTTTTGGTTGTTATGACCAAATTTTTTTGATTGCGTTTTAATCTATTATTGGCATCAATCAGGTTGGATTTAAAATGGACAAAACAGCAGCATTGCTTAGCTTGCTATCAAACTGGTAAACTCTGAAAAACCTTAACAAATGTATCATTTTCCAGCAAGTTTTCAACCATGTTGAGAGTCTTGAAGGGACTCACTGTCTCATGAGCAGGACACTGAAAATCAGCGGATATCAAAAGGTCAGGGTATGAGGTGCTTTTTTTCAACAATCACTGTAAGGCTGGTAAATTTATGACAAATAACATGATTTTATATGGATTTTAGTTGAGACCTTTTACTTTAAATATGTTATGTTGACTTGAATTTGTCTTGTCAAATATCAAGAAAAGCCACTAGCAGTGAGTACTTCTGGAGAAGTTGTTGATTCAATTTACTGGAAATGCACTGACAAGGCCTGGCCTTGGTTTTGTAATCTGCAGATGAAGTCTATAATCTGTTGAATGGAAAATTGTTTCACTCAGCATCTACAGCTAGGGAAATAGTGTTACGATTAGAAACAATAATGCTTTACTTTTTCCTGCACTTGTCTGAATCAAAAGTTGAAGTCTTGCAGAACTGCTTGTCAAAAACATAAAGCTGATGTAGAGCTCAGGTAAGACCTAAGAATTACAAGAACTAGAATTTAGATTTAGTTCCTAATCCACTTAATAGCGTCAGAATAACAAACCTATAATATGCTCAACATTTAAAGCAAAGTTGAGATCTATATTTATGTATCTGTATTTCAGTGTCAGCAGTAGAACCTATATACATGTGAAGCCCATTATCTAAACACTCATTGTAACAAATGCAAATCAATCAATATAGTTAGTAAAGTTTGGCCTACTTCTCCTAAATAGACTCCTGTTCATTCAGATAAATCCTCCTCTATATTTCATTATGATCAAGAGGACTAAAGAATTCCTTTGTCTTGGAACATATAAACAAACCAGAAAAGATCCTTTTTGTTACCAAAACTCACAGCTCTGACTGCATTAATAGGTCTTAGTGGCCTTGACCTCAAGGCAAGGTCATCTTGTCAAGATTGGGAAGAATAATATCTTATGCTTCAGCAAGGAGGTAGAAGGCTATGCTGAGGTGTCTAGTAGTGGGTTGAATCAAAACCTTAATCTTAAACTGTCGACCACTTTCATTAACAAAGATGTAAACACCTCCAGACATGTATGTGATCCAAAAATAGGTATCCAAACTTTATGGAATAAATAAATTTCTGTAGATGATAATATCACCCTATTCACCAGTTGTGAAATCTGGATCTAGATTCAGTTGCCTAAACACATATTTGCAATGTCATTTTAGGCCCTGTGGTCCTATAGCTGATACCAACCAGGGCTCTAGGACCCCTAGTTTTTATTGTGTCTTGGATCTGACGGAACTGTGGATATGACTAGGATACCCTAAGCTTCTTCAAATGGCTCAAGGAGATTTTTTTTCATTAATTAATCAATACTGACATAATTGTCTATGTAAATCTACAGGTTTCTGAAAAACTAATTTTAAATCAGGGGAACCTGATTTATATTCACAGAGCATGAGTATCCCTTGGAACAGATTAGGAAAATACTTAAAGAAGGTTGTAGGAAACAGATCAGTACTGGATATTGGTATCAATCAAAAAAAGTCATCATTCTGTCACTGTGTTTCAATAGAAGGATTTTTTTTAACTTCATGTTCTTCTGCAAATACACTGCACTGTGGGTTTGCAGTCGCAGATGCTCAGTAAAGATTTTTCTCAACTTCTGTCTGTTTTGTGGCATCAGAATTCATGTGTTTGTCATCGGAATGTTCCAGAGCAGAAGGGAAACACAGTTTTTTCTTGCCTCTCAAGCAGCTCCCATAAACCACACCGCATTTACCTATTATTCAGCAATTGTTGCCATCTATCACCAAGGCCAGCTGTCTGCTCTGATTCTATGGGGTTGGGAAACTGCTGTAGAATTTTGTTATTATCTTTGCCTGAAAAATACCACAATCAAGAACAAAATTATTTTTCGGTGATTATAAAATATAAATTTAAATTATTATTTCGTCCTAACACATCTTTAAATTTTATGAAAGGAAGCTTTTAATTATAAAGATAGCCTGAAATAAATTGTGTAGCAAGTGCAATATCTTCTAAATATCAGCTAATTATAATTTCAGTCTAATATTTTTGTTATTTTGGATGACTAAAGTGTGTTTATTACTTGCCTCAAAAATCCCAGTTAGATATTTTATTAGAAAATAGCTTCATAATATCTTGCAACTACTCTGAAATTTACTTTTTTTGACATTTAAGCAATTTAAAAAATAGTTCTTGTTTGAAAATTGCATGTTATTTTCTATGTTGAAAGGTTAAATACTGTGGGTTTTGTTCCAGATCTTTCTTTTTCCATTCAAATCCAAAAGGAACAAGCTGTTTGCTTTCCTAATACTCTTTAAAGAGAGAACAAGGACTAGCCTTCACCATGTATTTCAGACAGCAAGACTCTTAGCCCAGTGCTGCTCCAGTAGTTCAGCATGCTTCTGGCTGTGTCCCCTAGGATAGCAGAACTGTGGATGAACCAGAAAACCTTCACCATGCATTAGGAAAATAAAAGCACTTGTATGTCTTTATCAACATCAAATATGGGCGCATTTGCCATCACAGCCAAGATTTTATTGCCCTGAAGAGAGCGTTGTTCCTAAAAATAAATGTAACTTCATATCAACACAATTCAAGTTTCTCAACTTGAATGTTTAGCCCAGGGCTTGAAGAGGATAAAAGTCTCATGTGACCACACTGCTCTGTGTTTTGGAAATAAAATTCAAGCATTGTTTTAGGTATCTGCGTTGTTGACCTTTCTCAAAATTCTGACTCTTAATTTCCTACTTCAAGGTATAAAGCAGAAAATAATTCAAGCTGTAGAATTTTTAAATCTCTGATCTGTATTTAAAAAGCAATTAAATTTCATGCCAGCTATATAAAATAATACATAATTCTTTAAAATTTTCATTAACAGAAAATCTCATAGAGTACCCTAACAAAGTTGCTGCTAGAGAGATGATGTACATGAGACCTATGGTTGATCCAAATGAGGTGCCAAACTGATGAAGAACCCATTCTCAAAGGGAGCAGTTGCTAGAATATGCAGTCAGAAGATCTTTTTATCCTCCTGGGACTTTTATGAAGTACATTATTTAGTTCAGCTAATTTTCTTCACCTCTATGACAAGGAGTAATCTGCAGAATAAACATACTCTCAAAATTTGGACGATATTTTTGCTTTTGGCTATCACACAGATTATACCAAAAGTTTAAATAAAGGACTTTAACAGAACTGCTATATTTTGGACTACAAAAGTTGGGCAACATGAATCCTACCCAAAGTGAGGGACTGCTGTACTCCAAGCTAGCTGTTCTCAAAATTTGAATTCTGCCTCATTCATCTCATATATAAGTGAAATTTTATGTATAAGGTCTGGCTGAATCCTTATTCTCTGTTTGCTCTGAGACACCCTAAAGCCTATGGTACCAGGACATCTAAGTTTGGGATAGACTGACTAATAATTTAACCATGAAAGTTCACTGACTCAGAAAACTGGCTTGGAGATCTTCTAAGTATATGTAATTAGACACTTGCATGTACAACACAGTCTCCTTAAAATCATTATTTTTAGTGTTTTTCAATTTTAACCAAAATGGTACAATAGATAGTGCATGAAACAAAGAAAATCTTTGGAAATAAGCATAAATTCATTGAAAAAGTAATCCTATTATAGCAGAATCTGTCATTCTGTAAAATCTCCTCCTACAAAAAATCAAAGAACAACCTCAAACCTCTCCCCAATACAAAAATATGACAAATCTACTTGTTAGATTTTATTTTCCTTGCCAAGTCCCACATTAAATATTATTTCATTAAACTTGAAAAAAGTAGTGATGCCTATTAAAAGTTGTAGCTAAGGTTTTTGGTTTTTTTAACACTTTAAAATAATGCAAAATATTGGAGAACAGATACTGAGCTGGCATTAGTGGTAACAGTTAAACTAATATAAAATTTACTGGGTTAAGGATCGCATCTAAATCCTGGAAAATTCTACATGGTCTAGAAAATTTTACAAAGCCAAAGCAAACTTAACAAGGATGTGATAAGCAAATGTTACAAATAGAAATGTTGTTCTTCTTTTATTGTATTAGCCAAGTTACATAAATAAATGTGAATTTAATTACTTTTTTAAAAAATGTGTATCTATTCAGACATATTTTTGCTGATACAACCTGAATCCAGAATAGCTGAAGGTATGATTTCTTCAAATCTCAAACTTTGTATCATTAGGCTTGCTCAGCACTTTGATGCAAGTCCTCTGGGGAAAACTCAAGAACTGCAGAGGATGCTATTAATGGCTTTATAAGCTGTGATCTTCCCACTAAGAAAAATGCTGAAAAACTGCTAATTATTCTAAGGAGATATGAAGAGGATATGGGTGACTCTGGACCTGGGTTTTGACAGATTATTAATATTTTTGTCTTTATAAAATTCTGAGTGGTGTGTTGTAAGGTTTTCTTGTTAAATTTTTAAGGGTTTCTGTATATAAACATTCTCCTAAATCATTACAGTACACACCTGCTATATAATTACATCACAGAGTGACTATATGAGTGGAACTGGATGTGCTCCTGTTATTCCCATTCAAAGATAGTAGTGTGTTTCAAAACCCACATGCAAATGGAATTGCCCCATTTTATTTTAAACATAGAAATAAATAAATAAATAAAAGATAAAGTAGGCAAGGATTCAAAACAGAAAATTTTTCCCCATTAGCAACTCTTCTCACTTTGTATCTTAGATTCCACACAATATGTTTATTATTTGCCATTGTTTGTATTTAAATTCCTCCATAATCTTTGGGGTTTGTTTCTATTTTCAGAACATTTTTCTTTTGCTCTTTACTTGGTATTTAGATTTTGTGCTGTATACTTGCTCATGTCTGCTTTATTCTTATGTCCAATTTGATCTACTTTTTATTGATATATTGTATAATAATGCTTCGACTAATGACTCATTGCTCAAGATGGGTTTGGAAGGGGCCCTGAGCAACCTGACCTAGTGGGTGGCACCCCTGCCCTCCATAGTGTTTGTGTGTTTGTGTGTGTTCAGCTAGATGATCTTTAAGTTCCTGTGGTGCTCAACCCTTAGGAAGACGGGACCACCCAAGATTGATACAAGCCAAAGAAGTCAGAGTCTACAAAAACTTACAGTTTTATTAGGATATTATGTGCTTGGCATGGAAATTAGTATTAATTAGTTCTCTATCTTCTGGTATAAACACACAGCGGTGAATTTTGAGAAAGGAATGGGGGGGAAAGAGAAGATAGAGATTAGAGGAAGGGAGAGAATAAAGAGTAGGAAAAAAAGAGGAATTTCACCAGTCCTGACCCCAGCATCAATCCACCTGATGTAGTGTCCAGGGTCTTGGGGGCACGCACTTGGATTTTGTGGAGGTATCAGCTTATAGACAAGTTTTCTTCACCCCGGAGATAAGTATCTCGCTTTCTATGCAAATTAGTTATCATGCACATCCCATTCTTCTAGAGCTTTTTGGAAAAGCCTCTCTTCTAGGCTTCTACAAGTCCCTTTCAACTAAAAGGTTCCTCCAACTTTCAAAGATTCTATGATTCCATGACATTATGCTATTATGGAAAACCTATTTTCTCACATGTGTAGACAAAGCACCTTTTGTCAAGATGCAAAACCTCATAGTAATTTTAGAAGTATCAGGGTATCATTCTCTTAGTTATAATATGCATATGCATACGAGTCTATGCATATTTAATTTTGAAGTCTTTCTATAAATCCACCAAACTACTTACATATTATTCATCATGGAAAGAATATGAGAATATTAAATTTTGGTGAAAAAAAACGGTGTGGGATGGGACTTAATGACTATAGATAACAGTTATAAGGAGATATACTGATACACACACACATACACTCACATATTTTTTATATTTAAAATATATGTGTATAAAGACAGAAATAAATATGAAGAATACTTGTCTCAGAGTCAATTGTTCCATGCTCTTCCTACTGCAGTACAATGAAAATAAATCTTGATTAAGGGTTGTAGCTCAAAGCCAGAGGGCCACTCTGCAGACAGAGTGAAAAATGAGTACATATCTACATGTCCAATCTAATGGTGAATTTATGAACTGCAGCATAACCACACCTATTCCTAGATCTAGAAAATCTTAGTGTTACTACTCAAAGAGAAACAGCTCTTTCATACAGAGTATTAAAAAGAGATGATATTTCAATAGATGTTGAAAAAGAAGCAACACATGAAAAACATAAGCCTTTTGAGAATTTGCTACTTACTTTATGATGTGTGTAAGTCAATGTTTAACTTTAACAAGTAAAACAATCCTAAGAAATAAAAGCACCTAAGACACCACTTGTAACTTTGGTGTCATTTATTTCAAATAGTCTGTAAAATCCTCAGCAAAATAATTTCTTTGTAGAAATGCCAGAAGTACATTGGCCCCAGGTAAAAGAGAGACAGAAATAAAAATAAAATTAATTCATATATAAATTAAGAGATGTGTTTATGTTTCTGAGGCTATAAAGCTCTGTCAGTGGCATACCTTGTCAACTTATTCCTGTTTGTTATTCAGGGTAGAATAAATCTGTTTCTTTTTCCTTCTATCATTCATCTTTTTTGACAGGTAGCATTGCAAGCAAGTGTGTCAGTCAAGGAGGGTGGTATATGTGTCTTGTGACTTCACTGAAGCTCTAAATAATATGGTGTTTGCAAGTAAAAAAGATAATTTTCAACATTAGTATTTGGATATGCATGACATTAAATATAGGTCAGGGATTTAGACAGCTAGGAACAGCATGAAAAGAATAATTTGTGTTACACTCATAAGCAAGCTTTCTAAGTACTGTAGCTGGAGTAAATTAAAATCTGGTTGCTTAATTAAAGTAAAAAAACACTGTATTTTTGGGTTTGTTTTTTTGCTGTCACCAGATCTCAAGATCAAAAAATAACCTGAAATTTCTGAAGTATCTTGGTAAAAAAGGGTGTCAGGAGCATAGGAATCAGGACTGTGGGCATTGCTGCACACAGCACAAGCATACTTAGAACCTTTACTATATGTACACCAAGAAATAACAAAGACAGGATGCAGGTTACATAGATGTTGCCCTGATTTGATATGGTTTTAATATATATTTATATACACATATAAGGACTAGAACAAATATTTCTGTAATTATGTCCTTATGTTATTCCTTTAAGTAGGTTCACAGACCTGCAATAATTTAGGAAATAACTAATACCATCAAAATATCAAGAAATAGGTAGTATAAATAATTTTCATAGCATGCTGTTACAAAATTATGTTTATATGTAATCTTACATATGATCGTGTCTACTATGTTAGTTTTATAGCTGATTTAAGCCTGTAGTTTGAAATTAAGTATTTATGCAACAATGGCAATGTTCTATGTATTTTAGGTTTTGGTGGAGTTTTTTTGGTTTGTTTTATTTTCCATTCAGTACCTTTTCAGTTTGTAGCAAACTGTCAGCATCAGCAGTACAGGAGATGGATGTCATCTGGAGAAACTGAAAAATTGTAGGAATTAAAGTACTCCTGTAGGGGAAGCACACATTGTGCGAAAAATACTGATACAAGAGACTCTAACTAAAATAATTTAGAGAAAGAACTGCTACATACAAAAATGCTACTATCTAGTTTAATTATCTAGGAAGTTTGTTTTCGAGCATGTTCTTTGCATTGTTTTTATTCAGTTTTTATTTCTTTAAAGCTAGAAAGAAATAAGTAATTTTGTAAATACACCTTTTGAAATCCCTCTCCTCTTCCTCAGACAATATTCAGACTGCATTTATTGTATTCATATTATATTGCATTTCTTTAAAAGTCTAGTATATATAGAAATATTTTCTGATGTTTTTGTGTTATTTGCATGAAATCTGAGCTCCTTACCAACACTGTAATAAAGTCCATACTTTGTTACTCTTTGTCATGTAAGCACCATCTTATTTTTCAAATATCTATAACACTCCACTGTTTTCTCAAGACCCTTTTCACTTCTATTGTTTCTTGACAATGTTTTTGTGCTTTCTGAGAAAGCCTGAATACTAATGTAAATAGCAGAAAAGTTTTATAAGGGAATGAGAAAGTTTGTGGCTACCAATGAACTCCCAAGTACATTATTCCTCAGCAGGATTTAAAATTCCAGAAATCACACAGTTTGATCATTCAACAATATTTGCAGATTCAATTACAGCCTTAAACATTATTTATTTTAAATATGGTGTAGAAGGTATCTGAGAGTTTCCATAAGACTAAGAAACTCTGGTTTATTAAACAAAATACTCTAAGTAGCTGATGTTATTGAAAATAATACTTGCAATGGCAGCTGCATTAAGAATCTAGGGATTTTTTCTGTTCCTGAAGATTTTTTTATATCTGTGATTAAGCTATTTTGGACCAATAACTAGAAGCAGAAAAATTCTGTGATCTCAAATTCTTCCTTGCCATGATGTAAATTGCCAGTGATTCATTACACAGCTGGAGTACTCCTTCAAGGAGGAACTATGCATATCCAGAACTCTAAGTACTAGGAAAGTATTAGAGATATTTTAAAATTATGAAATGCAAATTATATTGATTTGTGGCAAAAAACAAACCAAAAACAAAACAAAAAAAAAAACAACAACCAAATCTCAACCCCCACAAACCATCATTAGTCAAAGACCAGAAATGAATAGGTTAAGTAATTTGAGAAGTTCTGAGATGTCACATCTTAGTGCTTGTTGTAGTGCTTGTTGATTTTTGTGGCAAAGTGTGATAAAACAGGCAGCCTTAGATTTTTTAGATTCAGTGCATGCCTTCCACTTTGATTGCCACGTAGAAACAAATGCAAACTCTGTAACTTGATGACTAGCTCTCAGAATCTTGAGTCAGAATAGCCAATAATTAATGAATGGTGGATGTTTTCAGAATGTTCAAACATTTTCTTCATCTGATAAATGTAGATTAATTGAAACATATTATTTGTAAGGAAGAGGTACAAAATATGCAGCCATATGATCCTTTCAGATGTAATCATAGATCTCAGGTTTTCTCACAGGTCTCTCCTCTAAAGTGTCACTTTAAAATCATTCAACCAGGGCCCAGTTGTGAAAATCTAATCAGGATGTATGGACTAAATTCACCAATACTTCTCTACTTTACAAAATCATCTACGGATTGAACGAGAATGTAACAAACCTGTCCTGAGAACAGCAACATATTTCAATATTGTCCTAATTAGCTATACAGTCTCCTGCACAACTTTCAAGTATCATTCCTATTTATATCACAAGGAATGTAAACTTGCTGGAGACCATGTTCCTTATTAAGATCAAAATTCTTTATATTTGCGTGTCTAAGTTTCCAGTATTGCAATTATCTGCTCAAGGCCAAAATTAAATATTAATTTCAGATTAGTGTTTAAAAGAAATTTTATAAAAATTATAAGATCCTTACAAAGTTTAGTTGTGTTCTTCATAAGTAGTATTTAGTGAGAATCGTCTTTATTTGACCAAACAGTGTTCCTGAATATCCCTGGGATTGCAGTCAGTACATACCACTTCAATTCTACTGCTCCTTCTTCCCCACACTCTTCTTCAACACCAGCATTTGGTTCTTCCCAAAGGATCTAGATCTTTGTGAACTACTCCAGTGTGAGTACTTTCCTTGGGGAAGAGTACTTTAGGGACAAACTAGTTTAGTATGTGTTCCTCTATGGGGCATATTTCCTGCCAGAAAACCTACTCCTGCATGTGGTGCTTTCTACAGGTTGCAGCTTTTGCCAGGACATTGCTCCAGTCTGGGCTCTCTATGAGTTGCAGCTTTTTTCAGGCCATGACTACTTACACTGCTGTGGTGTCTTGCAGGGGCTGCAGGGTGAAAAGAGACTGCTTCACTATGTTCTTCTCCATGGGCTCTAGGAGAATCTCTGTTCAGATGTGTGGGGGTAGAAGTCCTCTCCTTCTTCTCTGATCTCAGTGTCGACAGGAATGTTTTCCTGACATTTTCTCACTCATCTCTCCCAGCTGCTGCATACTGGTTTTTACTATTTCTGAAATATGCTATCACAGAGCCACAACCAGCATCACTGGTGGTTTCAGCTTTGGGCAACAGTGAGGATTGGTTGGAACTGGTTTTGTCTGACATGGAGACAGTCCCTGATCTCCTCTCACAGAGGCCTCCGCTGTATAGGCCCCTTGTTACATAAACCAAATACAATATTTTTAAGGGTTATAAAAGGTGATATGCAATAGCATTAGGATTTTTGCTAAGTAGAGGTTTAAGAATAGTTTATTTTTATTTTTTACTATGTACTATTTTTCTCACTATTCTTTCTTTCCATAACATTATATGTCTTTCCCTTAATTAGTTACTAGCAAATAAGCTGATCTGTGACACACCATAGCAGCCACTTAAAGTGTGGCTGCTATTATCATAATTTCAAGTTAATTGCATATGGTAGGAACACAGTATATCCTAACTTCTTTGTGGTCCATCATAAATGGTAGTCTTTGCATTAACCAGGTATTTTCTCATACCATATATCTAATTATGGCCCTAAAGCATTAAAAAGGATGAATTTTTTTGGTAGAAAAAAAAGAAAGTTCATATGTACTTAGTAAAGTGCTCTGTGACTCACAGTAGATTTTAATGTATTAAAATTTTTCCAGTTATGTATCATTTTGCCTCTAAAACAAGATTGAAAATAAATGAATTGGGCACTTTAATAAAGATTATATTCAAGAAACAGAAAATAGTATTATCATGCACATAAAAATCTGTGTTTGAACAAATACCCAAAGACAGAAAAATGCAGTACTGACAGGTAAATGCATACACAAAAAGAAGTTAGTATTTATAAATAACCAAAAGAATTAACATAAAGTTATTGTTTTGATAATAAGATATATCTTCTAAATATTTAGTTTCAATTGGTGCGACAAAGCTTGCTTCAAGATTACGATTGTTGAACCTTATTATTTTAAAATATAACTTGCAATAATGGTATCAGGATTCATAAGTTAAAAGGCTGGAGAAAAGAACACAAAAGTAGAAAATTTTTAAAACAGAATAGATGAGTCGGTTCTATTTGCCGTATAGTCTGCTTATTTCATGTCAAGCTTATTACTCTGCAATTACCTGAATAGATATCTGTGCACTTCCATAGGGTTTTACATTAATTTTTTCTCTTAGTGCTTCCATTACAGAGAGATGGAGACAGGGGGGCTCAGTTTTCCCCTGAGGCACCCATGCAGATAGTGAGGGTCTCTCCCAGTAAGGGTTGGTGCCTTGTCCAGTGTTTGCTCCCGCGAGCAGCAGCCCACCAATGGTAAGGAGAAGCATCAGGAAAGGTTCAGCAATTGCAGCAAATCCTCTGGGCAGGAGAGAGTCCAGCACCAAAACCCATAACCCTCTGCCCTCCAAGCTGGGCAAAGACTGAACCACTCTTAGCTAAGAAACTGCCACATCATTCCCCCCCTCCCCCAGAACCATTCCAACAGTTCACCAAGGCATTGGATACATCTTTTGACTCTTGAGTCAAGGCCCATTTGCCACTTCCATGACTGCAAATGGGAAGAAAATTCCCTTAAGAAACCTAACCCCCAACACCAAGTATTTTACACTGAGTCTTTTTCCCTACAGACACTGAGATGATGACTCTTCTGTAATGGACAAGCAGGGACCTTTTCAAAAGAAGCAGAGAGGAGTCAGGAAAATATAAAAAGGTGGAGGAGCCAAAAACCTGGAACACATCCCCTTGTTTTCAAGAGCATGTAGGTGCTTCATTAAAATGTGTTACTTTTGGAAAAAAAAAGAGGGAAATTTGTAATAATTCTTGCATTTTCACTTACTATTTTTTGTCGGTTCTTTTAACAGTCTGTCTAGGATTTTCTTTCCTATGATAAAAAATGCAATTTTTTGCAATTATTTGGCCTCAGAGGCCAAAAATTCAAATCAGGAAGAAAAAGTAAGCGTTATTAACAAAAAAAAAAAAAGTGGGGGCAGGGAGGGGAAGACCAAAAATATACATTTATGCATATACTCTCTATCTACATATAAAAAATATATAAATATCTTCTCTACATGCCCATAAATTCCTAAGATAATTTATTTGCTTTGATATAGAGTCAGGGCTCCGAACAAATTACTTTTTTTTATCCTTTTCCAGTTTAGTACAATATGCGTTAACAATACTGTAAAGGAACACATGTTGCAACAAAGACTGGGCATAAAGAAATTGATCCCTTAGTGAGTGAATAATATAGGTACAATTGATCTTACCATATTTATTCTGCAGAAAAATAGACTGTTTCAAAGCTTAATGCTTATTACTGAAAAGTTAACAAGTATAGTTCATTCCAGGTTTGGAGAATTATTCATTTCCTCCATGAAAATTTCTGACTCATAGACAATTAGCAGAGAATAAATAGTTTTATGCTCATAACTTTGTATATGAAAACAGAAGCATGCCCTATATATTAAGTCAATAAATTAGTGTTAGCATAATTGAAATCTAAAAGCCTCATCCAAGAATCATAATTAGTAATTATTTCAGATATTGAAATAATATGTTATGAATTTTTAGCAGCAAAAACAACATAATGGAAGTGGATAAACATATACTTTTGCCTTTCATCTCTCTTCCTGATGTTCTGTAAGTCTGTGCAAGGTATAATTTCTGAAGCCTTCTACCCTTTGTAACATACCTGTATTTGTACAACATTGTTAGAATTGTAAAACCATGATGTTTCAAAGTTAAACAAAAGTAAATAAAAGTAGTCATAGAAATAGAAAAATCACTGTTACAACTAACCCTCAGTCTTGAGACTTTGCAAACTCACTACAAACATTGCTTCCTGCTACTAGAAAAACACCACCATATGACAGTGCTATGTGAATAACAGTGGGTCTAACAAAAGAGGTCACTGTTAATGGCTCGTTCCCTGGGCTCTAAACCTGAAGAAACCTAGACATGCATTGTACTTTCACATCCTCTCATAATCCTTGACCAAAATCTAACAAAGTTTTTCAAAGCTTATTCTTGACATGTGCTTAAGGCCCATGCTTCTATTTCAGCTTTTGGAGTCCTTAGACACCAACAGAAGCTCAGACACTGAGTCTGAGCTGCAGTGGGGCAGCAGCTGCAGTACATCAGCAGCCCACTGCTAACGTCTCAGATGGCGAACAGCTAAAGCAGTTCCCAATAATGCCTGATGCAAAAGGGATCCTTTAATATAGCAACATTACACTTTAATGTAGCAAATTACATGTGCTTCAAAATTTATTTCTCCATGGTTTCAAAATACCAAGAAAAAGATTAGGATAGCTGTCTGGCTCAGGTCACAGCTTACTGAGGAACGTGTAGTTCTCTGTTACTGCTAACCTGTGCATCTTCCTGCCATCAGCTTTATGTCACAATATTTCCCTTCTGTCCATACAAATACTGTATTCACAGTGACATTCACCAGGCCAAATGAGAGTTATGGAGATAAAGAAATTCACTGAGCTGAAAATTTATGTTGTTTATTCCTAATTTCTTTTTGGTGTATTAGTTTTCAGTTCCCTCTATTCCTTGGTCAAGAAGAACATGGTTTCATGAGTGCTAATCCTACTGCAGGATCAGAAGGTGAAATATATGCTTTCACTAGACATAGATGATATACATTGAATTTGGACTATGATACTTTGTTCCCAAGGGCAGTGTGATACCTCACGACAACAAGTGTAAGTTGATTACAGTAAAATAAACAGGACAGATTTCCTTGTATCGATGTACATTGCATTAAAAGATATGTGTGGCTTCTGGAAAACAAGAGTTGAAAGCCTTTTACTTGGCAATGTACTCAATTGGCACTGCTGACTTGACAGTGAGCTGTTAATTTTGTCAACAAAGCAGATACTTCAATGTTAGATGTTGCCTTAATCCAAATTGTCTCTGTGTCTGCACCTCCATAATGAAATTACTTAAAACAATTGCTGCTTGCCAAGAGATCAATCTGAATAACACAAATCTTGTCAAAGAGCTGAAGGAGACCATCATGAAATTTGGGGAATTTTTTCCCCTCAAGTTCAATCATATAATCATATAAGGTAATATTGCTTGATGTAGAGAAACATAGTGCCTAATTGGTATTCCATTTATGCTTTCAGATGCAACCAGACTTGTTACTCTAAAGAGTAAGAACAGATTTTTTAAACAAATCTTTTGATGACAGTTTGCTACCACTGTCTTTTACTATAAAAACCGAAGTGAGATATATCAAAAAGATGCTAAAGTCAGTATAACTATGCATTTCAGTTCACAAATGAATTAAGCACTTCCCACCCATCCTAAACTGATTCTTTATTTTTTCTGTCTCCTTCAGTTTTTTCTTCAATAAAAAGTGTGAAAATGACAAAAATTGCTAGAGCAGTTCCCTACAAACTGTAGTACCTTCTCTCTCAGATTACATTCTGAACTGAATTCAGACCAGAAGAATTTGTTGAGGGTTCCTACCAGATCAAACCCTCTATATCAAATATGGTATGCATGTAGCTGTATGTCAAAATTGTCACAAAACATCAGGGACAGTCATCCAATTCTACTTGTCTGAGTACAAATATATTATCAAATCTAGAAACCTTGATTCTCCACAGAGAGCAATAGACACTTCAATGATTTGAAGTGTCTAGGATTTCTAGCCAAATTTAAGTATTTAAGGTGAAATGAATCATGTTTGAAGAACACTTGATTTGTTCACTGACTGTTGGGAGAAAAGGGTTAAACACAGAAGAGGAAGAAGGAATAGTTTTGCTTAACGTAACCTTGCAGCTAGGAATGCTAAAACTGTCAGTGTGGGAAAACTACATTTATTATGCCTAATGTTCTTCATCCTCTACCTATTTTGAGAAGTAGTAATCCTGTGGAGAGATAGGGCACTCTCACTGGATGTGTGAATCCTTTCATCGGCGAGCCCCACCTCTGCCACAACCACATGAACTAAGCTGAACGGAACTTGTGTCCCCATCAGCCTCTGCTGGCACTGTTAGCAAGGTAATGAGATAAATCTACTCTGCCTTTTGGCTGTGCTTTGATGGTTGCCCTTGGTTACCCATATGTGTCAATTCACACACCAACTGCTAAAGGGTATCAAGGGTGATGGGTTGAGATGTAGATGCCAACACGGACACAATTGAATTCCAAAGCTGGATGTCCAGACTGGGCCACTTGCTCCTGTAGGAATGTCTTCACCCTGGGGACCCGGGCAACACAATATTTAGACTTTAGTAGGGCTAAGGTCCATCCTGCCATTGAGTTGTAAAGAGGACAAAGTAGACAGTATTACTTTTAAAGGCATAAAAACCAACAGACTCTTAAAGTGAGTTAAAAGTATGATTTAAATAGAAACTATCTTTGGAAGTTACAACAAATTTAAAAAGTTGTATACCCAATTTTTTTCTCTCTGATAATATTCAAATATTTGCATTCTCACTGAAACTTTTGAACTTTTTGAGTTTTGTTTAATAAAATTGATTTTCTACAGTTTCCCCTGGATACAACTAGAGAAAGATATTGTTTTACACCTACCTGATTTTTAGAGACAAAAAAAGTATTTGCTAAATTTTATCTGTCATAAATTAACAAATTCAAATACACACTGACATGAATAATACTATTTGGTAAATGTAAGAGTCTTCTAGTGTTTGAGCTTTTGAAAAGCAGATTTCTACTGTGGTAAATTCGTTGAGAGATATTAGTAATGTCTAAAATATACTCAGTTCCAGGAAATCTATGCTGCATGTTTTATTCAAATATGAGATATTTTTACTGCAAAGCATTAAACTGGTGTTCTAAATACACATTTAAGGAAAAAGTACACATATATTGGCAGATAAGTGGCAGTCTAATCATAATCACTAAAGCCATAAATACACTGGAATTAGAATACTTCAATATTACGAGGAACCATTCAAAATTCATATTAGAAAATTGCAGATTGTTCGCTGAAACTGACTCCTGTAAAATAGCAGAGCATCAGAGGTCTGAAGCCTCTCTTTCCTGGCCTATAAGGTTTCCAAATATAGAGACATACAAATTAGCAAGGAAGATCCAAATTCTGTTCAGCTCTTTGCTAAATACTGACTAGCCTAATACTACTCTATTGCACAGTTCCTTATTAGTTTGCTTCTTCCACTAATTCTGATGTAGCTGACCTGCAACAACACAGTTCTCTGTTCCTGTAGTACTGATCAATCTGTTTGTACACTCTGAATTCACTGTTCAAGCACTTAAAGCTTTCTTAGACGCCCATCCTGCCCTACTGCTCCTCAGCCTCCTCACCTTACAGGCTTGAGAATTGCTGAATCTCTGAACCTAGCAAAACAATGACATCAGATGAAAGGCTGGAAATGCAGTCCATACAGTTTTCTTTTTAACATAGGTTGGTAGTGTTTGCTTCCATATTATGAAATGGCTTTGCCAAGTCTTTTATTTTCCTATTTGCAAACAGAAATCTGATCTAAAAATGTATGTAAAGAGTGTATGTTGGCTCAGCTGGCCATCTAAAAGTTAAATGGTTGGTCAGAGTTCAAAATGTAGCCTCCTGATACAGTTACTCGAGAGAAAGAGGCAGCTCCCAAAAAATAATCCATTTCATCTTGGTTGTGTGTGTGATATAAGGGTATGAATTTTCTCTAGCAGAATCTATTTCTCTATTGACTAAAAGGGGAGGGAGAAGAGCCCTAGACAAATAGTTGGACTAGATGCCCATTTTTCAGGCAGCTGGAGTTAGGTGAGATGCACTTCATCCAGGAATGCCTCTCTCTGTGATGTCAGTAGACCATTGTTCTCTATCAGTTGGGTATGCAAAAATAAAAATATCCCTTTAATCATGCAGAAATGCAAAATATCCCAGTTTCACACCACATTAATGCCCACATGGGCATTTACAGCCACTCAGAAAGTAATTCTCAGCCTCCAGGACCTTAAAACACGTCTCTGGTACTACTCCTTTGCCTAGAACTACAAACATATCTTCAAAAAAATATAACACAGAAGGAGTTTCATATCAACTCCTTCTATCTCTTCAGCTCATGACTAACCTGCATTAATTAAAAAAAGAATCATTAAACTCTTAAATAAAATATCAGCAGGCTAAGTACAGATTTTTAATTACAACATGGAAAGAGGGCCTAGGAAAAGAACAGAAAATAAGAACAGGATGGGAAACAAACAATTTAACAATTTTTAAATATTATGCAAGTTCTCTTACAGCTTTAATATGATAGTAAATATAGCTTGGTGTTTTTTTTGGTTTTTTTTTTTTTTGTGAAATGTTCTGTCAAAAAATATCTATAGGTAAAAAGTGTGAGTAGTGTCAAAAAAATGTAATATATGAATTCTGGAGTATATGATGTACAAGGGGATGCTGAGATACTGCTGACATTTTAGAACTTGAGAATTTATTCTAGTGAGAGCTTAAGCAATCAATTCCATCTGCCAGCAATTGAAAACCAATCATATATCCAAAGCATTGCCATTCTTATTTATTCACCTAGTGTGATTTGAAAGAATGCTTCATTAAATCCAAAAGATCTTGGTCAGTGAGGAAAAATTACTCAAACTTTGTACGAGTTACTTTTAATTCTCTGTCCTGACATGACAAAGAGAAGTTGTGGACCTACAAGTATTTTGCAGATCAGGGAATGGACCCTGGGAGATCTCTGGGCTACTCCTCTGCCAACAAAATGACCGCCTCTGGCGTCAGACAAGGCTGTTCAGGTCTTGGTACACTTGAGGAATAAAATCCTCTGAAGGATGGATGCCTCTCAGGACAACACAATCCACTGCTGACTATCCTCAGCAGAAGAGGACTCTGTTGAGATCTTCTTTTTTTATCATAAAGAGGTCTTCTTTTTTCATCATAATATCCCATTGAATAAGGATAAGAATTTGAGAAAAGTTTAAAACTGAAGGAATTTTAAGAAGCTAGTTTGGTCCTTAGCAATTTCAGTTAAACTTACTGATGATAAGTCTGGGGGAAAAACAGAACCAATACCAGGATTTAAATTATTTGAGTTCAAGTTACAGCGAAAAAACAAAAATCTGAAATAAAGGAACCAAAAAGCAATTTGTCTTCTATAGATACTATTTGTAGCTCCAACACTTAACAATAATTATGCCCTTTTGATTTGAAACAGTGATACAAATGACATATTAATATTTCCAGCTTCTTTTGGAAGTTGGTATCTGACAGGTGTCTAGTTGGTATCCAGTCCTGTTGCCTTAATGAGTATCCCAGAATAATTATTAATGGGGAATAAAAGAGAAAATATTTCTACTGTGAGTTTCAATGTAAACATTGACTTCCATTTTAATGACTAATGAAGTGTTGAAACTTTTTGGAATATTACTTAGAGAGGTTTATCTTTAAAATGTCTTCATTTATTAATACGTCTATGTTTTCAACAAATTCAAGCAGCTATTTACCCTACGGAAATATGGGTTATTTTCTCAACAATCAAATATTTCTTTATATGCAGATTGGATAGCACCTTTTGTGTTTATATTTAAACACTGAGTTGAGATATTAATTTATCTAAATTAGTATAATTCCCCTTACATTAATAGTTAGAAAAAAATATATTACAGGGTTATTTTTTTATTTTCATGCAGTGCGTATACCATTGTAGTTATATTAAAAATGTATTTCAATTATAAGCCTCTTTCTTCAGAGGCAAGGAAAATGCAGAAAACAAAATCTTGCTTTTGCTTTTCTGTACAAGCCAAGGAACATTTTCATGATTGGTCTTCTCCTTATACGATTTCATATAGACAGCATGAGTCATCCTGAGTAGACTGCTCTTCAGCAGCATTTAGTTAAGAGGTGTCTTGAGACCCCAGAAATCATGGAAAACTTTTTAGTTTGGTTCCTTAATATTGTTTAAAACACATGGAATAGCATTTATTTCCTCAAGTAATTTAATAAATATTTCCACTGTATATTATAAATAACACATTTCTGACTTTGGTTGCTTTTTTCTTCATACACCCTACTGAAGGCAGCTTATTAAAGTCCTATAATTCATATTTTGAGAAATTTTGTATTCCCAGTCTTCTTACAGATTACATAATTTTTTCTCAACATTTTCTTTCTGTTTCTGTGAACATTGTATAAACATCCGATATGATTCCACAGCAAGTGTAAATGGAAACAGAATAACCTGAATGATGCCTTTCACATTTCTATATGTTTTTACTGAGTTGCTCCTAAAATAATATTTATGAGAATCAGACAGATATGATATTATATAACCTAATTATCTGTTAAAAAAACCCAACTCCTTTTAATGAGCTTGTCAGTCTCCTGACAAGCACCTGATTAAGTTTGTTTAGATTTTTGTCATCATCAAGGGATGAATAATAAATTTCATAAATATTGTGCCATTTTAGCAGTAGTAATCTGTCAACAAGTATAAAAATGTTAATAATTTTAAAGTATTGTTAAAGTAATAACAGTTTAAGTAATCATAATTGAATTATGCTCACAATAATGACAAATGTTAAATTCTAGAATTTATGTCCTTATTTGTTTTGTTCTCAAAAGAGAATGCGAAGATATTTTCTTCTTCACCATATGCTAACAATTATTAATCCACTGACTTTTTTTTCTATTACGTAATGTCTATCCTATCAGAACTAATTGCTTATGATATGAGGAATAGAAGAAGGCAAATAACCTCAGGATGACCTTCACACATAATTTCCCTGAAGTTAAAGACAAATCATCCTAAAATGTATAAATTATCTTCCATATGAGAGACTATCAGAAATAAGTGATCATTCTTACCTTGATTACTTTCTAGTGACTTACTTTCTATAACACTGTGACTTTTCTATGGAAATATCTCTGCAAAAAAAGTAGTTAATTTTAGTAGTAAATCTAGTAACATATTTCACTCGTTAAAATCATCAGTGTTCCCTCAAAATTTTCTAGGTTTTCTTTAAGAAATTAAAAGAGGGAAATAGTGACATATATTCTTTCACTAGTGCTACAACAATCCTTGCATACCGTCACACTAGTAATATTTAGAATATATCTAATTACTTTATTAGTTGAGATATTTTGAACTATATTTTGTCATACCTAAAAACCAATGAATTAAAAAACTAGATTAATTGCAAAAGACATCAGTCTAATAAAATTCTCAATTAACACTTTCCATATGCATCACTGGGTTTATTAAAATTGCACCATGATAGTAGAAATTCAGTGAGACAAGACATAGATAATTGCATTTTAAAAATCTTGAACTTTCTTATTAAGACTAAATGAAAAAGAGAAATAATACATATTTATTTATGTCCTAAGCCTGCTAAAAATTTTGCATGTTTCTAACTTAAAGGCAATAGTTGCATTCTTTTCAATATCACCATTGTTAGTAAAACATTAAACAGATGTATAAGCTTTGGAAGGGGAAAAGTTTACAAACTGATATCCTTGATAAACTGAGTCCCTTTTTTTCCTTCTGAAATGGCGTAAAAAATGGCTTAAAGGTTTGTAAATATTAGGAGTACCCATTCTTTTTTTTTCCTTTTTTTTTTTTTTTCTTTTTCTATAAACTGGATGAGATTTAGCAAAGAAATGAAGAAAGAAGTTAACAACCTTGGGAAATATGATGAGCAGAAGACAAAGAGAAAGGTGATTAAGTAAAGACCATAACAGGTGCAATACTCTCACAGGTACAATAAAATAACACTTGGATCTTACATTCCTTGTGCAGTAGCCATCTGACTATGAATAAATTTCCTTTTCCTGTAATAAATCCTTCCAATCTGTAGGAAGCAATTATTAATGATTCTGGAGATAAGTGTTTCTGTTGAGTTCTGTGCATGTATAGGAGAAATCTGATGGGAACTGCTATTGAAGGAGTTATTTAACTTGAAAGAAAAGCAGTCTTGGGTTCCCTTTACAGCCAAAGGAAGGATGTACTTATTTTTCATTTTTTTGCGTTAAAGAGCCCAGGCTACCTTCTCTCCTGATATAAATGCTTCTGTGCAGCATCTAACACTGTGTAGAATATGTGCAACAGAAAGAAGGGAAAAAAGAGATTGTCATAGCATTGTTGAAGGAAAACAAGTCTGAAAGACACTTAATGAACACAGCTGCTTCCTAATCTGCAGCAGATTATGATTTTTAAACTTTTTTTGTCTATTCAAAGTAATAACTTGGTCTGCTATATATTTGACTGAATGGGAATCAATGTGCCCATACATTAAGTAGCAATATTGTAAGAAAATCTCCCTTAACTTGGAGTGGTATTAATTGCTGTCTAGATGTATGACTTTATCTTTCCTCTTTGATCAGCTCTTAATGCACATGAGTAAAGCTCACCTTTGTACATAGCTGTCATTCTGAAAGGATTTTAGCCTTTAGAAGCTATTGAAAGTGTAAGCAGAACCATGCAATTGCTCAATGGTCTGTTTTAGAAAGAGACTCTATAGAACATGAGATAATTTGGATAAAAAGAAAAGCAGTGGCTATCAAAAGCTTTCCTTCTCTTTGTCCCAGCTACCTTCTATTAAATGTAAGGTTAGAAAATACTTTTACAATAATTTAATAGGTACAGTCTACCTATAAAGAGTCAATTAGCTCTCAGGACATCTCTATTAGTCACTGTTACACCTAGGTATGACTCTTAAAAGACCTCCAGCAAATAACTAGTGAAAATCATTGTAAACCAATGTCTAAAGTAAGCTGCAGGAAAGTCTTATTTGTGAACTATTTCCCTATGATGCTTTAAAATGGTAAAGCATGGGATTTCCTTTTAAATCTTGTAGCCCTAATGTTTAAATAAAATAACAAAAGTAATATAATAATTATTTAAAATTAATCAAAAATTAATTACCATAACCAAAGGTATGTATACACAAAAAGATGTAGGTACATAGAGCACATGAGTTACTCTTTAACTTTCAAAACTGCAAGAAAATGCCTGAAATTATAAGCAAGCCTCATCCTGTAGTCTCAAAATCCAAGAGAATAGTAAAAACATTTCCATTTTATATACCACTAATTTAAAGACAGCTACATCCTGGCAGGCATTACCACACAGCTTGGAAAAAAATATAGGGAAAAGTTCTAGGACAGTTTGGAAAACAGTCAGCAGAAGAGTGGTAGCAGTGATGTGTCCTTGGCTTCCCTGGGCAAGCAACAGTTTCTAGTCTGGTCTGTGTTAGTCCCTGGCACTTTTCTTCTGCAGTTGCCCTCAGCAGCCCAGTTCTTCAAGTCTTTGGCACAGAGACCAGTAGAAAGTTGTGGCAATAGTTTGCTGCATCCTGACACCCACAACAGTGATATCTCCCTAAAGGTCCCTCAAGAGACATGGATTTCTGAGTTCGTATGTTTGATAAATATGGGGTGCTTACGTGAAATAGGAAGTTTGGGCAACTGGATGCAATATAATTATGCAGTGATATTAAAACTGAAACCAGACATCATTATCTATGCCTCAGAAACTGGTTGGCATCCTTTGTGTGCTTGCACAGGAGAACAGTTTGTCCTACCTCTTGAATAGTTGCAAACCTCGGAGTGTCATGATGGCAGAAGTACCACAAAGAGGAAAATTTGTAATTTGTAAAATTTATGTTGGCCAAATGAAGAATAATGGGATTGGTCTCATCTCAATAACCCTTATCACCTTCAACATTATAAAGGCTTTCTTTCTTACAGGTCCCTTTATTCTCACTTACATTATTTTAAAACCATTGTGGATATGTGAGGAATTTGTTTGTATTTCAGTAGTGAAGCTGCTTTTGTGCACCACAAGGACTTAAATCTTGACTTATCATTATTAAAGCCCAGCCTAGCAATTAAGTTTTATAATTTGAAAGCAGAAACTATAGGTTTCTTCTCTTATGGTCACAATTAGGGAGGTATCTGTCAGTTGTTTCACAAATACCCTTCTAGCATAGGTTTAAAGATGGAAAGTCTAAATCTGCCTTAAAAAAATAGCTTGCCAAATTTGAAACCATTAATTCCTTCCTCAAAATTTTCCATGGAGTTTTATTAAAAAAATTTTAATAAGTGGTGTTATTATAATTAAATTTCCCCTACTAGAAAGTTTTTTCTCATTATACTAAAAATTGTCCTGGAAAAAATGTTTTTCTTTTGTGAATGTCACCATTGCAAAATGTTTTAATTTACCTAAATAAAGTATAGACAAAAATTAATCTTAATTATCACACAAAATTTAGTCTTTTGATACTAAGACATCTGTATCTTTTTCCCAAAATATTTAAAGATCTTAGTCCAAAAAAATGTCCTTGAAACAGCATGGGGGTTTGCCTGCAAGTTGGGGATTAAAGCCTTTATGTGATAAAATCATACTGCTAGATAGCCTATTTTTTGTGTTTCATTTACTGACAACAGATTTGACCTCATACTAACACTCATATTTAAATTATTTATTTTAAAAAGTAGTATGCTAAAGGAATATATCTGCAACATCATCAAGCAAAACATGACATTGTTAAGAAAACTTGCTGATATTATATTAAGTGCTACTTCCTTCAGAACATTAGTTCTGACCAGTAGAAAGAGGTGTATTTCTTATTCAAAAGAAATATTGAGTTCAGCACAGTCTTTCAGTTCAGAAAAGTCTTTAAGGTGCTGTTGACAAATGAAGCATTATGCAAAAATCTTTCTCCTCGACTTTACATTTAGCCTTTTGGAAGTTTCTTGTTTTGCCTTTCTTTTTTAAATTTTCCTCTCAAAAATATGGTGGATTTCAACACACTGAAAATCAAAAAGTCTTCACGAGGCCCTGCAATAAGTTTTATATTTTTGTATTTTTATATGGAATAAGAGAAACATACATATGCTTCGTGCACATAACAGCATGCAACAGCAGCAGAAGCTTAGAAATAAAATATTACTATAAACCATTACTGAAAATATAGTCTCAACTACAGGGAAGTGATTCTTGGTGGGGCAGGGTACATGAGATGTGTGTGTGTGCAGGTGCATTCACGTGTATGTGAGTTAGAATAGAAACCTTTGGACAGAAATCACTGTGCAGCTATGAAAAATCCCATCCTGATAGGTATTCCCTGGTCATGTATGGTTGGACAGTGTGATGCTGGTGTTGTTGTCCCACCTCAACTCCACCTTGGCAAATAGTGATGTAACCTCTAAAAGACTCAGAGATTGTCAAACACAGCCCTTTTCATCCTGCTGTACAACACCAAGCATTTAACAACATTTCTAGTGCTTTCTCACAGCACAATGAACACAGCATTGTGCTTATAAGATGCTGTTTAGATGCTTAAAAGAAGCAAGATGGCTACAGTATTACACAGCAAATTATAACATCTGAATCTGATTGAAACAGTCATTGGACCAGACTGATTTAATTATTGGTCTTGTGGCTGGAGTTATGGATACAGTAATTAAAACTCTATCTTCTTGCTTATAACCTGCATTTCTTCCTTGAACCAGAGGTCTCTCTTAATGTTTTGAAGACCAGGCAGATTGGAACATCTGGGCAATTACACTTAAAAAAAAAGGAGGCAAACATTTTATCAGCTCACAAGATAAATGCATCAATAAGCCTTTGCAAAAGCCACCTAGAAAAAATGACAAACCTTGAGTTAAAATCTTATCAGACTTAATATAGCAAGTGAAGAATAGATAATAATCACAGAATTGGAAATAAATCAGAAAAGATTTTGCTCGAGTGAAGCTGCTAGCATCTGATCTGAGGATCTGAGCTAGAGCACAGCCCATAAGGTATGAAATGCCTGTTCTGAAAAGGTTGAGGGGCAATTTTTAAATTTTTCCTCCAAAATCAAGAATATTTAATATCATATCTGTTCAGATGTAATTTAAAAAGTGGTTTTCACAAAAGTATAGTTTTATGTAAAGTTTTTCATCTTTCTTCTGAATAGTTTCACAATGAATGCAGAAAATAAAAATCATCAATATTCATGACAAGTATTAGTATCTTTTAATTTTGAAAATATTCTAATTATTTTTACTTTATATATATTCTGGTTTTGTACAGGAGACAACCTGTTTTACAAATTCACAGGCAGCATTACTTTACAAATACTAACTAATATGAAAAAAATAGATATTTTTAGTCAATCAGGACTGGAAAAAATAAAAAAAATCTTAAATGTGGCTGTTATGATTAATCCATTCATGTAGAATTCTGACATCCTATTAGATTTTAAAATTTTTTGTACACTATTCAAAAGTGTGAGAATTTTTTTCCTTTTTTATTTTAATCCTAATGTGTTGGTCACTTTATATTAACACAGCAAAGCTCATACATAAACAATTATAATGGAAGAATTAATACAGTCTTCATTGATACACAAACAAGCTTTAATAATAGCAACACAAATAATCATGGCTCTATGCTGTCAGACTACCAGCTGTGTCTCTATACATTCTAGTCTGCAATATATATATGATAGGTCATTCTTCTCCCACCACTAATGTGTTTTATATCACAGAATATTTACCAGCTGTCTTGCACATAGGCAGCTATTGCCAGGTATCTAACTTGCCTCTCTGCAGGGATGCAGATTTTTACTTGAGCATAAGGAACAGATGATGAGTTCTACATTGTCATGGCTTGTCAGAAGTTACTATATTTGTCTTGACCCATTGCAGAAAGTAGTTCACATATTTTTATCCATTATTAAAAGGCACCTGACATACCCAGAAGTGTCTGAAAGGACAATCAAACTCACTCAGAGGACATTGATGGCTGAAATGGCAGAACACCAAACATTTAACTTAAACGAGAGAACATATTAAGCTGGAATTATCCCACCACATACTTTCTTCTTTTCTCAGGAAAGAGAATTCTTTGAGAAACAGACCCCAGCACAGAGAATTCACTCTGCTGAACCAATGAATTAGAAATTTCCATAGGACGAAGACACAAATTTAAATGTGAGCCAGCTGTATAGCTGGCTCACAACATTGAATTCTCAAAAGTCATACAACCTCTCAGAGGAATGTTTGTAGCTGACATTATAACATTACCAACTCTAATGAAGATACTCACCTGATCCACTGGGATGGAACCTGCCTCTTTCCAGTTCTGCTGTTCCTGATGTGCCTAAACACACATTTTTGTCATTGTTAAACATATGAAACTATCTTCTGCATTGTTCTTGAGTGTCTTTGAATAAGGCACTGAGCATAAACAAAGCTATTGGTGCAACTCAGCACAACAGCGCACATCTGTAATTTCAGAACTATGCCAAGTTAAAAAACAAAACATGCAACAGCTTCTGTTCTTGAGTTGAAAGAGCTGAGCAAAAGTAAAAATATTTTCATCTATATTAAACCCGTTCTTATAAATTTACATCTAGTTATAGCATTTGAAAAGCTTAATTTGAAACCCTTCAGTGAATTCCCTTGCGTAATTACGTTTCTGACCTGCTTTGTAGAGTTCTCACCTTACAGCACAAAACTGGAATTATGCTGTCACTTACTGGTTTTACACCAGAGGAGTCAATTTTTCATTTGGTAATGTAATCTGACAGTGTGACAGAAACATTGGAAAAGGCATGAGGTGTATTCATCTCTTGAGAGAATCAGAACTGGTGGAAAAACAGATATTTTGACTACTAGTCTAAATGGGAAACTCATGCCCAAGTAGCATACCGCAGGTTTGTGTCATTCATAGTCACTGGAATTTCTTTTACTGACTTCTCATGGTGCCACATCAGGCCCAGGAAGGTACCTATAGATCCCCTTTTGTTATATGTATAGCTGCACCATAAATAAGGTATCAATTTCAACAGTGACCAAAGAGTTTTCTCTCCTTTTTCCAAAAGGAAAACAAGTTCATTTATGCACTCCTAAGACTATCTTCCAGCCATCAATGAGACTTGATCTCATTTACACCACTTCTACCATAAGGGCAGATCACCATCTGTAAAGAGTTTTATTTACACTCAAGTACATTAACTCTTTGGAAAAGTGACAATGAAAAGTCCAGAGCAATTAAGTCACTATATGCTCCCTATCAGTGTTAGACTGAAAATGAAAAAAAAAAGAAAAAAAAAAAAGAAGAAAAAAAAGATTTTACAGCAAATTTCAGTTGTTCTGATGGAGATTTAACAAACATCAGGGTCCTTATCATAGAAAGGAATGAGAGGCCGTGGGTTTTAAAGTGTATAATTACCATCTTTTGACTTTTCCTATATTTTTGGAAAGTTTTCCTTAAAAGCAATGCTTCTACATGTTACCAAATTTCTACTAGGTTGATCAAAGAATACAGATGCACAAACTCTATATGTATTAAAGCTAAGGGCAGATATCACAGAGGTAGTTTCACTGCCTTAAATCTGGTAAAGTGATAATTGAATTTTTGATGTAATTTCAGTCCATACTGAACCTCATGTTTTCCATCTTTGATTATTTTATAAGGATCTTGGCCCAACAGTAGAAAGCAAGCACACAAAACTCAGTTATAAGTTTCACTCTCAGGTATTCTGATATGTAATGCAACTACATATATAGTATGTGTAGTCAGAAAGATATAAGTATTTTTAAAAGGAATAAGCAGCACAGTAAAAAATAAACAAGAAAAGTTCTTATTAATATCAAATTCGTATTTTACCATGGAGATAATTCCTTAACTGGAATGTCAGATAAAAATAATATAAACATTTTAATGACCTGACTGTCATACATAGAAAGAATAAATAAAAAAGAAAAAGATTAAAAATAAGAGTAGAGAATACAGAGTGCAAACCTAGGATAGTAATTTCAATGAGAGAAACACTAATAAACTGAAGAAAAGTCAGGGTATTTTTCACATCAAGTTCGAGGATGGACAAAATCTATTTACTCAAATAGAAGAGAACTCAAAAACCTAAGACTTTTAAAAATGTTATTTATTAAAAAAAAATCCCTAATCCTTTTCTTTATATGAATATTCATATTTACCTTCATTCCAGGAGACCCTTTTTATCCCATATTTTGGAAAGAAAGTAAATCTTTTTGAATTACTTTCACAGGTATTTTTTGTCAAAAAGATTGCATGAAACAAAAAGATATTGGAAAGGGGGGTTAAAGATTTTTATGCAGTTATTCTAATTTTACTTATTAGAAGAATGTTTTTGTTTTTGAAAGAATGAAATTTACTGAGAAAACCACAGATTTTTCTTGGGAAAGAAAAAATAATGACTAAGCATGTTGTCATAATAATTTTAACTGGAAAATTCTGGTTAAAATTTTTACTGAGTTTCTTACTCAGAATCATTGAATACATTACCTTTAGTCATTCCTGAATGAAAAGGATGTTAAATTGGTAACCTGTAGCAGTCATTCTCCAACTTCTATGGGAAAAGAGACTACAACAAGTCAATTGCCATGGAGTACCTATAGTGGGACATCCTGTCCTATTTTCCCAGTCTGCATGTATTCACTGTCACAAGCACTGGCTTTGTTTTAAACAGGCTATGATTTTTGATGGATTTTAAACCCATAAAGTGATCATTTTGCATTCAAGAAAGTGCAGAGTTACAAAAATCTATTTGAAGGAGGATTTATATAAAAAAGGTTTTTTTATTGGATATATATAGATTCCGAACATATAAAAAGAAGGTGTTCTGGCAGTTGGGTAAAAGCAAGTAGATTAAAAAAATCAAATTTAGTATAAAATCCTGTAAGTTCTCAATTGTGGAGTACAGTAGCAGCACATAACCTGTGCAAGCAGCGTGTGAAATTTAGGCAATATTTAAGTCAGTGTTTTTCAGTTATAGAATGTTTAATAACTTTTCTGAAACACTGTTGTTTCCTTTTGTTATATTGCCACCTCTTCAACAGTAAAAACTATTTTAGTCATCTCATTCCTTATACACTGGGAGAGCTATATTTTATGGCATTTGATGAAAAAAATGTTAAATCACCTTGTTTTCTTACATCCCAAAATTCCTTATGGAATGGCCTTTTTAGTGTTTGATATGCTGCAAAAGTCACCAATTAGAAAAATAAAACACCAAATGTTTCATAAAGGAATAAGAATACAGCATTTATAAACAGGAAGTTGAAAACAGATAACCATTTGGGCTCTGAGTAAATAATATTCATAGTATTAAGCTGCTTGATGCCCACAGAATTTTTAAAAAATATAATAATTATCTTCTAATGTAAAGGTACTTTTCTTATTTGTGAAAGAAATCATTTCCAGATAGCACTGTTACAGAATATTAAGTGGTGGGTCACAGAAAAGTGAACATAGGTGAGAAGGGGACAATCTTTCATTGAGTACAATCAGACCAAAGGAAACACAATATTCTAAATACCTGAGTAAATATTTAAGCATCTATGAGATACCACAAAAAGAAGTATTTAAACAAAAAGGAAAAGGTATATTAATAATTTCTAATAAACAAGGAATATTAAACTAACACAAAATAATTGTAGACTAATATGGGAATAAACAGAGAAATCATCACCAGAAAGCTAAAGATTTAAATTTGAAAGAGCTTCTACTAATTTTTAAATAGTTACAAATTTTAGTTAGTTTGAAGCACATATGCAGAGTCATATATCATAAGCCAAAATGGAGTGTTTCTTCTGTTCCCCTGCAAAGATTGTTAATGTACATATTAATAAAACCCATAATTTTTAGAAGTTTTATAATTAAGCATTTCAATTTGTATCCTATGTTGCCTAGAGGGAATTTATTGAGAAGTCATAAAAAAGAATTCCCCCTTGTCTTTTTCCCTTTTTAAGAAGCCAGTGAGGTAAAAAAGTTGAATTTATAAAGTCTGATTTACTTCAAGGGGATGTGTTTTTGTCAGGAACATATTAAACCTCTTTAACATTGACAGGATGCTGAAGCACTGTAGAGTCATGTCTGTTAATTCATAAATTTGTTATAATCAAAGTAAAACTGTCTGAATAAATGAAAATAATTTAATCAGAATTCGAAACATCATCAAGATATCTTAAGAAAACACATTTAACAAAAAAAAAGTTCCCTATAATTAAATAGTGAATGCTTTTAGAAACACATTACTTTTAACCTGCTTAAGGTTAAAAAAAAGTGAAAACAATTTCAAAAAATGTATATGGATTAGTTATTGTATCATTAAGCAAAGCTATATTCTATTCCGCAGTTTGTAAACCTGATTTTAGTTTGTGCAAAAGACCAAGGAATAGAAAACAGATAAAATACTTTACATTAGACATAGTTTATGTGAATTAGTCCTCTCTCTGTGTATACATATAAATGACAGAGAAAAACTGAGAAAAATGTATTCATTTAACAAAATATTGATTGTTCTATATAAGGCATTTCAAGGAGAGAACCGTTATCTCCTCATGGTAATGTGTTTGCTCTTTCTTTGCAGCTTTCCAGGTCTACAGGTACTCATCATTGACATTTCTGAGATTAGGAGCATATGGTTTTTATATTAGAAAGTCAGTTTGACTCTCACAAGGTAACATTTGTAGACTCTAGGAGTTTGGATAAAATATTTCCAAGACCAAAACCAGAAAACTAGAAACAACAAGACTATGCAATATCATCCTTTTCTACCAAGATGCAGGAAGTAATCATGCTGGATCTAGGCACAGGTGTTAGGGGGAAAAAAAGGTAATGAAATAATCAACTATTTGTGACTTCTCAAACCCCCATGGCTGAGATTTTGTTATTTCTTCATAATTTGTCATGATGGTTTGTTTAACTGCCCTGGAATCATTCTTGACTGAATACATAATATTATGTTACTAGACAAAATTTTGCTGTTCTGTTTCATACAAAATAAAATAGAAATATTAATAGGGAGAGTGACTAAAGGTGATAAATCTTATGATCAGCTCAGGGAAAATACCTGTTATCAGATGCAAGCATAAAAGTAAGTGGAGATTACAAATATTAAATTCATTAAAAGTACAAGAGCTGTTTGTAAAACCCAAGGTTGAGTTCTTTATCCAGTTCTTCTTGGATTGAATAACAAACTCAAAATTGAATTAAATAGCTGTTAGCTTTAAATTGCCTTTTTTTTTTCAAAATGACTATGTAAAATTCAAATATTTCAAAAGAGTGATATAGTTATATTATACAAAAACAAAATCAAACCACTACTGAGATAGATTCCATAGTGTGGTATTTAAGTAATGGAAAACAAGGTGATATTGACAAGATTTAACTTCTAGCTGAGCCTGATTCATCATTAAGGAAATATAGCAGCTGAGCAACTGGCTAATATATTTTTTTCTATTTTTCAGATTTTCAGTATTTTTACCGGATTACACTGATGTATTCTTAACAAAATAATCAGTTATTGACTCGTAGCACAATATGTGAATGAAAATTAAAGTTGTCAGTGAAGCGGTTTCCAATTTGTTTTTAAAGACCACACTATTATGTCTGTTACTTAGAGCAAAAATTTGTTTTGATAAGGAATTGTCCTTTCATGCCTTGGGGGAAAAAAAGAAAAAGACAAAGCTAGATGTTCCCTTTGAAAAGTGTGCAATTGGTTACTACCTTCACTTGATGTTTTCTTGAAGGATTTTTTTTGTTTGTTTATTTTTCTTTAGTTTACTTCAGGTTTATTTACAGACTTACTTCTATCATTTTCTGTCCTGTATACTTTTGAACTTAATATAGGATCTTTTTCTCTTATGTAATACTTGCACACAGTTTTCAGCAGTGGTAGCAAAAACCAGCGAGTGGTTTTCCTGGTTAAGATAAAAATATATGATCTGAGATGGTATGATAAATGTAAGATAGATCTGCAAGGGTAGGTAGTGCTGAGCTGGTTTTGGCTGGGATAAAATGAATTTTCTTCGAAGAAGAATATGGGACTGTGTTTTGGATAGTGTAGGAAAGTGTGGACAACACAGGGATGCTTTAGCTATTAGTAACCAGTGTTTGCATGGAGCCAAGTCAATTTCTGCTTCTCATCCCAGCCCACCAGCACAAGCTGGGGATGCACAATGAGTTTGGGGGAGACACTGCAGGGACAGCTGTCCTCAGCTGTTCAGAGGGACATCCCACACCATATGGCCTCATGCTCAGCACATAAAACTGGGAGAAGAAGGAGGAAGGAGATGACATTTGGAGTGATGGTGTCTGTCTTCCCACAGTCCCAGTGGGGGAGGGTGAGTGAGCAGCTCTGTGAGGCTTAGTTTTTAACTGCAGTCAAAACACAACAGGTGGTTATCAATATCCAGTGAATTGAGTCTCTGACTTCTTGTACCTGGACTTGATTTTTATTCAACTTTGGTAAAAGGCAAACAGTACTTACTATCTTCTTAAGAAAAAAGACATAGGAAGGTATCCAAGAAAGAAGTGTAGGCATTGCAATATTCAGGTCTACAATTCCTTCCACTTCCACCAATATTCTCGTTTGGCATAGAAATGTAAAATATCTTATCACTTACTTACTGAAGGAAATAAAGCTTCACAGTAATGACCATACATATGCTTGCTAAAGTGAAAGAGGAAAGCCTATTTCTGAAATTCTGCTTTCACCATTCACTTAAATAAGCTAGATGTCTCTTGTTTCTGGTCTTCATCAAAGACTAGGCCTTCACTATAGTGTAATGGAGCAGGTGTGCACATCTAGTTCATTAAAAGTGAAAGATAGTTTGACACTATTTTCCTTGTTAATCAACTTCTGAGAAGTCCTAAGTGAGTAAGTAATATCAGTCTAAATTTCTTAGAGTATGAATTTGAACTGTAATGGTTTAAGCCCACATAAATAGAATTCAAGAGAAATTATTTCCTGATGTTCCAGCATCATATGTGAGCTTTTCAACTGCTGCTGAAGTAAAATTTATTTCAGGCTGCACTAGAACAGACTGGGATCTTTCATGCTGTCACTTACAAAATCTGAGATGGCAGGCTGTAATTAATAGATGAAGGCAAGGAAAAAATTACTTCTGAACATCTCCCTGCTGAACTGATTCACCTTTAATACGTGCTAATATGATCAAGGGTGAAAAGTTCTGGTACAAGACAGAACATACATAAATGCTTCCCAAGCTATGAGAAACAAATGATTAACATAGACGAGTCACAGGTACGACTGCAAGAATGGTAGGATAGCCAGTGACAGGGGTCAGGGAAAGGGGGGAAGACCTCAGTGGTATACACAAGGTACTGCTCCAGCCTGATTCTCTGCAAAGAGCTGGCCTTCAGTGAAAGTTAATACAATAAAATTTGGATTTTCAAGACCATAAAGACCATAACCATAGTAACAATATCTAAAACCACATAAAGCCTGAACTATTTCATTCTAGCATTTGTTTGCAATTAATTGAATTCCCATTTACCTGTTCGCAGTCTGATTGAACATAATAGTATTCTGGTTGAGAGGCAAGTTTCATGATAGGTGAACTTTGAATAGCAAGCTTCCTAGTGGGAGATACTGAAAAAGATAAAAAGGGCTATTTTTATGTGCAAATAGACTTTGGGCTATGAAGCAGAGAAAATAGAACAGGCAAAATGAGTACAGTTCATTTATTCAATGCCTTTACTGGCCACTGGATTATATGGCTTTCACCTTTGAAAATACCTTCTAGAATCATTCTAGTACTGCAATAGTTATGGATTTCTGACAACAGATGGTTTTCCTGAGACCTGTGGCCCAAATATTAATTTTGCATTTACAGAGTGAAGCACATTCATCAGATTGACAGCCTCATAGAAACTCTCTCCCTGTCTTTGGTTTGGTTTTTATTTTGTTTGTTTCTTTATGTTTGGTTTTTTTTGAGTGGGGTTTGTTTTTGTGTTTGGTTTTTAGTTTCAGGTGGGGTTTTATTGTTGTTGGGGTGGTTTTGGGGTATTTTTAAGTGTTTGTATCAATTTTTTTATTCATTATTTATTTCTTAGTACAATGATGAAATAAGCATCATTGGATAATTTAGAAAATATAGAAGAAAGCACTAGCTGAATTTGCAACATTTTCCATAAATATACTTAGACACATGAGAAGGTAATCTGATCTTGGAATTTAAAGTATGAGACAGATGAAACAAATGTAAGTAGGATATACATCTCAAAGGAAAGAAGCAACTAGATAAGTAGACATAGTGTTCTTCTAATCCTATAAGGCACAATATGCATTCTTATCTGAGATTGTGCTGACTGCCAATGACTTTAGCACACAACTCCCTGTGGCAGAAAAATAAATGTACCATTTTTAAATATCCTGCTTCAAGGATAATTTCTATTTGTTTTTTTCTTTCTTTCTTTCTTGAATTAATGATATTTCATCTTTTATTTTGTGCTGTATTTATGTCTATATCTACATGTCTATATATCTCTCTACATAGCTATAATACATTTCTATACATTATTGTATACATAATATACGCTATATATGTACCTATACAGTATAGTGTATTGATTTTTAAAAGATCATTACTGTAACAGGAAAAAAATATTTAAAATCTCAATACAAAACAGCATTTAATGAACATTTCAATTATAGTATTCATTTCAGGGAAAAGTATTTGCAAAGAAAATGAAGAAAAGAGATTTTTCTACCGATCGTAATTTTGGAATTAATCCCTAATATAGTGTCAATGCTGTGAGATGTTTTCCTGTGAGATTTTTTTCCTAAAAAGGAGGTATCCTCTAGCAGGGAAACAGAACAATTTACAAATACAGGCTACTTAATATTGACCAAAAAATCACTAAACCTCACTTCTTGATAATTACCTAGGGAAGGAAGTACAACTATCCCCATTCTATGCATATCTTTTTTATTGACTACAAAAGTTTAAAAAAAAAAAAACAAACAAGGGGGAGGATAAAAAAAATGCAACACTGTACTAAGAATGCATCTTGTCAACTTCTCTTCCACAGCTATCACATTTATGTAAACCATAACCAACCATAGATTTTAACTCATTTGGCCAATGCAGGAACACTTACATGGCGTTTTTGAATTGTAGGTTTACAGAAGACAATGGGAGTTTCAGGAAGGCTGTGTTCTTAAAGCCACAAAAACACTGGTAGAAAGGGACCCCTGAAGGTCACCAGGTTGAGCCTTTTTCCTGAAAAGGGACAGTTTGACCAGATATCTTGCAGTGTGCTACAGAGTTAAAGTGCAGTCAGAAAAAGGTATGATTGATTTCATTAGTATGTATGAATGTGTAAATTTTAGACACACAGAGGAATTATAGGTTTACCATCGAAAACTTGCTGTTTTGTTTTACAGTCTTCTTTCAAAAATTAAAAAAAAAATTCTTATTTTACTCTTTTTTTGATTAAAAAAAACAAAACTAAACTATTTATGATGGTTATCTCCTGTAACTGAAATACAAGTGAATTATTTCCACTGATGATTACTACTGGCAAACAAATATTTGAAAGCAGTGTTTAAAAATAACTTTTAACATTTTCCAACGCTAAAAATCTATCAGAATTCCAAAGTTCCTAAATTAAGAGAATGAATTGAAAAATAATTTTAATGGAAAATTATTACATAAAATGTCATAGAGACAAACATGGAAAAAGAACTAATGACATGCATCATTATCTTTGTGATCTGCACTTAAGTTTAGCTCAAAGTTTTAGCTTTTATACATGACCTATTGGTTTAAGTTGTGTATCAGGAGAGCCTAAGACTCTCTATTCTTGTCCATATTCTCTCTTTCATCATGTGCATTTGTTTGCATAATATAGAAGAGCAGCAGGGCAAAGTAATTACGGCAATCAGTCTCTGAACATATTAATCTGCTCTAAACTGCAGGGAGTAAATGATGCAGAAAGAAATCCAGCAGAGAAATATTTCTTTTGTTTGTGGCAAATCTCATACCAGGTTTAAATCATGCAAGGGCAACTTGTAATTTATTTCATGGTTGCCTAGGCATCAGCAATTAAAATACCTGGTAAAATTGTTTGATTTGAAGAGGCTTATAAAGTCTCTAGTTTATGTAAACTAATGCTATTGTAAACAATAACAAATACTCTTTTTTGTTTACTCACATGAGAATAATTCTTGTTAATAACTATACTGTTCCAATAGAGTATAGCTAAAATTTTCCAGTAGCAAATAAGATTTTTATTTCTTCTCTCCTTTCACTCCTTTAATTCTTGTTCTTATTTTGAGTCTTACTATAATTTCTTCTACGTACTCCCCATAAAAAATTTCATGTCACCCAGAGCAAATATAAAATAACCAAAACCCACCCACACAGAGATGAAATAATGAACCAGTGTCAGGTCCAATTGATGGAATTTCACTGAGTTTTCTGCAAAAAAAGAATGTGTGAGGAGGCGGGTTTATTTTTTTCTCTTAATTTTATTTATTTGAATTGATTTTCATTGAGCCTGCCAAAACAAGACTGCAGAAGGAGGAAAAATGTTTTATATCAGAGTTAAAGATAAAAATTTACATGAAATTTTTCATTTCATGCCAAACCAAATGTCTTTGCAATCTCCCTAGCTCTCTCATTCGATAACAAAGGAACAGAAAAATTTTGTGCAAAGTTTAACTCTCTGTATTCTTAAAATATCTTCCCTGTCTTTAGATTATCAGTGCCAATATAGTCCTATTACTGTAAGTGATTTTGTTTTCTTAATTTTTCTAGGAAAAAAGACAACATATTGTCTTTAGCTATTCAAGTCATAACCCAACAGAGCATCAGGTACAGGATTTTGTTGAGTCAGTGCTGATATTCTCAGCATGGATTGCAAAAGGACATATTTTGCGTCTACCTTGGGAGAAAGCAACACTCCCTGCTTCCATCATTGTGGCGAGTAACCATGTTTCCAAAGAAGAAGTAAAGCACTGAGTGAAAAAATTAGTAGAGTAAAAGAAAATTTATATCAGTAATTAAAAGTTAATTTATATTAGCATTTATTGACCTTTGAATATGTCTTGTGATTTCTAGCTATTTCTGAAATCTGAAAATACTCACACTGAGCTAGTTATACATGCAACTCATGTACAGACATATATGACTTCTATTAAATGATTTATAATAAGTAGCCTAAAGAAAGTTGATTGCTGTGTGTTCCCTCCAAATAAATCTGAAATTTCATGCTTTATTTAATTCATGTTTTAGTAGGGATTTTTTTCTGATTTATGTAAAGTATCACCATGTTTATCATTGTTTTGGAACAATCAAATGATTTCACCCTCCCTCCCAAAGTAAATTGAAACCAAGAGAGTGTAGGCAACATGCTATTTGGCAGATGAGCAGCTTGGCATGAGCCTGCAACGCGCACTTGCAGCCCAAAAAGCCAGCCACATCCTAAGCTGCATAAAAAGGAGTGTGACCAGCAGGGTGAGGGAGCTCATTCTGCCCCTCCATTCCACTTTGTGAGTCCCACCTGGAGTACTGCATTCAGCTTTGGAGACCCTCACATAAGAAGGACATGAGTGAATCCAGAGAAGGACCATGGTGATCAAAGGAGCACCTTTGTTTTGCAGATAGGCAGAGTGGGTTTTGTTCAACCTGGAGAAGAGAAGGCTCCAGGGAGGCTTTATAGCAGCCTAGTACCTGAGGAGGGGCCACAAGAAAGCTGGAGAGGGACTTTTTACAAGAGCATGTAGTGATAGGACAAACATTAAAAGCTTTATAATGAAAGAAGGCAGGTTTAGATAAGATGTTTGTCCTGGTTTTGCCCAGGAGAAAGTAATTTTTTTTGCAGTAGATGAAAGGGTGTGGCTGTGGGCATGTCTAAGAGGTTATTTGAAATCATGATTTGTCTTTGCTGAGGTGGGGGAAAAGGACTCTCTCTGGCTTCCAAGAAGGGTTTTGCTTTCCAGTGGAGCAAGCATGGCAGATGGAGCAGTGGAGTGGGGTGCTGCTGGCCGGAGTCACCCCACATCATGTCAGGCTCAGTGAGCATTTTGTATGAAAAGTCAGTCTCACTTTGTACACTCTTGTTAATATTGCTGCTGTTCATTTTCTTATCTCATTGCTGTTTCCAGTAAACTGCTCATGTCTCAATCTGTAATTTTCACCTTTGTGTCTCCAGTTCTCAACTCCATCCCTGGAGGAGGAAGATGCATGGAAGGAGTGAGGGAACATCTGATCAGTGTCTGATCTGGGAGAATGTCAGTGAGGGCACTGGATTGGGGAGCACCATTCCTAAACCATGACAGATGTAATTGGCACTGTGTTGTGGCACCAAGGGTTGAGATAGAAACAGATCTGCCCAGAGCAGGTTGAAACAAATTTGATCCAAGCATTTATTATTAGATACAGAAACACTAGTTACTATGTTTCTTGGTCTGTTCGTGTGGGTGTGGTATCTAACGCCCTATATGTTTCCTTACATGCACTATGTGCATGTACTTAATGTGCTCTTTCTCAGGGCTCTCTTTTCAGGGAGAGGGATCAGGATTGCTTTGTGGATGTACTGTGGGAAATAATTTTATGTCACAATAGCATGAAAGGTCATAGTAGGGTCATCTGGAACATGTGTTCAGTGTTGCTCTCCTGCCCTGGCCTTGAGTTCTACCTCTGGGAATTCAGTTATAATTGTACCCAGCCTATGCATGAAACAGGGAAGGATGATTTTCCTCAACTTCCACCTCCTTTTTCTCCTTCAGGCCTGTTACAACAGCACTTGAGACTTTTTAATTCCCTTTGGTTGTTAAGGAAAGCATGTTCTTGTCTCTATGTCTGCTAGGTCGCCTCAGTGCAGTCTAGATCATGTTTAGAATCATAAAAAGAGATTTCTAGGCAGACTATTCAGACATCTCCACAAAGGATGAATAGTTATGAGTGGCATGGAATGTGAGAACATGGGCCAATTTTTGGCAGACTTCTTTCCCACAATGGTTTGGAAGTTCACCCCTGAACAACTGCACTCTGTTAAAGTGATAAAATATGCGAAGAAAAAATTGCTGTGGCAGTTCCAGAGTGGTGTGAAGTTGAGAAGTGTGCTGGGCTCTGGCTACTATTTATCAGACACTGCTCTTTACTAGACAGAACACTCAGGGGCAGGGAAAGGAAAGAAGAAGAAATCCTCTGAAGAGCCACTGAGGATGTTGGGGTTTGTTCAGACTGGCAAAAAGGAGGCTCAAGGATGACCTTCTTACTCTACAGCTACCTGAAAGGTGGTTGTAGCCAGGTGGGTCTTTGCTTCTTGTCCCAGACAACCAGCAACCTAACTAGAGGACATAGTCTCAAGTTGTCCAAGGGAAGGTTCAGGTTAGCTATTAAAAAGAAATTCTTCACAGAAAGGGTGATTAAAAATTGCAATGGACTGCTCAGGTAGGTGGTGGAGTCACTGCCCCTGAAGGTGTTTATGAAGACTGGTTCTGGCACTTAGTGCTGTGGTCCAGTTGACATGGTGGTGTTCAAAGTTTGGACTCGATGATGTCAGAGCTCTGGAAATCTTAAACAAACATGGAATCTGAATCAAACTCTGCAATAATGTTTAAATTTTAGCCTGTACCAGTGTATGGCCTTAAGATCAGGAATGTTACATCATTTTATCCTGAAAGTAGTAATAGGCTGTTAACTGAACAAAAATAATTGAATCTCAAGCACAAACATTTCAAGAGCGCATTAAACCATCTGTTTGCCATCTCTGAGGAGATATTAAATAAGATTCTATGTTTCCCACACAGAGCAGCTGCTGGCAACAACCAAGCATACCACAGTGTTTTACATTGTTTTGGATGGTTTGAGAAATAGCATCACAAGTTTAAAACATACTTGCTAAAATATTGAGATGAATATGTTGTGAAAACTGACCTTTTGCAATTTACCTTAGAGGAACCTAAATATTTTCAGTAGTTATATAGGGACATAGAATGTTTATAAAAAGCTATAGTTATTTTTCTTATAGAATTAAAATAATAATATTAAAAATTAAGACTGTTGACTCATGTTTTATTTGTATAACATGTAATTGTACTCCTGTAGTTTTTGCATCTCTCTACTAAGTTTTAAAGATCAGTGTTCAGATTTTTGATTGTGCAGAAATGTACAAAGTTTAAAATTGGGATTATGATAGGAGAAGTAATACTCTGATGCCTATGTCTTCTTTCATGAAATATTTTCATTGGAAGCTGAATATGTCTTGTAGCAATGGCTTGATATCACTTTTGGATTCTTACTTTCAACTGGGAGAACAGATTGGATGGATTTATCTCTTTGTTTTTCCTGCCCTGGTTTTGGGACAGAGTTAATTTTCTTCCCAGTAGCTGGTGAAATGTTGGATTTAGGATGAGAATAGTGTTGATAACACACTGATGTTATAATTGTTGCTGAGTGATGCTTACCTTAAGTCAGGGACTTTTAAATGTCTCATGTTCTGCTAGTGCATATCTGAACAAGAAGCCAGGAAAGGCCCAAGCCAGGGCAGCTGACCCAAACTGGCCAAAAGGATATTCCATATCCTAGAATACCATGCTCAGTATATTAACTGAGGGGAGTGTTTGGAAGGGCCTGATTGCTTCTCATGGACAGGCTGGGCATCAGTCAGAGGATGGTGAGCAGTTGATTTGGGCATAACTTGTCTGTCTTGGCTTTTATTCTTCTCCCTTTTTGTTGTCTCCCATTATACTGTAATTATTGTTTATTATTGTTTATTATTATTATTACTGGTATTATTATGGGTATTGTTTTTTATTGCTACAGTTATTATTATTTTATAGTTTTACTTTATTTCAGTTATTAAACTGCTCTTACCTCAACCCATGGGTTTTACCCTTTTTTGATTCTCCTCCCAATCCTGTGGCAGGGTGGTAAGTGAACAAGCAGCTGTGTGGTATTTCATTGCTGGCTGGGGTTAAACCACAATAACCCCCTGAATAAAAAGCAAGATGGACCTGTGTAAAGCTACAAAAAGCAATTACAACTCAAAAGGAAATGTCAGAATCAATTAACAATTGAAGAAAGTGAACAGAGCTCTGACTTATAAGAAGAAAAGGATCTCAGTGAAGTGGCCTTTGCAGTCTTTGAGAAAAAAAAAGAAAAATGAAAGCTGAGTTCTAATGATTTTAAATGTGCTGGCAACATAGTGACCTTTCTACTGGACTTTACAGGTGTAAGTTTTAAGGTATTGCACTTACAGCTTTTCACTGTATAGGAGATTCCTAGTCACATTTTGAAAAATGGGAATGTAATCTCTCACAAGCAAATTAAATATAACTTGCAATAAAATGGCAACTGGAAACTGGACTAGCTAGGGAAGAATTACAATTTCCATCCTATTTCCCAAAAGAACAGACAGGAAAAAGTATTTCAGCTGCAAATCAAAGAACAAAGGTTTCTACTACCTTGTGCTTTCAGTCATATGACACTGCCCACAACATTATATTCTTCAGGTTCAGATACACTAGAGGTTTTATTCTGTTGTTCTTTGTTGGCTTTTCCCCATAAGTAAAAATGCACTAAATCACAGTGTCTTCTCATTTTCTAACACCTTTTAGAAGAAAAAATAATAATGTTTACAGTAACTATAATACAACATCATAAATGCAAAATGCAAAATAAAATAACCAAATAAACAAAGCAGGGGCATTTTCTGTTTAGAATTGTGATTTCCTTGCATAGCTGGGAGAACACATGGAGTATTTTAATCCATAGTTGTGCTTAGTGAAACTAGCTTCTTGTGGCTGAAAGCAATTATTTATCTATACTTAATGGAACAGATATCAGGTTTAGAAAGAAATGGCCTAACAAAATATTCCACAAGGATGGGGAAAAATGCTAAGCCCTTCAGAATAGATTTCTCCAGTGTATTTCATTATTCCCACCATTTAAATATTTTGGGAGTAAAGGTAGAAGACTAGGTGGTACTGTGTCTTTGTTTCTTTCTTTAACCAGCAAAAATGATTGCAGGAAAAAAAAATCACTCTAACACAGATTCAGATATAAGCTCTGACATTAAAAACTGCTAATAATAACAGGGGTCCTACATACGAATTCCTGTTAAGATTTTTTGCTCTTTTCTTGGATACAAAATCAAATGCCACAACAGCTTACTAATTAACACTAGCTCTTTGCATCTACTGAACTGTACTGCAGTGTTCATGTTTGTATTTGCTGCAGAGTTTGGTAGGAACCTACATTTTAAAGACATTTATCTCTGCATTCATGACCCTATTTCAGGACTGAAGAGTGCTCAAAAAGAGTATTCAAATCCATGGTCATGTGAGACTAATTGACATTTGTCGTAACTGCCTCTGCTACACTTTCAACTTTAGTTCCAAAAATTCACTGGTAATTCACCTGTATTCTATGAGGAAAATACTGCAGTGCCGTATGCATCTGTCTTTACAAATCAGCCTCATATTTCAGCTTTGCTGTGTGCAAATGGCTGAGAGAGGATTTTAAAAATGGGTGGGGTTAATGGATTTAAGGAATATTGGCATTATCCTCAAACTACTTTCAGATCTGGATAAATGATAGAGTTATTCTGGTATTCTGGGCACCAGGCTGCAGTGATCAGCAGAACAGAGATGGTTTGTCCTCCTGCTGTACAGGAGGAAAAGCCTGGCCAGCTGCTGCCAAGGAGACATTTATGTGTGTGGAGTGAAGAAAAAACAGCAACAGCAAATTTTGTTTTCCAGGGGTCCTCTTCTGTTAATCTCTTTTGTTATTTATACTGCTGTGAAACTTGAAACAGCTCTACAAGTCTTGAGTTCTCCCTGCTAAACCAGAATCTGAAAATTATGTTGTGGGCCCAGTAAAGGCAGAATATGGCTTTATTTCTGCTGCAGGATTCATTGCATTCTTCTGAATTTCACAGGTCATTTTTATGACTTACATTTATTTTACATTTACATGGTGCATAGTTGTTAAATTAGCAACATTTTACATCCTTATGACCATCATAATAACCAGTCTTATGTAAATTCACATAACAGTTGAAAATAAAGCAAAAGCCAATGTTCTAGCCTTCAGTCCAACTCACTGAATTGCTTAAGCTTAAAGATAAAATTTATTAGATTTAGTGAACAAATCCCATTTTTGGCGAGTAATCACAAAGGCTCAGTGCCAGTTCGTTATTTCTATCATTCAATCATAAAACCTGATATAGGCTATTAATATGCTATTCACAGATACTGAATGCCAGAAATAATTCTGGTGTTAAATCAGACTTCTTGCATTATTCATGATGTTCTCTGTAATATTTTTGCAACTCAGAGAGAACAAGCAGTATTGCTACTTTGGGAAATAAGTCACATGAAGCTGTGTTTTTCTTTCATGGCGATCTAAAGAAATTGAAAGCTTTGATTTAATTAAAGTCAGATATGTTACTGCAATTTTGAGGTTAAATTTCATGTCAAGAAATCAATTTAAAATGGCCAAAAATGTAACCCAAAGCCTTCTATTTAAGATCTTCCCTTAAGGCTTCTGATCTTTAAAACAAGGTTAACAAATCTATGCCATGAAGCAAATATATTTTGGAGAATATATTTTTAAAATGGCAGATTTTAAGCAATTAAAATGTCACCTGACTCAGTGGCAGTCGCTTGGGTAGTGTGATTAAAAATCGGAAGTTGACAACAAAGAAGGGAGCAACAGGGCTGGCATGAAATCTAATCTTTGACTCTTCAGTCTAAATGATCGTGTAACACCAGTGGTTTCTACCCAAAACTACCTAATTCTACCTAAATTTTTTATACCCCCTGCCAGCAGAATCGTACTGTATCTGTTGCTATGTCCCATAACTTGAGTTTTATCTTCACAAAAGATCATATTTCTAAACATAAGTGGGAAAAATCATTAGCTTTCTCAGTGGGACTGCTAATATAGTATTTAAGACCTGTGTTGTTACTATTAGTAACATTTTTAAGGAAAGCATTTTTTACCATTACAGTTTTTTGGTTTACCTCACTGTTAGAGACATCAAAATCAATTTAATTATATATGCCTCTATGTACATGCCTAAGAAGGCTGTGTTTTAGAATCTTATTCTTTTTAACTCAGAGCATCAAGGAGGTTTCATAATGGAAAGTCTTATTACTTGTTTGTCTTTTCCTTCAGAAAGTCTGCATTCACTAAGCAGGGAAAAAGTTAATAACTGAAAGGTTTTGGTGCAGAAAAGTGAAAAAAGGGTTTCTTGGAAGGAGTTCTCATGCTCTAAAAAATCTTCCTGTTTCATTTATTTTCCTTCCCTACCTCCTGTTTTTAAATCATTGCAAGGATAAGGTTATTTGTGGTGTTACCAAATGCCTCCTGCCATACTGACTGTGATGTATTTCCGAACCTTTACTCTGGCTTTGACTGGGTGATCCCAATTACTGTGTCAAGGGAGAGGCTCTTCTGCAGAAGAAATTAAATTCTGTCATACCCAGTTGTCTGGTTCCACATTGTGACAAACTAATCAAAAAGTATGTGCATTTTTAATAGAAGTTATGAATGAGTGATTTTCATGGAATCAAAGGAAATTTAAAATATAAAAAGAACACTGATATGTTGTTTCTTCCCATTATAGCTGTTGACTTTTTTTAGCATATTCTTAACATAACCTCTGCAGTCATAGCTTCTAATGTATTTCTCTATTTTCTTTTGTGACACTCACTGTGCAATGTCATCGGATAAAAGCATTTCTGCATGTTTGAAAAACTGAGCAATAGGCCAATGTGAAAAAAAATAGGATAAAGATGGTCAGATGCTTATTGGGTAAGTTTTGTGTGAATGCAGCAGGATCATTTGACAGTGCCTCATCTAGCTGCAAATGAACCACAACAGATGTGTAAAGTAATCATCAGCATTGAAATAAAGAAAAAAGGAAAAGGTAAAATAGTATTATATCATAACTATATTGCATAAACACTCTTGAACTACATTTTTCACTGTAACTTAACTTTTATTATTCATAACATCTCCAAAACCAGGAAAAGTCTGAACCAGAATACCACAAAATTTAGGCTCGAATGAAAAACATTAAAAGAAAACAAAATGAGGAGCAGGTAACTTAATTTAGAAGATTCTCTACATGTCTTTCAAAGATAAGGCATCTCACAAAAGCTCTTTTAGTAACAGTTCATTTAGCAACAAAGTATTCCTGAATACCAATTTCCTTTCAGACAGAATAAAGTCAAGAGTTATCTGAAAACCAGTGAAAAGTCTTTTTATTTCTTTGTGATTTGTGTTTTGCAAGATTTGTGTTTCCTTTTACACAGAAGTTTAGCAACAATTAATTTCAAAGGAGCAGATGTGTGTTCCAACTATTGCCAGTTGCTGTTCATGCTGAAAATCACTTTATTCAATGCCTGATGTAAGAAGTGTGGCCATGCTTGCTAGTGCCTGTACTGTGCTATAGCAAGGCACAAGTGCCTGCTGAAGCTGACCTAACCACATTTTTTCCCTTTGGAGACTTCAGTGTCTTTTTGGAGACAGACAACTGTGCTGACAGTGTGCTCCAGCTCTCTCATGCTTGTTAGTGCTTTCCAAAAGAGTACTTCTACTTGCCTCTGCACACATCCAGCAGACAATTGGTAGTGGCCATGTCACGGCTACACTGACTTCCATAGACACATTTACAAGAACTTGTCAGGAAGAGACATATTTCAGGACCATCTACATTTTCTGCAATAAAATAAAGCTGAATACAGAAGCCTTAACATTGACACAAGGAATGCCTTCATTTACTCTCAGACAAGTTTGAGCAGAAAGACAAGCAACTAGACAGCTACCATGAAGAAGTAATGTTGTGTGTGGAGTACAGGGAAGTTAGTCGGATACTACTGTGATAATTGTCAATTGAGGTCCAAGTTTCCAGGTATGAATTTGGACAACTAAGTAAAACTCTGTTGAGTAAAAAGCTTGTTCCTCCACGTGTTGGCCTATATTTGGCACATATTGTATTAAAAACTTCAATAAGAGTGAGAAAAACTGACTCATTTAGATGAGAGTTTGGAATGCCCTTCCTGCCACTGTCAGCACTCTTTTTACTCCCCTGACCTTGGGGATGACTGAGGCCTAAACCTGGATTTGTCAATGAGGACCTGTCAGCCTTTGAGCTCTGGCAGGAGATATTTTAAGGCTGCTACCAGCACATACAGCAGTGGTTTTCTGTAAAGATCCTATGTAATCTTTTGTAATGAAGAATGATTTAAAAATGTGTCTTATGCACTTGATGCAGTAAAAAAACCAAGAAAACCTACATCAGCTTTTTAAAATTCAAGAGGCACCAGTGAAGCTGAAGACAGCCTGAAATATCTCCTGTCTGATGGCTGCATACTGCTAAAAAAAGAAAACAATAAATTCATGAATAGAAATGTGAAGGCAGCTCAAGATTTTGCAAAACTCAGAAGATACAAAATAAATCTTCATTTTGAAAGGTTGGAAGATGAGTTCTCTGAAATGAAGATATTTTTCTTCTTTTCCCAAATATTACCTTTTACAGGAGGATGCTGCAGGAGGTAAATTTCAAGTTTAGAAGGTGTTGTGATGTCCTGGAGGAGTGTGTTAAATCTTAGGGCTGCAGAAAATTCTGCAAATGGCTGCAAACAAGTCAGCAGGATGCACAGGGGCAACAGTCACTTCAATTAGGGCATGCAGCTCACCCACTACCATCGCTGAGCACTTTTTTCAACCAAACAGTGAATTCCCAGCCACTTGCACCAACAGGCAAACAACAGGAAATATCTGAAATTAAAACACATATGTGAAGTCAGAATAGCAACAACATGACACGGATAAAGGTTACCTTTACCTTACTTTATAAAGCTCTGTTAAAGAGAGCTGAATACTGTGGTCTTTAGGAACATGGGATTATTCCTTCCAGCCCCTCTGGAGCCAGAGTTGCTCATTGCTCGAGTCAAGGGGTTCTCTCCCCTTCCAGTCTCATACAAACCTGGATGCTGAAATTCTCTCTCCCTAGGTCCCAGACTGAATGCATATCACCGCTCTAAACATACACTCACTAACTACAGACAAGGCTGGATGCAACACAGCAAATCCTTAGAAAGGGCTGGAGACCAACATCCACGCAAAATGGCTGGGGCAGGGACTGATGGATCCACGCTGGGCTGGAACAGGGCCCTGTGGCCTGTCGAGGGTGGGAGGGAGCCCCTGTGGGAACTTAGCAGGGACCGTCAGGACTAGTGGTGCTCTCAGGACCATGACAAGTACAAGTGAAAAAACATATTCCTCCCAAGGAATATATAAATTTGAAGGATATTTGTCTCTTTACCAGAAAGGTAGATAATAGCAGGAATAATTACTTCTCCCAGCTGAATAGAATAGCCAAAAATGATCAAAAAAAGACATACAGTACACTAAGCCAGCTCTTAAAATGCACATGTTTAATGTATATTTTAATTGCACATCTCTTAAAATATACATGCTTAGATCACAACTTAGTGATCTAAGTTTTATGCTTAATAGACATTGTTCAAATAATATCCATATGAAGAAGAATATCTATATTCCAGCACACACTGTAAGAAAATGAGTATTCTTGAGTCTACTACAAAAAACTGTGACTCAAATAGCACTCATTTGACATTAAATTTGACATTAGATCCACAGTAATAAAGACATTTTCGGTGTTAATGAAACTCATCCAACACTACAGATTTCTACCTGCTCATTGCAGTAATTTATTCATAAAGTGTTCACTTGTTTCTGGGCAATTCTGATGGAGACCTATACTCAGGACAGACATTTCTAGGACTATTTCTAAACTGGTTTCTGGCTTATCGCTGGTTTTTTTCCCTTGGTGTCTCTGTTAAGTTTCTTCAAGCAGTCAAAATCTGAAAACATAGCCCTAGTCAAATATTTTCCAAAATGAATCAATGATTGGTAGGAATAAAAATTTTTAACTTTTCACATTGGTGTGTTTTCAGATCAGCATTTCTCTGTCTGTCATACATTTTGTGAGACAGGCTGAGGGGAAATGATGTAGAATAAACAAAAAACAAAAGACCTGAAATTAAAATAGGTAATAAAGACACTATTTATTAGTAATTTGAAAATATTTTTAAAACTGTTCACACTTTCTGTCTGGAAATACCAGAAATAAGATAATTTGAGCAGCTATTTTCAAATAATCTCTTACAGGAAAGTAATATTTAGAAATTAGTGTAAAATTTATGTAAGGTAACCATGACCAGCACAACAATAGGTATGACTATGAAAGCAAAACAGAAAAGTGACAGGGCACTAACTTAGATCATCTAACAGGAATATTTCCAGGCCATCTGCCTCTGTGTCTCCCATTCCCACTTCCCACGCCTAAGTGGTCACGTGGTCACTATCTCCTAGCAGCTCACCTGAAAAGTCACCATGGCTTGCTCAGCAATGTGCATCTGCCAGGGATGACAGCAGGTCTCCTTACTCAGATTTTCCAGGAGACTGGTTTTAGCACCCTGCTGACCAGGAATCATGCAAGTATTATTCTTTTACTTTGCAAACTATTGCTAGAGATACATTAAGAACCGAGCTACAGAATTATGTGCTAATTGGCTGCACTCTCAGAGTAAGGTGCTTAAACATTTAGAATTACAAGGCTAGGTGTCACTATACATTAAAATAATTTTTGGTTCATGAGCAAAGTGTGAATCACCTTCTAATGTAAGCATCATAGTAGTTTGAAACAGCATTAAACCATTTCTCACTCTTTTTTTCTCTTATATTATCTCTTTTACGTCTTTTTTAGTCTTCATAACTTCTATAGCAGATTTCCGTTCTTCTCCTTAACATTATATTGGAATTGCCATTATGGAATACCATTTAGACAATTTTTCCATTATTCTGCTTCCTGGATATCAAGCAACAATTTGATCTATTTAGTTCATTCTTTACACTGAAAGAACTCAAAGAAAAGAAATAGTGTCAGTTTTAGATTCCTCATGAGCTCAAATTCTCATGAAATACTTTAAATTTACACCTAAAACCCAAGAATAATGTTTTGAGCTTTTTGAAAAACATAGTAAATCTCTTTTGAATCTGTCAATATTAACCATAAATTATTAGAATCTATACAAAAAATAATATTATTGAAATGAATCTTATTTTATAATGAGGTGCAGTACTTTTAAATATTCCACAAAAGAAACTTTAGGAGGAAAAAAAAATCATTCTAAACAAATATTCAGAAGAGCTAACTTGGCATTCTTAGATGCAGAACTAATAGCCTTACTCTTACAGAAACTTTTACAATTAAGGAATTAATCAGCAATATATTAGTCTTGATTAAAGCAAGTCACTTCTAAACTCAGTGAAGTCTTTCAGACTAGTCTAACTTAATTTACCCTGACGTTAGGCTACTTTAGGTTGGGTTTTTTTCCTTCTAGGAGTATATCAGATTAATAGACATTAAATCACTCTTTGCTATTACCCCTTTCATTTCTTACCAGCATCCAGGCTTCTTTACCTCCTGTATCTTTCTTCCTGTTAATTTAAGAGAAATTCCTATAGTACAGATTAAAAATAAAGATTTAAAATTGCCAATTAGTCTGATCAACATGCTTGACATTTAAATATATATGTAAAATTATTTTGCTTCACCTGTAGCTGATATTTGTGTACTTGCTACAAAATTAACTTTGCGTGTCTGATGTCTAACCTGAAGAAGTCTGCTATTGATGTTTTAGCTGAGTGTGTAAACTAAGTGGAATGGACAATTGCCTACCAGTTAACTTTTGCTGGTGGTGATTTTATCTCTGACATGTTCAAGTAAGTTAAAAAAACCCTTCTTTCCATTCTATTTAAATTTCCAAAAACTGCTTTCTCAGATGAGCATAAGCAGGTGGTAAATTGCATTACCTATAAAATTATTATTGTTGTTGTTGTTGTTATTATTATTATGATTATTATTAAAGCTTCTCTAAACACAATAATCCAGTCTTGTCATTGCTTAACTGTCTGCTGAAAAGCACTTTGAGAATATGCAGAAGAAGGTAAAAACTTGATGGATTACAGTATTAGGTTAGTAATCAAGAGAGATGATCAGTGTGAAAAGAGAGGCCTTTGATAAACAGGCAGAAAAAATAATGGGACAAAACACTGCATGTCCTGTCCATAAAAACATGAAAAATGGGATAGAGGAGGAAATGTATGCCTAAATTCCAGAGCATAGTTTAAAAATCCTAGCAGCATTGCTAGAGAAATAAAGGTTTAAATTAAATGAAGAAAATTTGGGTTTTTTTTACCTGAACTTCACAGCATTATTGAATGCCACAACTTCAGAAGAGAAGCATCAGCAATCAACAAAAGAGAAGTGCAAAGTAAACTCCAGAGAGTATATCTTCTGTAAATCCTTTGAGATCCTTTTAACTATGGAATAACTTAGAGAATCTCTTCAGAAAGTTTGTCTTCTGGTTTTTCTTTTTATGAATACTATTGCTGTTAAGCATTTGGGAGTTAAAAACTGCATTAGGTTTGCATGGCTAAGATTTGGTAGCAGGGGTTGCTTTTGTGAGAAGCTGTCAGAAGCTTCCTCCATGTCTGGCAGAGCCAGTGCCTGGCAGCTCCAAAGACTCCAAGGACTGCTCCCTGTGGAAGAGTGACCGATGTTTGAGGGGTGCTGGAGCTGTTGCTCCTGTGATGGACTAATGTTGAAGAAGTCCATGGAGAATAGTTTCCTCTGAGAGGGACCCCTTGGTGCAGCAAGGGAACAATTCCTCTAACTGGGCAGCAGGAGAAATAATGTGTGATGAACTGACCATTCCCTACCTCCCTGTACCTATGAGAGAGGAGGTAGAGCTTGTGAAGGGGGCAGGGGGAAGGTGTTTTAAAAGCTTATTTTCCTTCTCATTATTCTATTCTGATTTTGTTAGCAATAAATTCATTTATTAGCTCTAATTCTAGCCTGTTTTGCCTGTGACAGTATCTGGTGGGTGATCTCTCCCTGTCCTTATCTCAGCTTGTGAACCTTTTGTTATATTTTCTCTCCCCTGCCCAGCTGTGGAGAGAAATGATAGAATGGCTTTGGTGGGTGTTTGGCATCCAGCCAGCAGCAGCCCACTACAATAACTTTATTCAGCATTGTGGGGCTGCCATGTCATCATTTATTCCAAACGGTAGGCACCTGTTTTATTTATGGACTTGTACAACAGACCTTTTGCATTCTAAAAAGAGTCTATTGTTAAACAGTGTGCAATTCATTGAAGATCTTCAGTCAATATTTCCCCAAATAGCTATAAAGCATATGCATAATTTTCAGTCTTTCATGGATATGAATTATTTTACTGTATTTATGTATAAAATACTCAAAATAGCAAAGGTGTATCCTCGACAACCATATTTGAAATATGTTCTTGGATGCCTGCCACTGTTACCAATTTTAAGAAAATGCGTACACTGATTAGTTTCCATGATAACAGCATCTATAAATTGATTTAAACAGCAATGAGTGACAGACTACCTTTTTCTGAAATTGGCTCCAATGGTTATGTGAACAGATTCTATTGCTAGAAATGCAAGGCAGATGTTATTTTTTAACTAAAACAAGCAAAGCCTCACTTCTCTGTTCAGCACTTGCTAAATTCCCAAGTTTTCAGCAGAGCCAAAATTAGGCATATCAAATCTGTATTTTTTTAAATTTATTAATCTATGACTTTGTAAACTTATATGTCTTTGAAGAAGAATAATTAAATGATCCCTTTTTAATTCAGAGTATCATATGTTTTTAATATTAAAAGAGAGAATTATTAATATTTCTTACTTAAAAAATAAATATAAATAATTTCAGAATAATAAATGGGCTATTTAATGTGTTTACAACATTTATTCATTAATATTAAACAATTATATTTTCCCCTAAACAATTGTAGTTCCAGCAATATTTAAGCATTTCCAAAAGACAAAGGATCTATTTCCATCTCTATATATATTTTACTTCTGGTAAATATTTCATTGCTATAAAAATGCAACTTTTTAAATCATGCATTATAGAGTATCCATTTTTTGGTGATCCAACTCTAATTTCATCCTCAAAAGTTTGCTTCTTAAATTTATATTCACTATGTTTTGAGCTGTAGTCTTTGCAGTACAGGGTATAAAACAGAAAAAACTTTGTAGATTCTGAGGCAAACCAATATCTCCTTAATAGCTGTAGTTCCCTCTATTCCATATAGTCTGCTTTCTCTTATAGTAAGTTAGCATCAGAACAACACCAATGACATGCTTGACTTTTTGTTATACGAGGTAGTTCAGTCACTACTTTAGACTGTGTAAAATACCAGTGTTGTTCTCCCAGGCATATTAAATAACATCACACATGTATCCTATGAAATAGTGAAATTAATATAGATTTTTAAAATTTTCATTGAAGTTAGATTTTTTTTGAAATTTCTTAAAGCCAATTTCTACCCAGCCAGTAGATAAAGCTGTGTCATAAAGATGTTATTTCTAATGGCTGTTACATAAATTACTGTTGAATACAGTATTTGTCTTTAAAAACCTCTTGAAACACACAGTAGAAATCTGTAATTCAAAACTAATTAAAAGAGAAGCACAGAAATTACAACTATTGTTTAAAAATTCATATCTTAAGTAATAGTTTTCTGCTAGTACATTAGCTCGAACTTATTGCACCTGATTTCTGGGCAGTAGTGGAGAATTAGGTGATATAAAAGAAATGGTGCATTCTTGTAAAAGTTAAGGATGAAAGAAAAGTCATAGATGAAGGACAGGGACAATAGGTGTCTTCTCACAAGAATTCAGCTCAGCCACCCCTGCTATTCCTGTGACACTATACAGGCATCACCTCAAATCTTGGCTTTAAACAGGAACAAAAAAAAAAATTACTGGTTTTCTCAAATCCACACAACCATTTGTGTGGTGTAGTTACACCTCAGGTGCTTAAAGCACATTGTATTCTTCAGGCAGGCAACCAGGACTGGTCTCTAACGCCCTGATTTGGAAAAACTGAGATCTGTTTCTTTCTTGAGAATATTCACTGTATTCACATTGAAATCCATTTTTACCTCATCTGAATCGTTACAATAATTATCATCATTAAAACTGCAAGTGTGTCTGTTTTTTTCCCTATATATTCTTTTAAGGTGGACCTTGGAGGGTCCAGAAAATGCTGATAAGGAAATTCAGCTTATAACAGAAAAGTAACTTTTTCTGACAGAGACATTTACAGTCTAATACATTTAACTACATATACATAGCTGTCAAATATTGAATACAGTAATTTATGCCACCTAGACAGATAGGATAACAATGCATAGAGACAGGAATTCTATCTGCCGCTGCAGAGTCTGCATCGCTAAGTCTCTATCTAAGGTGTAGGGCCAGTGTTTTAATCTACTGAGTTGAATAGCACCAATATCATTCCAGCAGACTTATCAGCATGTGCTGGCTTTTTTTTTCCTCTACCATCTGCAGCATATGCAATCACATTGCAAGGAAACCAAAAATCTCCCACTGAGGTAATTTTTTGTTGTTCCTACTGCTTGCTTAGAAGTACATAACCTACCACCAGGAAGCATAATGAAAAGTATCTACTTCTCTTGTAAGTTGCCTTTTATTTTGGGCAACTGTCACCAAATCAAAGAGCTGGTTTAAACACCAATTATTAACCAGATCAATGAAGACTCCAACACTGTAAATATGATAATTGCTGAACAGAAAAAGATGCATGCTACATTAGGGACAAAATGGAGTGATGTTTTCTTCCTGGAAAGAGACTGTACATGGTTTGAATTTTTCTTTTATTTTTTTACTTTGTTGCTTTCCTGATGAATATTGACGTTTTTCTGTAGAAAGTAATGTCATAATTCAGCATAAATAGCAAGCTCTACACCCATAACAAATTTAATAAATGAATAAAACGAATCCCTTGAGCATAAAGCTTAGTCTGACTCTAGGTTGTGGCACCTGACTTCATGGATGTAGAAATTTGCAAGAGCAGTCTAGACATTTTTGCATGCTTACTATGGCAATAGTAAAAGGAACCCAAAAGGAACTGTGGTGTTTCTTACCCAGTAGTTATTACACCAAAACCAATCCTCCATTTAGCTGTTTAGCATTTATGTATTTCTCATGTGTACATTCAGACTGTCTTTAGTCATGAACATTTGCAGGTGCTGGAAGTCAGCTGTAATGGTTTCTTTTGTTTACAGAAGACCTGTCAGTGAATGCAGTTACCTTGAGAGCTAATGCCATTTCAGTGTGTCTTCTCAGCATCTAGACCTTCCCAGTACATGGAGGATGCTGTTCGACCCTTAGACTGACCAGTGTTTTACCTCTTAGAATTATTATACCTTTAATATGCTGTTCTCTGAGAGACAGAACTTATTCCTTTCTCATTTTCTAGCACATCCTCCACAGTGGTAGCATTAGCCTAAGGTGAAAAGTGCCTGAAACAGGGCTATTCAGTCTGTTACTGTGCATGTTTCTCATAGGAGTAATTGGAATAAAGAGGCCTCTTACCCATTCTTGCAAACACAGTCTTTATAATTTTTTTTTCTATATCACTTAGCAGTTCTACTTGCACTTCAAAACAAGTAAGGACATAAATATAAAATGGCTCTAATAGTAATAACATTGCCTGCAGCTGCCAGGAACAGTTTGTACCAAGGAAACTCTGGGCATATGTTGATGTGACAGCCATTGGCAGGGCTTGGTTGCATATGCTGCACTGTCAAAACACCTTTTTAACTATCTCAGAGGGATTCTGCTATTTTCCTCTTCATTTTGAGATAAAATATAGAAAACAAATTAGTTTCTTGGAACTTTCTTTTTGAGGAACCACAATGAATTATGCTGTTTCTTCCTGCTAAGTTTTAGTATGCTGTTCCCGTGTCCATGACATCTGACTTAATTTCTTTCAGGGTAATAGATATAATGTCATAATAGTATAGTAATTTTTTTCATAACTGTAGATTGATAGCCTGCATATCTAAAGTAATTATGATTGGGTGTTCTAGAAATGTTAATACTGTTCATTTCTTAGAGGTAAACAGAACACATAATGCTTTCTTCTATATGAGAAAGAGTCAGACACATCATATGCATACATGCACTTGAGTTTTTGTATTTGTGTATGTATATGTACAAGCATGAACTCATTGAATATCTTTAACTATCACCTTTCCTAATAGCAAAAGTGAAATAAACTTGATTTCCCCAGAAAGAAATTTTCCTATTCATCCTTGAAGCAAAAGAAGAGAAGCAAAACAAAACATAAAATGCAGACCCAGTCTTAAAATATTTTCTTATTCCAAAACTCTTGAAAAAAGGATGAGTTTAGCAACCTATCCAAATGAAAAAGGAATGGGTCCAAATCCATTAGAGTCAGAGAGATTCTTTCTATTAACTAAAATAAGTTTGAGATGAGACTCATGGCACATGTTTTTTAGTGATTTGTACTAAAAATGTGAAAGGAATGACAAAAACATATTAAAATTACATCCAGAAAGCATGCTTTTTTGCTATACTAAAAATAGATGCTAGATCATCTTTAAAAAGAGAGCTCATCAAGGTTGTTGAATAACCAGAGTAATAGCTGTCCAGATGCCATAATGAGATTTATGTAAAGTATTGCGTGGGCAGAAATTATAATTGCTTTTTTCGTTGTTGTTGTTGTTGTTGTTGTTGTTGTCACAGAAGAGAAAATTTCATTTTTCAATTTCTAACCTTGTGAAGTTCAGTTAAGAGGCAGATATTACAGTTTAACTGCAGCTTATCACTACCTATATGGTAAATGCATATATTAAAAATGTATGCATATCTGGTAGTAAAATTTCCAAGTCTTAGCCTAAAATCAGATGATACAAAATATTTCTCTGATATTTACTATGCAATTTGAGGTTTATGAGCATGAAATGCTTTTCAGTTTTCAACTGGGGGGGGGGGGGAGGGGAGAGAGAATGCAATACAAGGTAAGATAAGGGATTTATTGTGAAAAAGCTCAGATAAGCAGCAGAGAAATTTGAATGCAAAGCAATAGATTTGCATGAGGATAGATTAAAAGGTCTAAGACACTGCTTACAAAGAAATTGAACTTACACCCCAAAAGTTCTAAAACCATTTACTTTTTTAATGTGTACTTTCTTTTACTTCATTTCTGATGTTAAAACATTGTCTAGTGCAACATCACTTCTGCAGCACAGGAAGCCCACAAGGAACAAGCATTTCTGGTAGGAATCCATAAATGAATCAGAATAAAAGGTGGGAAGGTTAAAACTTTTTGAGGCAGAGAATACAGAGAGTGAAACAAAGAAAAAAGAAAATGAGGAAATGACAGAAAGAGAGAAAAAAAGGATGGGAGGACAGGAAAGTAGAAGGAAGAGGGAAGGAGGGAGGGAGGGAGGGAGGGAGGGAGGGAGGGAAAGGAAAACTGTTCTAAAGGCCTTCTCTGAATGGGGTTATATAGAGGACAATTAAAATAAAAGTATTCATCAGTGTCTTTTCCTTAGTGATGGAAAGTTTTCTGACACGTTTCTAGCATTTGCAGTGAGCAGACCATTGGGTCACATGGGGATAGGGAATAGGGTGAAAGGAGAGAAAGAGATTATTACAGATCATTGAAGGGTTTTGTTACCATTAGATTAATGAATTTAGATGAACTGTACTATTCAGCAGTGCTAAAGCCACAATGCCATTATAATCACAATCAGAAAATCTCTTGCTAAAACATTCATTAGCATGAACATATATAATATGATGTTATATATGTTGCCAACACAGTTTTAAAAAGGCAAAACTTAAAAAAACCCCAGTGATATTTAATGTCAGTATTTCTGTTAATATTTTGGTAATTGTATTGTAGTAATCCTCCACAGTACAAATTATGTTGAAGTCCACTCAGGGAAGTTGAATATTAGATTCCTCACTTCCATTTCTCCACTGTCTGTTTTATTCTATTCATAATGTTACTGTATCTGGATGCAGAAAATTTTCATCTAAAGTCCAAATAAAATATATAGAATACAGAAGAAACAAATATTATTCTAAGAAATCTAATAAAATTAGCAATGAAATGTAATCAATGAAAGTATTTGCAAATTAGATGAAGTTCCTCAGAAGGACTACTAAAAATTGAAGTGTTAGACCTCTATTTTCTCTGGACATTACCTAAAAATATTTTTTTTCAACCCTTACCATGCAGCGTACATTTGTTACTGACAAATATGTATGCTCAGTGCAAATGCAGAAAAGATTGAGGGGTTTTTTGTAACAAAATTTTTGATTTATGGAACAAAAAGCTACATGCAGTAGTTTATTAAAGGATGTCTAGTTCACTTTTGTCTTAATTTAATGAGGAAATAAATTCCAGGACACAGTGAAGTTTGCCGTTCTCATAAATGTGCTTCAAAAATTAAGCAGTGGGGGACCCCTAAATTGAATCCAATAAAAAGCATTTGAAATTACATTTTAAAAGTGCTCAGCAACAAATTATTTTTAATTGTTTATATTGACCTTGTTTTTCCAATTAAAAAAAATCCTCTTTTAATGTTTAATGTTTCCCTGAATAGAAAAGATTTAATTAGGCTTCATTTGCACAATCAGGAATCATGAACTGTTTATAATTTGCATCGCAGAACTGTGGAGTATCATTAAGGTTACTTTTGGCATGGTCGTTATAAGAAATTGTATTGAATAAATATCTACAGCCTAAGGTCGAACATTATAATGAAAGTATAAATCCTTATCTGAAAACATAATTGTGCTTTTCTTCCCCTGGATATTACTCTCCACTGTAGAAAGGCTGCAAAATGGAAGTAGGTCCAGCATAGGATTGATATTTAATCAGTTACAATACAATCATTTTGAGGAAATTTTCATGGCTTATTATACTAAATTGCTAAAAGTCTTCTCAGTCACTTTTGGTGGGTTCCAGGCTTAAAGAAAAGAAAATAATTTATTGTGAGTAAAAGCTAACATGAAATCCATTTCTCCTTTTGTAGCTTTCACTATTCTTGTATTACTATGTTTACCACTGTCAGACAAAAATCTCTTGAGTAGTGTGAGAATATTTTTGATAAACACTATACATAGAAAATGCTCTCTTTCTATTTATACTACATACACTTAAAATAGTCATCCTAATTATTTGTTAATTGGAAGCAGAGTTCATAGGCAACAATTATTTTAGTGTAATTTGTTTTTCATCTGTTTTTTGACTTCTGTAGGACAGAGGGAAGGGAAAAATATGTAGTACTGCCAAATATTTCTTCAAACACAAATGTACCAACAAACATAACTGATTAGTGACTTGGCCTGAAAAAGTGCTCACCTTTTTTTCATCTTCAGAACTGAATAGCAGAAGATGTTTCATTCTGGTAGACAGAATGAGATATCAGTGTAGGAATCATGAAAGAGTACTAAAAAAAAGTGTTGCTGGAGGAAGGCAGCTACAAGATACTACAAGGTATCTTACCTCTTCACATCCCCATGTTTACTTTGAAGTAAAAAAATTAAAAATTAAAATTCTAATTTCCCATGGATAAAGTTTCTCTCTGGCAATCCGTACTGTAAATACAAATAATAGGGACCTCTATTCATACTTTCTGGATCTGTAACCCAGTCACTTTTTGCACTACTGCCAACTTACACTGAGCAAGTAGAGAAAAGAAAGAAATTGTAATGAGATTTTGAGGAGTTGCTCTCCAGAATCTTTTGCCCTTCACTTGTCAGTCCTAAGAATTGGAAGTTACAGGAAGGCAAAATTGCTTGAGTAATGAGGCCTGGTTTTCCATCACTAGTGCAAGCATTTGAGCTCCACTTGGAAAACACCTGAATATATAAATTCAACTAGCTCTAAGTTTTGACCAGCAAAACACTGCCTATTCAATATGTGAGTACACATTCAGCAGAAGCTGAAAAATAAATGACAATTCTTGGTTGCACTTGCACCATGCTGATTTAATGTAAAGTGTGATAGCTTCAGATATGTTATTTTCAATAATATTAATTCAATTCCATAGAAAAACATTGTATTTATTCATAGCAGAATAGCAGATGCAGCTGAATTGAGTTAGCTTGAATGGATATGTGTTGTCTTGAAATATGCATTGGATGAGCAAGTATTTCTAACTGAAAAATCTGGAGTTGAGAAATAAATATATTGATGCAAATGAAAATGCATTGATTCAGCAAAAAATTACTGGCTCCTATAAATATATGTTTGGAAAGAAAATCTATTTTTATACAAAAAAGAATTCTATTATTTGGATCCTGTGTTTGATTTAGGAATCAATTGACAATATATCCAATTCAACAAAATAGGCTTTATTTCTGTGTCCATTGCATGTATCTTCCTGAAATTGTACTGTGTTAAAAACTCAAACAAACACAAATCCAAGTGTTTCCAGTCTCAAAGGCTTTGTAACAAACCCATGTAGTTGAACCCTGTCAGCCTTTACTAAATTTTGACAATTTATTTTAAATTCTTTAATTTTCAGTTGTCTTTATTTACATTTCTGAGACATCAATTTCAATAATGGATGAGCTGTCCATTATTAACAGCTATAATTTCCTATTATTGCCCGTCATTCACAGCTGTGTCTTTGCTTGAATTAGCTCCATAAGCCATTTTTAAACCACTTATTCTTCCAAACTTGTGTTCAGAGAAGACTTCAATTCTACCTTTTCCTGAGGAATGGAGTAGCTTTCTTGTGGATTGTCCTTTTTCATACTTCACTAGAAACTGAGTAAGTTTCCTCTTCCTTGGAAATTAGCAGAATTCAAATAGAAGCATTGCTGTCTTCCATTACAAATTTGTTTCTATTTTTTTTTTAATAAGAAACAGACTTCTATTTGCCTGTTTCTTAGTGGGAGCTTCATCTTTTGCTATAGAATTTACTAGGAAAATATGATAATCATAACAAGTAGTATCCCACTCCTTCCTAAGCCAATGATATTTGTGATTCCATGAGCTTTTTATGAGTTCTAATACCAAAAAAATCATATCAGAAAATCTGTCAAGTATAATTTTTCATAAAATAATTCTATTTTTAAATATGTGATAACTTTTGAATTTATTTTTCAAATTCTATCACATTTAGTATCTGTTTCATGCCCCACTGCAAAACCAGTCTTTACATTTTCCAGTTTCCTAGACTGATAGCTTTTAAGTCCAATAACATACTACTTCCTATCTTACCTCCTGATTCCTCTGTACTGAGTTGTTGATACCTTATTTCATCCCCATATCTACTTTCTTTTCTTTCTGGTCTTTCTTTGTCTTTCTGCACAAACACTTCACAAACACTATTAAAGCCAGAGGGGCAGCCCCCTACCATTCCTTTCATTGAATTGACTCAGTTCTTGGACTAGAGTCCTGAAAAAAAAACAAACAAATTGAAGCACTCAGTTACACTATATTCCAGTTCTCTGTGCTGAGACATTCCTGCCAGTAAGTAAAACTTTCAAATCTAATAGAGTGTAGTATCAGTAAAGTCAGCTTTTGTAATGGATTTTATATAACTAACTTTCAGAAAAAGTGGATTTTATAAACTTACCTAAGGAACAACAGAAGCCGTTTACAAGCATCCAAAACACTGCACAATAGTCTGCAAAGCTGAATAGTAGACCCAGAAAGTAACATCAGCAGTATTACTTAGATCATGTCCTAGTGAAACTAGGACAATCAAAGGTTTTTCCTGTTTCTGGCAGATGAGTCCTCAATTTACTGACCACTAGCTGGTGTTCAAGATCAAAAATGCAAACTGAGCTTGAAAAATTAATTTAAAAATAAAATTAAAATATTAATATTTCAGAAGATATTTCTATAATTAAAATGTATTGTATTAGGAAATTTTGAAGAATGTTAAGTTAGAAACTACACTGCATTCCTATTGCAGATTTGCTTGGACTGTTCTCCAAAATGGACTAAAGCAGAAATCACAGAGTTGAAAACTGGTGGAAGTAGAGTGGTCAGAATTGTAATTCCATGCACTGGCTTCTATATTTCATATTACAAGGAAGGAGGGAAATGGAAGCAGTATTTTGATAGCATGATAACTTGGCTGAGGATTTTTTTTGCACATAAAAAACCCCAAAAGGATGAAAAAGGGAATACAAAATAATAGCATATGAATTAGAAATAAAATTCACCTGACAAATACCATCTGCACATCTATATGTTAAAAGTACAAATGACATGCTGAGCTTGTTTTGACAGCTAAATGAAAAAACAGTGTTTTTGAACACATAGAGGAAAACAAATGATTGAAGACAGGGACCACTTAAGTTTCTGTGTGTAACTAAATATAATTGAAATAAAGATGAAAGTTACATTAAAATAATTATAGCAATGATGAAAAAATAATATGAAATACATAATTACATGCACACTGTTATACATATCAAACAGCTGGTCAAATCATCAGCTAGTGTAGATTGTTTGTTCAGTTAGCTGTAAATATTTAAACAAGAAAACATATGATATTGGCAAAAGAGCGAGAGGTGAAGATGGGAAATTATTTTCCCTCACCATCAAACAGAGCTATAGTATAAATAGTTTCAAACACTTCTGAAACCTTTGAAATAGCTGTGTTGTTCTTCTTCTAAAGAAAGCAAGAAAATGCCTTGGTGATGTTACTCAGTTCAGATGACAGAACCAAGTTCTTCTGATTGTGATAAGAGACTTCAAAGTATGTCTGTAGAGGCTCCTTTTTTTCCCTTTCTCCCAAAGACTACTTATATGAAGTAGAGCAGTTCTGATGGGAACAACTGAAATTTCATTACTTCCTCCTCAAAAAAGAAATGTCTCACTACAAGCAAGATGGCTAAATTCAGGTGTTACTTCTGACTGAGGCAGGTATTCAGTTCTGGATTTGACCTGAATTTATTTATCATAAGGCTACTGGTTCTGAAACTGAGATCATTTCACCAATTAAGATTATATTCAATCTGGTATTCTCCCCCCAAAAAATGCATTTGGGAGAAGCTACCATTTTCTATCAGTATGAATGCAACAAAACAGTTTCCAAAATATTCTGATGAAAAGAATTAATATCCTGTAACAATATCCTCTGGCTAATTAATACAAAATCAGTTTTGTGAGTGTGCCTTTGATTAACATCCATCCTACCAGGTCACATGCTTTCCCCTTAGAATTTTATTTCTGTGGGTTTTTGAAGATACAATGGCATGGAGTTTAAAATTTTTGCTGTTTTTCAGAGGGCTTACCAAGTGTAGGGTACGATGTTTGGAAAACTGAACAGGTTTCACTCCAAAAAAAAAAAGAGAGAAGTTTTGAAGAAAGAAAACTCAGCTCAAACTACTCTTTGAATCATAATGTGCAGCATATGGATTTAAATCTCTGACCTTAAGTTTTCCATCTGTAAAGTTTTGTCTTGATTCACAAAGAAAGCTGAAAAAATAGCTTAGCAAAATAAGAACAACCCCATGCAAAGACCTATATATTTTGTCTGATTTCAAAAGGGGGATACATATTTCATGCAAGGAAAAAATATGGACCATATATGTAAATACAACATATTGGTTTTTTATTTCTGTTCTAAAAGCATAATCTTCAAAAAATTCATTCTGCATTATTCAAGACATAACAGGGCACTTTATACCACTCATAAGTTTTAAAGTAAGGTTTCTTGGGTAGGTTGGGGTTTTTTTTGGTGTTACATGGAATAAAATATCAATAAGGACATGTGTTTTAATGAAATGACGGGATTTTTTAGGTTCACAAAGAAACCTAACCCTGTTAGGTTTTTATAACCCTGTTATATTTTTGGAGAATATGCAAGACAGTTATTTTTTAAAATGAGAAATGATGGTCTATATGGGTACATAAGGGTAGTAATAGTAATAATTAATGGATGCAAATAAAATATTAGCAACAGAATCACAAAGGGAGCAGTGATACAACAGCAGCTGAGAATTAAAGTAATAAGTCACAGCACTCCCATTTCCTAAGCTCTGGAGAGAAGCATGGAGGTTTGCCACAGTCCCATAATTAACCCTTGTGTCATACCTGATGAAGATTTAAAATTGCACTCCTGAGAGAAATAAGCCAATGGCAGGGGTGTTGAACATCATCCCAGGGCCCTAAATGATATTCAAAAGACCAGGTGACCAAGCCTGTTCTGAGGGTCTGTTAGCATGGAAATTTTTGTCATTACACAGGTATTCTTTGCCCTTATTGCTTTTGGGATTGCATTTTCCTAAGAAGTCTTGCCCATTCTGAGTCTCAGATAATGTGTGGCTCATTTTCTTGACTGTAACAAACAAGTGGTCCAGCAACCAGTGAGCAATCTGTGGAATGCAAATAGGAAACTATTTCCTTTGGGGGAAACTTTTCTCTTTTTTTTGGTGTGAATTTTGAAACTCTAAAGGATAACTGTAAATGAATCAGCAAATGTAAAGAGATTGAAATTCACTGTTCTAAATCTATATTTCAGGAAATGAGTGACTTGTGGCAAGAGAAAGTGTACTAAAATACAGAAAATATGTGTTTTTTAATGAAAAGACCAGACTTCTGATAAAAAGACCATGTCTCCCAGTATTTGTCTGTATTTCTAAGTGACACTGCTTTGATTGCATCAGTTCTTGCTCTTTGCACAGTGCACATTGCTGGTGAAGCACATTCCTACACATAAAGGGCTTATACTAAGCTGAACTGCAATATCTTCATGCAGTTAAAACTTCATCCCCATAAGAATCCAGTCCTGGATTCTTTATTTATTTAAGACAAGAAAACTTGTCTTAAAGTAATATAATTTCAGTAATATCATCAGTTTCTGTATAAAATTGTGCAGCCAATGCAGTGAATTAAAAACAAAATAAAAATAAACAAAAGACCACACTGAAAATAAGCACAATCCATGGTTTTCCTAAAAGCAGAGTGATAGTTCACCATCTGATTTATATTATTTTAATACCCAAGCTTCATTCCGTTGTATTTTGGATTGGGTAGGTAATAATCTGTGTTTTTATTTCTTCATTCTTTTTCTTTCCACATTCCTTCCTCCCTAGGTGCACTACTCCCAGTTAAAAAGCTGAAAACTGAATGATAGATGAGACATAGATAGAAATAGAGATGATAGAGATAGATGCCTGTAGATACATATATATATATATATATATATATATGCATATGTATAAATTAATATTTTCTGTAATCTAATCTACTGTTCAATCTGTTCAGTGAGCAGGCTGAAATGTTCATAATGCAGTTGCCCTGGAAGATTGTTCCTGCTGCATTCTTTGCCTGGAAGACACCTGTTCAGCAATTATATGGCCAGCAGTACATTAGCAACATTGCCTGCTGGATTGCAGGTGTTTGAATCTATAGGGAGAAGGTCATTACACTGCCATTTCTCTCCATCTGGCCCTAAGAAAGCTAAGTGCATATGGGCCACTGAGATTGCTCACTTCAGAGGATATTTCTCTGTCCATTTATCATCAAACAGCACATGCCGCACTGCCTGAATTTCTAAGGTGCTAGCCATTATTAATTTTTAGTTGAGAGGCTTATTAGAGGTACTGTTCCAAGTGGATTTACTCCTTAGTCTGCACAAACACTAACAAAATACCTCAAAATTCCTGTGTGTGGACTCCCTTCGTTTGCCTGATTTTACTGTAACTTGGAAAAAAATTGTTCTGTGCAGCAAGATGCTTTGGACCTGGATTTTTACACTGCCTGCTGATGTCAGCAGAAAGCTTGGTAGCAAATATTTCAGTGTAGAGACACTGACACTGACCTGCCAAATGTGAAAGAGTTGAGGTATTTTTTTTCCTTTGTTGAATTCACTTGTGATCACACATCAATCAAAAGGGTAAAACCAGAGGACGAGGATGTGCATTTCACTAAACCACATTAGGGTAACATTATTTCCATAAATTCATTGAAAGATAAACATTAACATTAAGAGGGAAGGAAAAGTTTTTCAGCTTTTCACAGCTTTCTTACTGGAAATATGCTGGTAATTTGCCACTGGCAAGTCCAGCAATGACTCTGAAAGCTCTTTATTATGCTTATAATTACTTCTCACTGTTTCTATGCAAATCCAGATATATAGCTAAGTAGAGAGGTAGAGCTATGCCTTGTGTGTATCAAATGGATAAAATTTACCATGAGAAGTTTAATGGCCCAAGTATAAAAATAAGTAATAAGATTTAATGAAATATCTTGGCTGAAAATAATATTAATATATTGATCCCTTAGATGGAAAGAAATTGGAGCAACTTGTAAAGATACAGAGGAGTCTATATTTAAAATTGATGTGTTTATGGATATTGCTGTATGGTGTATTTGGCTACAACAGACAGAAACAAACCACATGATCCAGAACACCCTCTGCAGTCCTATCTTCTTACCAAGTCAATAAAGAAAGGAAAATCTTTAAAAAAAGAAGCACTGTGATGCTTCTCTCAAAGGAAAATATTTGGCCTGCAAGTCAGTTTTCTGTTCTCACTGGCTACAAAGAACCACAGAATGGTTGATGTTCAAAAGGACCTCTGGATGTCACCCTGTCAAACCCTAATGCTTAAACAGCCAATGAAGTGCAGACTACCTGGGCCTGTAGACAGTCAGCTTTTGAAAACTTCTGAAGATGGAGACTGCAGCCATAAGCGATCTTCAACATCACAGTAAAAGAGTGTTTCCTTATGTTCAAACAGAACCTCAGTATTTCCTCTTCAGCTTATTACCTCTCAAGAATACTGCCATAGATGCTAGTGATAAAAAATAAGTAACAGAAATTAAACAGGAGAAGCTTTATGCAAACTACTCATCCCTCATAAAACTACTAGTAAAACATTTGTCCATCTTCTTTTCTATATCTCTGTGAAAGCAATTCTACAAGTATATGCATAAAATTAGAACTTATTTTCTTGGATATCATTATTAAATTATATCCAATAAAACAAAAATTTAACTGAAAAATAAGACCCTCTTGTCCTCTGAAGAGGGGAAATGATGATGTAAGTGCTGATCTCTTCTCCTTGGGATTCAATGACAGGACATGTAGGAATGGCTCAAAGACGCAACAGGGGAGGCTTAGACTGAACATTAGGAATCATTTTATTACTGAGAAGGTGATCAAAACCTGGATCAGGCTTCCTAGACAGGTGGCCAATGCCCCAAGCCTGTCTTTGTTTATGAGGCATTTGGACAATGCCCCTCAGAACATGCTTTAACTTTTGATCAGCCGTGGTTTTGTCAGGCAGTTTGACTGGATGATCATTGCAGGGCCCCCAACAGAAATATCCTGTTCTATTATATTAATTTCTATTACATTCTATTAAAAAGCCTTAGCCTTTTTTTTTTCTTTTAAAATTCTTTTTTCTTCTTTATTTACTTTAGGTTTTGTTTCTGTGGTGTTTTTTGTTGTTGTCATTTGGGGTTTTTTTTAATTTTTTTTTTTTAATCCTAGTTTGGTTTTGGTTGGGTTTCTTTGTTTGGTGGTGGGTTTTTTCTTCTTCTTTTTTTTTTTTTTTTAATTTCCTCATTTATTGTTGTTGTAGTGATAGAATAATATTAAGTTGCTCTGCAGAATAATTCCAGTTTTTCAAAATCAATTGTGCTAACTAAAATGTAAGATCATCATCACTAGATGTAACAATGGATTATAGTCTTCTTTATTGCCTGGGTAGGTAATTACTTCATTAAGTTTTTAAAGGAAGCTCCATAAATCCAGATATTTTTTGTTTTCAACAGTTTTCTGATATAATTTTGGGACATACTTAAGATCATATACTATTCTCATCATGGCTAGTTTATGTGAAACTATTAGCCTAAGTGCCTATCTTCTCTCAACAAAATAATATCTTCAGGGTTATCCTAAAGAACAAATCCTAAAAATGTAATGGAACTAAATAATGAATAGAAAGATTGTTCTTTTATTATGCTGTGGACAAGTCTTTTCTTGGTGTACTTTTCCTTATCTGTGTATTAGCTTTTTACTGACCTGCCTGTAGTGCTGAAAACTCTGGCTACTTCTTGTTAAGATGCAGGTAGGTGTGAGACAGGGTATGACTCAGGCAAAGAAAAAAGAAATACAATGAAGAAGCAAGAGAATGGTAAATAGAAATAGAAGAGATCTGATGTGATAGGAATTATTGTAAAATCAGATTGGTATTTGTGTAGCATGATTTAGTGCAGTCAGTTCAAAAGCCACTTTGGGAAGTAGTGGAACAGTGACTAATAAACAAATATGAATAAAATTTCCTTTACACAGCAAAGCAAACTAGTGTCAAAAGACATAGGCTTTGATTTTGTAGGGGTTTAGCACTACAGAAGACATTAGTGAAGGTTAACAAAGCTGCTACTTATTATAATGTGTGTTCACCTTTTTTCTTTTGTTTTTTGGTTGAATTTAAAAGACATTAATAAGAGAATCTTTAGCTAAACCATTTGCCTGACTGGTGAGGTTCAATTATTGAAAGCTTGGATAGTACATAGCTGTCAGCATTTTGACACATGAACTGATTAAATTTACAGTGCCTAGTTCTTTCAAAATTTTCAGTTTTATAGTATTCAATGGATTAAAAACTACATATTACACAACAGGAAATTAAATAATTTATTAATAATATTTTACACAGTTTAAAATTATTACTCAAATATTTTTTAATTTCAGTATCTTTTTTGTATTGCTTTTTATAGTAATCTAAATGTCGAAGTATCAAAATAATTTACAATTTAAAATTTTATTTCTCGAAAAGTTCAGACATAATAAAGAACATTTCTGTTTTAAACTGGCAGCTGCATTTAAAACTGTTAATTTGAAAGTGCTCAAGTCTTATTTTAAAAATATATGTATGAGATTATAATTTAATGTAACAAAGACTTCTCCTTTTTTGCAAATTACAAATTCCTATGTAAATCCACTATAGCTTTCCTATTTGTAACTGTAGTGATTGCAGAAAATCTCAGTAAATATGGACTATATGTGAATTTTGAAATTGCTGGAATGAGGTAAAAATAAACTTTTTAAAAGAAGGACAGAAGACTAGTTTTCTCTAAAAGATAATTTTTTTAGAAAAAAATTTAAGTATCAATGAAGAGTATCTAAAGTAGAATCAATTGACATATCTTGCTTAGGTTTTGAACATGTTTCATACAGGTTGCAACAAATGGTGAGAAGAAAGCATTTTCATAGATTAAAAACACTGAGAAAACAGTAATAAAGAATCAATTTGGATAATGTAAAAACAAGCACAGTTTTTGTGTTTCAAGAAAACTGCTGCTTTGGAGATTTTTGTTCAGTTAACTATTTTCCAGAGATAGATCATGTATCAATTTTGACCAAGTAAATCCCTACATCCAGAACTTTCAGGTCTAAGGAGGGAAAATATTCCATTTCAGAATTTGATAAAACAGTATTTATATGGGTATTAGCTAATACTGAGAACTAAAGTTATTGTGTATTATGCATAGCTTTGACTCCAAAACTTTGCAAGCATGCATGTCTTTTATTAAAGCATTGCAATATGTGAGTGTACTATTCTATTACAGCACAGCAGACACTTTGTTAATGTGTTGCATTTATTTAAGTACAAATCTTTTCTGTTAATGTTTAATAACATATAAACTATTAATGAAATTTGAGACATGATTAAACAAAAGACCTAAACCTTAGCATTTTTTACATGAAAAATTCACAAAATACAATTAGGCTTTATTCCTGAAGAATATTGTACAGAAGTTTGATGCCTATACAAAGCCATTCTTCTTTCTGTGTTTTTTTTTTTGTTTTCTTCAGCTGTAAATTAAATAAATTGTAGACATGTCTTTCTAATCTAGTGCTCTTCTGTGGTGGAGTGACTGCATCAGTGAACACCTGTCACCGTAGAGCAGGACGGTAACGAGAAGACTCCAAGTCAAAGGCAAAGAGAATGAACTCTGATTTGTTTCAAATGCACCGCTCCATATATAGAGAACATTGTGCGGACTAATTTCATTGGTCTTAGAGTAAAAACATCTCACATCATTGGTGCGCTCTGAATGACGCGCGGTGGCAGAACATATCTATAAACAATGTGAACAACAAGATAGATTAGAGAATTATTTACATTCTTTCCCAACTGTCTCCCAGGCTCTCTCCTGGTTAGAAAACCTTCTCTTTTTCTCTCTGACTGAACTGAGAATATCTACAAACACCCACATCTGTGACCTACCTGGATACTTGTAAGGGTTTTGATATAGTCCCCCACAATGTTCTTGCTGCTAAATTTAGGAGATAGGAGTTTGATTGATGAACTGTTAGATGGATAAGGAAATGGCTGGATGGCCATATCCAAAGATTTGTAGTCAGAAGAATTATAGTTCCGTGTCTAAGTGAAAATCAGTAATGAGTGTTTACCCAAGGTAAGGTCTGTACTAGGACCAAGACTATTGATTATTTTCATCAATGGCATAGTCAGTAGAATTGAGCTCACCCTCAACAAGTCTGCATACTACACCATGCTGAGTGGTGCAGAAGATTTGTTAGAGGGAATAGATGCCATTCAGAGGGAGCTTGAAAACTTCGGGAGTGGGGCCAAGTGCAAGGCTTTGAGACAGAGTTGGATGCAACTCCCAATACTGAGACCAAGGAATGGATGAATTTAGAGTGGCCCAGCAGAGAACAACTTGGGGATATTTGTGGGTGAAAAATTAGACAGGAGTTGCAGTCTGTGTTTACAGTTCAGGAAGCAAATTGCATCCTGTGCTTCATCAAAGGAAGGATGGTCAGCAAGTCCAGGGAGGAGATTCCCCTGCTCTACTCTGCTGTCATGACATCTCACCTGGACTATTGCACCCAGGACATGAAACACATAGATCTTTTCAGTCAGGTCCAGAGGAGGGCCATGAAAATAGTCAGATGACTGAAACACCTATCCTATGAAGAAATGCTGACAGAGTTGGGATTGCTTAGTCTGGAAGAAGAGAAAATCCTGAGAAGATCCTCTTTCAGCCTTTCAATTCTCAAGGGGCTAATAAAAGAGGATAGGACCAGTTTACTAGGGCCTGTAGTAACAGGGCAAGGGGCAGTTGTTTTAAACTGAAATTAGTTAGGGTTTAGACTGGAAAAAAGACATTTTCATGATGAGGGTGGTGAGACACAGGAGTAGGTTGAAGGTGTGGATGCCATCAGGATGGTCAGGCTGGATGGGGCTTTGAGCAACATGATCTTGTGAAAGATATCCTGGCCCATAGTGGGGTCTTGGACTAGCTACTATTTGAAGATTCCTTCCCACTCAATTCTATGATTCTGTATCCTACTAGCTATTCCACAGTGACTGTTGGATACTAGACAAGGAAAGCTTGAAATTAAACTGAACATTTTCTTTTTCTCTGCAGTTGTTTTTATTGCTGTTATGAGACTCCATGCTGGGATCTTTTCAGTCAATTCAGTTCACTTTTCTTTCTACTTTTTTTTCTGTAAAAAAAGACATCTTTCATTTATTAATGAATGTAAAATTAAATTTTTCATTTCAGGAAGGAAAAAATACCTCAATAACATTTAGTAATGTTTTGCTAGTCTAGGTGCTAAAATCCCAAACATTAACTCCTTCAAAAAAGATTTTTTTTCTATTTCTTCATTCAGTCTGTGGTAGAATTATGAAGTCATATTTGTCAGGAACCTGTAGCATAGATAGGTATACATTTTCACCTGTTCTGAGGGTGCACTATTACTTCATAATTTCTCTTGTAATTACCCAGAAAATCTCCCTGATTACTTATAAATACTACTGAATTTATTGAATACTTGAAATTGTTTGTCTCTTTAGTGAAATAAGACATTTAACCAATGACCATAAATAAAGCTCAAAGGCATTAAGTACCTCAACTTCCAAACAGCATCTCTGACCTGAACGTAACCTAAATATGAACTATAATAATAGACAAGTACATTTATTTGAAGTCAGACCCAGGGGAATTTACATAAAATTTTCAAGACCATCATTCAGTTCAGATGTAATTGGTATCTATTTGGCATCTGGATTAGCTTATCTTTGGAGTTCTCTTCCAGCCCAAACTATTCTAAGATTCTATGATTCTATTCAGGAAGAAATTAATGACAATACATTTAATGGCTACTTTAGACATTAAATTTGTATGGGCAAGAACTTTAGACTTTAAATTTGTATGGGTAAGAAATTGGCCTTTACCTGGGTGTAATAAGCTTTCATATTCTCAGCAAAGATGAAATTCCATCTAAACTATGTGTGTTTCAGAGCTGTTTATTCACTGGAGCATGTAGACTTTTCTATCTCAGTCATCTGTAAATTTTCTCAGAGCAATACTGCTGAAATGAAACAGGTGACTCTTTCCCCTGTGCAAATGAATCTCAGACTCCAGAAATTTAAAAACAAAACAAAGCAAAACAAAAACCTAGAAAACCCACCCCACAATAGCTGTTAGAGGTATGAAAACACTCTTTTACAAATAGATTACACCCATATTCAGAAATTGAGAGTTTCCATTTAGAAAGGTAAGGTAAAATCTCTGCTGGGAATTTGTGTTGGAGAATTCTCTTTGGAAAAAGAAGAGGGAAAGATAAGTCTGCACAAAAGCAATCTAAAAATGCTTGGTGCACAAGTCATCAATAGTTTATTTTTAGTATCATTCAGGATGAAAAAATTCATACTAGCATATGTACTAGTATCTTTTTGATGCAGGAAACAGCTTTCATAGACCAGAGCTGGACATCCTTAAACCATAGAAAATTATAGATTTTCTTTTTTTCCTTTTTATTTTCTTTTTTTTTAAGTGAATTATGAAGAAATTATATTGAAAAATGAGATGGTTTATTAGTACCTAAATAAATGGCTGGAAAAAAATTTGTTTTAAATAATATTTCTCACAAACTATGCCTAAAGTGTCTTTGTGTTAATGTATATACAAGGGATAGGCAAGTTTTATCTTCCACTCTGTCTGGACGTGTAATTAATGGATTTCTATTAACACATTTTGTTCCATTTATCTTCCATGACCCCAGAGCCCTTTTTTTCTCCTACATACTGTAAAAGTAATCAAGTGAATGATGCACAGAGACCTTTTTTTTAAAGAGCAGCTGCTTTCAACCTTTGTGGTATGAAAGACATAGATATTGTTCAGAGATGTAACTTCTGGTTTTCTTTTAATATTTGGCTTTAAAAAAAAAAGAAAAAAAGCTTTAAGAAAGAATTTCTAATTATGTGTTTCTAGGTATACTCCCAGATGACAAATATTTCTTTGTAGTCATAAAAGTATTGTATTTTCCTTTAGCAAACAAAGGTAAGATAAACATATATTTGATCAAAAAGCTAAAATACAAATAGTGCATATGCTTGAAAATTTTCCAGAAAGGCATAGCTTATAGCTAAGGGTTCTATCACTGGGCTTGGTAATTGGTATTTCCACAATGATCTGAGATGATATGTGGAACTGAATAGAACAGAAAAAGAAACTGTAATTTTGTTGAAAGTAGCTAGAAGTATTATTAAAGTGAAACATTTTCTAAAAATTTCGAGCAAAGAGATAATAATTACCTTGTCAGTTTCCTAAGTTTTCTGTTCCAACCTTCAGGAACCTTTTCACTGAAAAGTAACTTGAGTGTTTGCAGAAAAAAAAAAGGACTACTGATAAATTATTCTCCATGTGTATAGACATGTATTTACATACAACCCAGTCATTCTTAGCCTACAGTTACTGTCATAAGCCTGAATGAGAACTCACATACTGCATCACAGGATATAGTTCTTATATATGTGCTAGATAATTGATGATACTAGATGTGATAGCAAAAATCTCTGGTAAAGTCTGGCACTGTTCAGAACTTGGAGCAGATCATGCTACCCATAATGGAAACATAGAAAACAGATATTAAAGAGCACATATTTCATCTGGGAATTCTATGCTCCATAGAATATCTGAATAAATACAGTTGCTAAAGTTTCCTTTTAAAAATAAAACATATGAGAAATTAATTAAAAATAACTTTTTAAAGTTTCAGAATTGATTTTTAAACTCAGTGAATTTTTCTATGTAAATACCTGAGAGTTTATTTTTCTTTATGAAAACTGTCTGGAGGTGTGATCTTGAACTACTCAGAATTTATGTTTGCATAAAGCACGACTCATAGATAGTATTATCTGACATACAGAAAGTTCATACTGTAGTTTTCTTCGTGTCTATATTTTTATTCTAGATCTTTTTTCCACACTGATGAAGCTGAACACACAGAAATATGCAGAAATCTTTAATTGTATAATGTTATTACTCGCACACAGTATTTTATTATATTACAATTCAACCTTTTTAATTATGTTGTGAAATAAATATCATTCTACTATGTTATTAAACAAATTACCAAAATCTGCCCACTCACTAAATAAATTAGGTAGTATAATTGAACATAAATAGCTCCTGGTACCAACATAATTTGTTGAGATAGCAGAAATGTTTTCATTTCTCTTGCTAAGCAGAGAGATCTGGCAAGTCAGGAAAGGCTTCAGAGTTTTTTTCCTTTTCTTTGGAAACTGGTATCATGTCTTTCAATTATCTGAACAGGAAAAAGATCATAGACATTGGCATTCAATTAAAAAAATCAAATCAATTCTTAGAAAATCCTGATGAGGTACAAGTGGCATTCAATAAAATTTAACCCCTAATTAATGTATAGATGTATTGAATTTAAAAGTGCTGTTTAAGTTTAAACAAATATATCAGAAAAAGTTCATGCTTCATGAAAATTAAACATAAAGTTGTCTTGAAGAACCTCTTAAGTGATTTTTTTTGTTGAAGAATGTAACTACAAAATCAGAATTTTGTTGTATTGCTAGACAAAAATAAGGTTTTCAAGAGAGGCAGAGATCACACTAAAGCTATTATTCTTCTGGGAAGAGATTCAAAGGAAAATTGAATGGAAAATTTTCATGATTCTGAGACTCAAGTGCAAAGACTTAAAATCTGAACTGCCTAACATTATGATAGCTTCTGACACTTACACAAATATAGAAAAAAGATTTTTCCCAACTCTGATCTCACATATTTCATTGAAAGTTTGGTGGGATTTCTCTTATCTCTGTTACGAAGTGATATTGATCAGAATCAGGCATGGGCAGGGAGCTGTGGAAAAACCTCTGGCACACATGGAAAAAAACAGTGATTTTTAAAATCTTGTATTCAAACTTACTCAGTTAGTTTTGTTTCTTCCTTCGTCAATGTCCTTATACAATTATGGTGATATCTGACTGTAAACACAGCTGCCCTAATGCAATGCACTGAGAAAGAGTCCTAGATGCATGAGATTTAATTTTTCATTTACTTCTACTTCTCTGAATTTAAAATAGTGCTTAAAATACTGGTGCAATTTGAAACAGTGAATTTTTCCATAACTAGATATGGCTGAGATTTCTACAAACATTGAAATAGCATTTCTGTGCAGAATGTCAATAATTCATTAATTTTCCAGGTTTACCATACTTATCTGTTTGTGTCATAAAGAATTTTTACTGTTACATTTCATGTTTCTACCAAAATAGAAGGGGTCTAGACAGGGTCTCAGAAAATGTGATGGAAAATGATATAATAAAACAAAAAGGTAGTCTAAGACAGGAGGACTTGGGTGTTTTTGTTGTAGCATGGGGCAGAGTCTCTCATTCTTTCCTAGTAAATTCATATTAGGACATTTAAGGGATTCCTGTGTGTAATTTCATTTTTTCTACTATAGAATGAATGGCAAGGTCATAGTCTTGTTGTGTTCTTCCTGGCTCTACTTAGTGTATAACGATAATGATAACGATAACAATAACAATAACGATAATGATAAAAAGAGGAAGAGGAAGAGGAAGAGGAAGAGGAAGAGGAAGAGGAAAGGGAAAGGGAAAGGGAAAGGGAAAGGGAAAGGGAAAGGGAAAGGGAAAGGGGGAAAGGGAAAGGGAAAGGGAAAGGGAAAGGGAAAGGGAAAGGGAAAGGGAAAGGGAAAGGAGGGAAAGGGGGAAAGGGAAAGGGAAAGGGAAAGGGAAAAAAAGGGAAAAGGGAAAAAGAGAGGGAAAAGTCTATTTTAAATATATTACAGACCTCATGTATATATATCCTTGTATATATATAATTTTGGGGAAGATCAAAGTGGATTGTATCTAAAGTTCCACTTGCCTTCATTATTTGGTCTACTGTTCATAGCTATTAATCTGTACAAGATACTGAACTGCAGACGGCAGAAGCTGCTGGTCTAACTATTACTTTTATTTCTCCCTAAAGTCTATTGTGCAAGTAGACAGAAAATTAAGGACAAAGATTCACACAGAACAGCTCTGTTAAGTTATTTAATATTGTGTACTATAATTATGGTTTTCCCATCTATAGATAAGGCAGTAAGAGACTAAAGTTGGTGCAACTTAAATAATTTTGAAAGCTTTGCAAAAAGATATTTAATTGCTGCAGACAAAATGTTTGTACGATAGTGATGCATCACTTTGCAGTGATGGCTGCAAAGAAGATAAATTTCAGTGAAGAAGTCAAAGGGAAAAATTGACAAGAGCTGGTTTTCACATTATGCATCAAATGTAATTTTCTCACTAAGAACTACTATTTTGTCTATTTGCTTATCCTGACATTTGCTTAGTAACAAATGCATTTCTTTTTTGTAATATTGAACTCATACAGAAACACCTAGGCATTTTAAATACACAAGAAAGATTTGTCCTCTTTTACAGTGTATTAGAAGTTCTCTCTAGACACTGTTAGCTATTTTCAACACCTTAGTATAGCTGCAGTCCTGCCATAATACTGCTGCAAGCCAATAGAAGCCGTTGCTCTGTTAAACCTGTCACTTCTGGCATCTGTACTCTTTCTTCTGTCATATTTCTCTTCCTCAACTATCTGTGAAGAGACACAGAGTAAAGGACTGGACCATCTGAGGTATGAGGAGAGGCTGAGGGAGCTTGGAGATTTCAGTTGGAGAAGTGAAAGCTCAGAAGGATATTGTTCACGTGCATAAACGTTGATGGGGAAAGTAAAGATTTCACATAGACTAGAGCTACTTGCCCTAGCTGCCCCTGCTCTGAGCAGGAGGTTGGAAAAAATATTCTCCAGATTGGCCTTCCAGCCTCAAACATTTCAGTGATTGTTTGCATAAATTAACAATTAAAAGTTTAATGACATTACATATAATCACAGTAAAACGCTTAGCAATTTTAAAACTACTATATTTGCAAAAAGGCAATTTTTTTCTAAAGTGCTAAAATACTTATGTTAAAAGTTTATTGATGTAGGGGATTTTTTTAGAGAAGATAAATTGACCTTTATTTTGAAATACATTCCTTCAGAACTGGACCAGCTTAGTGCATAGTCCCAAATTGTAGGAAATTTAGATATTTATTATGAGGAAATATAGGCTGAGTATTTCTCTCTCTTTGGAAAAATACCAATAAGAATTCTGAAAAAGAGTGTAAAATCTGTAGTTTTATATTGTTTCTTTCAACATGTACCTTGAAGAATATCTCTTTCACAAACATGGAGTGGACATCTTCACTTGTCTTTGTCTAGGACACTTCCCCATACACCTACCCTTACTAAAATAAAATTATTTTTCCATAAGAAATTGTTATCTTGTGGTTTTCAAACAAGCAAACAAACAAAATCCATCTTTGTTTCTCTTAAACCCTTTGATTCTACCTTTTCAAGTACCTTCCTTCAAGGGTTATTCTTGTCTTAATTCAGTGAAAATACCTCTCCTCCACGAACAATGATTCCTGCTGTTCCAGCTTCCATTTATCTGTGACCAATACGTATTTCTCAAATATTTCAATGTGTCAAATGACTGTGCAAGCCCAGCCACTACCCTCAGCTAAGATCTCAAGAGAGTCTGAAATGACTCCAAATAGCTAAGTAGAGATAATGTGCTTTATCATGTTTGTGTATAAATCAGCAAGGCCAAATAGCTGCCAGTTGCCACACAGAGCAATAGGCAAGAAGGTAACTCCTAATCTTAGTAATGACTGAATCCTTGAATCGCGCTAGAAAAATCTGTGAACACAGCAATGTCTTGCATAGTATAGTTGCCAAAAGTGGTTTCTTCCTGACATGAAGCTTTATTAGCTATTTGTAAGTAATTAATGATATCTAAAATTTTGTCACTTTGAACAACAAATGAAATTTCTGATGCGGCATGTCTGTGGCCCTAATTTCATGGGTCAATGTGGAGCATTTCTGCTCCTTTTCCAGAGCTGTTTTCTCTTTGCCTTTCAATCTGAAATTACATTGTGAAAAAGTTCTTCTACTATGAAGAGAGACCAATTTTACTTAAAAATCACCTTGATGAGGCTTCTGTGTTGCCATCAATTTTGATTAAATCTCTAAAATAAATGTCTTTAGAAAATTTTCTTACAAAGAAAAGTATTTAAAATCTATCTCACCCAGGCTAATATCATGCTGAGTAATTCAGTTACATTTCTATGCAACTATACCAGTGTTCTCTTTTAGGAAATTTTCCCAGATCCACAAAAATATTCACATTTCAAAGACTTACTTGACTTTCTAAAGCTCTCCAGAAAAGTTATGGAGTTAGTATCTTTGTCTTGGAACTTAGGTGCATCTTTGTCCACACTTACAATTTAGCACTTATTAAAGAGAAGAAAAACACCTTTTAACATTTGTAATGATTGATGATTTTAATATATGAGAAAACCCAACCATAATAAAAGCTGAGGTAATTGCTTTAACAGAAAAAAACACTTAAAATGAGGGAATAAATGGGATGTTTGCTTTAATACAATGTTTCACATACAACATGCAATTAACAGATTAAGACTGATAAAAGTCAGAGACAAGGCCAGTGAGAGCCACAGTTACTGAGTGAGCTTAAGATAGAGGTCCCATATTGTGACCCACAAAATATGCAAACTTTACTAACAGCCACAGAAACAGCAACAACAATAACCAAAAGAAAAATAAATATTTTCAGTAAGGATGAGAAAATGTGATCTTGCTCATAATACGTTACCTATTGGTATTTGCTTTTTTTCAGTTGTGAAAATAAGTAAACCATTGACACACCATGGTGTTTAATAAAACTTGCTCTCATGAAATAAAATTTTGTGGTGCAGCCAAGCAAATATGCCCTAGAAAATCTTGCTAGCAGCCAAAATGGTTCTCAATTATGTTTAAGTAGAGCAGGTCTGAGGAGAAACAAAATAATTGCCTAAGTAAGCAAGGGATGCTGCTTACAGGGAAAGAACACTGACATATTTCATGTATTACTGCAAGTCAAGTATTTTTCAGGAAAGAGTTGTGTCTTACTCTTAGTCATAACACCTTCTCTGCATGAAAAGCAGGTTAATTTATCTTCTGGATTGTAGTCTTCTATAAATTTTAAAGGTCATAAAATGATAACTTTAATCCGGATTTTGTGTGATAAATGTAGCATTACTCTCTGAGAAGTAGCCTGAGCTCAAAAAGTTGTATACTTTACTGGGGTTTTTTTCACATTCCAGTCATGGTTCCCCAGATTTCAACATAATAGAACAATTATTATTCCTATAGAATAGATATAAGTCCTACTGAGATCTTTTATTTTAAGGAGATATAATGTGCATACTTTTATAATAATTTCATACTCAACATAAACCTCAAAGCCCTTTAAAATCACATTTAATGTTCCAATACATGTAGTTTATCTTCATCATACATTATGTATTTTTTCTTCATATTAATTTCCATATTGATATTCTTACAATAAAAGATTAATTATATTGTTTGAAGCATTTTAAATATGTCTAAGACTTATTTCCCCTTTCCTGTTTTCTTATACTTTTTGCTTGCATTGTGTATCATGCTCTTGAAAAGGGTTTGGAGCGTGTTAAGTGAAGGGGTAAGCCCTATATCAGCTTAAGCAGCTTAAGTTAAATGTGATTTTTCTGTAAGAAATATCTGTGAGATATGGATATCCAAGCTTTCCAGATGAAAATTTTCTTGCAAAGAATACTCTGAATCACATCTTTGCACATCATTCTGCACACCATTCAGCAAACCCACCGAAATCTGAAGTTTCATTTTCCGTGGTAGTGGAATCTCTTCCCTACAGTGTCAATTTTCCAGTTATTTAAGCACTGGTTTCCCTGTGGCATCAGATGCAACTGACCAATAAAAAATAGTTGGTGTTCATTTTAAGGTTGTATATTTCCATTTTTCCTGCCATCAAGATGCTATTTCAATTGTTTTTAAATTGGAAATATGTATGTCAAATAGGCAAAGAAAATCACAGGGTTCAGAGAGACTGAAAAGATTGAAAATCAATATACCTCCTAAATTTGGAAGAAGAAAATAAATATCCCATACATAAATCAGATAACATTTTTTCCCTTTGTACTTACCATTTCCTCTTATTTTATGACAATGCCCTAAACAAGGATATATAACACCTGCAGCCATGATGAAATCGTCAACAACAAACTGTGTCAAACCAATCTAATATTCTCCCATGACACAGGAACAGCCTTGTGGCAAGAGACAAAAAAGATGTCATGTCTTGACTCCGGTGCATTTTTTGATGCTGTCTCATATGACATTCTCTTAATGAAGTTCAGAAAACATCATCTGGTGGAAAGTGGTTGTAACATGTAAAAATATTTCCAAAAAGATAATGGCACCACTGTTTCACTGGCACAAAGAATCGATGACTAAACAGAGAACCTGTATCGGCAGCCAGAGAGTATAATCAGGGTTGACTTGATAATGCAGGTAATAGCTTATTTATTAAATTTTCAGGTGTACAAAACTGGGAAAAATTACCAGGATTTTGGAGGAATAAGAATTTAGAGGACTCCTAATGAACTGGGAAAAAGGTTGGAAAAACAGGATGCTGTTTATGAGTGTCGGAAAGAATTGCAACTCAATTAAAAAATATATATGTTAAGTGAGCAATATAAGTACATAGTATACCTACAAATCAAAATTTGAAGATTATATGCAAAGTATCAATTTTTTTTTTTTTTAATTTGGGAAAAAAAAAGAAGAGAGAAAGGTAAATAGCCTACCTATCTTATCCATTTCAGCTGAGTAAAGTGATCAGCCTCATTAGACAGGTGGTTAGATTAGATTCCAAAAGGATAACCTAAAAGCCCATTAAAAATTACACTGATATTCTGTCCATGCACCTCTACGTGCTGTATGATGTAATATTGATAGGACCATAAATAAGTGTTAGGGTTATATAATATTATAAAATAATAGAGAAAGCCTTCACCTATCTATTTTTAAGTTATCTAACATCTGATTTTAAAAGATTTTGGCTTACAAAATAGAAAAGATCAATTATGTTAGTTATATTTCTTTCACAAGGCTTCAATTTAAGTCTGTACATTGGGGCAAAACCAGGTCTAATACACAACTTGGGTCACTAAACCAGTCACCATCTCTATGGTTCTAAGTTAATAATGGTTACTGACCTTTTGTAATTTTTTTTTTCCAGGCTATCTTAAGTCATCATGGATAAGCCTTCAAAGTAAAGGCACTCTCTACCCTATGTCCTCTTCAGTACCATTTCCTGGACAGTGCTGTGTTCTCCTGCTCCCACAGGCCGTTCACCTTCTGCCCCTGCACATGAAATAGCTGCAACCACTATGATGAGATACAACCACAGGTATCACAAAGAGCATAGGCATGATATAACACCATTACTTTATAAAATGCATATAAACAGTCTCTGACACCTGACCTTGTGAAAAGAAAATGGCCTTAGGCCCCACTCATAAAAATAGATTCAAGCTGCATAAAAAAAGGCTTCAGGGACCTTTAGAAGGACACACATGAACATAGAGAGCAGTGCTGTTAAACAAAATATGATAAAACAAATTTGATTGCAGCCAAATACGGATAAAGTTCTATGCAGCATTAATTCCCCAGGTTGTAGGTTTTCTATGTACAGGCTAAGAGGAAATGAGACTGAATAAAAAAAACTAAGGAAAAGGGAAATTTCATGCAGGGAAAAAGAAGTTGTCTTTTTCTGTTTTTAATCTGTTTATGAAAATGCATTCTAGGAAAAGGACTATATTGTTATATTTCAAGCTCTTTAGGCATCGCTGCCAAAAGTTAGTTAAATTAAGCATTATGAAAGAAAAAGCCATAAGAATGGCTACAGACCTAGCTTAAGAACTTGAGTTATATGTATGTAAATAAATGATTTCATCTATGGAAAATTCAAATAAAAATAGCTTCTTTCTCTTGTAGCTAATATAATTTAAGTAATTGACTCCCTCTGCATGCATAATTGCAGACCAATTTTGGAGCATCAATTAAATGGATTTATGAATAGAAAAAAGGATGCTGTTATGCTTTCTTCATCTTAAAAAAAAAACAACAAAAAAGAAAACAATAATTCTCAGAAGTAGAAGAAAGACAAAAATAAAACAGTAGGAAATTAAAACCTTTAACGTGCTTGGCATTGCTAACATCCAGTGTCAGCCTTGCTAAATCTGCAAACAGTAGACCTGAGACATAAATATTCTAGTTCCTGGTAAAGAAAACCACAAAGTATCATTATCAATGGATGTACTTGTGCATTTTTCTAACATACTATGGTTTATATGTCTTCTAGAGTCCTCACCAAGACAGCATTTCTTCAACAGGATGCAAAATTACTGAGTTATAAGCTCAAAAAATTAAACCATTGGCATTACTCAAAAAGTACAGAAACAAGACTAATTTGTCAAAATGTTTCAAGATAACTATGGCAAAACTAATATAGTCTTTTAAATACTCCCTTAATGCACTCATGGACTTGTGCATGAAGTATCAATCCTCTGATTAAAAATCCACACCCTATGATTTAGCGTAGTCAACTTGGTATAGAAACTTACTGTCACAGAAAAAATTTATTCAAGGAAGACAAAGCAACTAGGTGAAATAGGGTTAGTCAAATAAACTAAAACCAGTTAAATAAGTTTTCTGACTTGATTACAGTCTGCTAAAGAAACATTTCCCTCCTTTGTCTACTAAAGCTTTATGTGAGATATAAAGAGATATAATTGTGAGTATTGCAAATTCTGGGGTTATGTGTTTTATTTATGTATTTATTTGACTTTCTAAAAGAGAAGGGCCAAATGTTTGGTCCTTCCTTGTACTATGGGCTTGCAGCTCAGAAAGCTGATTTTATCCTGCATCAAAAGAGACATGGGCAGCAAGCGAAGGAGGTTGTCTCACTCCACTCCTATGAGACCCCAGCAGGAGTCCTGTGCTCACCTCCAGGGTCCCCAAAGTAGGAAGGATGGAGACCTGCTGGAATGAGTGCAGAGGAGGGCCATGAAGATGATCAGAGGGCTGGAACACCTCCTCTGTGAAGTCAGGCTGAGAGAGTCAGGGTTATTCAGGAGAAGAAAGGCTCTAGGAAAAATTTACAGCACCTTCCAGTATATGAAGGGGCCTACAAGAAAGCTGGAGAGGGACTGTTTACAAGGACTTTTCTCTAACATTTCATCTCTCTAGGAACTGGAAGATTGCTTATTTGTCTTGTTTGCTCTAAAATTACGGCAGTGCTGCAACACTTGGCATTGCTTACCAGCTTCATGTTAAGAAATCACAAGGATCACTTAGTCCTTGAGATTAAGAAACAGTAATCTACTGCTTTCATGAATTCAAACTCATAATTTCTTTTGTTTTATTGTCTCTGCTATAGCGGAATAGACATATAACATATATATGTTAGCTGAATAAAAAATAACTTGTTGACTAGTTAGATTAATGACAAAGTTTGGAAAAGTGTCACTGGCTGTTTCTTCCATGGCTAGGACCAGCCTAAATTTGAATAATTTAATAATTTATCTAAATGTGTTAGTCGAATAAATCTAAAGTTGGGAGAAATTCAATAGAAAAATGAGAAAAATAGAAAATAAAAATCAACACTGGAACTATTAACTACTTTTGAATTTATTTTGTGTCAGCAGGATTGAAGTACTTTGTAGTTTTTAAAACAGGATCTTCACACATATTGAAGTGGGAAGAAGGGAAGTGTCAGCTTTTCTAATTTCTCCTTGATTCACCTTAGATACCAGCTGCAATTGAAAATATGATTATGTAAAACAGTTATTTGTCTCTCTGGGCTCAAAAATCCTTTCCTGTAACCAGGCAAATACCATGAATTGCCTGAATTTAAACAAAACATTAGAAGAATGGGTCAGCACAGCAGTCACTTCCGAACCTTAAGTGCTCTTGATTTGAACAATTCTTTCATGAAAGATTATTTCCCCTCTCTGTTTCTTAGGGTATGACATCACTAATTTACATATCTTTGCTTGTCCTCACTATTCTCATATCTCCACGTAGCCCATCAGTTCTTGGCAGCTACATTATGATGTTCATGATCCCAGAGTATCATCAGCACTAAACCCAGAATTCAGTCAAGCAGCAAATTTACAGTCTGGATCAGACTAAGCAGATTAAGTGCCTGTTCCATAAAAACAATTAGAAGGGTTGCCACAGACAACACCAAAAGCAGTTCCTGGCAGTGAATTTTCATTCAAATTCTGTGCTTCTCATACAGTAAAATCTGACTAAACAGCATGTCTCTATTTATATTTTGTAATGGGAATTTTAAGAATGCTTCCAATGTGTATTGTATGGGTTAAAGTACATTTTGGCTTTGTCTTCATAATCTAGGGTCAAACTGTGCAATGTAACCAGGATTCAGATTAGTTTGAAAATTAATTCAGGGGAAGACAACTGAAGAATGTAAAATCTTTTATGAGAAGCTTTGCTACATTAATTCATCATAATTTCAGCCAAAGCATACAGTGCATGCTGGGTTTGTGGTAAAGGCATGATAGTGTGATGGGGACAAGGGCTGGAGGAAGTTGCTGACATTAGTAAGGGATACAGTGCTGCAAGCAAAATTGTGGGTGGGGGTCGCATGCCAGGAAAAGAATAGTTTTTTGAGGCAAATTCTGCCATGCACATCCTAGAATTATTTACCATCTGTGAAGCTATGGCAGCTCCTCACTTGCTGCAGGGTGGGACCAATGATTTTGAATTTGTGTACAAGAATGAGGTGGTATTCACAGCAAGGCATGGATTGGGTGGTTGTTATAACACTGATTTATGGTGTATTTTACAAAAGTAGCTTTTGTGGTGACTCAAATCTCTGAAACAGGGCTGTCATTCACTGTCTGGCTGATGATGACAGCAGTCTTCATTACGTGTTGACACGAAAGAATATTGACTAAGTGACGAGACTTGCTGAACTGCTGCTCTGGTGAGTTCTTTTAACCAGTTGGCCCATTTCAACTGTTACTACTCCAGCTTATGCATGATCTGTTTATGTTGACTGGCTTAAACTACTTGCAACCACATCCCAAATACTTCATACCCTAATTAATATATCTTAAATACTGCCACAGACTATCCTATGTGTCCATTCCTGACTATTTACATTTATTTATTTTGTGCTCAGTTTACTCAGTTCTGCAGCAGTAACAACTTTCAGAAGTCTCTGGGACAGACAGATTTTTCCCCCCAGTGTTCAACATATATCTATTAATGAGTCTATTCAGAGCAGGGACTGCCTGGAGGGAATCTTCAGGGCTGACTCAAAGTCAAACTCTTTTCTGTGGAAATGGTTACTACTTCAGTAAAGCACATATCTCAGGTCACTTTATTGTCTCAAAGATGTTTTTAGACTACCTAAGGAAATGATGGCTAAATGTATTAGATATGCAAGCAAAGATACCCCTCATCCCTTGCATTATTTTATTTTTAATTATTATATTTTATAATTTTATATTTTTATATTTATAATTTTAAAATTAATTATTATATATTGCAATCATATAGAACACTTGAATCCTGTGCTGCTATTAGAAATATTACTTAAAATGTGTAGAGACTTTGTTAAAAAGGGCATGAGAAACGAGAGATCAGGCTGTCAGGGAAGTCTCTCTTGCCTTTGCCCGTAGCTTGTTCCATGCAATATTTCCCTTGCACATTGCCCCTCACTACTTCCTACTCCACCAGCCAGTCATTGTCCTCCACGTTATCTCACTTTAGTTGACCAATGCTCTAACCCAGCTGAACTCACATGGCTGTCTCATCTAAAACTGCTTGTTATTTACACACCATGAAATATTGCCTAGAAGACTAGGAGAACATAACTAAGAATAATCTGGTGTTGCTCTGAACCACACTGGTGATGATGCATAAAACATTGTTTGTAAATTCACCATAATATAAAATCTATTTTGTGAGCTGTGCAAACATGCCTTCAACTGGCTACCAAGATTTTAGGTAGATTATTGCAGAGTCATAGTTTTCTATAGCCTGCAGGAGAGCTAGTCAAGACTTATCTAAAAATATGGTCATTTTCCTGAAGAAAACTTATGTCAAATTAAGTGTAAATTAATTAAATCAATAGACTCACTACAGCTAGTCTGAACAAGCTCCAAATTTTGGTCCCATTTCTCATGTGTGTAGTTTACCCTAGAATACCATTAATGGTACAGCTTGAACTAATGCAAATCTCTGAAGCTGGCTTTCAAACTGCCTCAGTTTAAAGTTATCTGACTTTAAACTATCTGATCTTTGTGAATAGAACACTGTTCCTTGTTTAATAAAAATGTTATAGATATTTGTTGATATAATTTGACTTATGCTATCATGTGTCTCATGAACATTGACTTTTGATCTTAATTAGACTCCCTTTTAACTTACTAGAGAGAAATGTTACCCTACAGAATTCAGATTTAGACATCTGCCATGAGATAAAATGAACTAACTTTAAAGTGTCATTTTACTTCCTTGCCTAAAAAATGAAGTCACTAATTAGCTCTGAGGTAAACACATACAATATAGATATGTAAAGGTGCCTCAAATGTTCCACCTTTGCTGGCAAGAATATATGTAGATTGAAAACAGCTACCTTCAGAACCCAATTAATGCAGATTAAGGTGGGTATTCCTGTACTTTTGTCTGAAAAGATGCAAACACTTGAAAGTTGCTATTCAGTAGCATTTAGAAGAAAAAAAAAAAAAGAAACAAAACAAGACCTAGAAAAACTAATTTTTCAAAATGAAATTACTTTTTAAGCAATTTTCATACCTAAAGGGCCTACTTTTATTAACTTTATGATATAATATGTTCACAGAAATATTATTCTCTGTAAAAAATTCTCTGTTATGAAAAAGACATTTCATTCTGTGATGTTTACAGTAAAAATAATAATAAAAAGGAAACCACAAAACTCAACAGATATTGTGAGGATATATGAATCATTCTGTTTTATGTAATCAGGATACTATTTCCTAAGTGTGATAAACTTATTTTGTAGGCAATAAATAAAAGGCTACATATTAGTGAGAATTATTACTAGAACAAATTTCATTTTGCAATCCTGGACCATTTCACCCAGAGGGTTAGTAAAAGGAAAAGGGAGGGAAAGAACTGTATAATGTGAAAAGAACATTATTTTCTTTCCCCTCACCCTACTGAATAAATCAGGTTAATATAAAAATCTGTCATCTACTCTTCTGACAAAAAAAAAAAAAAAAAAAAAAAAAAAAGTTCTTTGAAAAAATTTTATCCTTCAAGGTGAAAATTAGGAAAAACAAATTTAGAAAGGTGGAAAATAGGACCAATTCATTGTGAAACTTGGTATTTAATTCATAAGAAAGGGAAAAAACTATTATACATAAAAGTCTTGTGGACAGCCTTACGCACAGTACTCAAAAATTGTTTAGATTTTAGGTTCTTGAAAGTTTTTTTACCAGTGTTATGAGACTAAACAGAATAAAATTCTTCAGATTTTTCTGTTTATCCTTGCCTGCTTAAGTGCAGTTTGAGAGAAAATTATCTGGGAACTGATGTGGTAATAAGAAGAATAATTTCTTCATTTTCCCCTCTGACCACTTACTATGAGCCAGGTTAGGAATGGATAAAACACTTGAAAGGAATAGCATAGCCAGAAGAGCAGAGTTGAGTGCAAGAAGCCAGAAGGTTGGAGAGTAAGGTGATAAAAAAGATGTAGGTGTGTGGGAGACTCTGCTGTTCTTCAGTGTCCATCTGGGCCTTGGATGCTTCAGTCTCCTACTTGGAAGTATTTAGTCACCAACACAGAGACTGCCAACAGCCACAATGTTGAGCACTCGGTCAGAAAAACAGCCAAGAGAAAATACCAAAGAGGATTGTGCCTGAGAATCTTTCTATTCTATATATTCACTCTCTGCATTTACTTCTCCAGAGGTATCACAAGGTACCTCTTTATTAAAGTAGAAAGAGACCTGGAATGACTTTATCCAGATCTTTTGTGTTGTATTTGGTTTTTCTTTCCTTGAAAGCTAAGCCAGCTGAAGCTGGAGATGCTGGAACTGCCTTTTGAATGGCAGTTTGCTGGCAGAAAACTTTCGGAGAAGGGGGAAAGCAAAGTCCATTCTTCTCCTTGTATTGAGGAAGGCTAACACATTTCTGCTCCTTCAGCACTCCTGCTCCAGCACCCTAGTGACCAGATTTCAAACCATAAAAAGAAGATTCAGCCTTGGACAATTTGCAGAAAAAAAAAAAAAAAAAAAAGGAAAAAAGAAAATGTAGGGAAAAACCAACCAAACAAAAAACTTCTACAAACAAAACAAAAACAAAAAACAAAAACAAAAACAACCCCCAACAAACTAAAAATTAATAAAACCCACAAAAGCCCTATAATGCTTTCAGGCAGCCACTCCTGGAGATATTTTATTCTCTGGGTTTCTGCTGGACAGAACATCCAGACCTGGTAACAGCAAATAAGTTGTAAAAGGAAGTGGAGTTTGAAATTTTGTGGCTAAATAACTGAAAGTACTGCTGTTGCACCATTTGAGTGGTTTTGATTTATTACTTTTAAGGTTATAACTCACCCTCTGTCTTACAACTACAGCTTGTGAATCTTGATTCCATTGCAGAAAACATTTAGGAACCACCATTCTTTACATTCTTACAAAGGCCAGAAAACTTTACTACACTAATTTCTTTTGCTCTTTCTTTTCCTTTTTTTTCAAATGAGAATATTTGGTAAAAAGAATAGAAGGATATAAGGCTTGGCACCTGGCAACACCAAATAAAAAAGAGAAAGAAACAACAGTGTTTTAAAATATGTGAGATTAATGGGTAATAAACTTTTGGTTTTATTATGGATATTTACTTTGTGGTTACGTGCATGAAAATAATGCCTCAATTCACTGAAATCTTAATGAAATGAAGTGCTATCATGACTCATTCATACTTAAAGGACAATTCTTCAACAATTATTTATACTTACTACACAAAATATACAGTAGTAATAATAATAGTAATAATAAAGTTTAACATTTTTCTCTCCTTGTCACAATTCCAATAAAATCATATTGTGCCTGGCTCTCAGTGGCCATGGGATGGAGGTTCGCCAGCTCACTGTTCCGCTTGTGGCTGCCCCCGAGTCTCGGGCCAGACCGTTGCAGGTGGCGGTGATTGCTGCGGCGTGGGTAGGCACAGCAGAGGCACAGGGCACGAGGAAACTGAGGCAAAGGAATAAGGGAGGGACACTTGTCTGAGTCTCCAGATATTTAATGTCGAAGTCGGGGCAGAGCAAGTGACAAATCTGAACCTGAAGGGGCTACTTTTATAGAGATGGGGGAACACAGGGAGGACACAACCTTTGACCAATAGCAGGGCATTAGGGGAGGGGTGCAGGGTAAGGGCTCCCCAGTAGAAGCCAACATGGGGAGGGAGCAAACCTTACAACCCAATTCTGCCCTGAGGAAGGGATGAGAGACAGGGAACACTCCAGAACCAAAGGAGTGTGCTATCTTTGACAGACAGGGGTAAGACAAGGGAACAAGGGAGGTATACAGATGGATTGACATGTGGATTGACATACATTTTGCTGGGGAAAACTGTGGTAAACTCAGGACTGAACCATTAGGGAAGCCAAATGGGGTACAGAGACTGAACCACTACAAACATATAACAAGGAATATTACAACATACTACAGAAGAACCAATTGGAAAATAACAGACTTCCACATAATGTAATTAGAAAAAAAAAAAAAAAAGTAAATCAAGATATCACACATAATTTTGGCCTCTCTGTCAGGTGTAGTAGTAGAATACAGCTAACATTATTATGTCTACAGATTATGGTCATTAGGAAAATGGTTTGTTCAATACTCCTAGACAGTATATTTTTTTTTTTTTTGGAAAAGCCATTTTTTAACTACAGATTCAGAGATGTGTAATTCCCTGTGTTACTTTAAATTATGCTAAAGGGTATTCCAAAATAGTAGGAAAGAATAAAAGAAGTCCCAGATCTGTGTTTAATAGGAGGTTGTTGGTTCATTTTTCTTCTAAAATGTAAAATGATAAACTGCAGATCCTTTGTGGTATTGCCTTGTGTATTTCATTTTTTTTTGCCATTGTACAAACAATGACAAATACTTTGCAGGGATAAAAAACCAAGATCAGAGATGATAGTTTTAACTTTATAGTAGTGAATTTGAATACATTTCTGTCAATATTTTGAATCTCAGTTTTGCATTTTTAAAAAAAGGCATGTAAAATTTTGCTCAAAGACTGTTTTCAGGATTTCATCAAACAGATTTCTGCTCCATTGCCAGATAGAAATACTTCATTAAAGTATACTGGGGTGGTATATTAGGTGACATATTTACTATCCAATTTTATTGGAGAATCAAAAAAATAATTTTCCCCTCACAAAATAAAAGATCACATCTACTGAGACTGAAGGATAAAATAAGGAAAACTACAGATCACTGTGAATATATTTTCAAAATCAGTGGTAAGACAAAATTAGGAGACAGTGGAAATTTGGTTGACCACCTTCAAAAAAGGAAATTATTCTGAACGTTTTTTAAAAGTTTAACCCCTGCTATACACAATAGTCTCTTTTGTTTCTGCCTCCTCAGTCTATCTTACCTTGCCTTTTAGCTTTCCTCTAGTGTTTCATTCAGAATTTTTTGCTACATTTCTGACAGAAAGAGACAGTATTATGAAAAGGAAAGAGATTATATTCCTCGGAAACATTTAACTTATTATAATAATTTCAAACATACATTTCTTAAACTATTGCATTAAAAAATTGAATTAATAGGAGTAGAAGTATTAGGAAACTTATTTGAAATAGAAAGGGCAGAGTACAGCAAAAGAGTAATTTGATACAAAATACCACCGAGTCAAAGTCAGAAAAAATTGAAATTTTGCTTCTGTTTTTCTACTAGTTTTAGTATGAATTGCCTCTAAACACAATGGAAAATGCTGACACTGAGCATTTCCAGTATCCAATATGTCCTTTACACATTATTGAATATGGAGACAATATTTCCCCTTATTCTGAGAACAGACAAATTTCACTATTTTGAGGAGAAGTTCAGATTCACAAAATAGGCTTTCATATCTTGTTTAGCTTGGACAAGAATTAGATCAATGAAAAGCTCTTGAGAGAAGTCTAAACCAAGCAGTCTTAACATTCCCAGGCATTGTTAATATAGTCTGTTAACATAGCTTAATACTCTTGAGATAAAATAAGACTGAACCCTATGGCAGGTGGGAAGCTTTTGTAATCAACAGCAGAGCAGGTGCTCCTTCCTTCCTTCCTTCCTTCCTTCCTTCCTTCCTTCCTTCCTTCCTTCCTTCCTTCCTTCCTTCCTTCCTTCCTTCCTTCCTTCCTTCCTTCCTTCCTTCCTTCCTCCCCTCCTCCCCTCCTCCCCTCCTCCCCTCCTCCCCTCCTTCCTCCCTCCCTCCCTCCCTCCCATGAAGCAAAGTGGCAAAACTGTTATCCACCAGCTGTCCAAAAGGCTTTGAGAAACAGATGGCTTTAATATGCCCTGTCACAGGATCACGATCTATTTTGCAAATATAAGAGAAATAATTAATAAATAAAAAATCAAACTGAGTGTAAGATGAGAGAGTGGTGAAGGGATGTAGGTTTGTAACATAACCGTGGCAGACCTCTAAGTAGATTTCATGCTCTTACAATGAGAAAAAATGTATAGCCTCCCTGTTAGTTAGGGTAGTTTGGGCAGGATAGAGTCCATTTAGTATTAGCGTAAAACCTAGATATAAAATAAAGAACTTTGAAAAACAACCCATATGAATAAAATGCCTAAATCATGATTGAGATGGAAGAGGGGAACTGTCTCTAGAACCTCTAACAATATTTTTCTCTCCTAGCCTGAGCATTTGCCCTAGTAGAGATTAAAATATAAAAGTCCAATTTAGTACATAAATTGAGCAGTCCAATTCCTGTCTTGAGACTGTTATTTTTGGTAAATAGACTTTTAATGATATAGCTATTATGAAAACCATAACTCAATTCTCCATAGCAGTAGAGGAAGTTCTCCATGAAAATGCAGATTTGCATTGCACTGAGCCAAGCAAATGTTCTTGGAGTTATAAAACATGGTGGGATGTAAGGATGTATAAGCATTACAAAAGCTAAGAAAATTGGAAGGTAGAAGAGTACTTCTATGTGTGTGCCTTACTATATGAAGAGTAAGGCACAATAAGAAGTATCAAAAATCAACAATCATTTCATCCAACTCCTTCATAGCATCGTGTTTCTGCAAACTGAAATATTGGATAACATTGTTCACCTTTAAATTCTCTTCTGTGGAAACTAAAATAGGCTGTCATCATGCCATAAACTTACAGCAGGGGTGGTGGTAAACTGCAGTTGTAGTCCTCATCTTCTCTAGTTTTATGTTAAAAATATCAAAGCTAAAACAGGCTGTTATTTTTGTTTTCACCTTATTTTCTTTTATGACCATTGCTAAAGGTTGTTTATGGTGTATATATTTTTTTTGCAAAGGTGGCAGAAATCAGGAATTTTAATAAAGAAAAAATAAAGCACTTGAAATTTATTCCCTTATAATTCAGAATAAATTTAAATAAAAACATTTACTGAGCAAAAAGTGAAACAGAATGGATTTTTTTTCTAAATATAAGCAGTGAATGCTTTCTTTAAAGTTGTGAAAAGCTTCATACAATGAAAAAACCCTACCCTAGATAACAGTGTTAATTAAAAATTTAATTGTATCTGTATGAATTACCAAGGGCAGAAGAAAAATCATATACAGAACATTGCTTGATGTTTAGGGTTTATTTTTTCAATTTTTTTTTTTTTTTTAAGACATCCCCTTCCCCCTTCTGTTCCTTTTCAACTGTTTCTGGGAGCTCATTCAGCTAAACTTGAGAGTGCAAGAGCATCCCCTGCAGGAACATTACAGCCCACACTGATTTTTCCTTTTCTATGGTGTTTTTTCTTCTGTTAATTTGTATTCATCTTGCATGGTGCACAGTAATTGTGTCTAGAGAATTAGAGAGGGATGGCTATTGCAGTGGTAATAGAATTACTATCAGTGTTCTAAGCTGGTAAAAGGATTGTGAGTTTCAGTCAGAGGATTTAAAAACATGTGCTGAAATGTATATCAGGATCTCATTTCTGCAGCACCACTTATGTATTTTTCTTTAGGGTTATAAGTGGGATCATTTAAAGACAGCAAATGTTGCTTAAAAAGATGAAATTTTTCTCTGAAAAAGCACCTTTAGGTTTGTACATGATAACAATATATAAATATGAAGACATTCTGAATGATCAAACTGTCTGCTTAAGTGTCCTTGAATTCAGTGAGAAGTTACAGCAGTAGTTACTCATTGTTATTTTTTACTACTTTTTTTTCCTTCCAATATGTTCTTCCTGATTTAATCTCCCCTGCCTTATTTAAATAAAAGGGAAAAGAGAAAATTTTTCATCCTTAAATGTCAGCATATTATAGATATGGCCAAAACCTCTGATCTGTGTGTTGCTTTAGAGAGTGAATGTATAAAAATTAATATATGGGCAGCAATTTTCAAATCCTGCTACAAGTTCTATGGATTTTACAATATTCTGAAAGCAACAGCTTAATGACTACATATATAGTATTATAAGTTTTAGTAATCTATTTATATTATAAAAAACAACAATAAAAGCATGATGAATTATGTATTTTGACCTCTTGAGATGTTGATATTCTACCTATAAGAACTAAACTGTAAATCTTAAAATCTGGCTTCAGTATTAGATGGCAGAAGAAAATTTGAACTATTGCACTTTATTTTTTGCAGAAAGATGCATCCTTTCAGTTTAGCTGAAACTACAGATCCTCTGAAATTTTTGCCCATACAAACAACATGAATAAAATTAATTTGTAGGAAATTACTTCATGTCAGTTTAAGAAGGAGAAATTGATTGTTTAACTGGTTATTTTTCTCTCCTTTCCCTGAATACTTTAGGAAGCCAAGGTCCCATACAGAGAAGAATTACATAGCAATGCCTGATAATGATCTGGGACTTCAAATGGAATCCAGTGAAATCTAAAAGGTTTTTTTAAAATGAGAAGTAGAATAAGGACCACAGTAATCCCTGCAGCTCTTGTTCTTTGTTCTCTTAATCTGAATTTTTCTCAATCATCATTTGACACCTATTTGTACAATTTCTTATAGAAGCAGTGTTCTTTCCCTTAGAGCTGATAGGGTACCAGTAGGGTACCAGAGAGCTGGTAGTAGGGGCAAGTCTTTCCCTTGTCTTTTTTGGACTCACTCCCTGTACAGAGATTGGAAACCCTTGTGACACACAGCTGTTTGATCACCCAGATCCCCATAATACACAACAAAGTGTGTATAACTCTCCTGAAGAAAAGTTTCTGGGGTTTTTATTTAAAAAAACCTAACCATTAGTTTTCAGACTAATAGACCAGTCCTTAACAGATTTCTCCCATCACTGAAATAAAGTAAAATGTGAGTAGGTCTTTAGGACATTGAAAAGTTGAGAATAGATCCTAAACCCAATATTAATTTTCCCTTAAATGCCTTTTTTTATACATTGCCCAATTATTTACAGATAAAATTTTCTTCAAAATTTGTCTTTGCATTTCCTCACTAATCAGCTGAGATTTTGCATAGAATCATGTTATAAACAGTATTTGAAGTTAAGATGGACACCTTAGTCACCAGTTGTGATCTCCAGGCAGTAGTATATCCCAATACTGGGCCAAAGAATATCGTTGTTTTCCACTCAGAATTTTGTGATATTGTCACAATAGAACTTATTTCTACCATTCATCCTGCTACAGATTATTTTGGATCTTCAGTCTCATTGGCAAAACACATCTAATTTCCAGATGAAATTTCTTCTCTGACAATCTGTATCCATTTGCTAATCAGTTTATGCTGTTCTTTGGACTGCAGTGTTCCATTTTCTCTATTGCCTTTTCTCCCTGATTATCTACGAGAGAAGAAAATAAAACTACTCACAAGCTTATTCTGTAATACATGTCTTGATCTTTGGTCATTGTAGCATCTCTTCATTATACATTTCCATGGTGTATTTGTGGGGTTTTTGCTGCTTTTTGTTGTTGGTTTTTTTTTTTTTTTTTTTTTTTTTTAATAAATAGTCAAAACTGCATACAAAACCACACTAGAACTATTTATCTCCTTAGGATTTTTCATTCCTCCCTTACTGTATATCCTTCCTTCATGTGTCCCAGTATTGTCAGTCGTCTTCTATGGTCACATAGCATTTGTTTCTATTTGCTAGCCTCTTCCATTGGAAAAACTGCCACAAAGCAACATTATTTGATCTATGTGCTAAAAGGATTTTAAATTGTTCAACAGTAGTACACTTATTTGCTGAATCTATTTAAATATTAATTTACCTAAAACTGTCTCATAGGTTTTTACATTCAAAATTTAAGGTGGAATTTCCTAGCTTGCAATGCACTTTTCAGGCTTTCATATTCTATTCAATACTTCTTTTCCTTTTATGCTTTTTCAATTTTCTATTGATATGAATTCTAAAATATGATTATACTTTGTGCTACATTAGTAGCAGAGGATTTCAGCTGTTTAAATGCAGGTGACTAGGGCTGTCTGAATGCCTTAGCATATCTGAAAGACACAGTCTATGTAAGAACCTTTCTGGCCTGGCAGCTGGAGGTCAATTGGTTTTCTTTAACATGCACACAGCAGAAATAATGTTGAGATTTAGAAAATGGCATCTCACTTCAAATTTTATTTCTAAATGATCAGATTGTTTTAATGATCTAGTGCTGATCTAGTGCATGTTTCCAATAAGATCTTTGACCTACATGCCTCTCTGGTAAGTGTGTCTTAAACAACTATCAATTTGGAAATACCACTAGTTTTCCATGTTTAAATAAGTAATGCTACCAAGACCACCATAGGTTTTCAACTTTGTCTTGTAGACTCAGGAGTCTTCAGGTAAACCTGTCATTTTAAATTTTCAAAATATATATAAATCAGACAGTCAGCAGGTCAATTAAAAACTATATATAGCTAATACACTCGAGGTCAATTCACATCAATAAAAAAGCAGTCACGGCTGCCAGCATAATTCTCCCAATTTTATTCACTTTTTGATTGGGATAATAAAGCATTTGCCTAGAATTTGGTGTGCAGCATCAGTTCAAATGTTCCTAGACTAAGATATCCACGTAGATCTAGGATATATGAAACAAAGCAGAGACAAGCCCATGCTCCAGAAAGCAGTGCCTGAAAGCTATGTGGGATAATCTAGGACATCCCACACTTATGTGAATGAGATCATTCCATAGGTCTGCACGCTAGCACTATAGATGTTGAGATACCTAACTCATTGTTTTAAATTTAACTGTCAATAATCCAGGGAAAAATTCCTTAAAAATTGTTTTAAATGTTAGTTATTTACAGAAGTAATTATTACATCTTTTTTTTTTTTTTTTTAATTTTAACTGTCTCTTCAATTCTTAGAAAGATAGTAAGGCAAGCTTTCAAGCCTTAAAGTTGTGACCTTGATCTTAATTTGTCAAGTTGGAGTTGGATCCCCAGATGCAATAAATTTTCTGGAAGAGACTCTCATAGCTCTGCTTCTTCCTCCTCAAGACTGGGAAAAGAAAATGTCCCTACAAAAGAGAACAATAAGACCATGCAATTCTTTGTCTTGGCTCTGAAAGTGACTGACAGCAGATGACTAGTAAAGATAAGAAAGAAAACATCAGTTTCTTCCTCAGTCTGCCCTCAGTATACTTCAGTGTTTGCAAACCGTGGACTTTTTGAGCACAAAGTGAGATATTAACAAACATTTTTACAACTCTTAGCAGTAACTGCTGCAATTCTTTTCTGTAGTAGATATATTCACCAGGGAGAGGGTATCTAGATATGACTGATATTGGACAAGTTGGTAAAGTGGCAGTTTTTTAGGCTTTTTCTAAGCAGTTTAGCCAGAGGACCAGGTGGTGGTACCATTTTGGACAGCCTCAGAGAAAGAGCTGTATGGCTGACATTTCGAAAGGTGGATTCTGGGATGAGAGACAGGTAGTCCCAGCCATATGACAGGTACAAGTACCTGTTTCTGCAGCTCTTCTAGATTACAGAGCCCTGTAACACATTAGAAATCCTGGGGTGTAATGCACCTGTTTCTAGTAGTGAATTGATGAGATTAAGTAGCTGTCACCCATCCATACAATATTGTCAGTTTCAGGCCTCAAACAAGCATCTCTGTTCTGCTGAAGGAGAGACTGTTCCATGCTGAAAAACATGGCAAGCCTTTTTTTTTCATTCTGGCAGGGATTTTCTTTGCCTTTTTTTTTCTTGCTTAAAAAATGCTGATGTTAAGAATTTTTAAAATGGTTTATTGGGACAAGGATTAGTGCAGGCTGGAGAAGGGGTGCTGAAATACAGTTAGATTCCTATTTTTCAATTATTTCATTTTATAGATTTCACCACCCCACAAAAGGAAGCACCACCAGTAAAGAATATACCCTATTATTTTAAGCTTCCTCTTCAATTTTGCAAAGTGGGTAAAGAAAAGCAAATAACCCAAAGACAACCCCAATGCTCGTGAACCTCCCACAAGTAAACACAGAACTCCGCCCCAACCTATTACAGAAATGGAGGTCCAAGAAATTATTTTAATTTAATTTTTCTCGGTGATGTGTTTTTAATAACAATTAAGTCCATATTCTCCTGGCTGAGTTTCAAATATATGTCGGTTTTCTAAAGTATACGAATGACATGTCAAAGACTGTTATTTCTGAGGCTCAGAAAAGTGTAATTTACAAATTGTCTATGAATCCAACAGACAGCTGTCTCTAAAAGCAGACATGTTTTTGTGCAGAGGCTCAAGTCTTTTAATTCTCTATTACCAAACATATCTTCATCTTACATATTAGTTAAGACCATTCCTGCAAGAATTTAAAATATTACCCTTTAGATAATGCAACAGAAACCTTAAAAATATTGATTATTTTTGTTAATTTTTTAAAATAAAATGTAGATAAATCCTATTAAAGAGAAACATACCTAGAAATTACATACTTTGAAATGTTAATTCCTTCCTAACAACCCTTGGCTATTTTATTAACTAAATATAATAGTAGACAACATTATCATAGCTCCTTCTTCCCAAAATAATGTAGGTATTGCAATTAAGTAGCAGTAACTGTGATAAACTTCAGTGCACTGAATATAAAACTTGCAGAGCTACAGGTGGAATCACTTAGACATGTTAAAACAACACTCTGAAACTACTGAAAAAAATGGGAGTAAGGAAAAACAGACTTTTCTGTAGTTTTGGTTTTTTTTTGCAAGAAGAGGGATTTTGGTTCATCCTAACTGCAATTTACAACACAGGCATGCCTTTAATTGGTCATCTAGAGCAGGTTTATAACAAATGAAAAGAAATAGCCACTTTTAGGCTTTGTTTTGTCTTACCCTCATATTCAAGCCTGAAATGGGTCATATAAAGTGAACACCCTTTTTTCCCTTTATTGACTACTCTCTCAGTTAGAAAATATTCTCAGGTATATGTTTATTTTATACATGTCTGAAGTCAACTTTAAGGCAGATTATTTTCATTGCATGTATCTCTGCTAAATAGTCCTCTGTCCCACTCCCTCCCCCACAAAAAAAAATAATTGGTGAAAAAAAAACCTGTTACTTTTATGCCCATTTTTGTAGTGATGGTAAGCGATTTTCTTGACAGGCTATGGGTAGAGAATTTTTGTAACAAGCTTACATATATTCACACAATAATGAATAAGGGACTCAAATTACATTCTTGTAGTTAAAATATGTTTTTCCAATGTAGTATTACCTACAATCTTTTAAATAAATATATAGTTCCTACGAAGAGCAATCAAATGCAGTTCAATGAAAGATTTAATTTCATTATGCTTCTTTATAATTTAGAAATTGCTGGAACACATATAGTGCTTTTGTTAATGTAGTAGAAAAATACTGACTCCTCCTCCTCCTCTCTCAGCACACCCAATTGTCCTGATTGTAAAAGCTACATAGTGTCAAGTTATTTCTTATTAGCCTGATATAGATCTGGGATTCAAGTACCTGTACGTGACATGCAATCCATGTAAGCTGCTAAAAATTATAAGACAAGTCAGAGCTGTTCTACTTTGTATAATTAACAATTGTAGCCATAGCTTCAATCTGACTCATATTTCCCAAGCAAGTGTCTTAATCACTTGTGCATAGAGGCAATCACTCATTTGTTCTGGCCCAGTGAATATTTATTTACTTAAAGTGGAACAGCTCCAACAAGAAAGGCAGACTGATGTAGTGTGTTTTAGTAGCAGGGCAATTACATAACAGAATTTATGTTAGTCAATAAATCCCTGCAACAGGGAATCACAAGATAAAACTATTACAAAAAGTCTCAGTCATACATTTAGACAGTCGGCAGTTCTGAGAAATGGCACTGTAGCTGAAATATAATTCTCTTTAAAAACATAGTCCACCAGAAATGAAAAAAATAGTTTTGTTTACACTGGTATTTTAGACACAGAAATACTGCACTGCCTCTTTCCATGATGTCTAAGCCACCAAGAGATGATATAGGCTGGGACGTAGACAGTGGTAATGATGTGGTGCCTAAACCTGAAGGAAAAAAAGATAACTGAATTTAATTTTCTTATATTCAATTTTTTTTTTCTGTTACATCCCTAGCTCTTGAGAACTTAAGACTATCTTTTTCTCTTTCTATAAAGTTGTGCCAGATCAATGAATATTTGTTTATGTTTTAAATAGTAAGGTATCATAAATAATGTTTTTTGCTAATCTACATTAGAAAAAATAATGGATTGTTATGAAACTTTACAATATTTGTAAGAATCATAGCCCTGTCCATTTAAATTGTTGACATTTAAGAATTAAAAATTGTTAATAGAAAAATTGTAGAGAAAAAACAAATTTTGATTTATAAGCATGAGTATCTGACAAATAGAGGGTTTTTATTGTGTATTCAAGTTTCCTTTTCTGCAAGCAAAATATTTTTTTGTGAAAGAGAAAGGGAATAAAGTAATTCACTATATATCTTTTGTTTAACATGCAATTTCAATGTTTTTGAAAAAATGTTCTTGAAAATTAATGCATAATTTTTATACTAAGAGCAGAATTAAAAAAAAAAAAAAGCACAACCAAAACAACATAGCAGATTTCACTACAGTTTAGTCTTTTATAGTTAAATAAAGTATAAAGCAAAAATGGAGACAAATGCATAATAATTTCCCGTAAATCCATGGAAACATGAATTTTCATGAAATCTGTGAACAGTATATATTTTAATTCCTTATGTCTATGCTTACTGCCTATTTCACATGACTTTCAAAACCTTGAACTTCAATTTTTTTTTTGTTTTGGGGGTTTTTTTTGGTGCAAATTTAATAATAATTACATCAATTTACGATAGATATTTCCTTCTACTATGCAGAATACCTAATATATATTGATGAAGGTATCAGAAATAAAAAGTACTTAGGCTCTGGAAATCAATCCACATTGTATGATTTTCATAAATGTCTCAGTTAAACATAAGGAAATATGCAAAAAAACTTAACCTACCATGGAGAGAGCTATGCAAAAAAGATGAGAGAAAAATGCTTACTTTCAATGTAAGCATGCTGGTTCTTGTAAGCTACTACAGCATCTGATGATGTCAGAATGTGAGAATAAAGAAAATTATATTTGGTACATGTTTTAATGAAGCTTATGTGTATTATTGACATGTTAAAGAAAAGGTACTTGATAAACACAGGTTTATTTCCTGGTTTTTTCCTATTAGCAAGCTTTTCAGGTGACATAGAAATGCATGGGTAATGCAGGGGGTTCAAGACCACAGGATGATCCAGCAATTTGTTAGATAAGAGTGTCAGTTGATGGTTATGAAGAAAACATTTAGAGATATGTCAGGTAGGGACCACATCTGTGAGCTGGAGTCAGTTAACTGAACAACAATATAACATCAGAGGAATGATGGCATGGGCAGCATCAGTATTAATACTAGAATAGTTCTACAATTTTGTCTTCAAATTCCTCACTAAGAGTGAAGTAGAATGTGTATTAGCATGTTTAATGACATCACCAATGGTTTCTTTCTCCTTCTCAATGTCAAAGATTCAATTTTCTTGCTACGTATGCTGACCATGGCCCAACATCTGCTCTTAACTTTCCATCGAACTTTGGCAATTGAGGGCACTGACCTAGTCTGAGCGCTCAGATGCTCTTTACATTGCTATAAGCAAGCTTTTAAGGAGCTTGATCATTTTGGACTGCAAATCAATTCAAAAGGAGGATAGAAGCTGTTGAAGACAGGAGTATTAGAGGTCGGAGTCATTTAACTGAGGTGCTTTTTAGAAAAGTTGCTGTCATTCAGACAGCAGCATTTGAGGAGCTACTAACACTCACAGGTCATTAATCCAGCACACAGGTTCACCTACTAGAGCCTCTCTACACTGCTCCAGGTAATATTTCAGTTGCCAGCTGGATGCCAGTATTGCTCTGAATGATTTGCATTTTCCTATCTTGTTAATTTATCATACAGTGAGCTTTCCTTTCAGTTAGCTGTCTAAAGGGAATCTGGCTCGTAGGGGGAAGTTGTGACATTCATGTGCTTATGAGGAGGGAAAGAATATCACTAAAATACATAAAAATTTAAAGTATTAGATTGTCAGGCTTTAGGATTGGTTTTAATCTCATTACAGGCAGCTAAATCTGGTTACACACTTTGTAACTTCAGGCAACTTTATGAGAGTTGTAATTTAAAAGCAGCTTATAGAGACAAAGGAAGTAAATAAGGCAGTGTCAGCAGGTAAATCAGACCTCTAGACTTCTCTGTACTCTGCTGCAGTTTTAGGGAAGGTAGGCAAGGACAGCCCTTACCAAGGCACATTATGTTATTCCTAGACATGTGATGAGTGTCTGGTACTTAGTTACCAACGTGAGTAAGCCACTACATTGTGCCACATTGTATTTGTGGGGGGAAAAAGTAGCCCTATCTTTCCACATATTTCTCTGCTTCTGTGAAAATTTGAAAGATGAAAGGGAAAGAAAGGACTTATTAGTAACATACATAACATTTAATCTTCTGGATTTGAGTATCCAGTACATTTGGCTTTAAAACGTATTCTAATATTCCTCCAGTCTGCTTCATATCATCTGACTTTTCATGAATGTCATCTACCTGGTTCTGGGTCATGTATGAAATATGCCTATTAATAGGGCATTTGACAAATGCGCATTATCTTTACACACAACTTCCTCTTCACATAGTATATGACTGTATATGTCAAACACTACATCTTATACTTCTGAAAGTTTTTCTTACAAAGGAAAGGCTGAAGTAAAGAAAACATTGATTATTTTAGCTTTCACCATGTCATGCTCCAGTTGGTCCCTCTCCCCCTTCAGCAGCTGGCTCTCATTTTCCCTAGTTTTTCTTTTGCTGCTGCTGCAGCTGTAGAAGCCCACCTTGTTGACCTCCACATCACCCATCAGGTTTAAGTCCAGGTGGGTTTTGGCTTCCCTAACCCCATCCCTCCATGATCAGACAATGTTTTTATTCTCCTCTAGGGCTGCGTGTCCCTACTTGCATATCCTGCATGCTTCCTTTTTATGTTTCAGTTAAATCAGGAGCTCCTTGCTCACCCATGCAGTCCTTCTGCCACTTTTCTTTGACTTGCTACACATTGGGTTGGACCGTTCTTGAGCATGGAAGAAATCATCCTTGAAAGTCAACCATCTCTCCAGGATACCTCGGCACTCAGAGCTTATTGAATATTGTGACTAGCATCTTCCATAGGCTTAGGCAGACTAGCTCAGCACAACCGTCATGTATCAGCTATTTTGGGTTACAAGTCTAAAAAAATACAAGCAATCATCAACACTTGCTTTGATAAGTCTATCATCATCCAGCTTCCACCATCATAAATTACACATCTCTTTTTCTAGGAGAAATGATCATGAAGTTGCTTTTATTTTTGTTTGCCTTTGTATTCTTTGGTTCCTTGGTTTCTGTTACTAAAAACATTGTTTTTTAAAGTGTGTTCTGTCCTCCAGCTTCCAGAAATACCATAATGAAAAATACTTACTTTGTGGACTTATATGTCCCAAACTGAGAGGATAGAGCATCCTCCACTTAAAAAGAGCAAAGGGAAACTTTCAAATTATATTTTGTGCCTCTTGTTGTGACCTTGAGATCGTGATATTTATGAGCATCTACCACTATGTTAATACTTTGGAACACATCTTTTTGACAAGATGACTTGGAAAAATGTACTATATGTTGTATCCATCCCTGCACCGTACAAGGTTAAAGATAGAACCCATTTCTTCAGTATTACACACAGTTTTATCTTAATTTAAAGCATTCATACTTTAGCCTCAAAACAGTGCATTTCAAGCACATGTGTCCTTCATTTTGTCCCTTTTAATTTTTCCCCTCCTTTTATCAAGGCAAAGCAAAAACTGAAAAATGAATGTGAATAGTATCTCATATCAATTTACTTTCATTTACATTACATTTCATGTATCAGTTTGGAAGGCATTTAAAATCAAAAAATTATAGACTAACTGACAAGTCAAGGGAAGGACATTAGCTCAGAACATGTTGACTACTTATTGCTAAAAATCAGAATGTAATTTATAGGGAGAAAGTGAAAGCTGTCTGAAGAAAGTCTCTGGTCATATATTACCTCCCATTTTACTACCTCTTGCTTTTTTCCCTCTCAAACAGTATGCTTCCACTACTGTTTTCATTCCTGGTTTCAACTAACTCATTATCCCTTTTAAAAAAGCATGTATTTCTTTCCTGTTTCATCTCTCCCACTCTTTTTTATTAATGTGTTGCCATATAAGCTAGGCAAACGAATTATTTTTCCCAGCATTCAAAATGTAATTTCCAATTAGATTGCGTGCTACCAGGCATCTAAATTTAATATTAGATAAATTAGTAAAGCACTTTGAATTTCAGGAATAAAATAGTACCAAAATATATTTAATATGAATGTTCAAGAAAACCCTGAAGAAACATTTTAATCAGCTAGCTCTGGTCATGCATGGCCAATTAAAATGCTTCAAATTAACCATCTTCAGTCCTTCAAAGTGAGATGAAAACTTGGTCTTCTGAATTTTTACACATGAAATAATAAGCTTAGGATCAGTGGCCTATAGAAAGAGACAGAAACCTGAGGACATCTACTACTGATTTTGGATGATAAATCTACTGTCACCAGAAGTGAGATTTAAACAATTTGATTCTAGAAAGTTGAACCAGTAAGGACAAAAGAAACCTTTAATTTTACTGTCTTGGGAAAAACCAGCAGTTCAAACCATTTTTTGTGTCTAAGCTTAAGATTAATCTAGTTTTTTTTTAAGAGAGTTTATTCATTTACAGAGAGAAAAAGAAGAAAGAGAGACCTAATGCAGATTTAGATTTATCTTGGGTTGTCTCTACCTGGTTGGATTTAGCCTTTACAGTTCACATTGTTTAATATCAAAGTTCAGACTATATTTTTTCATTTCCTTTTACAGGCAATTTAGGGGATAAGTTAAAAATAAAAAGCTTTTTAATGTTTAACAGACTCTAGGCATACAGTCATTGATGAGACACAGGCATTTCTAAAGAGCTTTTCAGCCCACCAGGATCTGAGTTGTTCCCTTAAGCCATTTATCTCCTGCCAATCCTACAAACTGAACTTTGACAAACAGATTTCTAATTTAGTCTTGTGCCTAATTCAGGTGGGATTAAGCAAGGCCATTATGTTTCTTTTCATCTCCTTTGTTTTGTTCTTTTTTTGTAAGGTCTTTCATTAATGCAGACTTAAGCAGTGAACTACAATGTTAGCTATGTATATGAAGAGGAAAATGAAGGTGGCACTCCTGAGCATTTGCCTCAGATGCACACCACAAAAAAAAGAAAAGAAAAAAAAGAAAAAAAAAAGAGAGAGAGAGTAAGACTTTCTTTTAAATCAGCTCATATAATTAATCTGGCTAAGAGCAGGTCTGTTAAATCAACAGATGTACTCAGGCACATCTCATTGCTCGAGAATCTCAATCCCGTTTACTGATGCTGAGGTTGCACCAAGCACTGAATGTGTTACCATGGTTTTGTACTTCAGCTTCAGTCTTTGTTGCTAATGTTCATGAATATTCACAGAATTCTCAGTCTGAAGGTATACTAGTATTGATGGCATTTCTTTGTATCAGACTACTTCATTAAGATTATCTCTTGTATTTACTTTCTCTTTTTCATCACCATATCATTTCAATGGAGAAATTGCTCACCAATAAGGGGAAAGAGTTAAGTGACTAAGTACACACACTAAAATAAATAACTTTGGAAAGAGACTGATTGCACCAAATTCATGCAGGGATAGATTAAATGATATATAAAATTGTTCTCATGCAAATTACATTATAGCTTAAATAAAGTTTTTTGTCTGAAAGCCTCCTGATTGATTTATACTTCATGTTTAGGACAAGGTTGAGCAAGGCTACAATGATGATTATTTAATCTATCTCTTTTGTAGATAGAATAAGACACCTGCTTTTGTTGGACAAACCATTAAGTGTAAAAAGCTGAAAAATTTTAATTATACCCTACTATTAAACAAAAAAAAATCCCTTTTTTTTCATAAAACTTATTTCACTAGAGGTGTTTTCTGTGACCTTCTGAATACTATCTTAAAGAAATGTCAATGATTAATTACATGAGAGTTTGGCAAAATCATTAAAAGCTGAGCTTGTGGCAAAAACTGAAGGCTTATGCCCAGTAAAATTACCACATTGTCAATCAGGTCTGTGGAACTACAGAAACTTCTTTATTTGTCAGAAAAGTTTCTCTCTGCAACTACAGTACTTTGGTAGGGACATACATCACACTGAATAAGCTTTAAATCACAAAAATGTTTAGTGGTTTTAATCAATATTCCTAATTTATGGAAAACAGAACAAGGAAAATGTGTTACTCTTTTGAGAACTTTGCAAAATTATAGAAGAGTCAACTTTATTTAAACTTAACAGTTTCAATGTAAAAGATAAATTGGCTGACATAAGACAGGTCTTCGATATACTGAGTGAGAGAGTCGCACATTTATGATTATAAGAACACACAATAATTTTTTTTTTCAACTAAAGTTACCAAAAATATTAAAAGAAACATTTGTAAAAATAAACAAATAAACATTTAAAGTCAGAGGGCTAATTCAGAAATAGTAGTAGGGCTGAAGTGATCTCTGAAAAAAACTACAGAGATGAAGAAATGTGGGAGGGACCCCTGAACTACCATGGGAGGTTACACAAGTATAAGGGGATTCGTCCATCAAACGCTGTAGCCCTACTGGTTTATGTCAATCAACAATTGTTCTACTCCCCTGTTCTAGAAAGTTCTTGGGTCTTGTTACCCTCATTGGTTCCTTCTGTAAGACCACTCCTTCCCTGTCCCCTCATTGGTTCTGTTCATGTCACCCTATCCTTGTTCCCTATTGCTTGTTTGTACCTTGACCACTCCCATTCCTCCACTGTTATATACCCTGGTCCCACCTTCCCTCCGGTCTCTCAGAGTCTGCTTCCCTCCAGAGTGGTTGTCTCCCTGCACCTCTCCTCTTATCCTCATCTTCTACCTTGACTTCAATAAACCCTCCTGTATTATAGCAGCCTGAGCGTCCTCTCGTCTCTCTGGTGGAGCGATCAGTATCTATCTGGCCACCTGTAGATTAGCCAGCTGTGGGGCACCCTGCTGGACCAGATCCCGGGGTGGCTCTACAAAGAAAGGCTGAATTTTCAAGCTGAGAAAGTTGCGTCCTTTCAGCCTGGAGAAACCTGCATGGAAATTTCATAGCATCTTTCTGTATCTGAGAGGGACTTACAGAGAATCCAGAGAGAGACTCTTAGTCAGAAACTGTAGTAATAATTCAAAGAATAATGGTCCAAATTAATAGTGAGGTAATTCAGGTTAAATATTAGGAAGAAAGTTTTTACTCTGAGGGTGGTGAGACAGTGAAACAGGTTGCCCAGGGAGGTTGTGCGTTCCCTAACACTGGCAGTGCTTAAGGCCAGGCTGGATAAGGCCTTGAGTAACTTGGTCTAGTGGTAGGTTGTCCGTGCCCATGGCAGTGTGTGTTGGGACTAGATGAACTTTAAGGTCCCTTCAAAACCCCTTAAAATTCTATGATTCTATGATTTTATGAGGGATTATTAGGATTTTTTCCAATTCATTTTTTTTTTCCCTTTTTTAAAATTAACTATCTCTTTCCAAGGACATGGTAGAGAGAACACAAATACATATTGTTGAGACAGAACAGTTGAAATATTCAAATTATCATCAAAGTCAGCAGAGTTAATGCAGATCCCCTTGTGGTAGAAGTGAGATTATTTTACAAAAATTAGAAGTGTGCAAGACTGAAACACTAGGAAATGGAACATGGCTGTTAAAATGTGTCATAGGAAAGGCCAGGAGAGGGAACTACACTTGGTGAATCAGAACATTTACAGTATACCCTAGTGGAGAGGTTTTGTCACATGAAACAGACAGTGAACTTTCAGAGTTTTGTCTGAGTTAAAAGCCATATTAAAAAACTGTGCAAAGAAGATAATTATTTATTTTCTTTAAGTTTTCAAACCTTTGTATGTTCAGTTGAAAGAATGATATTCTCTACTTTATTGCAACCAAAAATTCACACGGGCAGAAAAAATTGCTTTCTGCATTCTACAATGAAAGGCACTGAATTAATAAAATTTTAATCCTGTTGTGCCTTATATGTTGCTCTCCCACAGAATCATGGAGTGGCTTTGCTAGAAGGCAGCTCCAGAGATCACCAGTTCAACCAGCCTGCTCAGACTAGTGTCAGCTACTGGTTGCTCAGGATCATGCCCAGTTGGAGTTTAGCTATCTCTAGGGATGTAGATTCCACAAAAACCTTGCCCTGATTTTATCACTGTCACAGTAATAAAGATTTTTTTCTTTCCTGTGTTTCAGTTGTACCCATTACCTCTTTTCCCGTCACTGAGGGCATCACTGAATCAGTCTTCTTGCCTCAGGGACACATGTTTACTTTGGCATTCACCAGGACCCCTGGCTGGCTTTGCAGAGCTCCTTTCCACCAAGTTAGGCCCCAAAGAGTCAGCATGGGTACATGGGGTTCCTCTTCCCATCATCAATGAGCTTGTGAAGGATGTGTTTGGGCCCAGCATCCAGGTTACTAACAAAGATGCTAGTATTGGCTAAAGTGCCGACCTCTTCTAAGCTCCCACTAGACTTTGTGCTGCTGCAATCCTTTAAGCCAGAAGCTCAGCCAGTTTCTAGTCCCACTCCCTGTTATTCACCATTTTTACTCTGAGCATGTTTTGTCAGCCAGAATCAGAAATCCTGTTAAAGTCAAAATAAAAAACATCCACTGCTCTCCTCTCATCCTATCTTTCTTGTTAGTTGTACCGGGTTTGTCCTGAGAGTTCAAAAGTTCAGTCTGCGGTGTTCATCCCCACCTTCACAGATTGCCCATTATCTGCTGCCTGTTTTCATTGACAACAAGTAGACTTTTTCATCTATGACCCTGTGTGATTCAAGGTAATCAATTTAGATGTACATATCTACATTTCATCAGCTCACCCATTCATATGAATGGTGATATTCAGAAAAATTGAAAGCTTTTTCTATAAAACATAGAGGAAGCAATCTAATAGGCAATATGTAAACAAAGTCAGGTAAGTCAGGTAAATTTTGTTATTAAAAAAAAAGGAGGCAAACAGATACAACTGAATTTGATTTGATTCTTAGAAATAGCCTACACTTTAAAAAAAAATTAAGAGGATATGATACCAGAAAAAAATCTTAAAATTATGCTGTTTGTCTGTAATGCAATACAGATTCAATAGTCAAGACCTATTGGTCTTGGCTTATGTGTTTAGTCTAGGCCTAGACACCTCTCTACTTAAAGGAAATACATCTCTGAAGCCTGATTCATCCCAAGTGTCTTAGGAGGAGATAAAGATTTTTGTGCTGGTTTTGGCTAAGTATAGTTAATTTTCATCAGAGTGGCTGATATGGAGCTGTATTCTGGATTTGAGCTGAACACAGGGTTGATAATACAAAGATGTTTTTTATTATTGCTGAGCAGGACTTACACAGAGCCAAGGTCTTTTCTGTTTTGTACTGCCATACTGGCCAGGAAATTTAAAGTGCATTGGAAGTTGGGAGGAGACATAGACAGGACAGGTCACCTCAACCATCCAAAGGGATATTCCAGACCATATGACATTGTGCTCAGTAAGGAGAAGAAGGAGGAAGGGGGGAACATTTGGGGTGATGCTTTTTGTGTTTCCCAGTAAACATAACACATTATGGGGCCCTGGTCTCCTGGAGTTGGCTGAATATCTGCCTGCCCATGGAAGCCATGAATTAATTCTTTGTTTTTCTTTGCTTGTTGCTGCACAGTCATAGAATGGTTTGGGTTGGAAGATGTCTTAGTTTAAGACAATTTACAGGGCAGGAACTCCAAAATTAGTTACCTCCCTTTAGTTTTAACCACTCTCTTTTCTCCAATAAAGAGAGACAGGTGCGAGAAGATATAAGTGAAAAAAAAAAACAAATAAATTTGTTTTAATAAAATAAATTTAATAAATTTAATAAAAAGAAAACAGCAACAACCAAGATAACAGCAAAAACTGGTAGATACAAAGGTGCTGAGATGCCTGGTCCCCTGGGAACAAAGAAAATAAGATGGCAGCCCATGTAGCTGCCCACATGGCCCAGACGACAAAGACAAGATGGCAGAGGAGCCCCCTACTTTGGACCACACTGCTGACAGAGAGGACAAAGGAAAACAGAACAGCAACTCAGCCTCTGCAGTTGTAGAAAACCTAATCCTCACTCCCTACACACACACAAACAACCTAGGACAAAACCTGGAAAATATTTTTGTTCAAAAGACTTTGATGTTGCCCAGAAAATGCTGGTAGAAACTTCCCAGCAGTTACAGGATCCTACCTCTTCTCGGCACAGTGCAGCTGGAAGTGGGGGCAGTGGCTGAAAAAACTTGTGTAGAGAGTGTCTGGCCTCTCCTTACCAAATAGAAACAGCAGCAGTGAAGGTGTTGCATAATTCTCCAAAGTCCAGGAAGAACAAAAATGCTTTTGCCTTGTGGCACCTCACAGCAGTTGGCAAGTGGCAGAACAAAAAGCAAATACCCAAGAAGCAAAGGTGCTGAGAAATCTGCTCAGAGGAAGTTTTGGTTTGGGAAATTAAGTATCTCAGGTTGAGACACAGAGACCTCACCAAGGCAACTCCCCAGAAGCCTGGAGAGAACACCTGTTATCTATTTTTAAAAGGACCCTATTTTAAAAGGATCACGCTCTCCTTTCCGTGAACTGGAGTAGAACACACAGGTTCTACTTCTCGGGTTGCCAAGACAAAGTGACAGCGAAACAGACTGCTGGATTGACGTAAAAAGAATATGCAATACATGATTTGTAGGTGACCTAGGTCAACTAGGACAGAAGAGACTTTAAGGATCATCTAGAGCCAACCCCACTGCCTTGGGCAGGAGCACTTTCCACTAGACCAGGTTGTTCAAAGACCCATCCAACATGGGGGCCTGTCTATATTTCAGGAGAGGATGGAAAAAGATTGCAAAGAGGGAGATTAAACAGCAACTACAGGAAGAAGTCTACTCAAACTTTCATGTAAAACCAGAAACAATGACCCTGTAGTAGTTCAAACTTCTGGAAATGCTTGAAAATTCCTCCATATAAACTACTCAGTGAATCTGATTCACAGAAAAATAAAGGATACACAAAATGCCTGATGAAAGAAAAATACAAGGATTGTATAGGGCCAAGTTAAGCTAGGTATGAAATGTTCCTAACCAGAACTCTTAGAGAAGAAACTAAAAGGAGGAACTAAGCATGCAGATTTTCTCTGTGGAAATGGGCTGGAATGTTTAGGGAATCTTTAAAACAGAAAATGATGGGGACACTTGGGAAAAGGACTGGATTAACAATGTAAAATGTAGAAATGCAAGCTTCACAGCTGCATGAAATGCTTCAACCATTTAATATAATATTATACCCCATTTAATAAAATAAGAAACCATAGTATACACTAGCCTTAGGGTATTATGCTTACCTCTTTTTCATGACATAAAGCCACACTGATGTTCAGCCTGCTGGAAATGTCAGAGTCTTAAAAACAAACACCAAACAAAGAGTAAACTAGCCCAACAAAGAGTAAACAAACAAATCGCTTATTTAGAAATATGTGAGATACATCCATGTAAATGAAAGTAAAAATTAAAATGCAACAGACTTGCAAATAAGTCATTCATTTGGAAGGAAAATTATAAAAGGCAAATGAACTACATGAAATAAAATTTAGGAAAGATAAGAAAACTCAAGATGCAGCAGAGGAGGAATCTAATAAAATTATATTCTATTAATTGTAAGATTTTTACTTACTTATCAATAAATGGAAATCCAAAAGTTCTTTGTGAGGAAATGTTTTAATAGCTGATAAGTAGTAAATCTCCACTACTATTGTTTCACTGTTTATAAGACTGAAAAGTATTTCCAGCAAAAATATTAAACTGTCAGGTTGTTTTATTTACAACTGCTCCCCATTTTTATAGGGCTTAGGACCAATCCTCTTAAAGAAGGCAATTTTCCTGTTTTCCTGTTCCTTCCAATGATCTGATGAGCAGGGACATATCATGCTCAGCCTTGGGAGGCAATTACAACTCAGATCCAAAGCCCCGCTGCTCCGCTGTCTTCTTGCTCCAGCAGCAGCGTATTAACTCTGGCCTACAGTAGAATTCAATGCCACTGCTGCTTATGACCAGCTCTGTAATTGAATCTCTGCCTCCATTTTTTTACTAAGAAAACACAATCAAAAATGACTGCAACACTGACAGCTATGAAAATGGTTGGGCAGCTGTAGGTTTTGTGTAAATGGACTAATCTACTTACATGTGGTCATATCTGGAATTCTATGCTATATAACTGAAACTAGGGGAGAGGGTTCTTTGGAGGTTTTTTTCAAAATACTAAGTAGGAGGTGAGATACATATATATTTTTCAAGTTATTCAAATTCATAAGAATACAGAAAGTTAATTTTTAAAGAGCATTGTGTTTTCTGGGTATTATTTGAAACACTTCTGCTATTTATTTAATAATATTATGCTCACCTGTTCAGTGTCCTGATGTATTTTCCCCACATAGTCATGGCAGAACAATATCTTTTTTTCTCTTTCTTCATAATGTAGCTTTTTTACTTTAAGGCTTTCAGTGGTTAATGCCCAGTTAATAAATTTCTGGAGATTTCTACCCTTCTGTAAATGACATCACCAGGCTTTTTATTGTCTTCTCGGAAAACAAATCATACCTTCAGCCAGTGCTCATCTCTACTGAAACAGGATGTGCTCTGTGTCTGCAGGTTGGAGCTGTAATTCATATTCAGTTTGACAAATGTCAGAAATCATTTTTTTTTATTAGTACATAGAGCATGTACTGTTAAGAAGTAATACAAACTGTTATTCAGCAAGTCAGAAGCAGTCAGTTTTTTGGCTTGAGAAGGGAGTAAAAATTCAACTTTTAATCTAGGACAATGGCACATTTATCCAGATAAACAAATACCCAAACAAACCTAAACAAAATCTCACTAAAATTATTACAATTATATAATTCTATTTGAAAAAAAATCAATTAAAATAATGTGCCTACCTTACTTTGTTATAACAGGGATTATATTGCAAATTACCAAAGGACCCATGCTTCAAAAAGATGAATAAGGCAAGAAAGCATGAAGTGAAGAAAAATAAAAAATCCGAAAGAGGATGAAGAACTTTGTTAAAAAGTTCCTTCATTTTCTGTTTACTAGATATAACTTCATTCCTGGATTTATCACAAGACCCAGCATCAGACAACCAATCCCAAAGCTAGACAGTGCAGCAGAGTATGATAATTAAAGATAAATCATATTTCACAAGAAAAGTCTCAGTCTGTTATATATAGCATGTTTGTGATTATTTTTTCCACTGGCTCAGAAAACTGAACACAATAAAATATTATTATGGTTCATAAGGAAGTATTTAATTTCTTTTTCTTTTTCTAAAATAAAAAAGATAATACATGCTCTGGTCAATCCAGTAGCTGTAAGGAGAAGGTCCTGAAAGACAATGAAGGCCATACTGAAATTTAGTCCCTCATGCTGGTGTACAGAAAGACAAAATCTTGAGTAGTGTTATGTCAGCACATCCCTAAGTGCAAAGATTTTACTGACCTGGAAGGTGCACAAATTCCTGGAAAGTTTTGCAATCCACTCTGTGGTCTCTGCAGCTTTGTCTACACGGCAAGCACTGGTTATATTAATGTCTGCTATGGTGATGAAGGAGAAAATGCATTCTATTGGTCTTGGTGCAGATAGAGAATTTAGCTCTAAAAGCATGAACTTCTTCCCTGAAAAGGTAAAGATAGGTCTGTTACACAGACTTTGTTTTAAAATGTTAGTCCCTCCATATTCCATGTAAAGTATAAAAAAATTTTTCTTCACATATTTCAAATTGTGAAACTCAGATTAAAAAATATGATACCACAGTAGATTTAAGCAATCTGGTTTTATTTTCTATCATATTTTTATCAACATTTTTATGAGGGAAGGGAAGGGAAGGGAAGGGAAGGGAAGGGAAGGGAAGGGAAGGGAAGGGAAGGGAAGGGAAGGGAAGGGAAGGGAAGGGAAGGGAAGGGAAGGGAAGGGAAGGGAAATATGGGTAGTTCAATGAAGAAATGAAAATCTGTTCTCAGAATTCTCAAATTTCCTGAAAGATCTGAAATCATCTATTTTATTACCCTTGGGATTTCATCAAGCTGCTAACATTTCATTTATGAAAAAAGTTTTCTTATGATAATTATTTAATTCTCGCATTCTTTGCTGATCTATCTATTCTGATTATAAATTACTTGATACAAGTATGAATTCTTCCTGTGAATGCAGATCCTCACTCCTAGAGACTGCTTGGGAACCTTGAAATTATATATTTTTATGTAAGGACAGTTGGTGTATCTAATAAGGTACTTTAGCAAACTTAACCTTTTTTTTTCCCCTTTAGAAGAAGGGTTTTAAAAAGTCTTGTTAAGTATATATTCCTTGCTATGAAATTGTCTTTTTCAGTTCACAGAGATACTAAACTACTGTAGCATTTTAAAATATTTTCCCCTCTAAAAGGTAATATTCAAGCAAAGAGTTAATATTTTGATTAATGAAAGAAATAAAGCAATTTGTTTCAGTACACGTAGTCTCTGCTGAAAATTTAATATGCACACATGAAATCTCCCACTCAGAAAATATCAAAATTTAACAAATAGTGAATCTACTGTTACATTGAAATAAATTTTCATTAGAAAAGATAAGAGTAACTAGCAGCTGAGCTCCCAAATAAAATGATTTACCTTGAATATCCTTCCAAAGCAGTCCTACAGGAACTGAAAATTTAATAAAATGTTATTAGATTAAACTTTATTCTTTGAAAACAGATACTGAATTACATGGGACTCTGATTGTAATCATCTGTTATAAAGACATGTCAAGGCAACCAGCTGCCTCCAGGAAATGGCAGACCAGAGGTAGAGCCGCTTTATATGAAAAGGCCAGATTACAGTATTGCAGAGAAGAAATAATTTTTGTGAGGAATTAAGATGTCATTTTTGACTTTTATAAAATTGCTTACAATGTGTTCATTATGCAAACTCTATTTTTCTTGGTTGGGACATACACTATTTAGAGGGATTTTCTACTGTGAACATGTGCCTATTTAAATGAGACTTATTATGACACCTTTAAAAATAAGGGAAGCATAGATATGACCAGTACAATGCACTGACACTCTCCTGGAGATGACAGTGGAAAATCTACAAAAAATCTGCACAATACAGGAATTAATGCTTCAGTCGGTTGACCTTTAAAAAAAAATTGCTTTTTTTTAAAGGTGTTAAAATTAATGTGCCTCATCATTTCCTGAGATATTAATTGAAAAAACAGGTTTATTTTTTTCTTTTTAATATAGCATTGCTAAAAGTTAATGAAAATTAAGGATAATCTGGTTTCAATTTGCTCGTCCATCTAAAGCATATAACCGAAGAACTGTGCTGTGAGTAAGGAGAGAGGAAAGAGAATACATTTCAAAAACTAACGAAGACACACCACATCATGTCCATCCATTCTTCCTTGTCCCTATGGACAAGATGACTGTAGTTGCTATTCATTATAATCAGAGACTATTATGTTATGAAAATTATGTTTATATTGTGACACAATAATTTTTAAGTAATTTACTTCACGGTTAGAATATTTGTACATGATTAGCAGTTAACAACTTATTAACGATCTTTTAATTTGATGGTTAACCAAAAGGTTTTGCTTCCCAAATGCCAGGAGTACTAACAGAATATCAGCAAAGTGTGGAAGATGAGCCAGAGTTATTGTTTTAAAATGGGCTCTTATATTGCATTGTAACAAATTCTAAGCTGATGTGATGTAGTTGATTCATCAAGTTAGAAAGATGGGTTTTAAAGTGCTACAAACCTTTCCAAATCCATGGTACTTGCAAGGAGACATGAACTGTCTGGAGAATATGGGAAATCTCTGACAAGATGATGGACTAGTAGACTAAAAGTGCATTTCATAGAGGTATCCCAAAAATTGTTAGTGAAGATAATGTAGATATATTTTCAGGTATATGTTCTTAGACGTACAACTGGTTCAAATAATACTTTCCACCAAATATGTGATTCAATTGTTTTTCAATATTCCTTGTCTCTCCTCAAGGACAGAATGTCCAAGACACCAAGTTGAACTTGATGGTTAGCTTAACAGTAGGTAGTACTGAGTTCCTAATCTGTAATTGCTCAGGGACTCGGACATGGAGTGAGAAAGGAAGTGGGTCTAACAGAAACATGGAAGCTTTTGAGGAACATAATGAAATATGGGGAGAACCCAAAGAGCCAAGAGATTCTTTTAGTAACTGAATATTGAAAATAGGTGGCAAAAACAAACCACCAAGGGCCTGCTGCAGGATGAACTTAAAAATCTGTCCCTTAATTAAATTTTATACATGCATGTATTTTTTGCATGTTTATTTATACATATATATTTTACCCATTTATTTGCACATTAAATTTTATAAAAAGCTATAAATAGGTCTCTTTATGCTTACGTTACAACTGACAAATATTTTATGTTCCATCATATTGCATTGTACTAGAGAAGTCTTTTTAGTGGTTACTAATGTTCACCACAAAACACAGAAAACTATCAAATTTTAACAATTTTCTCTGGATTCCCTTCTCCCAGATGCCATATTTTTTGATACATAATTTTTCTTGTTACGTTGCACTATTTCTTGCATGTATCTTTGACTCTGATCAAAGCTGTTGAGGTCCTCACTTCTGTGTGTGCTCATTTATAAAGGACCTGCCTTTGCTGTCACATCCCATACCTAAAATTCTCATCCTGGCTCTTGACAACTTGTCAATTTCAGAACCATCCTTTTCTTTCCTTTTTGTGAAAACTGCTGTCTAACAAAACTTTTTTCCACTTCAAATGAGGCTGCAGTGATTTCCTCCACCTTGTCACTTTGATGGTGTCACTCTTCTTGACACTGCTGGCTTACACTTCTCCATGGAGTCAAGAACATCACTTCTCTTCAAACATATAATGGATTATCCCCAACCTACCTAACATCTCTTTCACCTTCAGCATCTGGAATTATCCTCTGATACGGTACTTTCTGTCACCTTGTACTCATTTACCTTTGGCACCTTATGCTGCCCCTCTCACTGGGAATATCAGAACATCATCCCACAGGTTATTCCACACTAGTTATTTTCTCTGTATAAATTCTTTCCCTTTCCTTTTCTGTAAAACTTACATAACCCTTAACACTGTTTCAGAGCTTCTGTGCTCAAATAATTTCCAGTCATATGTTTTTCTGCACATCAGTTATAATGGGGACCCATTTTCCATAGCTTTATTTTTTATATAATGGTATGTAAACTGAGACCTTGATCCCTAGGTGCTGTGGTGATACAAAACTTACATTATAATATGAAAATCTGGTGAAAAGCATAATTTTATTTTTGAAGTTGTTGTAGCAATGTGGTCCTCAGAAGCCTCCAGTTAAAACTATGAATTTAAGAGGACAACACCATTAAATGTTATGCCACAAGAGCCAGAACTCCGTTCCTACTCCTCACTGAAAATAGTATACTATCAAGCATACAAGGCATCATTGGAACAAGACAAAAAAAACTGAAAAAATGGTGTTTTTTAAGAATTATTTTAACATATAAAGCAAACAGCCAATACATGGATAAGACATTACCTAGCTAAAGTACAAGCATATATACTTTCTCTATAAGCAATAGCTATAAATAACAGATGTTAAGGTTAAGGAGAAGTTAAAAGGCAATTGTTTAAGGTATTAGTCTGCTTGACTGGTGAAGAGAATTTTCTTTTGACAGTAACATAACAGTTATGAAAATGCATCAGGGGAAAAAAAGGATTTCTACTTTGCAGTTTACTAAGGACCTTTTTGAATCTAAGAACAGCCTGGAGTCATCCTAGAAATTTCTGCATAAAAAATGGACAGACTACTAATGAGCATATACATTTAAAAAGAGAAATTTAGATTGCTTCTAAGGATTTTCTGTCAATCTTTATGCTATTCCATCATCTATTCTGTAATTAGCCATATAGCCCAAAGAAATAATCAGGAGAGGTTTTATCTTTGTGCTTTTACTCTGCAAGAAGCAAAGAGAAAATTAAAGAATACACAACTTTTTTATAATTGCCCCAACTTCTGAATACTATAACTTTCAGTAATGAAAATGAAAGCAGAGTTCATCCACAGCATGGTGACAATCCACTCAGCACATGATATAAACTCATAGTTTTCAGCTCAGAAGATCAGAACTAAATTAATTGGGTAAAAAATTTATATATCATATATATTCTTGGGGAGAAACAAAATGTATGAGCTCTGAGACTCATATTTAAGAGACTTACTACAACACATGTCCTCTAAATCCTGCAGAATCATTTGGAAACGGCTGTGTTCATTAAGTTCTGCAAAAGTTGTGGGTTCAGCTTATATGGAACTGTCTTAGATTGCAAATGTGAGATGCGGCCGGGGGTGTGTATTTTATTGCCCTCTGTTAGAACCAGGTGGGGCAGTTACCTTCTGTTAATTGGGCCACCTGTTAAAACCAGGTGGAGCAGTTTTCTTTATCTCTTTCATGACCCATCCTTCCTCCAGAGAGATATCTCCTGTTAATGAGCCATTGAGTGTCACTGAATGACTGATAAAATTACATCATCCCATTGTGAGCTGCTCCGCTCAGGGGGAGGAGCCAAGCATTCCTACCTGGATATAATCTGAAAATCGGAAAACCACAGTCAGCTTTTTTCCCCATGGGATTCCTAGAGGATCAGCCTTTTATCCCACTAGATCCCCAGAGGAAGACCAAGCCCATCTACACCACCACCAGACCTGCAGAGAAAAACTGCACCCTTCTACAGGATCACTGCTTCAACAGAACCACACCTGTCACTGCAGGACGACTGCAGCCACCATTTAATGGGACTGCTACCAACACCCTGACCCACAGGGTATCAGGTTGTATTCTGATTCTGTCAGTGTTGTTTTGTATTACTACATTTTTATTATTTTTATTTTTCCTAATAAAGAATTGTTATTCCTACTCCCATATCTTTGCCTGAGACCCCTTAATTTCAAAATTATAATAATTCAGAGGAAGGGGGTTTACCTTTTCCATTTCAAGAGAGGCTCCTGACATCCCAAGCAGACACCTGTCTGTTCAAACCAAGACAGGAACATGCAAAAAAAAAAATGTTCTGTGCTGGTTGTCTACACAATGAACAAGTACATGCACCTCAGTAGCACATGTCCCTTAGAGGATGCACCTATCCACAGGATTTCTGAGAGATGGAAGTTCTAACACAGTACTGTACTTGTCCTGACACACACAGGGTTTTTGGCACATATTTCTCTCTTGTTCTTCTGTGGCATCCCAGATTTGGGTGTAGATTAGGGGTTCCAATCTGTGTTAGCTAGCCGAGCTCTGTGTACCCCCACGCACCCCTTGTGTTTCTCCCCCTCCCATCCCCCCGCGGCCATTCGCTCCGAGTCTCTCACTGTTGGAGCTTCAGCCCATCACTCCTGTAACCACTCCCCATCCTGTCCGGAGACTTCGGTGTCTGTCATCCCGATCCCGCAACCCTGTTCGCCCCAGAGCACGGGGTCCGCCCCTGTCGCGTCCCTGTTGGTCACTGCAGTCCTCGTCATCGCCACAGCGCCTGTCCCCATTGGGCAGGAGGGCTTCTGCTCTCCTTACCCTGCCCCCAATAAAATCCTACGCCTCCCGAAACTTGGGGCCACATTCCCCCTCATGGGCACTGGAGGCGGGTCGCGACCTCTCCGTCACAGCTCCCCGCAGCCATTAAATGACTTTCAGCCTCCCTCGTGGTTTGCTTTCTTTGCTTCTTTGCTTCATTCCTTTGCTTCTTTGCCAAAGTCCCTCACTCGCGGCAGCAGAAACTGGGGCCAGTCCCACCCGGTCCGCGAAAGGAAGCCGCATCCGGGAAAAGCGGCAAAACCCGAGTCCTGGAGAGAGGCAATGCCGCTTCAGGCACCGGAGCTGCCCAGGGGGCCAGGGGAAAAGAACAGAATGCCGCATTCTTCTATTAGTTTTGTTTCATATGTAAACACGCCTTCATTTTAAAAAAATGTAAAGTAAGTAATTTGGTGTCCTAAGGGTAGGGTGAGGACATAGGTAATTTTTTGTCAATATCCACAGGCCTTTTCTATAAAGTCATGACAAATCCATCAGCTACCCTTTGACCTCAGTAATGGCATACCACATACAATATAGAATGTCCTATAGTGATATAAGATGCCCAAAAATTGCTGAATTAAGTCATTTGGAAAAATAGAGAGCATTTATTTTATCTTCTATATGCTATTGTGTTTCTTTTAGATAAAAAAACACAAACACAAAAGTAATTTCATAATCCTAATTTACTATAATTAAGCATATAATGAGTTTATAATAGAAGTAAAAAAAAAATGGTATTTCAGCATTCAAGAGGAAAGCTTAACAAAGTCTTAAATTTTTTGGGGGGGTTTTTTGTTTGTTTGTTTTAATTGAAAGCTTTCATTTTAAATAGTCATGAAGGGTTGTCCTGGTTTTTACTATGGTAGAGTTAATTTTCTTCCTGGCAGCTGGTAGAGCACCATTTGTTTGGTTTTTGGGTTTATTTTTTTTTAATTTAGTACAATAATGATGTTGATAACACAGTGATGTCTTGGATGTTCCTGAGCAGGGCTTTTCTTTAGTCAAGGTTTTTTCAGTTTTCCATCATCTGCCAGTGAGCAGGTGCATAAGAACCTGGAAGGGAGCATGGCCAGGAAAGATGACCCATACTGCCAAAGGGAAATCCCATGTCATAGAACATCATGCCCAATATATAAACTGGGAGAACTTGGCAAGGAGCTGCTGACTGGTGATTGGAGACAGGCAGGGCATCTGTCAGTGGGTGTGGAGAAACTGTATTGTGCATCATTTGTCTTCTTGGGATTTATCTCTCTCTCTTTTTTTGTTATCTGCCTTTTTATATGATTACTCTCATTACTATTATTATTATCATTAATATTATTATTATCATTATTAATATTAATATTGTGTTTTATTTTGTTTCAAATATGAAGCTGTTCTTAACTCACAGTTTGTATATTTTTAAATTCTCTTCTTTATTCCAGCAGAGCAGCGGCATGCTACTTTATCAGCTAGAAACTCTATTTGTACATTTAAAGGAACAGCCCAGTTTTTACATGTATCTAGGGTGAATATTTGGCACTGAAAATTAAGCTTCTAGGTTTGGAAGCTACAATTGATTTTTTCTTATATTAAACTATATGAAATTAGTAAAAATGTATGGGGAGGTGAAGAAATGTATATGTGTTAATGAATAAAACATTTTGATCCTCTATCCTTCACTTGTTGTAAACATTAATGTGACATTAAGACATTCCAGTAATATGCAATCAAAAATGAATTATCTTGTACTTCAAATGCATTATATGTTAGTAGACTTTGTTCTGTGTGGTTTTTTAATGAAATCAAGAGATTTTCCAGAGAAAGTATTCTATAAATAATGTCAGATTTTTGATAAATCCTTGTTGATCTTCCAGATCAGACAGAATGCATTTATCTATAAATGAATCAGAGGAGCTTCCTGTTATAAGCAGATGTCACTTTTGCTTCTTTCTCACTATGTATTAAATCAGTTTCCATAGACTGTAAAATTTTCAGCACAAGGAAATTTACCGAGTAAATATTGGTTTGTAACATTTCAGTTTATTCTAAATCATCATAAAAAGAAATATTACTACATTAAACATTTCAAAAACTGTAAGTAATTTTGCAAGTCAGGCTTCCATTTGGAGAAAGCAGCAGTCAGATAAATAAATCTGGTGTATTAGTTTTTGCCAGCACTTCTATTTAAGTTGGCTTCCCAGGCTAAAATATATCATTCACACAGGTCACACAAGGGGATAATTCAGATTCCTATGTTTCTTTTTTCCACTCAGGATTTTTCTTCACATACAGCCTAATCTTACAGAATTCACTCTGAGTTTTACCATTGACTTCAACAAAATCTTTCATAGCATTTCACCTTTAAAGTGATATTTAAAAAATTTAATACTCAGTCTGACATGAAGAAGTCTGATAAAAAGTAATAATTTCCTTTGATTTAATGAGGATTTTCTTCTTTTTTCTTTTCAATTTGGAACAACTTTATTAAGTTTTGAGGTGCAATTTGTATCCACATCTGATCACTGTTGCTCCACAGAAATATATCATCTCCTCTGATTTACATTTGCTCATTGCTACTCTATTTTGTCCTCCAGAGAACGCATGATCCTGAAATGGCAAAGATATTGATTGGTTCATATAATCCTCATTTACTTAACTTCTGTCATCCTTCTGTCTGCTTGTCTGTCTATCTATCTATCCTAAAAATATTCATACTTTGACCAGAGAAGCAAACAGAAATTGCTAATATTGTCTTTCTGAAAGTTTTGGTAAACTGCTCTGCTGAGCTATGATTGTTCTATTAAATCAGGCTCTAAAAATCATTAGGGCACAGCAAAGTCTACTAGTATTGAAAATCTATGTAAATGCAAATGTTACATGGCAATAAATTAAGACTATTAAAGACCTACGGCTTCTGTCATGCTAGATTCAAATTTGGGTTAATGCGTACAAAATGTTCACAATTTCATACCTAATGGCAGGCCAGCTTGCAGAAATAATATTTTAGAGTTTCTTCTTTTACTGTAATTCTATTATAAGAAATGAAAAGAAAAAAGAAAAAAGTGGGATTCTCCTGGGGCAGCTGCTTATTTTTAGCTTGTATTCGGTCACTCCTTCATTCAGTCACTCCTTAAAGTGTGGCACCTGAAAGAGAGCCAGCACTGACTGAAATACATAGTATTCTCAAATTTCTCACCTAGAATACACAATTCTGTAAAAAGGAAGAGAAAATTACAGGAAAACCACATGTCAATATCAAAGCAGCAAAAAACCCTTTTCCTGAGTTGTTCTCTTTCCTCAGATACTTCAGGAAAACCTAAGATAAAGCTGCAGTAATAAAAGCTAGAATTAATAAATGAAAGAAAGGAAGGGCTGGGAGGAGTGGGGAAAGGGAAAGAAAAGGAGATAGTTTTATTCTTGTGTATCTGTATCACTTGGGTTCTTTAGTGAACTCACGGGTATACCTGAAAATCCTAAAACCAAATTAATGCATTCCTTTTATGATCTCTCAGGTGCAATTTTTGTTTTCTGTAGTACAGAGCTCAGTTTAGATACCTATATCTCTACTGACTTAAACAATATAGTAAATTGAATTTACCTCATTAATCTAAATTTACCTTTTGTGGAGAAATAAAAGATAAAGATAGAAAATGAAATATTTAAACATTATGAGTAAAACTTTAGGCAGCACAGCTTTCTATCTTTCTTTATTAACCAAAGGAAAAAATCAACAACGAAAATCAGAGGGCTTAGAACAGATTGTTCCAATTTGTTCAAGAAGATGCTCTTCTTAGGAAAAAAGAATGCATTTGACTTTGTGTCTATGATGAGGAAGCATGTCAAAACCATGGCAGATTATACTCTAGGCTGTTAAGTGTGATTGAGATCAAGGAGCACATCTAACAAATGAATAGAAAGGGCTGAAAATATGCAAATCCTCACAAAAATTATATTTAGAATACTTTCTTCATAGTCTTTTGTTGTAGTTTGGGTTGGTTTAGTTAGGGATTTTAATAAATGTTAGTTAGGTTGGTTCTCTGTACCCCTATTTCCCTAGTAGAAACTCAATGTGTGTATGAGCAACAGACTGTCGCTGTGACTTATCTAGGCCCACACAATGAAATAGTAAAGAATGTCTGATAATCTAACGTCTACCTATGTCCAAATCATTGGTCTATATAATCCGTGTTTCAAATGAAAACAATATCAATTCCCTACTAACTAGCAATTCAGTTGTTTCTAGTAATAAATAGACAGTAGAAAAATTAATAGAGTTACTGCATTAGAACAGTTGATTGCCAGACCGCAGTTAAAACCAGGACGCAAATGGACTCTAATTAATTTAAAAAGAAAAAATAAGTCTTTGGAAGACAAACTAAATGAATGTTTTTTTTATAAAGAGAGTTGATGTGCTTCTATATAAAAATATTCCTGTTTTGCAAGTCTGAAGAAGTATCATTTGTATTTTAAACATGTATGTCAAAGAACTGGTAACAAGTAGAATGCTACTGACTGCACAGACTTCTTGTCAAGAACAGTTATGTTCACTGCATAATGCAAAATGGAGATCAGTAGAAACAGGATGTCTATGTTTAAAGGAAGAAGAATTTAATAGATTTTGACTGTTCATGTGTGTATGCATATCTCAATAGAGTCTAGGAAGCTTTAATTATGAAAAATTAATCTTGTCAATTACAGAATAAATTCTACTAAATATGTAATATACATCATATATGAAACATGGCCAAATATCACATTATTATGTAAAGATTAAAGTTAATTTGAAATCCTTAGGAAAGAAAAGATAAATCTCCTATTTTCTGTAAAAATATTTTTATGTTTTCTTTCATTGAAACTCATTTTTCAAAAACTACTTTTTGCATTAATGATTCACAAAAATGCATTTTTTTCAGCAGAAGTCTATTTCTGTAATTTCTTTCACTTTCATAAAAAACTATGAGAATAACTGTAATCCTTGTGCACTGTATATTATTGATGGCATTTTAAAAATTATGAGCTTTACTGCTCATAGGTCTGTCTTTATGAAGAGCCCTTGCTACTGTTTACTTGCAAATTTTGCTTCAGAGAAAAAAAAAGGAAAAGTACATTAGCTAACATATATAGGAAGGACAGTGATAATAATGTAACACATAAGCATTAACAGCTTCTTTATTAATGTTACCTACCATTTATGCAAAAATCCAATTTGAATAATACACTACTGCAGAGAAACCATATCAACCTATAATCCTCTGTATTTAATACTGGCAATTCAAATACAGAATAAACCAGTGTGGCATTATGAAGTCTTTTTAATACATAGTAAAACTGAAAGTTTTTCACCACGTACCAAGCAGATTACCATACATAAAACACAAAAAAAATCATAAAACAAATATTGATATGAAGACAAGACATCAACAGCTGTGTTAATATTCCTCAGCTTTCTACTTCTCTTGGATAATAACTTCATGGACCAATGCTATAATTGACAAGTTGACCTTGCAAATTGCCAGTGCCATGGGTGAAAGGGAGAGAGAGGTGGAGAAAAAAAAAAAGAAAAAAGAAAAAACCCCATAACCTACTAAATATTATCTATTCAGGAGAATATTCAGTCTCAAATTAAAAATTATTTTGATGGAGAATTTCTGGGAGGTGCCAGAACAAAGCAATTGAAAAGGGCTAAGACACCGTGAGGTGGTCAGATGTTGTTGTGTCTGCAGTGACAAACATTCAGCACAAGCCAAAATGAAACACTGCATAATGTTCTGAGCTGAGGAAATGGACAGTTAAAAATCAATCTCTATCTCACATTCCAGCTCTGAACCTGAAAATGACAGCTATTATCCAGATTTACATTTTATTCCAGCTAGAATAAAGCCAATAAATCACTGGGCTTTTGGCTGCTTGGATAATTACAATGTGAGTGGCTGGTGTGAATTTCACTGGGGGAAGATGCTTTCAGAGGGCTAGAGCACAAAGTGGAAAGAATGACAGTAAAAAATGGACTTGATTTACATGTTGAGATGAGAGCTTGTGGCATGCAAATCACTGAACATAGTAACCTCTGCTGAGACCCATCAGTCCTCCTGATTGTATACTCAGGATAGGTAAGTCTGTGTGGTGAAACATCTTTATTGAGCTGATAGCTCAGGTGAGCAACTTTTTGGTTTAAGGAGACAGAGGAGTTTTTAATGGTATATTTAAAAATATTCTCATGTGTCTTTGCCAGAAGTGATTTTATCAAAGACACTCTCTTCAGTGTAACTTACCAGTGTGCTTCTGTGAGAACAGACACTTTGAAATCTAAATTCTTAGTTATGATTAGCTTAATATACACTTCTAATCACATCTGTATATCAGATGACTGAGTAGCAAGAAATTCAGCTATACACAGCTCTCAAGATTATTTGAAAGAATATGTCCAAAGGTTCCTCAGTCTGTATTGGATGACTGCTCATTTCATCCTGTAACAAATACTTTAATTCCTCAAACATTAATTATGGATCTGTTTTATGACAAATGTAGTATATGATTCACAGCTCTTCTCCATAATTGTCCTGACTTCCAGTCTGAACTGAATATTCCATATTTTTTTTTCTGGATGACATCACTCTGGGAATCTGAAAAAATTATTAAAAAAAAAAGGCTTTATTATTCTGGATGATTATCTAATTAATATTTTAAAATTCCAAGAAATAGTCCTAAATAAAAATGGAAAAGTATATGTAAATATCAAAGTAATATTTTTTAACAGCTCTACTCTTGTCCTTTGATGAACTTTATGCAAATAAACCTAACCTATTACAGCAAAGTTGAGAAAACTGTTTCCAAAACAGCTGATATTTTATTCAATTCAACTTTTCTTGGGCAGCCACAACAGTGGGATGTATCTACTGTCACAATAGGGATATCTTAGATACAATGATTCATTATTATTATTATGCAGTGTTGATTGCATCTTTCATAAAATTACCTTTTCTCTTGATGCTTTTTGTTGTTGTTGTTGTTGCTGTTTTATGCTGTATTATATAAGACCAACTTCTACTCTTTTTGTAATAAAAACACCTCTGGGAATAAGTCTGCAATGAAAGCTGTTTATTCCTACCTTATTTCTTTCTGCTTTACAAGGACTGTGAGAAACACCAAGTATCCTCCAATGAATGTAACAGACATATATTAAATTACAAAAATTGTACCAAATTTCTATTTAGTGTTGAAGAGAATACAACATCAATATCAGTTTGTTATAGGATAAAGACAATATTTGCAGAGAGCATTAGATAAAAATCTGCACTAAGATAAAGCATAAGTGTGTAAATCCTCCCAGTCTACTTAAAAAATCATTAGTAAATTAAAAAAAAAACCTAGATGTATTTGTCCCCTATTGGGACATTAAAATATCTTTATAAAATCGGGGCGGGGGGGAATATCAAATGTTTTCTTGGTTCTGCAACTCTCATGAGACTATATGTCATGAGAATATCATCATCAAATCTCTATAGTAGCTAGAATTGGGTGAGATCATACAAGCTGTAATAAAAAGATAATAAAACATAGCTAAGCTGTAGGAAATTAAGAAAAAGACATCACAAGAACATGAAATAATGCCACTATAGAACTACTTTAATACTAAGGAATGATAAAACGGAGAAGAAGAAGAGCGCTTAGCTAGAATGAAATGCAAAAATGGCTGAAATATAAAAGAAGATAGGAAGTAGATAAAACAGGCTGGATAGAAGGAGAGGATTAATTGTGCTGAAATTGGAAATAATGATAGACTTTAAATATCATGCTGTAGAGCAACTGGGAGCCAGAGTAGTATAGATAAATGAAGAGATTGTCCTTGTTTCTTCTGAGATCTCTACTTACTTGAGTACAAACATGATGTATTCATTGCTCAGGCACTTAAAGGATTATAAATATTGGAGAAAAATAGAGAAAGCAGCTCCACTCTTTGTCTCTGAACTTTATGCAGAAGAAATAGAATAGAAAAACAACAGAAAAAAAAACAACATTTGTGTACACCAGTGCTTGAATGAAAAATCTTTTATTAGGTCCTTTTGCTGAAGGACAAATATAAGAATAGTAGTATTAAATTTGTATTTTCTTTATTTAATGGAATTATAGAATGGACTCACAAAAATAAGTTAGACTGAGAGTGAGTCTAAATGTCAGATGGTCCAAGTCTCTTCTCACAATCTGATCATTTTACATGAAATCATATTGCCCATAAAGACTTCGAAAACTGGTGCAGTATATGCAGAATTAAACCAATATAAAAAGTATCTCAGCAGCTCATAACTGACAACTCATTTACAAAAACGTGATGGTTTTGCACATTAGTAAAAGAAGAAATAGCAGTATTAATAGAAAATCAAACATATTCTGTTTTGTATTAATTGATTGAATTAGCTATTTAATTTTCTTATTTAATAAGGTTTTTCTTTTCCTTACAACTATCTCCTCTATTAACCTTCTTCTGAACAGAATAAAGAATTTTGGCTTGTACATTAAATCTACTGATATGGATATTCTTTGGTTACAAATGTAATATATTCATTATTGGGAATATATATAATGGTAAATGTGATGAAAAGACATCTCATGAAGTGATGTACATGAAGTACATACATTGCATGAAATTACACAATAAGGAAAAAAGATCCACCTGAGAAGTAATATTGCTCCAAATTCAGAATCTAGTAAATGCAATAAGGCAAATTTTCCAGAACAAAAAAATAGTAGTGATGGTAAACATTTTTGTTCATCAAATATATTTTAAATTTTTCTGCAGTTTGGAAATACCTTTTTTCCAAAATATACTAATCAGTTTGAAGAAATAAATGCATTCCATTGTTGCAAATTATACCGTTCTTTGAACTAAGCAGTGTACATTTCTATTTAGCAGCTAAGACTCTACTGTGTTCAGGAACTGAACATTTAGGAACGTGTAAAAGATTTTTATGTAAGTATCACCTTTAGATTATGCTGATATTTACAGTTTCATAAGGTTTGGGTTAGAAGAGTGGTGTTTTTTTGCTGTTGACGTAGTTGATGTAGCAGGCATAATAAGCTCTCACTGGTAAGGGGAACTAACTCTGCAGGGTACTCAGGATAGAATGAGATAATTCTCTCATCTCACAAGTGTTCTGGGTAAGGCCAGCTGTGAGTAACATAAGTTCCTATTAACAATCCACCTTGTTAATCCCCTAAAATTTCTCATATCCAATATTTACTTTACCAGTATCTTTTTTGTTAACACATTACACTACTGTCAAGGTCTTAGTAGGGTTGAAAGCAACAGCTTGACCTTCCTTCAATAATTGCTGAAATTAATAAAATTTGGCCGAACTCGTCAAGAACATTAGGTCCTAAGGAAAAAAAAAGAGAGGCTTGAGAACAGTGACAACCTTATTAGTGATGCAATATATGCTAATGTAGAGGATAAAAGTACAAAAAAATATTTCATCCCATCTTCTCCATCGGCAATGTCTGATGAAAGCAAAATTGTGTATTTTATTTTTGTCTAAACTCAAACTGCTTGGTACTTGTTTTAAAACTCTTTTTTAGCAAAACACACTTTCAAATTAAGGTGATATTAGCATACTGTTTGACTCATTGCTATGTCGAGTATTTTTTCCTAGGGGAAAGGGGAGTATATTTCTATAAATCAAGTAGAAAGTGTTAATTTTTTCTTATTTTCTTTTTTTTTTCCCATCAACACTTTTCTGGAAGGAAATAAGTTTTATGACAAGGATTTATCTGTTTCTTGCTGATAAAATTACAAGACAAGCCCAGAGACATAAGAAGCCACAGAATTCCAAAACCTAAACCAAGTCAGTTATTATCTCTCAGAGCTAAGATCTCATAGCCAAACAGGACAAAGGATGATGCTATACCATGATCTTTTGACCTTGAATGTGCATACAATTTTATATAGAATTTAGAAAAATTCTTCTTAACAATTCATTGACCCTCTTTATATATGCAAAAAAACACGCAATGGCAAGATTACTTTTACATCTTTCTTTATTCTGCAATCACTATCAATTTTAGACATACTTGTACTCTGTTTCCAGGTAAAAAACTGAAAAATCAGAAGTGCAGTTTAAGCTAATTTGTAAGACTTACAAAATCATTATTTTTCATCAAATTAACAAACAAGAAACCAAAGATGGTTTCTATTCAGGATTTCCAAAATTACTTTTTCTCTTAAAATACAAGTTTCTTTTAAAAATTAAGATGAATTTCCTTACCCTTTTCAGCATGATTCATGTGCATGCATCAGAAAAATCCTATTATTACTACTTGTCAGATTGCTTTATTTTCCCCTCAGTAGCACGTAACACCAGAATTTCCTTTTGCATCCAAAAAAAAAAAAGATATTTTGAACAGCACTACTCTAGAGTATATATTTTTCTCACAGTGAATAAGCAAGAAAAAAATTAATAGAATTATAGTCAATTATTTTGACTATCAATTTCCTTGAGTATTGTTGAGCTGAGTGAGTAATTTGCAGTGAATCATTCATGGGAATAATTTCCCTCCTTTTTTACTTATGGAAAATCCATTGGCTATTCGTAATTTATTTGACTTTATTTCTATCTAGAACAGAATCCTTCTGAATCATGTGAAAGGTTTGCACTGAAGACAAAAAATTTTCTGTCCATGGTGGAGTACTTTAGAAATATATTCACTAGGCTTTCAAATCTATATGGACTGATCCCCTTCATCCAACATTTAATCTCATATATTTTAAATTTACCAGTAATTTTATGTTTATGTGCATGAATAGTTATAGGTAAAATACAACAGAGTTACTTATATGCACTAAGTTGAATGCGAGCACAAAAACATGCAGTATGAATGCTCACTGTCTGGGCCTTGCAGCACTATTTCTCTCCTGATACAGCAGTATTTCTCTCCTGATCCTTTGCAATCCACATTCCATCAGGAAAACCATCTTAATTTACTGAAAATACCTTGCACTGCATCGTTAGGCAAATGCCTTTTTAATAAAGAGAATCCAGGTGTACAAGTAAAATACTATGATTGAATACCTTTAATGTCTCAGCTTCATTAGGCAATGACAGGCTGTCATGCTCTTTCTTATTTATTCTGGTTGACTTGCCATACCATTCCTGGCTATTAATGATGACAGATCATTTATTACTCTATAGGAATACAAATATGTTTCCGTAACTGTGTTATACACTTTCCCAACCCCACAGTTTTTTATATTATAATACTATTAATAGCAATAATAATAATAATAATAAAGAAATAATTTTGTACTCTAATAATATATTACATATATTATTATTTATATCATTATTTTAACTGAAACTCAAACATATGCAAATGCAGAATTATTAAGTATTTCAGCAATACTTCCTTTTGAAATTATTTCAGCATTTGATACATTCTCTATTGATAGTACTAAACTAAACCTTCACCTTTTTGTTCATGTTAAGGTGCTTGGCTTTTCTACTCAAATGAATGTGAGTGTGAGACTAAGAATTCTTATTCCAATGAATATTTGTGAAAGACAAAATAACTTTGGTCCTTTGTAGGGAATTGAAACTATCCCCAGAGTGTTTGCAAAGTTATTAATTAATCTCCATGGGTATTTTGTCAATAATTAGTGGCACATTTAGCATATGAAAAAGATAATTTCAATTTGGAGGGAAATTAATTTTTTTCTTTATATTAAGGTTAATGTTAGTTTAGGTTAATCTAAACTGTCTACTTCACAACAGAGGAATTACTAACCCATAAATCAGAACTGTTGGTGAATTTCTGACAGATAATACAGATTGCCTTGGAAGGTAAGGAACTGCCATTCCAGCTTTCAGTGTTCAAGAGTAATGAGTGCAATAAGTGGCGTCTCAGTCTACAGTGTCCTCAAAACAGCTCTACACAAAGAGCTGGGCCAAATGCATAATTCCTAAAGTCAGTATTTGTAACTTTCTCTGAGTTTCTCACTCAGAAGTACTGTTAATTATTTTTGTATGACATAGGATATGACCTACCGTGCAATAAAGAAAGATATCTTAATATACATAAATCTGGAGTGTTCCCAGCAGGTACTTCTCTACCTATTCTACAACCCTGTGGAAAAGAAGGTAAAATACGACCTAATCTGATGGTTAAATTTGATTTAGCAAGAATTGGTATGCTATTTCTGTTCAGTTATGGGATTTAATTTCCAGCATTCGGAATGAGGCAATTGCTTGTTTTGAGTCTAAATATGATTTGTACCTAGAAACTTCAGTGAGAGGCTACATTGATTAGGCTGATAAGCTGTGCTTTGTTTACTTAGTGCAATCAAATTACTCTTACATGTGATGGTGACAGAAATCTTTGCCTACAGAAGAAAAGGTAAATCACTGTGTGATGATCTTTGCTTTGGATAACTAGGCACTGCTTGGAAATCATTACTAATACCTCCTCCAGCAATCCTGCTACCATTTATGGCTACCTGTATTAAGACCACAATTTCTAATGCATGGATAGTAAACCAGCCCAGCCCAAAACTTAATCCATCTGCCTGACAGGTGATGAGAAGCTGAATATCACTGCAGTCAATTATTAGGATGAGGTTTTAAACAAAGGAATGTATTAATTCTTCTGCTAGGAAATATCCTTCAAGTCCCTAAACTCTTCAGGATTTATTTAAAACATCCTACATCACTGAATTTCATAAAAAAAAAAAAATTAATTCACTCCACTTGTACACAGCTATCCTGAAGTCACCTTCAGAGAAATTCTGCATTGACCAAGAAGAATGTCCACATGCCCTGAACATCAGTACTATAACTGATGATACAGTATATAGTCTAGTTATGTTGTAGCTGGCACTTTATTTTAATATTAATTAATGAAGCACAACAGCTTAATCTCTGTACCACAGCTGCCAACCTAATTACATATTCTTTATTCTAGTACCTGATAAAATAATCGTTCTCTGGTCTCGTGAAAATAACTAATTTACCATGCAGGAGATTGTTGGAAACATTAAGAGACCAATTTATTGTCGTGTATACAGATCTGCCACTCTCTTAAAATGCACCATGAATACTACAGATCAGTAAAATCTACTTTTAAGAATTAGAAATAAAGTCCAACAAAACACAGTAACGTATATGCCTACAGTTTCTATATTTTTCCTTAAATTAATAGACACCAATGCACTTTTCATGTCCTGAACTTATATGTTTTAAGAGGCTGGTGAGAAATATTCTTCAGCAGCAAATTTACCATTTCAAATTGATATAATTTTCAGAAAATAAGAATAATTTCTGCAGTTTCTCTTTATCTGGAAAATCATCTTTCTCCTGATTCTGCACAATGAAAATTATAAGTCTTCATTAAATATTATGCTTTTCCATTTCAGAAAAGCAGACTATGTTTTTATTAATTTTCTTTGAACCTGTAAAGATAAAAAGTAAAAGAATAGAAATTATTTAAGGGCACTACCAGATAACATAGTAAAACCTCATTTTTCTTAAGAAAGCCATAAATTAATGAGTTTAACTGTTCACTGTATTTTAGTAAGCTGTTTAGACAAAGTTCTTCTCTTGTCTATTCTTCATGAATAAGTCATCACTAGGTAAACAAGAAGAGCACAATTTTTTATGTGCTGTCATGTTCCTCCAGAACATGTGTGAGTCATTTCAGGTTTCCTGCTCTTCAATGGCATTTGGACAATTTCTGTACTACTTGTGAGCTGTTATAAAATGGGTCTTCTTGATCCTGCAGACACTTCTGTGAATGACAAAGCTTGGAGCTGTATAAGTTTTCTAATTTCATGGGTTCCTTCATATTAATGAAGTGACAAAATGAACATTTTGCTGCTTCAGGACTGCTCTGACTAGAGTCCCACATGGCCTTTTTCATTACCTTGTCTTTAGTGACAGGTGGTACCAGGCAATTAAAAGGCTCAGAAAGCTCATCTGTGTTTACATTTGCTCATTAAACATACATACACACAGAAAAAAACTAAAAAAACAACAAAACAACTAAATCTAACTAATCATAAAAAAAAAACAAAAACAACAACAAAAACAACCAAAAAACCCAACAACAAAAAGAAACCACTGAAATCAAAGCAAACATGGTGGTATAATAGATACATAGATTAATGGGGGAGAATAACCCACTGTGGACCTACTGGAGCTTGAGGACTTCACTACTAACAAGGGCTTTCTCCTGGGACCTTTTGGTACTTATATGTAGTCACCAGATGGGGCAATGTTCTATACCTTCTGTGTGTTCCATTGCCTACAGGAAAGTGGTTTTTTTCTGGAATAATAATCAAGTTATAGCTAAGCAGATTTTGGACATCATTCCCACGTGAAAAGAAATAAAAACTTTGTCCATTTATTATTTCTTTGAACTGCTTTAAGTTTCATGTATTTTTTTTCTTTATTTTTAACTACTATTACCTAAAAATATATGTGATTTTAAGATTTTGTTTTTGAACAAGTATAGTTAGAAGCACCTAAAATCCATTAATAAGTATTAATATTCTCTTAGGAAATTCCGAATACAAGATAACCTTCAGAGTGTATGAGCTGGATGCATATAATTAATATCTCAGAAACAAAGAACTTCATTTGATTCATTAATTATAACTGTGAAAAATTGTAGCTAGTCCTGGCAGTCTAATTTCAGGGACATTTTGGTCACCAGTATAGAAATCCTATTGTTGGATATAGATAATATTCTCCAGAGAAAACAATTGATCTTCTTTAATTGAAACTAGCTTCTAGAGGGAAAGCATGAAAGAGTAGGTGAAAGAAGGGCTAAAGTATGTTTCAAACACAAGCATGTTTGATAATTGAAAAGTAAGGAAAAGATAATTTGTTCTAAAATAGTACTGATAAGCAAAGATGTCTATTTCCTGTAATATGATTTCAAATTTAAACCATACATAAATTTGCTGTCAGAAGGGACAACAGGTGAAGAAAAAGCAGGTACTGTGAACATGGCTGCATAAGATGCACAATAATTCTTGTTTTCCAGATTCTATACTGTGCAAATTAAATAATCATGTTTTTCTGTGTTTTTAAACAAATAAGTAATATACATTTGCCTTTCTTAAATTTCCTATTTCCCAGAATCATGATCCTAATTCAGACACAGAAACAGCCAATGAATTGACTGATGTTTTATTTCTAAATCTAGGCTTTCTGTCAGAGGATGGCGGAATTTAAAGAATATGAGTTAGAAATACTTTTATGCCCCATCTTGCTTGTTTTAAGGCACTTTCTGGGGGGTGATGAACATCCTTTCTGAAATCAACTGGGTTTTAGATGTTAAAATATTTAAAAGATAAGAATATAGCATTTCGAATAACTAAAATTTAAACCCGGAAAAAAAAAGTCATCTTTATTGTCCCCTAACTCTTCCTTTTTTTCCTGAAGTATTTATTAAGTGCCTAAAATTATTTCTCAATGTCTGATTTTTTCCCTGAAAATAATTTCTTTTATTATATAAATATAGTATTTGATATTATTTTTGTCAGGTTGGTTGTCACAGCAAGCATCTGCAATATTTAAAATTCTACTAAGCCTGCCTTGATCAATATAAGGTAAAATCTAAGACCGTATTGCACCCTGCTTACCATTTGATTATTCTAAGGCTAGGCAGTCTGAAAAGTTTCCTAGGTGTCTCAATTCTGCCTCAAAAGATACAGATTTTCCCCAGCCTGAGTTGTGAAACATTTAACAAGCTATGATTTAGAGACAAGAGGGAAACCCCTAAAGAGGCCTAGTCATTGTGTAGATTAAAATGTGTTCCTCATCTTCCACTAATGCAGAGAATTAGAACCTAAAAGTTACACGTTCCAAGAGGAAGGTCCTAACTGCAGGGCATTAGGAAACCACTTTTGTCCATACTTCTTATGATCATTGTAACTATATAAACAAGAAAACCACCAACAACAAAGATTTCAAAATTGCTTTTTTTCCCCATATTATTTATCTGCTAGATGATGCCAAAGGTCTCATCAAACATGAAAAAAGTGAAGGACCAAACAGAAGTGTTGTAGTCTAGACACCGGGAGACACTGAAGAAAACAGGTATCAAAAACCAAACAACTGTGTTAGGGAACGATGACAATTGTAGCATCATAGAATGTGAGGAGGTTGGAATGGACCTTAAGTATTATCTGGTCCCAGCCTGCCCTGTCATGGGCAGGGACACCTCCCATTAGACCAGTATGTTAGTATAGTCCCAGTATATTCCCAGTGTGCCCAGGACATTAGTTGGGGAATCTCTTATAATATGTATCTGGAGAGAGTACAACAGCAAGTACATTACAACTTTAAACTTCAGGGTTAAGACAAAAATGGCCAGTGAATCTCGGCTTGATAGAAAATCACCCCCATGACCATCATTTTGTGCACATTGATAATTCAGTTTTGTTCTATATATTTGAGGAAAGATCTGGAGGAGAGCTTTTGGGAATATATGTTGGCACTTTTTTTCCCTTCTGACACCCAGTTCACTGGAATATAAAGTTTACGTTTAAAGCAAAATTATGCAATTTTTTCCAGAAAAAAAAATCCAACCAAAAAAAGTGGGTTCCTTGGAATTTTGAAGCAGATATTTTCCCTCTTTTTTGATTACTCATTCCTTTTTCTTTTTATTTTATCTCTGCTTCTGACCTCCTTTCTTTTTCCTCTGTGATAGGCAACATTTTGACATTCCTTTAATTTCCATCTACATTATACAAAATGACCATGTTGGAAGTAGAAAGCAGCAGAGATATAGCTTCAACATGGTTTGGTCTTATGAGCTCTCTGTTAATGAATGCTAGTCAAAAATGTAAACAGCATCTCAAAAGTGTTGGAGCATTTCTGTTTCATAAATGTCCCAAAATTCTCTGTTTACAAAGACAGAAAGTGAACATTGCTGATTTTCTTTTTCCAGCCAGAGCAGATGCTTCTTGCAGTAGACAAGGAAAGAGCTGCACTGCTATAGTGAATGCAAGAATTTCCTCTTCTTAGTGAAAAGCAGAGTCCTTCAGAACTCCCACATGCCAGCACAACAAAAATCTGCCTTGTGTACAGAATACTAACTACTTTCAGAATATAGTTTCAGTCTGAAGATAAACTAATAGGTATATGGCCAGATTTATTTGTATGTCTCAAGTAGTCGTCCCTAGATAATCTTTCTTATATTTCCAATGAAACTGATGTGATTTAAGCATTTTATTTCTGCCTTAACTTTTTCAAAGTGGCACTGTGCATGGCATAACTACTTCCTGACAAGTTGTTGCCCTGCTAGGAAGGTAACAACAACTTTATGCCCTAGAACATCTTATGCTGAAAGAATACATAGACTTTTCAGCCAAGCAGAAATGAGAATTGTAAATGAAACATGATAATCAGTGTCATGGTTTTTAATGACTCTGAGTGTATTTCCATGGACTCCTGCATTAGTCTTTGAAACCACAGCATTTTGTGCCTAGTGTGAGCTCCACTTGACTTACTTTAAAGTTGTAAAGTTGCTGTCCAGCTGAGAGCACACACTGAGTAGTTAAATGAGGATGGAAGCCAGTAAGAGCATTTAAGAAATTCCAGTGGTGTACAGTATTTATATGTTATGGTTTAACTCCAGCTGGCAACCAAGCACCACCCAGGCTCTCACTTATCACCCCTGGTGGGATGGGTGAACAAATTAGAAGAATAAAACTAAGAAAACTCATGAACAGAGAAGAAGACACTGTAATGGATTAAGTAACAGCCACGTACACAGAGGACAAAACAAGGCATTCACTCACCACTTTCCATGGGCAGGCAGAGCTTCAATCTCATCATAGCCTACAATTTCCTTGTGAGGGGAAGAGGAGGGGCAGAACTCATCTCTTTTCTGTGGTGAGTTGTGACAGGACCTGAAGGAATGGCTTGACATTGTGTCAGGGGAGGTTTAGATTAGATACTAGAAAAAGGTTCTTCACCCAGAGGGTGTCTGGGCACTGGAACAGGCTCCCCAGGGAAGTGGTCACATCACCAAGCCTGGCAGAACTCAGGAAGAGTTTGGACAATGTTCTCGGGTACATGGTGTTACTTTTGGGGATGGTGCTGTGCAGGGCTGGGAGTTAGACTTGGGGATCTTTCTGGCTGCCTTCAAACACAGCATATTCTGTTATTTTGTGATTTTGTGATCTCCAGAAAAGTCAGGCTCTATCACATATAACAGGGACTTGGGAAGCTATCACTCCAAACATGCTCCCTTCCTCATTCTTCCCCCAGCTTTATAAACTGAGCATGATGCCATATGATGTGGGATATTCCTTTGGTCACTTGGTGTTGTCTCTCTCAGCTGTATTCCCTCCCAATGCTTTGTGCACCCCCAGCCTACTCGCTTGTAGGGTGGAGTAAGGAGCTCTGTGTAAGAACTGCTCAGAAATAAATAAAACACCCCTGTGTTATCAATGCGGTTTCTAGAACAAATTAAAAACACAGGTCCATACTAGCTTCTGTGAAGAAAGTTAATTCTGTACCAGACAAAACCAGAAAAATATGGTATCTTGCCTCCTCTCTAGGTTGGAGCTTCTCATCTCATATTTTAGCAAGATTATGCAAGGGCTGGTACTAGTCTGATGGACAGAAGTAATAAAAACTATTCTCTTTCTTTGTAAACCATTTTGGCAGGGTCCCTGCTGTGCTACTCATCATGATATTCTGCATGTCCAGACAGTAATATCTAATTATTTGTTTGACCCTCACAGAATCCAAAGAATATTCTTTCCTTTTGCATATATCTCTCATTGTCCTGGAAGCTGAATCAGAAAATTTTGCAATAGGAATATCTTTATACTTTCCCTCTACTACCTGAGTTTTGAAAGGAGGGGAAAAAAAAGGTGTTTTTTTCTTATTTCTTACACATAATTAGAAGAAAGTCATCAGATTGCAACATATCTTTAAAGAAATAAATGCTTAACCTTCTGCTATCTAAATTTATCTTTTACTGAAAATAGATCTGCCTTGTAGCATAATTTTTTTTTCCTATTTCTGTCATGGATTAATAAAACAGTTGTAATTCACTCTCCTTTTCTCAAAAAGGGAATGGAATATGATAAGCCACAGAAAAAAATCCCAAACAACTATGAAGTCCAGTTAAGGGTTAGAAACAAGTCCCTGCTTTTCTCTAGACCTGTGAATAAACAGAATGGCCAGAGAGCTGGTTTTTGTTTATTGTTCTGGTTTGAGGTATTTTTAATTATTAATCTATGACAGAAATTATCAGCTATAAAATAGTTAATGTGAACGACATGACTGTGGAAGTTTCACATAACACAATTGTTGTTTCAAGATTCCTTTCCACAGACCAAGGGAATTCATCTATGCAGTCATGTCTCCATATCTGCAAATGTAAAGACTAAAATGTAGTAGTTAAAGTAACTGAACTGCAAAACTGTGCAGGAAAATTGAAGGTTAAGTCTTGGGAAGATTTCAAAATTGTTGCATGACAACAAATAAAAGTAAATAATTTTTTGTTTTCTTCAGGCTCTGATGCTAAATTTTACTCTGTAGGAAGCTAGATAGTGATGGTAAGAAACTAGTTTTAAATAACAAAAAATATATTCCTTGGTCAATGTATTTGTCAGAAGAAATTACACTGGCAAACTGCTGTAGCAGGATTTCAAGTTCTTTAACAGCTGAAAATGTAATTATTTTTTTTATTTCTGGTTCTAGTAGGGAAACAGCTGGCTTAAATGAGATTCATTTCACTTGACACTGACCTTTCACTGGACAATGTAGGGCATACATCTGCCAACCTATTCTCAAATCCCTGTATCACAGCTGAAAGATACAGGTATAGCCCCATAATTATTTCATAAGTATGCATGGGAAAAAATGTTGCATTTGAATTAAAATGCATTCCCATAACACCAGCAAATATTATGACTTGGAAGAAGTATTGCCACTTACAACATGACAAAATCCATGCAAATTATTTGGTGATTCCCCAGAAATATACTGTCACCAATGTTTTAGTGTTTTTTCAAGCTGTATGCAAGAAGTTTATTTCCATTCCTGACTCTTTCTTGAAATTTCTCCTTATGATAGAAAGAGATTTTCAAGACCCATGGAATGACAGTACATACCTAAATTAGTTTCATCTGATTTCTCCAAGTGTTTCTGTGGAGCAAACAGTCTTCACTTTTATCCCACCATGTTGAAGGAGTGGCTGGATAAAAGGATGGACCAAAGGGTCCTTCTTCAAAATCTCTTGCTTCTCTCTCTCCTGCCAGTGGTCATATAACCACTACCCCTCTGTCACTTCTCCCTACTTACTCTTGAAAGTTTTCCTTCCCTCGGTTCCATTTTGTTATTTCTGGGTTGGAAGGAGCCTAGTAAGCAAAAGGATTTCCTCTTTATATGCGAGGAACTTTTAAAGCACATCTTCAAAATCGATCTTTGCAATTGCACGCTAGCTTTATCAGCACTGTGACAGGTGGTATTACCCAGTCCCAGGCTATCTCTCAGGCACAGAAGCAAAAGGTAAATATAGCTATATGTTTTCTCACTGAACTGGTGAATATCTCTCAGCTCTAGCTGTATGCTGACTTAGTGCGCAAGTCCATAAACATGCTACTCCTTAGTCATCTTATTTAAGCTTTTTTTCACTTGTTTTAATTACAGTGGGTTTTTTTTTCTTGATTATTAAAGCTTCAGATGTGAAAAAATCACTATGTTGGACAATGGCTAGTAGTTCTCAAAGACTTCCAGAAATATTTTGCTCAAGAAATGAAAAATTATTTTTTGTAGCTATGTAGCATTGATGACTAACATGCTTGGATGGTTTTTTTTGGTTGTGGGGTTTTTTTGTGGGTTTTTTGTTTTGTTTTGTTTTTTGGGGATTTTTTTTGGTTGTTTTTTTTTTGAGACAGGTTTGTCCAGTTCAGACTTACTCTTTCTCAGTTATTTTCAGCTGATGAATTCTGAGGTTATAAAATAAAAAAGAGTTTTAGAGGTGCACCATCTTTTACTTCTAATGGCTTTATTTATTACCAATTGTAGAATTCCAGTCCTAAAGGTCACTCAGTTATTTCTGATTTTCTTTAGTTAATAATCTTCTTCATCTTCTCATCAATATATTTAATTAGCATTCACTCTTCAATTTCCAGTCATTTTGGAAAATATAATAGAAATTATGAACACAGAATGATCATCAAGTAACTTATGCTTTCACAGATATTTCTGCTTTCAATTTTATTTTCTACACCTTCCTCTTTGATCAATTCCTACATCAGTTTACTGGTTCTGTGCTAATTCCTATTTTGTGCATAATAAGTAAGCTTCTCTAATAGCACCATATTAAATACCTGAATGAAATACTTTAGTGAGCTCCAAGTTGATTTTAATTAAAATCTCTTCTAGAAAATAATTCACTTTATCAAAAGATGTAAATTTATTTTAGTGCAATCTGTGTGAGTCCATGTTGCGTTTAAGCTTCTTTTACATATAGAAAAATGTCTTTTGATATTATTTGCTCTCATTACAGATTCTCATTTAATATTTATACAGCCTTAAGATCATTCTACTGTGTTTTTTTCTGTCTTTCCCTTCCCTATCCTTCACCTCTCTTTTTATTCAGAAGAAAAGCTGCACTCTGTTTCCAGTGGCAAATATCATAGTGCAGTTGATCGGTTTGTAAAAAAGAACCACTCTCAGACCTGAGCTACCTTTGTCAGCTTTTGTCAGTTCTGGCGCAGTTTACTGAGGCTCCCTGCCATGAGTGTACTAAGCAACGTAAGCTTTGTTAGTTACCTCCTCTTTTGTTTTTTATGTTTCCTTGCCCCTTTTCTCATAAGCCTTGCTGCTTTTCTCCCACATTCAGCGTCATCATCTTTATTAGGAAATTAGGCAAAATATTAATTCTATTTGGGAGTCACCTTCAGCTTTTATCTGCATTCAATTCAACCCTTTTTATTATTTGAAGAATCTTTCAATTCTCATCTTTGGTTTTTTTTATTTTGTTTTGGTTTTGTTTTGTTTAGTTTGATGATATTCTTTGAATAACATGGCAATAGATAGAGTGGATTGAAAAGAAAATTTTCTTGGGGGCAGAACTACACTCATAATAATTTCTTGTCTGTGATGGTAGCAAATATGATCAGATTCTCAGAGAGCACAGAAAGGCCTTTTCTCCATCCTTAATTTAACACTGAATGGAAACACAGAATGTGATTAAATAAAGCTGTGCAAAATACAAAATCCTGGGCTCATGTGGATTCAACAGTCAGCTCACCACAAACATAGCATGAGTCTGAGGATAATTACTTTTCTGCAGAGAAGCATCTGCTCATTTTTGTGTAAGTGGGGATGATGCTGCAAAAGATGTTAAGTATTAAAAGCTGTTATCAGTTGAAGTTTTGTAATGCAGCCTTCTACCTCAGGCAGCCTTCCTTTTTTTTCATGCTAGCATTTATTTTCTTCCACAAAAGAGCTTGTCAAGGAATTTTTCATTTAAATTAATCTTTAATTAGTGTTCATATTCTTCCCTTTCTTCTCATCTTTTCCTAGAGGAACTTAAAATGTACTGAATGCCCTTGAGTTATATTCCTTCATCCCAAGTGCTTCTTGACCCAACAGCTTTGAAATTATTGATGATTCTCAGTTCTTAAAAATAGTAATAATAATTTTTTTTTTAAGAAACAACAAAAAACACTTACGTGCATTTGGGCTAACCATTTTTTGGAACATATTGAAATATTGTGAATAAAAGTTATCCATTCCAGTAATGAGATTATGCTAGCAAGAATGAGCAGAGTCACTAATAATTGGCAGGTAATGCACAGTACAGGATAAAAACTGGGTTCAGTATTCTCAGATGAGTTTATACACTGTTGTGCATTTTTAAGCTGAAGGAAACACAACAGCATTACTAAAGGAAAATGCTAAATACAAACATTCTAACAAGCTGAATCTTGAAGTCTGTGCTATTTTAATTTGTGTGAAATATATGCAAAAACATAACCAGACATTTTAATATTATAAACATATACTACACTATACTATAGCATAATATAATGTATATAATATTCAAGTCCCATGTTTTCTACCTGCAAAAATAGTTTTGATGTTCATTAATTATTATTTCAGGCTTCACTTCACAAAGTGAGGTCATTTCAGAAGCTGACTGACCTTTTCTATCATAATACTAGGACAAAATTTGACTAAATAACATGGGATAATAGGAGATACCCAGACATGATAACTCAGAATTAATCTAGGTGCAGTTTATTTTCTTTCAGACAGCAAATAGCCAATACACAGTTTCAAGGACAGCAGGAAAAAGAAAGGGGTATGTAAGACAGTTTTTAAATACTCTTGTTTTTTTATTTTAAAAAAATTTAAGAAGGATGGGAAACATTCTCCCCTTAATCAGCTAGTGTAGACTAGGGGCGATGGCTAAGCTTCCCTGTCTACTGTCTTTGAATCATCTCCCTGTTAATGTTACCTCATCACATTTTGCTCTTTAGATAACTTCCTAATATGAAGACCTCATGTGACATTGCAGAAACTCTAAAAAAGAGAACTTGCCCTGTAACAGCTCTGTAAGCGGAAAACTGAAGCTTTTCCAAGTAAAAAATGCCCCTTGAAATATTTTAGTCTATCCTCATAAGGAAGGCAAAAGAATTCAACAGTAAACAAAGTCATACAAGTAGTAAGGACACATCCTAAATTAATGGATATACAGCAAATTTATAGCAGTAGCTCTGAAGTCAAAAGTCTAGACTGGGAGAGCAGATGTATGTATAGTACCTACAAGGTGAATAAATATAACTATGATGGTCTTTTATTAGTTTCTTCATTATAATCTACATATTAGATTCTAATTGCCATGGACTAAGAACAACAATTATTTTTTATTTCAGGAAACTATTTCAATGTTGTATAAGGATTCATTTTGACAACTGGAAAGCCCTTATTGCCTGTCTTTTTATGCTGCAGGTACAAACATACTGTAAATCCAAAGCTTTAGTGTCCATATATTTTAGAACATTTCAAATCTAATAAGCTTTATATATAACTGCAGAAGTACTTTCACCAAATAGAGGTCTGCATAATGTGTATTTATTAAACAGTGCTATAGTGGCTGCTATACAGCAGTCCAACAAGGTGTTTGAGTGTTCACTCAAAAGAAAAAAAGTATCTCTAGTGTCTCTGTAGTAGTAACTCACTAAGTAGCCCTTAAAAACTACTATAAGCAGTGAAATTAACCCAAGGGTCAATGCTAGAATTAATCTGAAGAGTCATCTTCACAAAGTTATTTGAGGAAAGTTGATACCAAGCATTGCAACCTACTGCCATTATCACAATGAACACTATACAGATTCTTAGTATGCTGTTAATTTTCCTCTGTTCCTCTTACAGTTCAGTGAAGTACTAAAAAATTATAAAATCTAAAACAGTGAATTTGTGGATCTGCTGAATAGCGAATTTCTAGACTGCCTTGCAAAACAAAAATTTAATCGTCTCTGAGATGTTTCCATTTCTCAGTGTTAAGATCACAATCACAGATGTCAAGTGTAAATCTGTTGTTTTAAAGCTCACTTCAGTTTTGGATGTCCAAAATAAATATCTAGGGAGAATCCCTTTATGAATCTGGTGTTCATTAGCTGGTAATAAAGTGCTTCATATTCATGTCACCTTGTGTGGAACTCTTCATTGCAGTACCTGAGTCTTGTAAATTGAAAATCATGCCTTGGATCAGCATCCCATAGTTTTCCTCCTCTAGGTTTGCTGTTTTCTCCCACCTTCTGTTATATTTGTAGATTCATGCTAGGGCACTTCAATTCTTTCCATGATCTTTTTATTTCATAACATGATACTGTCCATAGAATGAATAAACATATCTCTGGAGGGCAAGATTATAATTAGTACGTTGTACAGAAAGTTCAACATGCATAAGGCAAAATTAGGCATCATGGAAACTCTTCCTTGGCTCACCTGTTCTCTGAAGACTATTGCTAACAGCAGAAGAAAAGAAGAAAACTCGACAAATCTAACAGGGAAAATAAGAAAACATCTATGATTAAATGTAAGTCAAGGAAACTGTAAGAAGAGTCAGTGTATTTTCTGGTTTCCAGTGTTAGCCAAAGCCCTGACATCAGGGCACTAAAAATGACTTTTCTAACTTATTGTGCCTGGAGGACCACTGAAACTCCCATAGGACATCCCAAGATCTGGGGTCATGACTGTGCCATCAGAACAGTATGAAGCCATTCATTGATATGGTTGAATGACAAAGATGCCTCAAACAGTAAAATCAGTGGAGTTTTCTGGTATAGGGTTCATATGGATGTGGTGGAGCCATCATCACTGGAGGTACTCAAGAATTGACTGGACATGGCACTTAGTGATATGGCCTGATTGCCAAAGTAGTGATTGATCAAAGATTGGACTCAAGTATCTCGGACTGCTTTTCCAATTTAAATATTTCTATGATTCTATGCACAGGGAACACCAAGGACTTCAAAGTCCAAGACTGAGAGTGGTGTGAAGAAGAGGAACTATGCTTTGCTTAGTCATACACTTTAATGTGGGCTGACAGCAATCATGGAAAGACTGAATCTGATGGTTGTAATGTTTGAAACATTCTACTTCCACAAGATTGAAGCTTACCATCTAGTTCAAGTACACTAAAATAGCCCCTCTGTCTCTAGGGACACATCCCATGCCTCTTCATGCTGTGGTAAATTGCCCTCTGATTTGTCTGAACCCAAACCTGCTGGTCTGTACTGGTTTAACTCTGACACAGTAATTGCCTAAAAATCAAAGGAAAGTCAGATGTAAAATCCAGTAAAAAATCTACTAACTACAGAGATCTCCTAAGAAGCTAGAATTAGAAATATTTATCCATACAGACATACGAGATACCATTTCTGTGTTGTTATCTGAAGCCAATTTGTGGAAGACCAAAACTATTCTTTATAAATTATTCGTACTAGACAATGCATTGTCTGTTGTTGTGCATTAAAAATTTACACAACTAGCACATTTCACAAGTAGAATCTTATCTTCCTTCCCTACAAAGAGTCTATTGTCGGCATCCTTCTTTGAAAGATAGGTATTAAAAGATACACAAATCACCTTGTATTCAATGTTTTCCAGCGTTTGAACTTTGATATGGGCACTAAAGTCTTTCCTACAAACTGTGATAGATAATGATAAATATATCTTATTAGATACACATTTAATTAAAATTCAACTAAATCAGAGCCCTAATGCAGAAACACAGGCATAAACAAGGCTATCCATTATACTACCACAAACTCACACCCATAAAACATTCTTGACAAGTCTGCAATTTAGGCCAATTTTCTGTCAACGATTTGTAAATCATTAGCTTATTTGGTAGCTCACTTATTAACTTTGGGAAACCTGAAATTGTTTCTGCAAACTTTATCAGGTACTGTATTTTCCCTTTACGAAGACTTTTTAAAGGAAGTATTTATTTTTCATTTACACATTAATCTTTCATTTTCTTTCCTATTTAGCTTTATATTTTTTTACCTACTGAAACTATTTTTATATTGATTAACATTCTAGTGGGTTTTATTTATTTGACTATCTTGCTATAATGTTCATAAAGAAAGATTATGATGTACTTTTTCACTGTTGTTGGATCTTAATTTACACATCAGGTATTAAATATTTAATAGTCTTAGCCAGATATTTATCTTACTCACTATAAATGAAAAATTTACCAACATCTGTGTTCTGCTTTAGTTATTATCTATTTAAGTATTAGCTTGGTCCATACTTGTGGTCTTCCAGCTTACACTGGGCAGCCAAGTATATAAGAGACTTCTCTCATATCAGTATGAGATCATCTGTGTAAAAAACCCAATTTGACATGGGAATAAAATACCCACAGCATGACCCACATTCAGTGTGCAGAGTTTTGAAATCAATGGGAACAAATCAAGGCAGAGAGTAGCACTTAATAGGACTTATTTCAGCAACATGAAATTGTTGTGGCAGAGCTCCACTGTCAGCACAGTCAGCAGCAGAGCTCCACTGACTTCAATGGAGTTCTTCCCAGATTATAACAACTGAAGATCTGGATCAGTGAGTAAAAGGGTGACAGAAGTAAATTCTTTACATTAGATCATTGGCACTGGAGCTTTTCAAATGAATCTTGTTTGGTTCTTATGACGGATCAAATATTTAAAAGAGTCTGCAATGTACACACAACCATTTTTGTTCTGAACAGTGAACAGGAGTTATTTGACACATGGCATTCCTTCATTTCCATACAGAAAAACAACAATAAGTAACTGATAAATCTTAAACAAGCAACTCTTTCTCCAATACTACCACCACAATAAAACAGGCATAAGAAATGTAACTTTTGAAAACTTTAAAGCATGGAGAAAATTATTGTAAAAGAAGTTCCCTTTAAAAAGGAATGGGTTGGTTTTCATTTCTTTCATAGTGATCTTGTGAAATAATATTTTTGTGGTATCATCATCCCAGAAGATGACAAAAGACATCTGTATAGATGTGGCTTTGGAATCATAATTTTTTCATGTTTTCTAGGACATTTTTGTGCAAATATTTTTGGAACAACTTTTTACAGAATCTCCTAAGCTGCATTAGGTCTGTTGGAAAACTAAACATTTAGAGCTAATCATAACAATTATGCAGAAACAAAGCTAGTTTGGCATGGCAAGAGAGAGTAGTTATATGGAAAATGAAGGCTTTCCATGCATGGCAAAAAGAACTGCCTAGCTAAAGGCAACTGAAAACAAATCTTTCTTTGAATCTTTATGTGAAGCTAGACTTCCCCTCTTAAGACAGCATTGGAAAGACATATTGCCAGAAAAATGGGTGGGAAGAAGAGGAGGTTTTACTCTTTCTGTCTGGCTAATTGAGGTAAATTTTTGAAATTTAAGACCATGGAATCTTGGTACTAAGCTATATTCATGACCCTCAGGACCTGCCTACATGCTCGTTCTCTCTCTCCTCTTTTCCAATCTACTCAACAGTTTAGTCATGTTTTCCAAGGATAAACAAAATAGTTTATGTCTCACAAGAGTTAGTGATGAAAGCTAGTGGTTTGGTTATTTTTTTTCATTGGTGGCATAAAGTCTAGAGTCTACAAAACACTGGGTGACAGTTTTGCCCACAGTAACTATGTGGTCAAGTCTTCTAAAGCTCACAGCTGCTTCAGAACATTTTTAATTTTAGAAAACTAGGAATTAGACAGAAATGATAGCATTTCATTTTATATGGAGCTTCTTTTGCTCTGAAAAGAATGAATAAAATTACTGTGAGCCACTTTCTTCATATCTTTAAGCTACTTCCATTAGATTACATGCTAATCCAAATGTTCATATGCATTGACAAGAAAATAAAGAAGAAATAATGACTTAAAATATAGCCACACTACCAGCAGGACCATAAAAAGAAAGGAAAGGCAAATATTTCAAGGACAGTTCCCTGAGCACCTGTGGGTTAGGTTTTTCCCTTTGGTTGGTTTTTGGTTTGTTTGAGTTTTTTTGTTTGTTTGTTTGATTTTAAAAAAATGTGTTTATGATTTTTTTGTGTGTCCATGCTTCCTGATCAGAAATATTAACATTATGCAGCTTGAGTTAGCAATCAAGTTCATTGCTATTCCCTTTCAAACTTAGCCACATTTCTGAATGAATGAAATTGAAATAAATCACAGTTCTGAAATTTGAAGCCTGATGTATGGGAACCTAATTATGATAATAAATGCTAAAATGTCATTAAAACTCATGCCATGTGCAAACACCATAGCTATGACTGAGCAAAACATTTCCATTTTATAATGTAATGGTTTAAACTCTTAGCTAAGATAGAAGCGATTTCCTACAGAACACTCTTTTTGTGGACATAAAACGGATGACTTTTCAATCAAGCAAGCTTATATTTCCACTTGAAGATTTTTTCAAAATGGTTGCCTCACAAATTTTATTTTGCTTACTATATTTTTGTTTTTACTTTGCTTTTCTTTACTATTAAAGATTCAACTATGCTTTTTGTCATGTACTGGATTTAAATTGTGCAGTCCTATGGAAATGACAATAACTATGAATACTTTTAATACATTTCACTGCTTTATTCCAATAACAATATGCTAGAAAGAAGCAATGTAATGTCAGAACTTTCTATAGCCTCCTGAAAACATTTTCGTTTCTACCAGCTATTAGAAATTTAATGAACAGATGACAATTTCTCAGTATTAATAGAAAATTGCTTTTTGAGGCCATCATTAGCTCAGCACTTTGTATGACTGATGTACCAATGCCAAAATCCTGTGCAGTCTGGCAGGAAAATCACTCCATTTACACAGGAGCACCATTTTCTTGCCAAACTAGAAGAAAGCAAACACAAACCAATTTAGGGCTTTTTGTTCAAGTAGCACTTCCACAGTAACATGAAGACACATATGGACACAGATTGTTCCAAATAATTAAATTTCCAAAAAAACCCTCAAGCGTTCCAAGCTTAACTTTACCCATACTGACATTCTGAATTTTTTATGTTAAAACAGATCATACCATAAGCTCTTCCACAGTCTGTGACACTTTCAAGCACTACTGCTCAGTTCTGAGAAGTCAAAAGGCACAGTTTTCAGTTAGTGAGTTCATTTTTCTGAGTTTAGGTAGTTAGGAGGTATTTGTATTATCCTAAAAAATTTATTCTTTGGTTTTTGTCTTACAAAATAATTTTCTTGTGTCTCATGTTTTTAAAGGACATCTGTGATAACATGCAGGGAATTGTCACCAGCCATTGTCACCTATCTTCCTCAAGCCAGATATTACAGCACTTGAAAGCAACTAGGATTACTATAAAATCATTAATAACTTGTGGACACAGATAAAAACTGTTTAATAAACACATGAACACTTCCTTGTGTATCAAAATTGTTCCTCAAATAAGAATTTTGAAAATCACTAAAAAAAATTCCTAAAAATTACTATAGTTAGATTGTATTAATACTCCCTTAGATTAAAATGCCATAAAAAGTATGATAATTTAAGGCTTGATTAAGGCATCAAATCTCCAGAAACTTCACTAAAATTTGAACCATTTTTCCATGTCTTAAACAAATTTACTATTCTAAAAAATGTAGCCTTGTTCCTTTCATTTCCTTACACAATATTACTTTGCAGATCTTTCTCTTGGTTTATAAATGTTTCAGCTCTCTCTTACCTGTTTTCAGTTTCATAGCCTACTCCTACTCTATCATCTTTCATTCATCACTGGGAGATTAACTTTCCCCTCAGGCAGCCTCAAATCCAGTCTCCTTTTGCCTCCTCAGCATATTTCTCATCCCACATCTTCATTCCTTCACTCATGTGCTTCATCAGAAGTGTATTAGAAAACAATTAAATTGATACCCTACAGAAAATATTATCCATGAATCTGCTATATATTACGTATTGTTTTTCATCTCTTTAAATTCTTCTGGTTTTATGCCTAGTTTTAAAGCTCCCTGAAGCACTTACCACAATTTCTAGTTTTATTAGGATAGTACCATAGCCAGTCTCACAAGTCAAACCTTTTAGCATTCCTGAAGTGCAAATAGAGATTGCAATAACAATAATAATTAAAATATAATAATGGTAGTAATAATATTTACATCAAATCTCTGCTGCTTAATATTAAGTTATATTGCTGTATATGCTAGGAAAATATTTTGCTTTACTCCATTTCATTACCTACACTCATTATGACTTTTCTTAATTACACACTACCATTTATCTAAATACCTTATAAAATAACATAGTCCATTGAATATTATCAAAATGGAAGCTTTTGTGCTTGCATGACTTTTTGATATTAGAATGTATGATCCCTGGTAAATTGATGCATACATACAAGTGGCAGTGAAACACACATGGTAACAGATGGAAAAGTTGAATATTGTAACAGAATTGTTAAACTCCATGAGGTTCAGTACAGGCACTGAATTTTCCCTTTACTGAATTTCTGCCTCAATCAAGCTCTCTAAACCCTACAATTCCTCTTCTCTATCTTTTTTAATATATTTCACTGGATACTATCTGTCGAAGACTAAGGAAACTCCCTCTGAATTACATTAAATTAAGGATCCTTACCAGATGGCATGATATAATGTTGGCAAATGTAAATAAGGAATGTAAACAACAGAACTCACTACTTCACTTGAGAAAGATACACAATTACTGCAATTTCAAAGCTCTTGTTAAGTAGCAAAACCTTGGCATAAACTCAAAATGCTGGAGGTAATAGTCCCTTTTTCATCACAAAATATTCATCAGCATTTCATTCAACTAGAATATTTCTGTTGTGGCTTTTTTATTCTCAAAACTATTTCTGTGTTTTTCCTGATGATCCTAATTATTCATAAAGGTACAGATCTCACTATCACTGCATGGCAGTGTAAAGGACATAATTTAATTTGAATTGAAAAATTCATTGAAATAAACAGAAAATAATGATTCTTAGGGATCATTTGATTCCCTGATCTGTAAGGTTCAAGAATATATGCTAAGAATGTTTAGCTGAGAGGAGTTTCTTCTTCATGGTGACTTCCTCTTGAATCCAAACCTTGAGTAGATAAAAGTCAAGAAATACTATAAGGCATCTAATAGCAGTTTTTAGAAGCTTTTTGATGTCATTTTGAACATGGTGCATGGGGGTGTGTATGTGTATGTGTATGCTCTGTGTAGTCTAAAGTAAGATATAATTACATGTGTGTAAAAACTGGGATTTCTTAATGGGTCTAACTAAATACTGTTTTAATACAAATGGCACTTTTTGCCTTAATATACTATCAACTTTCTCATGATGGAGGGAGGTGCTTCTCTTTTTGCAATGATCCTCAAGCTTTCAAACATAATTTAAATGTGTTATGGAAAGAGAAAAATTGAGATATGAAAAAAAACCCAAAACCAAAACAACCAAACAAAAAAAAAACAATAACTTCTACAGTGCTATCAACACATAGTGCACAATTATAAAGTACTTATAGGTGTGGCAAATTTGTATACATAACTTTATTGGCCTAGTACACTCTAAATGTTCTTCAGTTAAGTCTATTCTTAGATGTAGAGGTGAGATACTCCTCTTCTAGATGACTTTGCTATTGCAGAGACTACTGCAGAAATGACATAATCAAGTGAGTTGCTTCAAGCAATGACAAAAACAAAAGCTGAAAGCTGCTATCTTTCATACCTTTGCTGTAATTGTTTAATCTCTGGAAAAATTAGTATAAATAGAAGAAAACAGTTGTGGTAATGTTGTAAAATGTGTGAAGGTGAAATATGCAATCAGAATAGATGAGATTCCTCCTAATTATTATCTACAAGAAAAGTTTTTTAACTTTTAAATATAAGAAATCTTTAGCCACCCACTAAGAACATCTTTGAAAATTACCAGTATAAGTGCCATGGAAAATGGGAAGCCATATTCATCTAACTGGGGGCAGTTCTATAGTATATAATAGACATAAAAGACCTCTTTACATAGGTCCAAAATACTTGATTATGACCCATGGCAAAATAATTATGAATACAATAAGAAATTACTAGAAAAACGAGGGATTTCTGAAAATAAAAAACCCTTTGTAGACAGTAATCTTGTCACTGTCTAGAACCTACCAATAGTTTGCTGGTTTGGTGGGGTTTTTGGTTTTTTTTTTTTTTTTTTTTTTTTTTTTTTTTTTTTTTTTTTTTTTTTAATAGGAGGACTTTTAAAATTGTTATGTAATGGAATGACTGTTTTCTTTATTTACATTTACTTATGTATCAACATATAGAATAGAGGATACTGACATTTCTAAAACAACAGATGTCCACTTCTACAGCTCAAAAGCACTTTTCCTCCCTGTCATTTTAAAAGTTAATGAACTATTTCCACAGGCACGAAATAGATTTAGAACCTGTGCTATAGCCAAAGTTACAAGACAGTATTATTGATTTGATAAAGAAAAAGGTAGAAAGCAATAAAAGTGTACAACAACTCGTCTTTCCTGGTAATGGCTCATTTAATGAAGCCAAACCAAGAATAACACTCATGCCAGACACATCCATCCCACTGATAATCCCCAGGAGAACTCTATCTACAATTCTGGATTTAAGTTTCTGGGAAAAAAATTACAGTAATCAGTTTGTAATTCTTTACTTCAAGAAATAAATGGTACCAGCATAAGAAAGACATCCCTATATGAATGTAAATTATTCTGTTTCTTGTGTCTTCAGTAGTCAGATCATTTTAGAAAAAAAATTGAATTGCTTTAAAAAATAATCCCTGAAACAGAGTTTTTAAAATACATTGACAATATCTTATAGCTGCCAGAGAGGCTCAGCCTCTCTTACTGTCTGTAATACAGATTGACATTTGCAAAAGGAATATAGGAGCAAGCTGTTTATATATTTGACCAGCATTCTTTCAATAATCCACTCTGCTATTGTACATTTGGAACCTAAAAATAGAGATTGAGAATTTTCAAAATCTGTCCTGGTATCACCCACTGGGAAAAAAAAAAAAATAAAAAGCTTTTATTTAACATTAATAACCTGCCTTAAAACATATGTGGCTGACTCTCTCCTGTGGCTCAGTTCTGCTTTTGCAGACTCTTTAGCAAACAGCCTGTACCAATTATAGTGTATGTCCATCATTCTTACCTGTCAGGAGAGGGGGAACTTCACCCAAACCAACAGACACCAAGTACTTGCACAATATTTGTGTGAATTAGTCCCAAAGAGAGATCAGACTGAAATATGCACTAGCACACCTAACCCTCTAGGGAAGCAATTCCACAGCTCCCTCAGTGCCTTTTGTGCTAAGTCATTCTTTGCAAAAAAGTTTACTTTTCTGTCTCTCAGCTAGAGGGCTCTTTGAGCATGCGCGCGCACACACACACACACACACACACACACACACGCATCTTCGGTTTCCTTCATATGTAATTTCATGCATTTTGAACATGACAGTAATCTGGGTTATGTTTCTGCTTTTTCAGAAGATTAAGAATGCTGTAGAGGAAAAAGAAAGTATGGTAAACAGTATCGAAAGGTAGGTAAACAGTACATGTATGGGAGCATGCAATGCTCTTCTTGAGCAATGAGTATTTGAACTCTTTGCATTCAACCTGCCTATTTGGAAACATAAAGGTTTAGCAACCACCTTCTCCTACTACTGAACTGTGTTTGCATCAGTGGGTAAAGATCTGTTCAGAGAAAGCTTTTGTAACTTGATTTTGCATTCCTCTGCAAATTAGTAATCCTTGAAATTTAAATACTTTTAACAAAAGTTAAGAGAAGACTACTTTAAGACTGATAATTATTCAATCTGCCCTTTCTTTCGAAAGCACATTGCTGCATTCTGTTAAATACTAGCTGTAGAGATTGCCATAAATAACAGCATAAGTGCTATAGATATTGTCACATGTTTTCTAAAAAAATAATGTCTCAAGTATGTTCTAAGGGACTTCTGAGGGTTCCATGATATTCTCTACTTGAAATGAAACTCTGAAAGGAGAAATAAAAAAGCTTTTAAGATATTTTTCTATTTTCCTGCTTTCCAAAAGGGACAGTTCTAAATTTGTAGTGCAGTTTGTACTAAAAATAAAAAGGTGTTTTCTACATTTTTGTTTCAAGGATCCACAAAATAAGTGAACATGAAGAAAAGTAATAAATAAATTCAATCATCAATTAAACAGTTTCCAGATTTCAGTTTCCTAGCGTTAATGTCTTGCTTTCCAATTGTCTTCATGCAAGTTTTCCATCACTGTAACAAAACAAAGCATAACTCTTCAAAATGACTGTGGATAAACTCACCTCAATGGAGCACACATAGAGATAAAAATGCATTGAGTCTAACCTTATTAAAGGACAACAGAACATTACCATTCTTGCAGGCTGGAACAAAATATTGATCATCAGCCTCAAATATAATCTTCTCTTTGGTATTTGCAAATTGTTTTCTCCATGACTGAGTAATTACACAGTCACAGGTTTTTATTTGAGATCGTGGCATCATTCTTCTGGAGATGTTTTAGCACTGTTCTTTTACAATCAAAATTGCAATAGTGAATTAAAGAACAGTTTCATTTTAACTGTTTACAAGAATTTTCTGAGCAGTTTTTGATCACTTCAAATATTCTGCATACCAGAAAACATTGTTTTAGTCTGAGACCTGGGAAGAGTAAACATGAGAAATGAGAGCTGGATGTTGTATTTGATTTCTGTAGGCACTGAATGTGCTCCACTCACACTGGACGGCTCTAGTAGTCTGTGAACAATATATTTCAAAGTGCTAGGAATAAAAAATAGTAAGTGTATCTGGAGGTGATTTTTGAATGTTCCAGCAAGTGAAAAATTCTGACATTTAGAAAAAAAAAATCGTATCATATCAGGAAGAAAACAAAGAACATCTGAAGATTTTTAAAGCAAAAGAAGGAACTCATCCCTGGTTGGGGTGAGCCGGAAAGGTGGAGGTCGTCTGGCTAATTGGCTTCTCGCCACCGCCCTCCCAGGGAAGCCAGTTGTAGGAACGTTGTTGTGTTGTCAGGCCTCATCCCTGGTTGGGGTGGCCCGGAAGGGTGGAAAAGTCTCTCCTCCAACCTGTGTCTCCAAAGAAAGACTCAGTAGTCTTCAGCTGTCCGGTCTCAAGGTAGTTTATTGCAAGTTATCTAAAAGATTTCTCCCTGAGCTGCTGCGGTCCATTTAGCAGTCAGGCAAAGGCACATTCCAACACCCAGGGGGCTGGTGCCTTCTTTAATATCATACATTATGTATTAGATGTTTACAGTTTTTCCCCAATGCCCATCACCTATATTGAACAGTGACTTTCTACTCTAAAGCAATCTGTGAATGCCAACATCACCAAGAACATGGAGGTTAGGAAGAAGAAGGAAAGAGGGCAGGGCACACCCAAGTCCCTCCATCTTAGAACTTCTGACCCCCATGTACAAAACTCAGACCCCTCTGTACAAGGCCCAAAACCCCCCTGTACAGCACTCAAAAATTCTTCCTTTCACTTTGTGACTACTTCTACTATAATGTCTAAACTTTTGTGATTTCTTGTTCTTCTTGCAAAGTTGGTAAATTGTTCCATGGATCAGGTTCAAAGCCACAGGGGTCTGTGGCTGCATTCCAGGGCCTCAAATGCTTCTGACCTGGGCCTGGAACATTCAAGAGTGTCCAAGGGACATTCTGGGTTCTGACAACTTCAAATATTCTGCATACCAGAAAACATTGTTTTAGTCTGAGACCCGGGAAGAGTAAACATGAGAAATGAGAGCTGGATGTTGTATTTGATTTCTGTAGGCACTGAATGTGCTCCACTCACACTGGACGGCTCTAGTAGTCTGTGAACAATATATTTCAAAGTGCTAGGAATAAAAAATAGTAAGTGTATCTGGAGGTGATTTTTGAATGTTCCAGCAAGTGAAAAATTCTGAAATTTAGAAAAAAAATTGTATTATATCAGGAAGAAAACAAAGAACATCTGAAGATTTTTAAAGCAAAAGAAGCCATAGAAAAATAATTTAAAAGATGCAACAATGCAGGGGCCCTTACTGGGCTGTAAGACAAAATAGGGTAGAAATACCTTTTAGGAATCATCACATATTTGACTTCTTGGAAGAACACAGCTTGAAAACATGCACATTACTTTAACCATAATGGACTTTCAAAGAAATATACATGTTTAAGAGCTTTTAAATGTTGACTAAAAATTAAAGAGAAGTTCTAAAACTTTGGAACAGCTGCAGTTGTGTCATCTATTTGAACCTCATGACAGATTGTACAGTCTGTTTTCCAACTCTATTTTCTTTTCCTTTTTGCATATTTCAAGATAAATTTCCTTTCTTTCTTTAGAAAACTAATCTGCAGTGTAACAAACCTGAGCTTTGCTAGCTTTGCTAATAGCTGACCACTGTTGAAGATGCAGAGGTATTATTTTTATAACATTTATATGTTTACATTATTTCCTGTGGTCTGGAAAATGAATCATAAATGTACTTCTTATATCAGCAAAGTGCTAATGTGGACTTTTTGTATTGGATGCATTGACATACTATTTTATATATTTACACATATCTGCATGTATGCAGAACCCATATTTTGCTTACTAGTTTGAAATAGTAGATTTAGTCTAGTTACATTTGACTCAGTTCAACTTGATACAGCTTTTCATTAAGATAAATAGTTGTGCTTAATCTGTAATGAGCTTTCCAATAAGCTTGATCATGAGTAATTATACCAGTTTTCCATTTTACTGTACTTTATTAAATGATCTTTCAGAATATGTCAAAGACCAGATCCACAGGGTTTCCAGATATTCTTCATGGCCTTGAGGGTAGATCTTTATGCTTAGTCTTTTGGCAGAGGTTGGCTTTTAAAAATCAGAGTAAAGGAAAGGCTTGTAGAAGAGCAAGAGACAAAGAAAGAATCGAAAGAGTGACAGTGGCATTAACAAAAGATAAAAAATATAAGCAGTTCTTGCAAGGCAATACTGGAGACCCTAGGTCATTCTGAAGGGCACAAGGTACCCATCATCCTCTTAGACCCACACCAAGGCTATTTTGTAGATGAGTGTCTTGGAAAGACTCTCCGAAGGCAGTAGAGAGGTTTGGATCCAGTGTCAGTTTGGCTTGAGTCCTCATCTCTTCCATATCTTCAGCTACTCCAGTAAAAAAACTTTTTATTCTTGGGAGGGCAGCAGTCTTATCACCAGCTCAGTACTATGCCTTTCTTCAAGAGATTTCAGAGTCTATGAAAACACTTCCCTGGAAACCCTCACTCTACTCTGGTTTTCTTTGGGAAGGACTGAGGGAGGAATCTGTTCCAGATTTGGTTTTCAGGTTCAGCTAAAGAGACACACACTGCCCACAACCTAGGGATGCCTTGGTGTGTGAATTGACACAGGCAGAAAGCTGGAACAACCACAAAACCACAGCTGAAATGCAAAGAGTAAATTAGCTTAGCTAATTACCTTTATAAGCACAGGATCACAAAACAATACCCAGCTTACTCAATGCTAGCAGGCAGCAGGTCTGATGTTTGCACCAATTTATCACAGACCTGTGCACATGGAGTTTACTACCATGCTGAGATCCCTGTGCTTTTTGTGACCTCTGAGCTTTGATCTTCTCTCTCCTAAAACAGGGAGCTCAAGCTTTTCCATGAGAGTGCCTCCAAGTCTCCCAAAACACATTATTTCTACACAGAAATTCTACTTCTCAAAGCAGAGGATAAACAGCCCTAAGCATAATATATGAGTTTCCTACACTGTTATTTTCCAGACCTTGGCATTCCCAGCTGCAAAGTCACTTGCGTGAATCTACCCTCCTCCTTGCTATTCTTTTGCTTTTAACTCTTTCCTCCCAACACTCCATATTTGCCACAAGTTCAAGATTCTGGTGGGGATCAAGTGTGGGAGCTCATGTCTAGGAAGAGTAGATGGTTTCATTTCTCTCAGATTTCACATTCCACCTACCACATTTCCTGTTACTGTGGCTTGCTTTTAAGATATTTCAAATTTTATTTGAGCTGAATCACACTTTTCAAGCTTTTTGTGACCTGCTGGTTTTGTGTTCCTGCTCTACAGCATTTTTCAGTATTAATAAAATTGATCAGAGACTTTTGAAAGCCATTTTGGTTTTTTTTCCAATATATTTAATGTCAAAACTGTATTTTTGGAGGGAAAATATATTTTAGTATGTTTTATATAGGAGTAGAGTACAATTAAACCCTTCAGGAAACATTTAGAATTTAAATAAAATAAATCTTTTATCAGATAATCCCAAAGAACTAATTCCTTTGGGCTATATCCTTCTGTTTCAAAATAAGCTTTTCTTCATCAGTATTAATTAGGCAATAACTACACTTAAGAATACTCTAAACGATCAAAAGGGCTACTGGTATTTCTGACAGCATTGAGAGATTAAAGATACTGGTGGTCTAAAGCAAGAACTTTCATTTGAGCTGTTAATAAAGCTATCTTTAGTCTGTCCGTTTGTGATATTGCTGTGCTCCTTACCTCATTACCAAGGTATCAGACTGTTTCAAAACCTACATACATTTATTCAGTCTCCACGGTTGTGAGGTAGGAAACTCAGTGGAGCAATTAAAAGAGGCTGAAACTGCTGTGTTAAAGATTTGTAGGCAGCTAAAGATGAAGATGAGTGCCTAGTGGGATTTTGAAAATGATTTATGGGTTAGGATTACAGCAGCACTTTATGTCTGAGACACTAGATGTCTAGCTGTTACTTTAGGTACTGTTCTCCAAAAGCAACTTGAAAGCACATTGTTTATTCAAGTTTTTTAAAGTGGATACAACTTTTCTTCTCTTTCTCTGATCTTATTTTCTACTTTGCTTTCACTTGCCTTTCCTCATACTGCCTTCCCTTCCAGAAGTAGTCTCATTTCTCCTCTCTTAGTTTCCTACTCTAACCATTATTTCAGAGAGAATAGTCCAACCAAGTGCTCCTCAGCAGCAGCAGTTCAATAAATTGTCTTCCAAGTGCTGTTCAATGGGTCAAATAATCATGAGGCCTACAGCTGTGGTGCTGAATCCATGTAAGTTGCTTATCCTGCATAAGCCTGAGATACATCCAATACTGGATGGTTCAGAATAATCTCATTCTTAAACTTGAGGCTTCAGATACTAAGTATTTGGTGTCAGGCATCAGTAGGATTCCTGAAATTGTTTGAAAATTGCTTCATTCAAATTTCTAGTTATATTTTCCATGTATGTTTGCCTCAGGAAAATGCTGTTGTACATAATCATACAGGTACAAATAAAGAGTAAAAATAATGCAAATATTCAAACAATATCAAGGTGCAAGTAGTTCTCTTGTGGTTTATTTAACCTGTTTCATTGTAATATTTCTATCAACTTTTTTCCTGTTATATACAATTTTCTTTTTTCCCTACTTGGATGAAGTTAAAATAGCTTCTTTCTATCCTTATCTGCCTGCTTGGAAGTGGATGGTGTTCGATAATGACTTAATTTAGGTGATAGTCAAATTAGTAATGCTAATTAGTAATGTGAATTCTCTGATCAGCTCATGATACTTGTGAACAAAATAAGTGATCATAGTCATTAAATTAGTATTAATTTAAGAAAATAATGACAGGTTCTGAAAGTAAAAATGCAGTCTCATATCCTGTGAGTAAAGTGCTGATTAACCAGTAAAAACGGGCTCACATTTCTCTAAGAAAATACAAATTACTATTACAAGTACTAAATGATAAAATTATTATTTCTGGAATCAAAAGATATTAAAATAAAATATAAAGTATTCACTTCTTTCTGCAGCATTACTGAGATATATACACCCCATAAAAGGTTCTTACATTGAGAGAAAATTTATCATTAATTATACATTATACACACACAAAAATAGTCTTATTTAGAGAAATTCTCATAAGGCTGCAAAAGCAAATGCTCAAAGGTAAGGAAAAGCTTAATCAAGATTGCTGTGCAACACTCTCTCTTTTTAAATAATGTAAGTGCAATAATGTAAGCGTCATTCTCTAAATGCATTAGAGAATTCTATTCTAATCTTAAATTTTGGCAGTTGGGTAATAATAACAAGAAAACAGTGTCACGGCATCTCGCTGTGTTTTCCCAGTCTCCGGGCAGCTCTGGCACCTAGAGTGGTACCGCCTCTCTCCAGGGCCCGGGATCGCCGCATGTTTCCGTACTCGGCTCCGTGACGATGTCCGGGCAGGGTTGGCAGCGGATTCTCGCCACTACGAGCAAGAGACACCAGCAAAGAGTGAAGAAACGTCTGTATTCCCCATGCATAGAAGGCTGAAAGTCCTTTATTGTCGCGGGGAGCTGCGCCAAGCCACCGCGACCTGCTCCCAGCTTGCGCGTGAGGAAACACGGCCTTGGGCACTCCGAGGCACGGGATTATATCAGGGGCGGTGTGAAGAGAGCAGAGGCCCTCCCACCAAATGGGGGCAGGTGCCGTGGCGATGACGTGGACCACGGCGCCCACCGGGGATGCGGCTGGGGCGGACCCCGGGCTCTGGGGCAGACGGGGCTGGGAGATTGGAGTGACAGGCACCGAACCCTCTGGGCAGGACGGGGAGTGGTCACAGGAGTGACAGTGGAAACTCCAACAGTCAGGGACCCGGAGCGAACAGCCACAGGGGAGAGAAGAGACACAGGGGGTGCACGGGGGTACACAGACCACGGCTAGCTAACAGATCAGAACCCCCAACCTAAACCCCAAACCACGATGCAACACAGTGTTAAGAAATTATACAATTAGAACAAAAATTCTGCTGTAAATAATTATTTTTTTGTGGTCAGATGCTTGCTTTTTCATTTGCCTTTTTCTAATGTTCGTTCTTCTAGAATTTAATAGCCAAACAAAACCAAATGTTATAGAATTGTTCAGAGAAAAATTCAGGCTCCCCTTTAATTGAAGAATACCACTAATAAATACACTCTGTGCTGGAGGAATTATCTTTAAGATGCTCCTATTTGTACATATGTCTAAATAGTACTTGCATTGCCAAGAATACACAATTGTCAGTTTGATCATTTTTTTTTTTCACACCTTTACTCTAAAAAAAATTCCTTAATAAAAAAGAACTCTGATGTCATCAAATAGGTTTCAAAGGTAATCAAAAGGTTAGACCAGCTTTCTCCTTGCAAATAAATTTTCTTTTTGCCTTTAAGAAATGTGTAAATGTGATCTTGGAAAAATAAAGTTTTAGTTGTACCAAAAATGCCTTCAGTTAGGTAAAAAGGCTGTTAAATTTATTATCAGGAATTTTACATCATCCCACATCACCATTGGTTTGTTATGGTAAAAGAAAAGTCACATCCCATTACTGAATATCAAATCATATTAAAGAATTCCAGCTATCTTAACATAGTGCAAGACTAATAAGATATGATAGAAAATTGCTGTTTTGAAAAGACTTTCAAATCACATTAGGCAAGTAATACCACTGCTTCATGTTTTGTTTGCACTGAAAACTGCCACTCAGTATTCATTTTTTGCTCCATTTTTCTATTGGATGGGAAAATAATCTTGAAAAACTAGTAATAATGTGGCTGGCAAGCAAGCACTCCCTCAGGATATCATGATCTATATACCCATAAACAGAAGAGTTTAAGGTAACAGAACTTGATTATTTCAAAGTCCTGTCTCTATCTTTAATAATTTATACTCAAAACTGTGCTTTGGACACAAAGTTCCCTTTTCTCAGCAGGGTAAAATGTGGTGTCTCGGAACCATTTTTTCAAAAGCCTCGTATGACACAGGTGATGAAGAAAAAGCATGCCAGAGAAGGATCTGTTCTAAATCTTTTGTATTCTGTCCAACCTTCTGAGACATGTACCAAAGCAGAATGTACAATTCAAATGGATCCTTAAATTTCAGCAGAGAAGTATTATTATTATATTACTTTGACAGTCTCTCACAGCATCCTTGTATAACTCATTAAGTGGGGGTTAGATGAGTGGAGAGTGAGGTGGATTGAGGAATATCCCAGACAGTCATAATCATTGACACAGGGTCTAATTAGAGGCCTGTCATTAATGGTGTTCCCAAAGGTTCAATACTGGGCCCAGCATTGTTTAACTTGTTGATCGATGACCTGGGTGAAGGAGAAGATGACTCCTCAACAAGTTCAGTGACAACACAAAGCTGTGAGGAGTGGCTGATATCCCAGAGTGCTGTGCAGCCCTTCAGAAGGATCTCAACAAGCTGAAAGATGAGCAAAAAAGAACTATCTAAAATTGATCAAAGGCAAATGCAGAGTCCTGCACCTAGGCAGGGTTAACCTTATGGACCAGTACAGCCTGGGGCAACCTCCTGGAAAGCAGCTCTGTATAGAAGGACCTGAGAGTCCTGGTGGACAACAAGCACTCATGAGCCAGCAGTGTCCTTATGACCAAGAAGGGCAATGGGATTCTGGGGGACATTAGAAAGAGCATTGCCAGCAAGGAGGTGATCCCACACCTCTACTTGGCCCTGGTAAGGCCACATCTGGAGTGCTGTGTGCATTTCTGGGCTTCTTAGTACAAGAGAGACACAGAGCTCCAGGAGCAGGTCCACCAGAGAGCAACAAAGTTGATTGAGGGACTGGAGCATCTCACTTATGAGGAAAGGCTGAGTGAACTGGGCCTGTTTAGTGTGGAGAAGAGATGATTGAGAGGGGGCCTGGTGTCTATCAGTATCTGAAGGGAGGGTGTCAAGAAGATGAAATCAGATTGTGCTTGGTGGTGCTCCACAATAGGATGAGGCAATGAGCCTGAATCACAAGCAGCTCCACCTGAATATGAAGAAGAACTTGTTTACTATATGTGTACTGTGCTGGGACAGATTCTCAGAGAGGTTGTGGAGTCTTCCTCACTGAAGATATTGAAGAACCAGCTGGACACCATCCAATGCCATGAGGTGTGGGATGACCCTGCTTGAGCAAGAATGTTGGACCAGATGACCCACTGTGGTCATCTCTGACCCATTCTGTGATTCTGTGATTACTAAATGACAACTCACATGGTGATGTCATTATCATCCTTTAAGTAACAATTTCAGTAAGACCTTAGAGGAGACATAGTCTGTTATGTTCAACATGTTCTTATGGTCAAAAAGGAAACACATCTTATAGATATTACTGTTAGTGTAACTGAAACCCTAGCAGTGTAATCAAAGAATCATTATAAATTCAGATGCAATTGTGCAATCTAAAGAGTAATAGAATCTGACACATGTTATAAAACAAAGCTTTACTGAGGCAGTAGGAAAGAACAGCAACAAGAAACCCATACAGCAACTTCCCAATCACTAACAGCAAATGTGACATGATACAAGAACTATGCTGCCGTGGACAGCCAGAGACACTTGGTGTCCAGGGCATCTCAGCAAAAGGCAGTCATGCAAAAACCTTTTGAGCATGGGTATGCATTATGGCACTCTTTGGCTCCAGCAATGATGGTGTGATTTGAGAGGATCCTATCTTGCATGAATAATATGCACAGCAACCTGCCTACACTGCCTATACTGGTAAGGAGGCCAGGTGTTTGTTTATGCAGCCAGTGCTGCTCAAAAGAAGGGTCTGTGCTATCAGCAATCTGTCTGTGCTGCTGATATCGTTTAAGTGACAGGGTATCAGGGGGCAAGGTGCCAAATTATTAAAAAAAAAAACAAAGCAAAAAAACCTGGCACCCTTCTGCAGAAAGAAAAGAAAGAAAAAAATGGTCTTGGGGAATTTGAGGCAGTCAGAGGAATTTGTTGAGGGAAAATTACTTAATATGCCAGTAGCAATACCTTCTGCCCATCCTGACCAGTTCACTTGAAAGCAGAATTGACATGTTCCAAGAAATATGTTTACAGCAAAAATATTGTCCACTAAATGGCTTAATTCTTCCTGGGAACTGGGAAAGAATAGAAAAAATAGTTTGAATAGAAATGAAATGTTCAGGGCAAAGGGGTCATGTAGCCTGTAGAAGAGAACAGTAGAGTGGTTAAAACAATGTATCTCATTGAAGTTTTTACCTCTGTAGCCCAGTAATTGGCATTGCTACTTCCAGGACATGATTTATTCTTCAAGGTATCAGGACTGAAATTTTTCAGGCTTACTTTGGCTAAACTTCTCTTGATCTTCTTGATGCTTTGCTTTCTAACGTTTTTCTTTTTTCGTTTGTTTGTTTGCTTGTTTGGTTTTTTTGGGGTTTATTTTGTTTGGTTTTTTTTTTTTTTTTTTTTTTGGTGGTTTTTGTGTGGGTTTTTTTCTGATTACTAGGTTGCTATAAGGACTACATTTTTATAGGAGTCAAAAAAAAACGAGCAAAGAAACCCCAAATAAAGTAGAATTCAAATCAATGGAAAGAAAAAGAAAGAAAAAGCACTTTGGAAAACACATACAAATCAACTCTGGTAAACTGCCCCAGAAATAGAGGAAAGGTGAAGAGGAATAAGAAAGCAGTAAAGAACCCAGAAAACTCACTGTCTGATGCAGCTATTGCTATGTTCACCAGGGAAAACTGTTAGTGTTAGCCTTGTAATTGAAAGGGACATCAGAAGGGTGAGCATAACAGCTAAAAAATTAGTAGATACTAAGAATGAGCGTGTAACAATCTTAAGTACATTGCTATTATATTACAATAATGATGATGATGAAGATAATGATAAAATCTACTTTGGGCTTTTTATTCTAATAATTAAATCTGGACAAATAATTGTTCTTGACTAGATTCCTGATATCTCAATGATATTAGTAATAAATTCTTGTCTCTACTCTTAAATTGTGTCTCTTTTTGCTATTTTGAAGAATTTGAGTGCATCAGGTTAAATATAACCTGATCAGCTTGTGAAAAAATTGTGTCATGGTTGAAAGATGGACAAGTTAGGTATTCCACCATACTTTCTTCCAAACACGTGTATGTGCTGGCAGACTTGATCTGTTCTGAGTAGGACACCCTCATCTGTTGGGTCATACAAAGTGCTTGAAGCTACTTTTTTGCCGTTGACATTTTAACAGGGGCTCATTCATGACACTGCATGTATTCTGTGGAATCAAGATACCATGAAGAGTAAATGAACAGCATCTCAAACACTTCATAACAGCAAAGTGGATATGGCTGTACTTAGTAGCCTACTGATAACTTTTTAAGATAAATTGAATTCAATTTTGTAACTATGTGTATTGTGCAATTTTGTTGTTCCTTTTTTGGTTCTTCCTTGATTAATCCCTTCTTAAATAGAAGGAATTAATTAAAATCCTACAAAAACATTAGATTGAGCATTTTCAGTTTCAGACTTTAAGTCTGCAAACATTTACAGCACTGTCACTCATGTCTATTAGATACTTATCCTCTACATAAAATATTTTGCATCTTCAAATTTTCAGTGATGTTATTAAAAGCTATTATTGTAATTGGAAAATCACAAAGTGAAATGAATGCATTGTCTACTGATTTCCTTGGGAACCAGCAAATGCCATATCCATTTCTGAATGTTGACAAGACATGAAACAAATGAATGTATTTGAATAATTACCTAAATGTAAAAAAAAAAAATATGGTAGATAATGCCTGTATGTTTATTAACTGAGCAATGCTGTAGCTTTTTGATGAAGAGTGTTTGCTACTTCATAGAGTTGCCATTACAGTGTTAAGAAATGTAAGTTAATTTTCCATGGTTAAAGGCTCATAAAACCACACAACTTACTGTTTGATTTCTTGCCCTGTTCCTTCCTGAGTGATCATCTCATTAAGATTATTTCTGCGGCTTGTAGTCATAAAGTTTTTCTTGGTTCTAAATTTTTCTTTAAAGCTGCAACAGCAATAACTTTGAAATATTTCTCATCTATCAAATTGATTATAGAAGTAGGATGGTAATAAGAAATACAGTTTTGCTAGTTCCTTGTTGGATTTAGTTAATTTCTCCTGTTTATTTTGACTTTGGCAGCTGTTTATTTAGTGGTTTTAATGGTCTTTCATCATGTATTTGCTGCCTACTAGGGTGTGAACCAGTTCTGGGTCCGTCAATCAAAACTTGGCTATTTTAAGTACATGATGCTGAATAAATAGATTGAAAGAAATATCATGTAAATTCTAACTATATCTGTTAACACCTTTTGCTTTTTTGCTGCTATTTACATTTTGCTGTAGAAAGGAAAGAAGTTAAAATAACAACAACAACAACCACAACAAGAAGTAAAAAGAAATTGTATGTCGTGATTAATCTTCTCAAGTACTCAGTGTTGGCACCAAGTCTGCTGAATTGCTTGAACTTTACTGTAAATTATTGTAAATTAAAAATATTCATTAATAGTCAAATAATAAAAAAATACTCATTTTCCTCCACAAAGATCCAGGATCTGCCTCTTAATTGAAGGAGTTACCTGTTGAAGTATTAACTGTAAAATCCTATTTTGTACACTTCTAAATTGCATTTACACTTTGTTGCTGATAAATTTCTCAAAATAGCTGCTTTTCTGCATGCAAGCAATCAGGCATGTTTTGCCAGTACAGAAACTGCTTACAGGATTCTGTTGTATTGCCCATTAATGCTCAGACAAACATTAGACTTTCTGGTCAATCAAACCAATTAACCACTGCTACTGAGCTGTATAGCTACAAAATAAAATTTAAAAATTTAGCTTCCTTTTACAGTGTTGGACTGAAGTTATTAGAATATTTATAGCACTCTTGCAAACACTCGGTCTCTTATTTGAAGAGAACTAGATGGCAACAAATTCTTTACATCTTAGGAATACTATCTTCCCTATTAAGTGAAGAAGAATAATTAAAACAATTTTATCTTGATCATATGAGCAATGAAAGATGTGGGTGCTGAATGCTGAGAAGTCAGGATAATAATTTTTCTCAGTATTCTGGCTTCATCCTTGCAGCCCAGTACTGACAAGCAGTTAGCTTTTATCATGCTTGTCTCAGTGATAACATGCTGTCCCAAGGGAACCGCAGGTCCTTATCTATTGAGCTAATTTTTATCCATGCAGTTCCTAGCTTATACTGAAGCACAGTTGACACTTGAGGTATGAAGACACCTCAGGTGCAAAACATTGAATTTCCTTTTTCTGGCCCTCCTGAAAATTTTGTAGGTCCAATTGTACATCTGAGTGTTTCCTGTCATTTTACGTCAGCTTGAAGAGGGGCATTTTGGTCTATCAGCTTGACACTAATGATGCCTTTAAATGGCATCATCCTTTCTGTGTCACTTGAGGAACTTTTTGTAACACGTGTCCATCTGGACTTTTTCCTGTGGACCTCTACCTTTTCAGTATGATGATCTGTTTTTCAATAACCAGCACACATCTCTGTCTATCTCAGCTCTTTCTGCCCCAGCTCTTTGCAAGCTGTTTGATCCCATGACACTCAACTAGGTTGTCAAAGAGCTGTCCCCAGCATGTGTAGCCAGACCCCTCAGGGGAGGGACAGACAGAGCCTGTGGGTGCACTTACAGCTCAAATGTTCAGAATTGGGTTTTTTTTTGAACAAGCTGGGGTCTTCTGAAAGCTAAGGAAGAACATCATGCCCTGTATATAAACTGGGGAAAGCTGGCCAGAAGGGACCATTCATTGTTCATATCCAGACAGAACTTCAGTCAGCAGGTGGTGAGTAATTAATTTATTGTGTCTCATTTCATTCTGTTGGGTTTTATTCTTCTCTCCTTTTAATTAATAATAATAATAATAATAATAATAATAATAATAATAATTTGCAATAACAATGACCATATAATATTATTAGCAGTATATTTATTTGTAGTATATTTAGTTTCAACTGTTAAATTGTTCTTAACTCATGTGGTTTACCTTCGGTTTCTCATTCTTCCCACAGGGGAAATATCTGACACTGTTTGAAAAATGGGGTGGAACTGCATTTAGACATCTAATTAAACAGGGCTGCTGACAACAGTAAAGAATTGAGGGCAACAATGAAGCTAAAAGCTCAGTGAAAGCAAACTATTCCTATTGCATTTTCCTGAGGGCAGAAATTAATGTCAGTTTGTTGTCTGATACTGTAGTCTAAAAGTGCCGTCAGGTATGACCATATCCCCAAGTGCCACATCCAAATGCCTCTTGAACACTTCCAGAGGAGGTGACTCCACCACCTCCCTGGACAAGTTATTCCAAAGCCAAACATGCCTGATTGCTTGCATGCAGAAGGCTGACCTAGAACAGAGGCTAGACAGAGCTAAAGAATAAAGTAGGTGTTTATTAAAAGGCTTCAATGGATACACCCTGGGCAGTAAAAGAGCCCAGCCAGGGCTACACCCAAGATGAGCCCAAAATGGTCACAAAATGGATGACTGGGTCTCACACTTCCATGAGCTTTGGTCTACCAGCAGACCGGAGCCAACCGTCCAATCACAGCTCCAGGCCATGAAGTTCCATTCTCCCTGTTTTTCTCTCTTCAGTTCACCAGTGTCCACACTCTCTGGGCCTGAAGCTTTCAACAGCTGTCCTTGGACAGGAATAGGATTGTTTTGTCTACCCACCCATGGCATCTCTCTGTGTTTTCCCAGTCACTGGGCAGCTCTGGCACCGAGAGCAGTACCGCCTCCCTCCAGGACCTGGGATCGCCGTGTGTTTCCAGACTTGGCTGCGTACCGTAGTCCGGGCGGGGGTGCCAGTGGATTCTCGCCACTGTGAGCAAGAGACACCAGTAAAGAGTGAAGGAACGTCTGCCTTTCCCACGCGTGCAAGTCTGAAAGTCTTTTATTGCCGCGGGGAGCTGCACTGAGGCACCGTGACCTGCTCCCAGCTTGCGCGTGAGGAAACATGGCCTCGGGCACTCCGAGGCACGGGATTATATTGGGGACGGGGCCAGGGGAGCAGGGGCCCTCCCGCTCAAGGGGAGCAGGCGCCGTGGCGATGACGTGGACCACGGTGCCCAATGGGGACACGGCCGGGGTGGACCCTGGACTCTGGAGCGGACAGGGGATGGGAATTCGGAGTGACTCTAACAGCCAGGGACCCGGAGTGAACAGCCGCAGGGTTGGGAGAGGGAAACAGACACAGGGGGTGTGCGGGGGTACACAGAACACGGCTAGCTAACAGATCAGAACCCCTAACCTAAACCACAATCCGCAATGCAACACCCACCCTGTGAAGAGAACTTGCCAACACCCAATATGAAGCTCAGAGCTACACACCAAAGCACAGACTCTAAAAAACATAAAAGTCAAAACTTAAGGCATCATTTCCACTCTTTCAGTGATTTTCTTTTTTTCTGATATCTAATCTGAATCTCCTCTGGTGCAATTTAAGGCCCAGGGTTAAAGTACTTCAAGAGAATCTCTCACTAGTATATGAATTGCATTCATCTCTCAAAAAAACCCCCAAAACTTGAGTTGGCATTGAGGTTGAGATCTTGATAACTTAAGTCTTTGGAGTTTTGCCTCATCTGTCTGGATTCCTATATTGCCAAGTAAGACAGTTACTACTTAAGACCCTCATCCCATGAGAAGGTAAAGATAACCAGCTAGAATATTTATTAAGAGGAAAGGGTGAAATTCTCTGCTGATTCAGCATGTCTGAATGCTGAAAGCTGGGCTTCAAAATGCCTGTCTGCATGCATTCTCTTGTAATATTGATGTAGGATTGTTATTTGAAATTGAGGAGAGGCAATATCAAATGATCTAATTCAACAATTATTTATTGTTGTGGGATATCCTTGACAGCAGACTGGGAATATATGGGAATAATAAAGGGACAAGATGCCCATACGTACACACACACCCCCTGAGTTATTTTTTGTGATATATTTTATTGGAATTCACATCAGGTCCATCACAATGGTAATCCAAACACACAATGTGCTGCTGGTGAAGCCCATGCCCAGAGGCTGCATTGATAGTCTTTGTTGCTCATTCACTCTGCTAGTGTGAAAATGAGAACTGTGGGGTGAATCCTAATAGCTTCTGTCAGCCCTCTTAGGATGAGTGTTTGTATGACTGCATTGGCTTCTCATTTATCCTTGCTATCACTACCTATTCATTTCTCTCTTGGCTTTGAAGGTGAAATCCCTTTTTCTTTTTCATTAGAGTTGACAGTAGCACCAAAGCTTTCTCTCCTATGTTACAAAATTATTTTTTCTAGAGCATGGAGATATTTCATCAGGAAAAAACATAAACCAAAACAACACTGACTTTTTGTGTAGGAATGCCATTAACACACAGTGTTTTTCAAACTAATAAGGTATTTAATCCTTTGGTTTTTTTCTGCTGATTTGGCATGGACATAAGTGTTCATAATATTTAGTTTATATGGAAAATTTAAAAAGTAAAAGAAATTACTTCCAATTGATGGATTCTTATTTGTTCAAAGCTAAAAAATATTGATAACTGTGTTATCTTTTTTAAGTGTTTGGACTTTACACATTTTTAAGCACTGCCCTATTTTTAGGAAGACCTATGGCACGCCTAGCAGCCTATAGGGTACAAGTGATCAGATTTAATGAAAAACTGGAGTTCCATTTTGCCCTTTGGTTCTCTGAATCAATGCACTCTGTGAGGAATTGCTTACATTTCTGAGACACATAGTCTTCTGCTTGTCAACCTTGCAAAACTGGCTGTTTGATTCATGGAACCTACAATATATACTCTTCCCAAACTTTGCTACACATCTTTCAGCTTGGCAGAAAATTGCTTGTTGAGTTTCTATGTTGCTCTTTGCAGCACACAGCTAGGCAAAAAATTATGTGACCTCCCAGTAATGCCTTATAACCTCAGATAATGATAGCGAGCAGATGAAAATATGACTTAGTTGCTGGCTAAGTTTATTTGTAATTACTTTGTCTCACTAGAGATGCCTGCATCTAATACAGTCAATGAGTAAATGAGATTTTTTTACAAAGGAGACTATAAATGAAAAAATAAACAAAGTTTCATTTTAAGGGTTCTACAAAGTGAGTAATATGAATATATTTTTGATATACAATATAAGAATTCAATGCAATACCATGCCAATTATCAAAAATTCCTAAGAGTTCCTTTAGCACAGTCAATAAGGATATGAAAAATCTCTATCCAAATAATTCTCTTTGTGATGATTCCACTGATAAACTAAAGGCTTTTTTATTCAGGATATAAGCATAGCTGAAGACTTCATATTCGTGTTAACAAATTACTGTCCAAGTTGCAACAAGTGTAACTGTCCAAATTACCACATTTACCACCAGCAATGGTAGCACACATTCTTACAGCAATCACATTTTTCAGTCCATTGATCTATTCCTACAGAAAAGGAAAGAATGCCCATACTGACACACACTGTGGACTGAGAAGAGTACAGACAGTTCTCCCTGCATTCCTTGAGACTAATAGTTCTTCAAAAGGATAAGAGTGAACCTATGAATTGAGCTAAAAAGTCTGAATTTCCCTACTCCAAGACTTCAAATTTGACTTCTGTGGCAGTTAAAATAGTCTGTCCTTTATATATTTCTATCATGCTGCAGTTGGTGGGAGTTCATCAAACTTTAGTGCATAAAAATGCAGCAATGCTTAGAAGCAGGGACAAAAAGTTTATACCTTGGATTTAACTATGTAAATAATCAGAATATATGATGAAAATCATAACTTTTAACTTCAAAAACAGCAGAAACTATGACCATAAGTGTAACAGTAATAAAATATATTCTTTAACATTTGTATAAAATAAAATTGGAATAGGGATGCCCTTCAGTTAATAATATTGTAACTGTATGTACTCTCATGGACAGAATGGGAACTTCAGACAAATTTATTAGAGAATCCCTCCAGATGAGTCACAAGGTACAGGAAAAGCCCCCCTTGCTTTCAAAACTGCTTCTCAGAGAGGAGTCTAGGGTGGCTGGATCCAATCTTAGCCCCAGACTTAGTCAATGATTTATGTTAAAAATATTTTACTGGTGCAACTGAACCTTTAAACAACTTTGTCCCAGAGAATAAAGGATGAAAATCAAATATAATTATATAAATACAATTATTTATTTATTTAAATTTATTTCAATAGTCACAATGTTTAGACAAAAGACCTTTATAAAAGTTATTTACTAAATAGTATGGATAGTTGTAGCTACTAGTACAATGCAATACTTTTCAAGCAATATTGCAGAAAATATACTAAAGAAATTTTATTGAAGCAATTATATTAAAGCTAGTAAAAAAATTAATAAGTAGTGATTGATATTATTCACCTAGGTGAACAACTGTGGATAAAACTCCTTTGCTTGGCCTTGAGAAGTAACCTTGAGGACTGTCCCCACTCAAGGGAATTATTTTCACACTCATTTGAGAGGTCTGCTGTAAGTCCTCACCATGAAACAGTGGCATTTTATAGTATAGTGATTGAATGGCAGTCACATACATTTCAGGATTATGTGCTGTCAGGCTTATTCAGTAAAATATGCTTTGCTGCTGAAAAAAAGTGTTATCAGCTATGGCTTCTTCTTCTCAACATTTCTGACTCTCACTTCGTATCAGGGACTGCACATCCCTTCTGGTTCCAGCCTCAGTCAGGGAGATCTGCCTTGCATGTCCTATAGGTGGGCCTGATACTTTGGTCAAACTGGTCTTGCCATTCTTTAACACAAAAACAGGGGATCATTTTTTGCCATCTTGCCACTGGTCAGCAGACCCTTCTTGCTCAAGCTATCATTGATAACTTGTAAACAAGACACAGTTTGGGCTGCTTAGGCAGTGTCCTACTATGATGCAACAAGATACTAGTCCATTTATACAGTTAGAAATCACACAAATCATAGAATTACAGAGTTTGAGTTGCTTTGATTTGGAAGGGACGTAAAGATCATCTAGTTCCAACCTGTCTGCTATGGAAAGCAATGAATCATTTAATTCAGTTTTCTATCAGAGTAACTGCCATATGAATAGAACTAAAATGGTATCCCTAAAATAGGATTTAGTCACAAAATTGTTTAAAAAGTTAGAGGTAGGAAAAACCTATTACAGTATTTAAGAAATTTTATTGCTACAGCAGGATTTTTTTTCTGCTGGAATTGTATTTTTAATAAAATTAAGAATTAAAAGTCCTTATCTCACACATATCAGCAAGCACTATCTGGAAATAGCATTTGTTTTTCAGATTAAATCTTTTTTCCCCTTCACTTTATCTTCTAAAAGTTCTTTATACTTATATATGTTAATAATTTACTCTCTGTTCCGTGGCTACACGTTACTTTTCTCGGCCCCGGTCAGCTCTTGAACACCTGGCTTGGTCGTCTCAGCTTTTCGTCAGGGCCGGGGCTCACCGCAGTTCCCGGGCTCTTTTGCTGCCGCGCTCCAGGGTGGGCTGTTGGCCGTGTTTCACCATCGGTGCGAGGGAAGAAACAAAGAGGCAGGGAATTCGTCCAAATCCGTCCGCGTAGTGGCTGGATGCTTTATTGGCTGCGAGAGCTGCGGTGGAAAAGCTGCAGCCACTCTCAGCTTCGCACGGACGCAAATGGCCTCGAGCATGCCGAGGAGTGGGATGAAATAGGGAAGGGACAGGGCGAACAGGGAGCCCTCCCACCCAATGGGTGCAGGCATCGTGGTGATGGCGTGTACTACAGCGACCAATGGGAACACGGCAGGGGCGGACACGGGACTTTGGGGTGAGTGGGACTGCGAGAACGGGGAGACGGGCACGGAAACCGCAGGAGTAGGGAAAAACCCAGGGGAGGCACGAGGGTACAGAGAACTGGAAAACTAACAAAGAAAAAACCCGTAATTTGAACCCAAACCCAGGATGCAATGCTGTTCTGGGTGTCAGATTATAACTATGTCTCCCTTTTTCCTTTGCTTAAAACCCCTACACATTTAGGCTGAATTTCTTAGAGGAACTTTTGAAAGATAGAGGTACATATCCACTGATCTTCGGAAGATTAATGGGATTTGGGCAAAGAGCATCCAGTCTTCATTCTCTACTTTTGAGGTAAAGTACTTTCAACACATTTAATCCATATTAAAATTTCTCGCTGGACTAATTACCTTTCAGCATCATGCAATATGCAATTACAGTGACATTCCATGTTCATATGAATCATAATTACCTTCCTATCTATTATCTCCCTATGACTATGTGCTTTTGCATATACTTACCATCATTGGGAAGGATGATTTTAACTGTTATATGGGCATTTTAATGCTCTGTCAGTATATCCATTAGGAGATATTTATAATTACTCCCACACAGAAGTAATTGCATTGATGCATTTTTAAATATTTTCTCAGAAGAAAAATCACATCTCTTTTACCAGATGAACCTTAATATGAACATACTCATTTGTTTTACCTCTCCAGAGTAAATTTCTCAAACAACATTGATCTTTTCCCTTTATTGCAGTGTAGTATTGGTTGCACACTACTAACTGCCTTTGCTTCTACATATTCCCATAATTATTAGAAAAACGTCTGATTTAATGTCAGTCCTTCTGCTATCATCTCTGGAAGTCAGGTCAGGCTACACAGGAAGTTACAGAGCCATGGCCAGTGTTGGATGGGATAACAAGAAGTTTTTTAAGTTTGATAATGTCAAGAGGGGGTCTAGATAAAACATTGGACCAATACTTATTGAAGATGGTCATATAAAAAATATGCATGGAGAAAATGCAGAGACCTTCAATGCGGGTCTGGGGTTTTTTTCCCCCCCAGTCTTTAATAATGCTAGTAGAACTTGAGCCATCTGGTCCTGGATTCAGTTCATGGAAACGGTTCAAACCCATGTCAGAGGAGGTTTAGACTGGGTACCAGGAACCATTTTTCTACCTGCAGAGTGGATAAACTCGGATATAGACTTCCTTCCGTGTGATGTTATATTTTAGTTAAATTGTATTCTCTCTCTCACCCCTCAAAAAATGTATGGTTTATTTCAAACCTGTGATCATCCCCTGAAGTATTATGTGTCTGTAATACCATTGGTCCAATCTACTCCTCGCCCACTTTGAATTTCCCTGTTAAGTGTGCCGGGGGAATGAGGCTCAGTCTCTCTTAGCCGGCTCTCCTGGCTGGTGCTCTCTCAGCCCCTCTCTCCCCTTTCCCCTTTCCCCCTAAATCCCCCTTCCCCCACCTCTCCCTCAGAAACCATGCTGTCTCCTGGAGGTAGGACCCCCATTAAACCCTCATCTAATTAGCACCCTCAGAAGCCATGTGGAGTCTCCTTTCCTGCTGGCTGCTACCAGCAAACTCACAGCTTAGGGGGCCCCCCGGGGACACCCCCAGGGGGCCCCCCCAAACACACCGCAACACTACAGAGATAGGCAATGTTCCAAACCTGTCAAAGTTTAAGAAGTATTTGGACAATGTTCTTAACAGCATGTTTAAACTGTTGGTCAGCCTGAATTGGTCAGGCCATTGGACTGGATGATTATTATAGTTCTTTTTCAACTGAAATATTCTAGTCTATTCCATAAGTAAACTGTTTATGACTTAGTGTGGTTCCCCACATTTACACAGGACTTTATGCATCATATTTCATAAGAAAAAAACCACTGTAAAATTCTCATATTTTCAGTATAGTTATTAAGGTTATATTCCTTATGCCACTGTTATCGCTTTCTAGAGACCATTCATCATTCACAACAGTATATAAAACAGGTGTATTATTTAAAATATGTATTCCAAAACCATCTTCTAATAATTCCCATAATATTTTGTCATTTCTCAATGTCTGCTCTATACCCAGCTACTTAAACAATTCTTTGAACTACTTGTCTGGGATGCAATCTCCTAATTTCTCAAAAAAGCACATTCTACAGTATGAGTGGTTGATCTCATCATTATTTTGAAGCTTAATATCCTTGAAGATGTCTCAGCATACATCAGGAGCAATTCCTTGAGTTGCAAAGTTATATCCCTGAAAACAGTCTATACAACCCTGGAAGCTAGACTCTGTATTAGAAATTATATGTGCAGTCCCTGTTTCCTGGCTGGCTCATTTTCTTTTATCACTAGTCTCTCTAGCCTTCTGATATCCTCTGTCATCTCTGAACATTTTTAAAGTTTCTTGCAGTGTTTTACTCAAGGAGAGAAATGGATGATACTACAAAAGTACTTGAAGAAAAAAATTCTGGGAAAGGATCTACCGTAGGCAAGGATTTAACATGTAGACAGAGCAGAGCAGATGATCTATTAGCTCTTCTGTCAAGTCATAACATCTTTTAGGCTTTTATCTGCCAACAAAAGTCCAGCTGTATCTGTATGATCAGTTAATGGGAAAGGTCACAGCCAGTGAGAACCAAGAAAATATCTTTAACTGCAGAATTTTATGAAGACAGGAAACATAAGTAGATTGTTTTGATTTTTGTTTCACGTGGCAATAATCAGTTAGTGATGACAACATCTTATTTCATAAACTTCAAGTCTTAACCTCCATATAACATTATTCATCAAGATAAGCTAAGAAACATTACAGCTTTCCAGACAAAGAAGCAAACAAAATAACCTTCCATCGAAAAATTTGCTAGGGATTATGAGCAGATATCTTTAGTTCTGAACCCAAAATTGTTTTGCAGCCTCTGCCCTGTGGCACTGGTATTCACAGCATAAGGAAGAAGTAGAATTGAGAAGTATGGCTTACCATTGGTAACATGACTTTCTTCCTGTTGCATACAGGGTTGGTTCAGTCAGGGGTTTTAATAAATGTTAGTTAGATCGGTTCTATGTACCCCTATTTTTCCCTTAAATTGGTTTGCTCCTAGCTGTCTGCTACAGGAGCTTTCACCTGTCAATCTTGTAACCACTCCCTTCTTCCCCTCGGAAAGTTCTGTATCAATCACCCCACCTCTGTAATCCCATTTGTCCCAGAATGCTGTACACACCCCTGTTATGTTCCCATAGGTTACCATGTTCCGTGTCACTCCCCTGTTGTCTGTCCCCACTGGGCAAGGGGGCTTCCGCCCCTGTCCGCCCACCCCTGATTTAATCCCCTGTTCCCGGCAACCCAGCGCCATTTTGCCCAGGCGGGCTTGAGGAGAGCTGCATTGTCCACCGCTGCAGCCATGCAGGAATAAATGGTTCTCAGCCACGTGGGTGAAGTGCGCCATCTTCTCTCACCCTTTGTCTCGCCTCAGCATCTGGCTATGGCATGGCAGACCCACGCGGAGGCTCAGCCCTAGAGCTCTGCACACATGCAGCAGCCCCACCGAGAGCACACACTTGGTTCCACCGAGAGCAGCGTGCTATCCAGGCACCCCCACTGCCCGGGACCGGGGCAAAGAAAAACCGAGCGCTGCACTTCCTTATAATGGGAGTATCTTCCCAAATAACATGAGATGTTTTTCAGTTCCTGGAGTAAGGTCAGTGGTATAAACATTAGTAATAATGGGAATATTTCTAAAGAAGTCATTGCATCTGTATAGTTTACAATTCTGGGCTTTTCACAAAAGTTCTAAAGACTCGGTGTCTTTAGAACCGACCCAAACCTGCTTTGGGTGTTAATCACCAACCCAAACCTGCTTTCAAATAAAAACATGCATTTCATGCTTGGGAAAAGCTCTGTGTCTACTGATGTATGTATTAGGAGCTTTGCAGAAGACCTTATAGTTAAGGAGGTATAGATGTACAGCAGGCCACATTAGCCATACTAGATTTTTTATTTAGGGCTTGAGAAACCTATATGTTATCATGAGTCACCACAGTATAACCCAATATATATCCAAGCACAAGAGATTGTGCTGAAATACTGTCACAAAATATAGATTGTAGATATGTACATCTGAGATTGTTGTAGTGGCCATTAAGAGATAATGTTCTTATCTGTCAAAACAAGCTGTGTTTTTATTTATTACACCAGGGAAGCCACTGCATAGGGAAAATGACAATTCCCATGGATAGGCTCTGCACATCATGCTGTGGCTGTCTACCTGAGGTCCACCTGGTGTTACATGAAAACATCTAAAAGGATGGAAGATATATTCATTATTTCTATTTCTTTCTTTTCTATATCTTGTTAATAAAGTAATTCTCTTATAATGTTTGGTATAATGCTTTTTCTTTTGGGATATGAAAATAATCCTTTGTTTTTGTCCTCCTGGTACAAGAAATGCTGGAAGATGTCAGGTAGAAAAAAACGAGATAAATGATGCAACAGTTGATGTTCATGAAATCGTTCACTATTCTTGCTGTGTACACACTGAATGACTCTATGTTACTGCAGCCATCAAAATTTTATCATGAGGGAAAAGATGTTTTTGTTTTCCAAAACTTGTGGAAGAACAATGGCAAAAAATAAGCTGAAATTGTGAGTTCAAATTTAGTGCCTAATATTTTATTTAACTTGCTAAATAAAAAGCAGGCAAGTCTTATCTGTCTGGTCTAAAGTTCCTTTATAAGATGGAGTAAGTGTTATTATAGAATAATAGAATAGTGATTAGCATTCTGTTTGTGTTATAACAGTTAGAAACGTTCAGTACTTCTGTTTAAGCAAAGTTTAATATTCCATCAGACAGGTTATGGTATCGTCTGCTTAGTGCTTGTACAGGGACTTGACTATTTCAGAATGGACTATGATAATCTAATTAGAATAACATTAGGTGAGGTGCCGTTTGCCTGGCCCACTTTCCATTCATTTAAATAAATTACTAATAGTATGGTATCTCCTAAAACCAACTACTCCATTGCTACTTGTGGAAGAAAGTAACAAATTATGGGACTTTTAAGTGCTGATAAGTAAACATTTATTTTTCCTTTTTCTTCCCACTTTTCCCAATGAAAAGCTCACTGTAGAATAATTCTGTGAGTTTGTCAAATAAATCTACATTTTGTCCTAATGTCCATAGGTCATAGTTTTTTGGCCTATATTAAATAGCTCACTCTCACTTCACTAGTCAGTGATGAAGAAGAAGCTAATGAGCTACACTGTCATTCTGCCAGATGGAAAAGTAAGAAAGAAACTAGATGAAAAGATGCTCAAGCATTAAACATTCTAAAGCTCGTATTGGCATTCATTTAGCTGTTAACAAACAATTTGATGTAGTTTGACATGACCAGCAAATTTGTTCTTTGCTAACTCTGAACACATTATCATTAATACATTATAGAACAGAGATTACTTGAAAAGTCAAGTGGCTACCAAAAACACATTTCTTACACTGAAGTAGCAATTGTCTTCATTTTGATTTATAGTTGTTTATTGTGTACTTATGTTCTGTTTTCTCATACTTACAGACCAATATATAATGTTAGAACATGTGACACATGAAACATACTGTATTCATCTCTTCAGCTGTAGATACCAGAAAGCAGAGAAGCAGAGTAATTCTTTCAAAATTCTAAATTTGCAATCCAGTTTTGCCTTTCCTTTTTTTTTTTTTTTTTTTTTTTTTTTTTTTTTTTTTTTTGTTAGTATGTGTTTGGGATTTTGTGTTTTGTTGGTTTGTTCCCTCAACAAATTTATATAAAACAGTCAGATTCTCAGAAATTTCTTACATAACACCACTTCTGAAATTTCATAGATTCACAGACTCATAGAAAGTTTGGTCTGGAAGACACATTCAAAGATTAGCTAGTCTAAGTTTCCTGCAAAGAACAGGGACACGCTTCATTTCAATGAGGTTGCACAGAGCCAAATTCAACTTGATCTTGAATGTTTCTGGGGATGGGTGCATCCATGTTCCTTGGCAACCTGTGCCAGTATTTCATGATCCTCTGTAAGAAAATTCTTCCTTATACCTAGTGTAAACCAAGCCTCCTCTATTTTAAAACCATTACCTGCACTAAAACATCTGTTCTCATCTTTCTTATAGACTCCCTTCAAATACTGAAATGTCTCAACTTGTCACAGTGAAAACTTAAAATAACCAGTGTCATATTTTAAGAATCCCTTTCTTTAATTCTGATAATGGGATAGATTTGTTTTAGTGTTTTGTTGAAAATATTTTTCTTTTTATTTTCTTTGCTTTCTGCTTCTTTTGGGTTGTTTTGTTGTTTTTCCAAGTAAATAAAACAGTTACAGAAAAGTACTTGGAGGTTAATATAAACGGGAGGTTGTTAAATTCCTGCAGTGTAAAAAGCTTTGTTCTTGTAATATAACATGGTAATTGTGATAATTATACACAATTAGTTATTGAGTTAGTCCCTATTGAAGGAACCACAATAGTGTTCCACATCTATGGAGCTGGAAAGTGGAAAATTGTTGCATCCTGGGTGGGTTCAGTCAGGGGTTTTAATAAATGTTAGTTAGATCGGTTCTATGTACCCCTATTTTTCCCTTAAATTGGTTTGCTCCTAGCTGTCTGCTACAGGAGCTTTCACCTGTCAATCTTGTAACCACTCCCTTCTTCCCCTCGGAAAGTTCTGTATCAATCACCCCACCTCTGTAATCCCATTTGTCCCAGAACACTGTACACACCCCTGTTATGTTCCCATAAGTTACCGTGTTCCGCATCACTCCCCTGTCATCCATCCCCATTGGGCAAAGGTGGCTTCCGCCCCTGTCCGCCCACCCCCTATTTAAGCCCCTGTTCCCTCTGCCCCAGTGCCATTTTGCCCATGCAGGCTTGAGGACAGCTGCATTGTCCACCGCTGCAGCCATGCAGGAATAAAAAAGTTCTCAGCCGCGTGGGTGAAGTGCGCCATCTTCTCTCACCCTTTGTCTCACCTCAGCGTCTGGCTACGGTGTGGCAGACCCACGCGGAGGCTCAGTCCTAGAGCTCCGCACTCACATGGCGGCCCTGGTCTCTGCCAAGAGCAGCGTGCCCAGCTGGGTACCCCCAGCTACCTGGGACCAGGGCAAAGAAAAAGAAAACACCTCAGAAAATTCTTTCTACTCATCATTCAATGTATTCGATAAGTTTTAGACAGTCACTTTTCATTAAAATGAAATTTATGACATTTATTGAAACTACCTCAGAAATAATAAAGACTATCACCAATGAGAATATCTTATTGTCAGAAATTATTTACATGGGAGGCAACCTAAGCAGGCAATACAAAGATAGCATGCAACGCCAATCAAACAATATGTTTCATTATACTGTATTAGAGAGTAAGAACAAAACTATGGACATTTTCCTTTCCTACTTCAAATAAACCTATCTTTTTCTCCCACATTTTTAACTTTTTTAAAGAACATTGATGTTCAGAAGAGTGGGCAATGACACTACTTTTAGATATATGGTACAATGTCCCTACAAAATCCTAAGTTTTAGCCACTGAACTCACCTGAGGAAGCAATATAATCATAGAATACTTTGGGTTGGAAGGGCCCTTAAAAATCATTTTAGTTACAACCCCCGTGCTGTGCTCAGGTACCCTTCCCACTAGGCCAGGTTGCTTTAAGCCTCGTCCAACCTGGCCTCAAACACTTTCAGGAATGGCCACACACCTCCCATGTCTCATTGCCCTCACCATAAAGAATTTCTTCCTGATATCTAATCTATAAGTATCATTCAGTTTGAAGCCATTCCTCTGTCCTATTACTACATGCTCTTGTAAAAAAAAGTTTTTCAACCTTTCATGCAGTCTTCCTTCAGGTATTGTAAGGTCATAATTATGAACCTTAAAAAAGAAAGGTTGTAATGGTAAGATGATTGAAATTTATACCTAAAATTTGCACATGGATATTTTACTATACTGGAAACCAATGTAAACATTCAAATGCAATCTATCATTAATTCAAATGTGCATGAAGTTGAAACTGGAATTTTAAACTGCATAATGTCAGAAGTAAATGAAATCAACTTCAGGTATTCAGTTTTTGTGCAGTCCAAAGTAAAGACCCTACAGAAAAAGAAACAGACAGGAAAAAAATGCTGGTTCTCAAATGTTTTCCTCTAGGATATACATTTCACTTCTCATGATATATAATTCACTTCTCATAATATTTTGGATCCGTCAAAAAATAAAAAAAAATTACTTTAAAAACTCATTGAATGTATATTAATATTTATTTTAGTGACAGTTTTCCAGATTTATATTAAGTACTTCTATTTTTTTCACTGTGACTTGATGTTTGTTTTCAGCAATAAAAATATAATTCCAGAAGATGTGGCCATATAATATTCAGAATGAGCGATGTCGGACATTTATAAAGCTAGCAGGACAAGTAAGTAACACTTCAGTGTCTAAAGACTCATATGCCATTGCCATAATTTAGTTTTGTTTTCTATTCACCCCTGACACATCGTCCCCAGGTAAGGTAGACAATGAAAAGAAAAGTCTGAAAACATTGCAAAATTGAAAGCAATTTGTTGTATAGCTTTCATTTAAAGCACATACAAATTTATGTAAACTTATATCAGACTGGTACTGGCAAATTCCCAGTGTCATTCTCATCAATGCTTCTGACTCATTTCATTACCCAAGAAGGATGGCCTAAATCCAAACCTAATCTCTGGTTGGAAAATCTGCATTTCTTCTAGAGAGAGGATGAGATTTCCTTCCTAGCCTGTCACTCCATATTGCAATCCCAATGTAATATATAATGGTAGTGCAGAATAGTTTGTAAGTTAACCACGAAAGAAATTATGTCATCTAAGTCTCTTCTTAAGATCTGAAAAAAAAAAATATATTGCTCCTACAATATCACATAATTAATTTGTCATCCTATGAACAATCATTAAATGGTATATTATGACTAAACCATAAAAGTCTCCAAGAAATTTGTGGAAGAATGCTTAATTCTCTCATAAAATGTGGACTGAACTACAAAATGGACTGAAGGCATAAGGGAAAGAGAATGCTAATAGTGGGAATTGCATAGTGAACAGTGTGATTTATCTCGGCTAAAAGAGCAGAGATTTTGAGGAAAGAAGACTGCTGTTCTACCTGCAGTCCACCACTAGCCATTTTAGTGTAGTGAGTGAACCAACTCTCCAGGTATTCCTCTAAGACACAGCAAACCCTGAAAATGTTCATTACAGCACTCTATCTGGAAATAGACACAACACAAAAGACTCATCAGTTTAAATATCATAATGTTTCAGTCTAGAAATAACTGAACAGTTAGAGTTTCACTAGTGAAAAAGATCATGATTAAATTAATGTTTTGGTGACTACACTTCAAACATAGATACCTATTTGTCACCTGTAAACATTGATATTTAAAGCATCTGTTACCTCAGATTTACAGTCAATAATTTAACATTTCAATGTTTCTCAATGTTCAATGTAATATACTACTCTTACAACCAGAAACAATTATGGACCTGAGATATTTTTCTGCAATGAGTAATGTACACAGCAGATTGATGTCTGACAAATTTTGATCACACAGCCTCTGATTTTCATTAGTGTTAGTGCCCTGTTGCTTAGATCTTATCCATTTTGATACATTTATACATTTCAAAGAAAATACACCCTCACTTTATTGAAAGAAAGTGGAAGTCAGATAAAAGAAATTACAGCTGTCGAATCTCAGGAGTTTGGCAGAAATTGCACAGCATCTTCTGAATACTAAGATGCCAGTACAAATAACACTTCAAGGTAATTATATTTGAGGTCTAGGAGTGTCAGTGAATATTGTAATTACTCTAGCTAATGTGGATGATTAAATTAAAGTTTCTCTACAGTAGACTTCAAAAAATCTATTATGGCTTGGTACAGTAGAGAAAAAGATTATGGAGGGATATCATATATACATATATGTTTTGTAATATATTATATACGTTCATATTTAACTTGATACTTTTCCCAAGGGATACTAAGACACTTGTGGGAGGTTTTTGTCAAATTTTCAGACGTGTATATCGCTTACTCAGCATTTATAGTCACAATAGCAACAATAGATATGCAGTTTAGAGATATGCAGATTTGTGACATAAAATAACATTCACTTCCACCTGCATAATTGTAGAAGCCCAGGAGATAAGGGGCTAATGTGTGTGTCTCAAACACCAATAGCTGTGGAGTCAAGAAAGGGCTGTTGCACAAGTACATTCTATGGAAACAGGCAGGAAAGAACAGGATATGGCTGGAGAAGGGGGCCATATGGAGGTGGGGCAACACTTTCCTGTGGCAAGTGGCCTGTCCTGGCTCCTGGAGATAAGCACAACAAAGTACGTTGCAAGATCAGGAAAGAGTCAAGTAGTGGGCAAGACCAATAATGGAGGAAACAAGAGCATCAAAAATCCTCGAAGTCCTATCAATTTCCAGAAAGGTCTAGAAGAATGGACAGTGCATGTTAACTCTTGCATAGCAAATGAGAACCTAAACACTGGGACAGGGAAAACTTATCTATAAAAACACATTCCCACAAAGCCTGGGTGGTGACCCCCAGGACCCTGGACACCCTGTTGGCCAGATCAACATTGGACCCAGGACTTAGGATCTCACAACAAGTGCATCATTTAATAATAAAATTTGCAAGTTTTTTTAGACCTCTGACATTTGTTGTTCCTCTTCTACCATGGGCCTTTATGAATCTTGGATGCTTCATTCCTCTTAAGAGTGGGATGTAACAATAATATTTGAAAAAAATGTCATTAACCTGAGGAATATTTCTCTCACTACAGACACAAGACTGTAGAAACTTTGTTTGTTTTTTTTTTTAACGAACTTTCCATAAATTCTGATTTTATTAACCTTTTTCCCCTCAAACCCCTGCCCAAATGAATGGAAATCTTCAATGAAGGAATTTAATTTTGTTAATGCATTGAAGACTACACTTGAAATTTATGCAACTTCTGAAGAAGCAATTTCATCATCAGAAAACATTGGAACATTTCTGGAATTTGAAGATCATAAAGCTTCAACTGTAAAATAGTAACTAATGTAATGGATTTTTTTTTATTTTCTCTGGCTCAGAAATCTCAGGGTAGGTACTATTTATTTTGAATTGGAGTCAGATGTTGTATTATGGGTGCCTAACTGGTGTATTGCAATTCCTAGGCAGCAGAGTCTGTCCTGCTTCGTAAAGTTGTAGTTCTCATAGCAGGCAGTAATGATGCCTTACACTCAGTAAGGAAAATTAGGTACCTCCAGGGAGCAATTCAGAAAACCTAGGCAAGTTATCAGTCTTTCTCTATTGGCAGCATAGAAAAATGCATTATTCTACAATGATTCCGTAATTCTGCACTCAGAATGAAGCCTCCCCAAAAGCAAAGCATTGCATTGGAAAAAAAGTGTCTGTAGTCTTTCAGTTTTATTCTGCAATATATAAAACTCAAAAGATAAAATAAGATGAAGATAGGATTTATTCTCCAGAACATATTTTCCCCAAGTGTAGTTCTTAATACTCTCAAATAGTTTTAAAGAAATAAAGATTTAATTAATGATCCATTGCTGATTAATCCCTCAATTAAAACTGTTCCATATTGTACTCACGTAGAATGCCTCTCTGAATCTTAGGTGACACAAAGCGATTTGAAAAGATGGTAGATGAGCCATTTCTTTACAGATGCACTCCACAAAGACAACAGAGGGACTTCTACTTCTAAAATAAGCCTATAGCATAAACAGTGTATGTCATTAAATCAGGCGTAATAAAGATTTCATATTCAAATGCTAGAGTCCTAGTGAAGGATATTGTTAGAAAAAGTGATAAGCAACTCTTCTTCACACACAGATTGAATAGAAAAGAAACAGTGTCAGTGGGATAAATTAACTACCAACCTCTCCTGGCTGCTCTCAAGCTTACCAAAGGACGCCTACCAGACCATCAAAGTCCCATCTCCACAAGTGCAGGAGAACACACAGGCAAAGAAAGGCAAAGAAACCCTAACTACAAATACTGAGAAGGAATATCTGGTCCAGAGTCTTCACAGGACTTTTCCAAGACCAGCAGATCCATTGTTCAGGTGTAAAACCCTCAAAAATAATGAAAGCAGACCTCTGCAACACCCTTTTGGACTAAGAGATGGTTATTGTCCTTAGGTGTTAGAAATAATATAGGCTGCAGGAGAACAGTTTTGGTGTTACATGAGTTGTTATGGGATGCATGTGGGAGGAACAAAAGGTGACATAATGGAGGGATCTACATGGTTTGTGGAAGGAACTATGGTGGCCAAATTAAGAGATAAGGAAATAAGAAGGTCTAGTCCCATGTATGTAGGGTCCTTTCCGTACAATCTAGGGACATCCTGCACCTGATCACTGCAGTCTATCCTATCTTCTCATTAGGTTCTACTTTCAGTTATTTTTCCAGTAATAGGCTTTTAAGCCCATGTGTTTATGAGGGATCTGAGTGCCAGCAAATGGAGTCAAAGCATTAGTCCAGATGACCTGTGGGTCAATGGTGGCAGCAACTGGAGAGACCTGAGTGAGTGAAACCTAGTGACAGGCACCAGGGTGGTTCCAGGGGTCAAAGCCATATGTGCCTGTGATGCAGGAGTGAATGAGTGAGGGCTCTGGTGAAGAGCAAGCCAGGTGAGCTGGTGAGTAGGTGAGGTGGCCTGGTTTCAAGAATTCTCTAAAGATAAGATCACAAGGTTGGAGGTTTCTGTTGAGGATCAGAGGAGTCCCAGCCAGTGATGGCTGTGGGTGCATGTGGCTTTGTGTGTTTGCAGATGTGGCAGGGTGTCCCAGATTGCAAGGCAAGATGTATTCCATTTGCCATCTGTATGGCAGTTATGTTCTGTTAAGTGGGCAGTTTTCCGTATCTTTTACACAACCAATTCTCCCTCAGGGGACACATCTGCTGATAATGGGCTATTGAATGTCACTGCATGACTGATAAGAACTATAACATCCCATTGAGAGATGCTATGCCCACAGGGAGGAGCCAAGCATTCCTAACTGGATATAATCTGGGTTTTTGGGACACCAGACTCAGGCTTTTCTGCTGGATTTCCATGAGGACTGCAGCCATTCCAATTTGGACTGCTACCAACACCCTTACCAAAGAGGGTGTCAGGTTGTATTCTGACTCTGTCAGTGGTTTTTCTTTTGTATTATTGCATGTATTTTGTTTTCTTTTTCCCTTTTCCTAATAAATTGTATTTCTGACTTGGAGTCTCTCACTGGTTTTGCTTTCAAACCAGAATACGGGGTAAGACAGTCCTTATCAGCAAAGAGGGTAGAGTTTGTATGTCCCCCACATGCCATCCACTGCGGGGACTGGGTTGCAGGTACAGCTACTGGGCATAGCAGAAACCTAAGCCTAGCTGCTGGAGGGCTCTATACTATACAAACATATATATACTATACCAACATATATATGGACTATTTTTTCAGTCCTGAGCTGAGCAGGGTGGAGGTGCATTACTGACACCCCATACTGGCCCCTCCTCCTGCTCAGCCAGAGAGGCTGGTACTGCCTGTGTTCATGAGTGCTCTGTATGTGCACCTGTGCTCTCTGTGTGGCCAGCCATGTATATATGTGTCTATACTGCACACAGTGTAAGCTGTCTACTACTAATACACACTCAACCTTGCTGCTGGAGAGACTAGCTCTTCAATCAGACTAGGAGGAAATAAAGACTAACACAGGTGGCCCAGCAGGTGTAGGAGGAGCAATCTTCTACATTCCCAAATGTTTCCAGATCAGATAGTCAGATAGTCTCATCAGATCTTAATCAAGGTCAGAACTGCTTCTTCACAGTTTACTTCCACAGTGGTACCAGATTGCAAGATCCAAATTAGAGAATCTCTACCCACAAATTACCATGACAGTTTCTGTAAGCAGTCTAAACTGGACTCTTAGCTGTTAGGCAGGCAATGCAAACTAAGCAGTTTGTTGGTTCATGCTATTTCTCTGAACTTCATGAACTCTTGGGGGAGGAATGCAGAAGTTCTCTTTCTGCTCCCTTAGTACAGCTTCAGAGATCCCCATTAAACTATGAACACAATTTAGACTCAGAATTTTGGTACCACTGCTCCACATGCCTTTTCCCTTCCCTTCCCTTCCCTTCCCTTCCCTTCCCTTCCCTTCCCTTCCCTTCCCTTCCCTTCCCTTCCCTTCCCTTCCCTTCCCTTCCCTTCCCTTCCCTTCCCTTCCCTTCCCTTCCCTTCCCTTCCCTTCCCTTCCCTTCCCTTCCCTTCCCTTCCCTTCCCTTCCCTTCCCTTCCCTTCCCTTCCCTTCCCTTCCCTTCCCTTCCCTTCCCTTCCCTTCCCTTCCCTTCCCTTCCCTTCCCTTCCCTTCCCTTCCCTTCCCTCCCCGTGCAGACCATGTGTTCATGACTGTCCATAACAAATATGCGGGGAAGAAATGCTGAATTTGCTATGCAGAGAAGGAAGCAAAAGTGTTAAACTCACTACAGAACATCATTACAGTGTTTGTGCCTGCTACACAGTAATGCTATAATATGGCTGATGAGAGTGGAATTCAGAAAAAAAAAAATAGATGCAGAAGTAGTCAGAGATCTCATTTAGCTAAATAGATGTGTTAAAGAATTCTTTTTTACATGCAGCAGTAAGAACATTGAAATCCTTCATGTGAGGCAGAAAGAAGGAACACAAGTCAAAGCAGCTGAATTCGGGGTAGTACCCAGTCACTAGGAGTTTCCTGTTCAGACACTGGCCTGTGAACAGGATGAGGGAAATCCCAGGAAGATGAAATTGGATCCTAGGCTGTAGGCAGGGTACAGACAGCCCCAAAGCCCAGCTGGACAGGGATAGTCAGGACTGGTGATGCCTTCAGAACCCTGGCACTGGAGTAATATCATGACTGCTATAAGTAACACATTATTAGCTAATTCAAAAGTCATATAATTTATATGGATACAGAAATGAATGAAAATAATTTTTTCATCGAGATAAATCTGCATTTCTTCCCTATTAATTCTGTTGTAATGAATAATGCAGCAGGAAAGATTCTAATTATAGAATGCCTTTAATTTGGATAGATTTCATACATTTTTTCCATCTTATTAACCCCAGCACTCTTTTCTTGATGTGGAAGGATAACTTACACTCATTCTTTTGTTTAATTGTGCCACTTACAAAACAGGTGCTCTCTGTAGCTGTTCATACCATGTGCAGATCAATGCTATGCTACTGTTGAACACTTCTATATTTAAATTCTTAATAATACATACTCCCTTGTTACATTAAAATGTAGGAAGTAAGAAGTCTGCCTGCAAATTTGATAGGATTTAGTCATGCAATGTTCTCCTTTTTCCATCTCATGAATAATCTTTAATTAGATATCATTTCCGGATGCACAAAATTTTAGGATTATGCCTGAGATAATGAGCACGAAACTACTTTATGTGCCTGGTCCAGAAGGACAATAGTTCTCAAACCCTTTCAGGTTGTTTATTCAGGGATGAAGTCAAGACAAATCATCTGGAAATAAATTTTATTTTAGAGCACCAGAACTGTTGCAAATGCAGCATCCATTGCTCAGAGTTACCAAAGCCTTTGACCTTAACATTCTTTTTATCCATCCTTTTGGTGCACCCTGCTGAAAATAGTCATATTGTTACTCTGTGACACTAATTTATGGTGTGAAGTTATTGCTTGACTTTGGCAGTGTTTGTCTACTTTTTGTCAACTGTGCTAACAATAGCATGGGAGAATGTAATAGCTAAGCTGGGGCACAGTGGTCTTAACCCAAACACTACTGTGCATCAAGGAGCCAGTGATCCCCAGAACAGCTGACCTGAATATGTGCAGGTCTGTTCTGTGTTGTACACACTTGTGGTCTGCCAGAAGAACTTCACTGATTAATTGCAATGTGAAATCCATATGCAGCTCCCTCTTGACCCCTGGCTTTTGTGCCACTTCATGTATCTTCTTATCTTGAGGGTAAGCAGCATGTTTACATAGAATGTTCCTCTGCTTGGCAATAGAAATGATGAATAGAGCTGGTTTTGCTAATGAGGAAATACTATAAAACATCTAAAGATAACAGTGCTGGCAAACAGCACAGAAAGGATCTGTGCAGAATGCCATGCTCTGACCACTGGGATACTGTTCAATCCTATAAAACTTGTGGTTCCCAACATTTGAAGGAGTGTAAGATTATCTGTGTCATCCCCTTTTTCCTTCTCCTGTAATGTCCAGTAAATGACATTTTAATCAATATCTGACAGCCTGATTGCCTTTCTTACTGGAATGCATAACAAGCCTTTGCATCAATGCATTACATTAAGCATTTGATGAATGTGCAAGTCCAATACCAGTGCCAGAGGCTGGTTCCTTGTCAGCCCCATTCTCCAATCTGTCAAAGTCACACTGAACAGTAATCTGACCCTCTGGCATGACAGCCACTCCTCACAGTTTGGTGTACATTCTGTCCCATAATCCAGATCATTAATGTTGATGTTAAACTCAGTTGGACCCAGTATTGACTCCAACACTGCTAGTCATTAGCCTCCAACTAGATGTACCAATTGATCATAAACATCCAGGCCCAGCCATGTAGCCAATTTTCAACCCCCCTTAGCTCTTAACATCATCAACTCCTCTATGGGAATCATGTCAAAAGCCTTACTGATTTCCAGGTAGGAAATATCCTCTGTTCTCCCCTCATCTACCAAGCCAGTAATTTTTTTCATAGAAAGCAGAAAAGCTTGCGAAGCATGACTCCTCTGTGGTGAATTCATGCTTTTTACTCCTCATCACTTTCTCATCTTTCATGTTCTTTCATTTTTTTATTCTGCCTTAGTACTTATTTACATGTTTCTATTATTTATTTATTGGGCCAAAGTACATAAATTTTAAAATTTAACATGATAGCACTGATTTTATTCTTACTTATTTTGATCACTGAGGGTACATAATAGTGATGTTGGAAGCACTGGGACAGGACCTCCTACATTATACCATTGCCCTGTAGTAGACAGAGGGAAATGAACAGTAAGAAAGAGCACCTGATCAAACATTCCAGCTCTGAACAAGGGTTAAGGCATTTCTCCAAACATTCCTACACAGGGTCACATGAAGGTTATCATCACATTATCTTTGAGTTATTGTGTTTGCAACCAAAACTGAGCAGCACTTCTTTCTTTTTCACCCTTTTTAATCTAGGAAATTAACCCTGGGTTTTGACTAGCCCTATTAATAACCTTAAAAAAAGAGTGAAACATAAAAGACTTTACTCAAAATATACAAATAGTAATATTTGCTTTATCAACAATTTTGATGTGAAACTAATATTTCATTAATTTAGATTCTTTAAAGTGCTATCAAAGGGAAACTATAATTCTCCAGTGTCCTATGGGAAAATATTCTGTCATTTTTAATTCAACACTAATTTATTAATGTTCAAAGAAACTGTCATCAAGAGGTTTTAACAAAGTCAGGATGATAATGAAAAATTAAAATAAAAGTCATTTGGAGGGAGATCTGGTAAAGGTATTTTCTCTCCTTGAGCAGCCCATTGATTTAAAAATCAGACTGTCATAAGAACAGTCTAAGATTTTAATAGCCACAGCCACATGGTCAAGTTAATTATTAGCGGGTGCATCAACTGACAGCATACAACAACTCTAATAGGGTAAGTTACTTTCAGGGAAGAGTAAAGAAGGGAAAGAGAGAGAGGAAAAGGAGAAAAACTGCACAAAAGCAAGGGCAAGGGAAGATGAAGGCTCACCAGTGGCTGGCCTGGAGACCATTGGCAGGGTCCAAGATGGCATCCTCTAAAGGAGGTTGTCTTCATTGAAAGAAGTGATGAGGAGGAACATGACAGCTGTGATGATGATTTCTTTGCCTTGCCTTTAATCCCTAGAACTATATGATTTTGCCATGCTACAATTTGTTCCTGTTTGTGATGATGTTAGCACACGTTGACATACCAATCATGTGTAATCACTGAATATCGATTATCTGTTAAAACTTCTGTGCACAAGTATTTTTGGAAAATGTCAGTCAAGTATTTAAGAGACCATTGTCTATTTTACTGTATGCTTTTTGGTTTTCTCTATATTGGAGAAAACTGGAAAAAACCCTTTAAACACCTAAAATCTGCCAATCAATAGGAAAGACTAGGCATGTAAAGAGAAGTCATTACTATATCAGCCATAGCCACTTCCCACAATAACTCACCTTACCAACACAGGTGCAGATGCAAGCCCATGAGATCAACAGTATGAGAGTAACAGTATGGAAACAGAAGGAAAAATAAGACCAGAGAGGCTCAGTAAAGCACTGCTACAGCAGCGCAGCTGAAAGGTTTCAGAGCTGCAAAGACCATCGTCTTAACATTAGTACGACTAGTGTACCAAAGCACCTCAGGCACTGCAGTCCATCATTATTATATTTTATAATGATGTATATGATTTTATTGGTAGCAAAAATCTCTGTATTTACTTTGTCTCATTAGTTTTTCTGATTTTTAGGATAAAAATTCACTTTTTTACAGCCATATTTTATGTTATTACAGCCATATTTTTGCATGTTCTACATTAAAATAAGGAAGAACAGAGGATTACAACTATTCATTTAATTCAGAGACCTAATTATAATTCAACCTCACATTCATGACATCTATGGAAGTGGTATCATCTTTACTTGTCCAGAATTAAATATTACTTAAGGACAGCATTTATGATACTGACTTTAGTTTTCCTTTTGAGTTGGCTGTGGATTAAATCAGTACATTAACATGCTGAAATAAATAATATAAACACGACAACTGTTGCATTATACCAAATATTAATGCCAGAATAACCACGGTAACAAAACACCTTGCTTAAAGGCTTTGAAAAATGAGTTGCAAGGCAATTAATAAGGGAAAATTTATTGCTAAATCTGAAGAAAAATACTTTGAAATGCAATGCTTGCATAGGCAACTGTTAATTTTAATAAATTGATTGTGATTTTTCCTTCAAGTGTGTAATGAAAAAACATAAACATTTGCAGTTCAGTTGTTTGAGAACTTAAAAGAGCAAACAAACAAGTGGCTACAATTCTAAAACTGATTTCTTTTCTTTGTTTACCAGATCCATTATTAAGAACTGCTGTTTAGGTTTTCATTGCATCTCTGTTGATGTTCAATATGATGAGAATAAATCTTAATTTCTGTGGTGAATGAAAGGTTTTACTTTAATTACCAAAGACAGAAATGTTTTAAACTGATTTATTTTATTTATTAAATATTAATAATAATAAATAATAAATAAATAAAAATAAATAATAAATATTAAATAAGAATTGTGTGACCAGCAGGAGCAGGGAGGTCATTGTCCCCCTGTACTCGGTGCTGGTGAGACCACATCTTGAGTACTGTGTCCAGTTCTGGGCCCCTCAGTTTAGGAAGTATATTGAGATGCTTGAGCGTGTCCAGAGGAGGGCAACGAGGCTGGTGAGGGGCTTGGAACACAAGCCCTATGAGGAACGTTTGAAGGAACTGGGGTTGTTTAGCCTGGAGAAGAGGAGGTTTAGAGGTGACCTTATTGCTCTCTACAACTTCCTGAAGGGAGGTTGTAGACAGGTGGGGGTCGGTCTCTTCCACCGGGCAGCCACTGACAGAACAAGAGGACACAGTCTCAAGCTACGTCAGGGAAGGTATAGGTTAGATATTAGGAAAAAAATTTCACTGAAAGAATAATAAAGCACTGGAATTGTCTTCCCAGGGAGGTGGTAGAATCACCATCTCTGGATGTGTTTAAAAAAAGACTGGACATGGCACTTGGTGCTATAGTCTAGTTGTGGTGTTAGGGCATAGGTTGGACTTGATGATCTTAGAGGTCTCTTCCAACCTCATTATTCTGTGATTCTGTGATTAGAACAGCTTCCAATTCTCACTCTTCTAAGTTTCTATTACTGTTGTATTTGCAGTAATCAAAGATGTCTCAGGGTGTCAGTGGTCTCCAAGTACCCATCTTATTTCAAAGATGCCAGCTGCACTTCTCAAGGATGTTTCTGGTTCACAGGCCTAGACAGATAGCTCCCAGTCTGGCAGGTGTTTTCTCTGTGAGCATTTGAGCAGAAAAATTCTGCTCGGTATTTTTCCCCTTCTAAGTCACCTTTCTGGCTGTTCACAACAATTGCTAACTCCAAAGACCCTTTTTCCACCACCATTGTCTTTCTTCAGACTGTGACTCTTACTGCAGCCCTGGTGATTTAACAAGTGACAGCAGAGTAGGTTTGAACCATCTCATATAGCAATTCTTCAAACTACTGTGTTTTATAATGGTCTTCCAAAATCAAAGAGGTAACCACAAATAGAAGTTTTCCATTCCTGTGAAGCCCTTTTCCTCGACCCACCCAACCTCATCGCCTTCCCACAGAGACAATAAATAAGGCAAGAATGGGAACAGTGAAAAAAAATACACCATCACTTCCCCGTTGGAAAAATTCTGGACTAAAGGAATAGCCCTTGGCAGCTTTTCTTTAAAAGGCACATGTCAGTAAAACTCATAATGGTCTAGGCAAGGTAGTTGAGTTGCCCTAGGGCTAAGAAATACAAGTGTTGCAGTTAGTGTCTATTTTACTAAGCCTTATTAGGTTGACTGTTAAAAGTGGTATGTTCTGTTATCCCCCATGTTTTCCCCAAGTTGGTTTCTCCCTATGTTGTACCCTCCTACCCAGCTGTCCCTCAAAAAATCTCCTTCCTTCCTTCCAGACCCTTCCCTGCCTGTCAAGGCAACCTGGCCCTTTGCCCTGTCAACCTAAACCCTACCCATTGTTCTAGAAAGTTCCCTGTCCCTCACCTCCGGGAACAATCCCAGATCGAACCCTCTCTCCTCCCCTTATCCTGATTTGTGGCATCCCTGAAAACCACACCCTAAGTGTTGCTCATTGGTTGTCTCATTGTGTCCACCCCCTGTTTTGTAAAGTTTTAAAAACCCATGCACAGTTGTGGTTGGGGCTCTTCTTGCCTGTGTTCCCTTTAGCTTTCATCTCCCGTGTACCCTTCCCTCACCTCACCCAATAAACCTGCTGGATTTCACCTGCAAGAGAGACTCTCCTGCCTCCTTCATCCAATCCTCGTTGCACCTCCAGGGGTCTCCAGTGCTGAGCATTTGGCTCAGAGGTTCTGGCTCAGGCAGTATCCTAACCTGGTCAGCTCCCCACTATTGCCATTGCCCCCGGACCATCTTGGAGCTAGCCTGGGCTCCGGACGACAGTGGCATACAAGTACACATAACAATGTGAGAACAAATAATTTCAATGTGGGTGTAAAAGTATGAAAAAAATAACTTTTTTTAATCTGAAATGCAGAGTTAATTCAATCTCACATAGATATTGTGCTCTCTGATAAGGGGCTCATGGGAAAACCATTTATTATTCTGTGAAGTAGAATGACTTTTTCTTCCTTTTCTCTTTTCTTTGCATAAAAGTAGGCCCACAATGCATGTTCTCAGGAGAATCAAATATCTCTCATGGTGCTTCCTAATGTGAATATGAATTTCCCATCCATACACCCGAGCTTTCCTCAGTCTGATGCTGAAAATAGAGTAAAAACTAAAACTCATGAAAAATGCATGTACTTTTCTATAGGCTTATAACTACATTTACTCTTCTCACTTTTGAAAAACCTTCCCATTCTACAAAGAAGATTCTAAGGGCTTAGTGTTCTAGCATATTGTCTTTTTGGTAACTGACTGCTGGACTAAAAGCCTTCCTAAAATGCTTTCAGATTTTAAAAAATGGATCCTTTGTAATGTGGAATCAGAAGTCACTGTTCTTTGTGTTTTAAAGCTCATCAGCAAGGCTTTGATGGATGCCTAGAATCAAGTTTTTTATGAATTATATGGCAAACAATTTAGTTGTTTCTTTTTTTTTTTCCAGATGCACTCACAAGTCTGTATATAAGTCTTCAATATTTACTATGTTTTTAGCTAGTTTTGGCAAGATAAGTGAAATTTTAACATTTGTGCTGTAAATTCACAGCATTTATCATGTTTTAATGTTTTATAGCACCAACATGGAGTTAAATTCTGCTTTCCTGAGCGAGACTTACTTCCAAGACCATCTTGAATATCATCCTAAAAGTAGTGAATAGATACATGAAACTCTAGAAGGATAAAGTCCTCCCATTTTGGCACTCCTTTAAAAAACAAAATCAAAAAAAAAAAGGTGGGGAAAACCCCATTTCTTTATCTTGTACTGTATATGTAAGCAACTCAGTATTGAGCTTTATGGCAGTGCAGTAAATTCTCTCTATCTTTTATTATCTTATTCAGTTTATTGTCACTTTAGGAGTAGAAAACAATAACTGGGAAAAAATGAGCATTTCTTCTTGTCAGTTAGTCTCTTGAAAGAGTCCACTTATGTTTAGAAACATAGTTCATTTCTTAGTTCCAGAAATTCAATCCATTCACGTTCTTTTGGCAATTCCATACAAAATATTATTTGTTTGATATTTTTGATTTTGTGAGGGGGGAGTTGCTCTTTTTTCCTTTATTTTTTGGTATTTAACTTTTTTTTTCCTTTATCTTTTTTTTTTTTTAATAATTTATCTTTATCACAAGTATTGTGATTTTTTCATCTTTTGTCCATGAGCTGATGCACCTGATAGAGATTCTTGTAGAAAAATTGTAACATTTATTGTGAGCAGCCCAGGTATAGCACTTAATGTTATCTCTTTTTCTTTGAAGATTTTTCATCTTCTGAAGGGAAGAGAAAAAGGAGCTGGGACTGGGGGAAAGCCCAAGATTAATATATTTTTCTTTAAAGACCATAGATTCAAGACATCTCAATCAGGTAGTAAATACCAATAGCAAGTAATGAAAATAAACTAAAAAGAATTTAAATGGAGGTAGAAGTAATCATGGAGCAACTTTTTAGTAGCTGGTGGGGAAGAGAATCAGACAGAAAAGGTACAATTTGTGGTTGAGATAAGAAGAGTTTAATAACAATAGTAATAAAAATTGTAATGCAAATAAGAGAGAAAGAAAGAGAAGGGGGAAAAACCCTCAAGACATACAAGTGATGAACAATGAAATTTCTTACCACCCACAGAACGATACCTGGCCAGTCCTTGAACAGTGATGGTCAGTCCCCATGGAGTTCCCCCAGCTTACATACTAGGCCTGATGTTCCATGGTATGGAGTATCCCTTTGGCTAGTTCAGTTCAGATGTCCTAGCCATGCTCCCTTACAGCTGTTTTGCAGCTCCTCACTGGCAGAACATGGAAAGCTAAGAAGTCCCTGACTGAGGATAAGACCTTCTCAGCAACAACTGATTCTTCAGTGTGTTATCAACATTATTCTTCTAAATTTATATCATAACACTGTACTACCTATGAGGAAGAAAACTAACCCTATCCCAGCTGAAACCAAGACAGCCTGTTGGACTTATATATAGTTAGGCAAATAAATGTAGGTAATATAGTTAGGCAAATAAATGTAGGTAACACAAAATCTGCTTCTCTTTTTAGCTAAACCATTCACTTATATTTTTCTGTGCTCACCATAGAGCAGCAGCTGACTGACTGTCCATGTCACCTAGTTATACCATACCTCTGTCTCAGCACAGCTGGGCCTAACTAGCATTAAATCAGAGAATGTGTAATCAGCAAGTTTTGTGCCCTCATCCCTGGCTAATTTGACATACCATTTCAGGCAAAGTTTGGCATAAAAATGACTGCAGAGGAATTCTCCAGGTGACAGCTATGACTTCATGACAGTTTCCAGATTTGTCAACCTTCATGAAGTCAGATTCATAGGCCTGTACAAAGGGACTAGCACTGCCTATGGGAGAGTGAGTTACTTACTTCTAGGATAAAAATGGTGTTGAAGAAAAACTGCATTTTATTAATTGTGAGTGAAAGCACACTTGAACCTTTCAACTATGAAAGTTTCCTCTCATGGGTGATATATCAGCACATTATCATATCAACCATCAATTTTTTCAGAAACTGAGAATGACTGCTTAATCAATGCTTTTATTCTACTCAAACTCTACTTTCAAACTCTACTTTCAAACTCTACTTTCTACTGGACTTTTGCCCAGCATTTAGTGCCTTTTATAAAAAAAATTCTAAAGAAGGCAATGCTTAAATTCTGTCATTTAAACACATAAAATCCCCAATCCAGAGAAAGTGCAAAAAATTCCACAAGCCAAAGTCAGTGGATGAGCCTCTGCAGAGGTATCCAATGATGTTTGGAAGGACTTCTGAGGAATGAAAAGGATTCTGGAAGTGAGGCAAACAGAAATTAAAGGAATGTGTAAAACAAAGCCAGTGCTATTGAATGACAAAGGTGTGTGTTTAGTGGACTCTTTGGCATCAAAAAACATTCACGGCTGCTGTTACTTAAAATTCTCATTATAAGTCATGCCTTGCTTCTTTGGCAATTCACTCCTTCAGAACTCAAAGCAAAAGATCAAGAACAATATTTTAATTTACTTTGCCTTTCACCCTCTTTCTAATGGCAACTATTTTGCTTTATTTTCTGATTTGAGTGCTTATGATTAAATATTTCTTCAGCTAGTTTTTGTAGAGTTTACTAAAGAAAAGTATGTCATTGATATCCTCCCATTGTATAATCTCTAAATGTCAATATTAGAACATTTATAATTTCAATTATGTGTACCCATAAAGCTGTTAACTTGGAACAAACAAATTGTACATGACATCTCATCTTTTAAGTTAGTAAATCAAATAATTTCCTTCACAATTTCATTTGGAAAGAAAATTTAATTGGTAGTCCAATGAAATTTACATTAGCTTGTTCTAAATTCAATCTGGGAGGTAAAAAAAGAAAACAGCAAAACCCTGCTGCAAGAAATCACTTTATTATAATCTCAACTACTCCAATAAACCAGTGGTTGTACTAAGCAAAACTTTGCTGAAACAATCATCAGACAATTACTAATTCTGAAATTGCTCAGTTTTTATACTATCTAGTATTGGGGTTTATTGCTTGTTTGTTAATAAACAAACCTGCTTAATATAAGGTTTTTTCTTTAATTTATTCTTTTGGAAGAGTGAAAGTCTCACACAGACACATGGAACTAAAAGCAATCTTCACTATAGAACCTTTGGCTATGGCAATTACTTTCTTTAAATCTGTATAGGTGCTTGAGGATGGAAATATAAAAGAGAAAGGAAAACAGGTGTATACAAAAATACTTAAATCCTTTTCTAAAGACTTAAACTCAGATTTGTATGACCTCAACATACTTTTGAAATTTAAAGCTAGAATCACAGCTTTCAGCTACTCCAATTTAATTCAGTCTTGACTTTATTTTCTCTGTAACTCAGTACTATTTAATCTTTCTGCTATGCTGACACACATGTAGGACCCCCTTCTCCACTACATAAATTCATAAAAATACATTCACAGAATGTGTCTAACTGAATTCTTTCTCTAGACTTAGTGCAGAAGTGCCTACCACAATCTAATCAAGAAGGACTTTTAAACATTTATTTCAATTTGATGGTTTTATTTTTCTTTAATATTTTATTGTTGACTGCATCATTTTTTTCCTCAAAGATATTTATAGGAATAATCATTATACTACTCCTTTTTTCTTCTAATGTTTTTGTATTTCTTCATTTTTTTTCCTCTACAACTCCCTGTTACTCCAGGGGGAGGGTGGGTAAAGAAAGGGAAAAAAAAGGAATTCCATACATTGAGAATATAGTATATTAAGGATCAAAACCATACTGCTTTGATGGGCAATAGTTCAGTAGCTGAAACAGCTAAGTGAAATGGAATCTTTTACAATTTAGTCACAAATCCTTTTAAATATATGCTATTAATTAAAATGTGCAAAACTTTTTCTATCTTCACATCTGTGGATAGATACAATATACTTAAAAGGCAATTTGACTATTTTCTTTTAAATAGGATGATGTACAAGACAAATGTGAATACTTGTTTAAGTTCCCAAGATGAAAGCCAACATACAAGATACAGAATGGCTTTGGCAAAATTGTCAAGGTTTATTTTCTTCATTGGGTTTGGGTTTTTTTCCTTTATTTCAGAAAACAAAAGTAACAAGAAACTTAATTATAGTTATCCAGTTTATAAAGAACAAATCAAATGCTCTGTGTTGATATCTATTTTTTTAGTTGAACTGGTCTACACAATATTTCAAAACTTTCGTGTCAGCAGATCTAAGTGAAGAAAAAATTTGGATGGGGTCATAAATTAGCCCTGAGCAGACAGCAAGGTAAATTATTTAAAGAGCTTCAATAAAGCAAGAATAAATGCTTTGAACTAATGTTGCTTAGACTGGGCCATTTCTTTTTGATAACTGTTGTGTCAGTTTACTTGAGTTTGTTCTTCAGGAAGCTTTGGGGCCTGGAAGACAGATTTTATCTAGCCAACAATCTACCTCTAGTAAACAGAAAACAGTGGTAAATATATGCCCTAAAAAAGCAAGAAATTTGAAGAATTTTTTAAGCTTTGATTTCTCAAATGCAAAAGTGAGACTACTATTTAAAATAATGGCATATTAAACGAGATAAATTAACAAAATTTTTCTCTATTTTTTATCAAAGAAAAAGATTTGTACATATAATTAAACAATACAATCTGTACATATATTTAAACAGTCAGTATTGAAGGAAGTCTATTATCAAGATAAGTAAATACACTCTGATTCTTTCAAGAACTCTGAAGAGATGCCTGTTGTGGTTAAAGCTGCTTTGTACCATGCTGATGGACTTGAAAAATTACAACATAAGAGAACTGCCAAAGACAAACTGCAGTGCTTATGAAGTAGTCTTGGTTGTTCATAATCAGATTGCTGTTCAGAAGTTTGACATTAGGCTTTTACTTTGATGTCATGAACTGATGATCAATTAGAAAGCAAGCTTTAAAAGTACAATAAATCCTGAGAAAAATCAATAACTCTACTTTGTCCTATTTTAAAGATAAGATGAAAATTTGCAACTGTCAATGCACATTATTGTTACTAGAAGTGGGAAATTCAAAGACATACTAAATGGCTACTTGTGGCTACTCGTGCAATAAAAGGTTTAACTCAGACCTTCTCACCTACTTTGGCAGACAACCTTTGAAAAACAAAGACCTTAGTACTGATAAAAGGTTTGACTTGGCATCATAAATGGATATATTCATAGTTACACCAGAGCCTATGCACTTCACCCCTTAAAAATATAAATCTAATGCACAGTGCTGTATACTGCTGCAGAGGTCAGAATCTAGAAAACAGAATGACAATTTTTAAGGTTTTCTGCAATACTGGGGAAATCGCAGTTGGACATCAATGATCCTTGTGGGTCCCTTCCTACTAAGGGTATTATATGATTCTATTATTCAATCCCTCGGTTACATGCTTTAATTCCAGTGGCATGGATTTTCAATCAATTTCAGTAGAAATCAATTTATAATGGCCCTGTGCTGCTCCTAAGTGCTTTCTGAGAACTGTCATCTTTGAACAAAGTGTATCATACAACTAGCTGAGATAAGGTCAGGCAATATATTAATGTTACACTCAGAGTTAATTGACTTCTATATTTTGAATTTTTTTCAGTTATTTCATTCTAAAAAACACTGGACTAAGAAATACTATTACCTGTATCTCTTTTCTAATACTTGGCAGAGATAAGCATTACAACGGTGAAAAATTTGCATCTATGAAACTCTTTTACACTTTTGCTAGTAACGTTCATATTTTCTCTTTTCTCATTTCTTCTGAAAAATTTTAGAGAACTGAAAATATTCCTCAGTCTATGGCTATCCACCATCAAAACCATAGTAACAAAGTTTTAAATATGTAAAGAAAATAAAAAAGGATGGACAAGTCAATCCAACTCCATCATCGCCTTAAAGATTCCTTCCTTACTTTGGGGAACTACCTGGAAAAAATTTTCATATAAATCAGTGTGAAAAGTCAATTGTTTAGTTTTGGCTCGGTTCTCTCAGACTCATGGACAAGTGTGACAGCAGCGACAGACCAGACCTTAAAACTGAAGGTCTATCACAATTTAAAAACTATGCTTGTAACTCACATAGCTGTCCTATGCATCCATATTTGAGTTAACATTTAGCAAAGAAGTAATGATGGTGATGTCAACTGACAAATTCAGATCTAACAACTTGTTCCAATTCCATGGATCCTGAACCACTTCATATTCTACTTAAGAGGTCTTTCTGAAAACAATGAAGTCAACTACCTACTGCCACCTCTAGGTGATCCGAAATTGTTGTTTCTAGAATTAAAAAAAAACCCCAACTTTCAGGCATAATTTGCCAGCCAAATATTGTCTGACATGCATTTGCTCCTTAAATGATGTTAAAAAATTAAAGCAGCCAGCAATATCACAATGTTAAAATTATGATATAGAGGGACTAGAGTATCTAGAACTCCAAATATATAACCACCCATTCCTTTAAAGAAGGTCAATGAACATAAAATTGTTCACTTTATTGAAGACATTTTAAAGTATTAGAAGTATTCACATACCAGTAGTCAGTTAATTCAAAAGGAATGCACACTCTCTAACTTCTCTCCCAGATTAAATCAACAGATTGTGGTAATTCCACTATTTCATATTCTGGGACTAAATATTAAATCTGAAGATTCTATTATTCAGTGATGATAGAAGTTACATTGAAATTAGCATCAAGCCTGCCTGCTTAATTCATGGGCTTTTCCAAATTCTTTCCAAAAAAGAAAAATACTAGAAATCAATATTTATCCAATTTGTGATGCCAGTGTTGGAACATTAATATGAATATATTAAGAATTTTAGATACATGTTATATGTTAGATAACAATATATATTAATTACATAAATAATTGTAATTTTATGGTTCTATGAATAAAGTGCTGCCTGCATTTGATTTTACCTGAACACTTGTATTTCACCAAAATAAAATAACTAATTCCATCATATACATTAGAGTGGTTTAAGTAAGTGCTTTTTGTAAGACGACTGCAAGATATTTCAGCTGTTTTCTTTCTTATGACTTGACCTTTCTGGTTTACAAGAGTTACATGCTTCATATTTAACACACCATACTTTAAACTTCACTTTATTTTTTCCACCTAATGCTCTGCTGCACAGTCTTCTTAAACTTTAGATAAAACAATATCCAATTCATTTAAGTGAGACACACTCTTGCAAATAGATCCCTATGAACCAAGAAAAAGCTTTGAAAACAGGAGGGGGCAGAAGGGCACAAAGAGGGGGAACCAAAGATGATTAAATGTCTTGGTGTACATTAAGACATATTTTCAGTGGTTCAGCTATGAAAGGATAGAGTTTCACAGATAGTTTCCTGAGTAAAATCTGAGATGTCAACAGTTATTCTGAACCAGATAAGGAGGCAATCTCTTTTAAAGTCAGAAGTTCTATACTGCACATTTTTGCTATAGATTTGAAGAATATTTAAGGTAGAAATGCTCTTCTGTTTCTCGACCTCTTCCTTAAAAGTTGTGTTTAAATGGCTTTTTCACCCCATCTAGAGCCACCTCAAGATACTTTACAAATGTCTCAGTAACCTAACATACCTTCCTCTTCAGGTGTACAATTCAGAAATAATTCATTCAAAATTTGCTAAGTCTCTCAAATTCAGAATAAAAGCAAGGGAAAATGTCATCAACTTTCCAAAGAGCAAAGCAAAATTTTAGCTAGTATTTGGAGCCAGAAAGCCTCTCACAAACTAGCATATTCAGGTGAATTCAGTAATGCATTTTTGTAGGATTTTATAGCCATAGAGACTAAATAACTACAGTGACTATGATTTATTGAATTTTAGAATTCAGTGATCAATTTTCCATTTGCAGCTCTTTTAGCTGAAATGATCCCTATTTTTAACTTCTTCTGAGTCAGCCAGGTGCATAGCACAGAAGCAAGCACTTGCTTATTCTCTGCTGCTGGATCCTTCATTCACTCTTGATATTGGAGCTGCTGCAATCATTGCAAATGCAGAAAGAGTAGAAGAACATTTTTCCAGACTCAAAACACTATAGTACACTACTAATATAAATGTACTACATAGAAGTATTTGTTTCACTTGTTTACAACACCCCACAGATGACACACTACATGACAGAAAAATTTGCCTTAGCAAATTTTCTATGCTCCTTAGAGCACTGAATACATGTCCTCTTACAGTGTATGGATGGAAACACATCTAGCACATTTTGCAGAATAACAAAAGGCTGTTCTGACTAAACCTAAGCAAGCAGAAATGCTGATGCCATCTGCTATCAACCTAAGTTCACTATGGACTCAGGAATCTGACTTGAATAAAGCCACACATTAATTAGTGATGCTGAATCTACATTTCTGTATCTGATCTTGATACTAGACCTGCTCACAAATTCTCTCTATAAATACACACCTTCCATATAAATGGAGAGTATCTCAAGTAACTTCTCTTAAGACAACAGAAGGACAATTTTTTAAAATCTTATATAGACTGTTGATTAAAAATAAAGGATTCTTACAGTTAGGTGTGAGGGAAAAGGTTTTTTTTTAAAGTAATTCCAAAAACACCCCATTGTGTTCCTTAATTTATCCTTTTGGTTTAGTTTTAATCTGAAAAATTAATACAAAGGAGAAAAACAGGATAAAGGATAAAGCAATTACCTGTTTAGATTCACTGAAGTTGCTCTTCAGAGGAACAAAACTTGCTAGGGTGTACAAAACAGTGAATAAAATTCAAAATTATTATTATTAGTAGTAATTATTGTTATTCAGTATATCTGAGAAGTGGCTGGATCCTCATTTGTGGAGAAAACATGAACTACGTAATCTGAAAATACAACAAAGTATCATGTGTAATTCAGGTAAATTGAAATGCAGGCATATGGTCACATTGATCAGAGAAATATGTTAATGCTGTTATCTAAAGGAAAATAACAAGCAACGAATAGTATTACAACAACTGCTAACAGTAAAGAAGTAGAGCAATTTCACAATCATAGAATACAGCAGATTTTTATCCCATTTAGGATTTGATCTTAACCTCCACTTCCATCCTTGAGCAAGGAATTTTTGACTACAAGCAGAGTGTTGCACACAGTCAAAATCTAAAGATTCAAAGGTTGTATAATTTTTTTATTTCCAGCCCAAGTTTTAGTATCCTTGCAAACTAAGGATAGCTCAGATGATTGAATCTGAATGTCCCACTCCACTGAAGATGGCTAGGAAGTAGCAGAGAGCTATTAAGTTGTGAACAAGATTCCTTTGTCTTTGTGAATCAGGATATTTATGAAAACTGTCTGCTACACAGACTTTAAATTATGGTGTCAGACAAGCTGGGTGGTGTAACCTCACCTGTGAAGGTTGGCTGCTATAGTACGTTTCCTTCTGAAATGTGAATGATTGATGAGGTATGAAAATTTTGTTTTTACATAAAGATATGCCATCAGCCTTCATGGATGAAACAGTCAATGATGTATTTTCTTCTGGTAATAAAAAGTGTTTAATTTTTCAGTGTATGCTTTTAGAGATGGAAAAATCTCAATTTTCTTACTGTACAAGATAGTGACATTTAGTGAAAACTGGGTTATAGTCTTAAGAATGAAATTATAAAATGCTATAACAAAACACTACTCATATCTGACGTATGAGGATATCGTATCATGAGGATATCATCAGCCACTCTTGTGCGAGACTGAGACTGGAAAGGATTTTGGGGTGCATGTGCATGGGGGAAGGGGCAGGTTGGGCCTTGCCCTGACAAGGCAGTAAACTCTCCCACATCCTCCAATCCCCTAGAGCCTATATCCCAGCCTGACAGTGGCTGCCAATTACTGGCACACAGAAGGCAATGCTCCACACCTGCCTTGAACCCCTAACCCAGCTCCTGAATGGCCAAATTACCAGAAGTCCCAACTGAGGAAAGGTCCCAGGGGTGCCAAGGGGTATTTAAGGCCCAACATGCAGCAAGCACACATCTTGACCCTACCTCTTCTTGGGATTTCTATCTGTTGAATATCACTGGAACCCAGGAGTTGGTATATATCCTTTTCTATATTTCTTTTTTCTCTTTCTTCCTCTTCTAATTCCACCTTCTTGGGATTATTGAGTAGCTAAAATTGAACAGGCTTAGAATTTGCTAAATAGAATGGACTATGTTAATGTCTTGAGAAGTTTTTTATGTTGATTGAATGCTGCTCTAAACTTTTTGCCAAAGTTCTTTGATTTGCCAGTAAAGTCTTTTTTGTTGTGTTGACCTCCTGAGAATATCTTGTTAGTATTTCTTCTGTACATCTAACCCAGAGTACATGAACAACCATAAGCCCTTTCAAAGCCTCATCAAGTAAGTTTCTTGGGTCTTAAAACACTATTGAAGTTGATATCATTTTTGGATATTCTTAAAGAGTAATAACTACACTGTGGATCTTGTGGCTTAGTCGTCTTTTTTTTTTAATCAGTTGTCTCACTGCTCTCAAAGTTTTTTCCCATTTTATCATCTCTTAGGAAGAGCAGCAGCCTTTTGTTTAATTAAAATTGTTGCTCAAAAATCTACCAAATTTCTAGTTTCTTTCTATGCTTTCTAGTTTCTTCTATCTTCTTTATCCAAAGAAATTCTGAGCACATCTTTCCAACTAATTAATCTCAGAATTTAACAGTTCATTTAATTGTGCGTCTTTCATTCAACTGGATATGACTCCTTGCTGATAAAACTTGAATGTATTGATGTTATATTTAGTTCACTGGCTTCAGAAAAATCCCTTAATGGAAGGTATTTCTTAAAACTCTGAACTTGCTTCTTGATTTTTAAATACTTATTGAATTATAAATCATCTTAGGAACATGAGAAACTACTAGACAAATGGAAGTACATATTCCACTTACCATTTCTGAGTGCAGCCTCTCTGTTCAGCTCTCCTCCTTCTCTATTTAAAATAAAAGGCAAACAGAAAACATTTCTGAGCCTCTCATTATCCTGACTTAAGGGAAAACTTCCATCCAGCTCAATTTATAAGAAGGTTTTGCAATGCATAGTAGAAGCAATATAATTCTATTATAATAATCTTCTAGTAGAAGCAATATAATTAGTGTTCAGGCAAGTTTTGCAAGTACTGATCATCTAAACCTGAGGTCTTTGCAGCAGAACTGAAAATATGTGCAGGTTGTTTATGAAATCTGGCAATATAATGCAACATTTTTAAAAGCAGGTCAAGAAGCTGGCCCAAAAACCATTTTTCTAGGGAGACTTGATTAAGTTTTTGTGTTAATGAAGAGCTATTACTCAGGATTCTGCAGTAAACTTGCTCACAGACAGCATACCTTTCTGTTCCTCATGCTCCATCAGGTAGTGTAGGAATATCAATAGCTAGAGTGACTGGGTTAGCAAACTATTGGGAAATGCACTGTTCTGTATGCTCTACTGGAATCTGCTTTCTTCTTCGTCTTTCCTTTTCCCCCAGTATCTTTATATGTACTCAAATAAACCAAAAACATCTCTTTTACATATAATTGATTTTCCTTCCAAGTTACTTTCAGAAGGTATCTTGGATTTCCTCCTACAGCAGTTGCAGAATCTGAACAAGATTCATTAAAGACATGTATCTCTGTTGGGATGGGGTGGGAAGGGGCAGGTGGAAGGTGTAGAAACAGACAGTGCTAATAACAGAAAGAGAAGGATCTAGCATTTTTCTGCTACTTTTGTCAAGAAGAACATAACACCTCTTAAAGGAAAAATGGTGAGATAATGCTTAGCAATGACTGATGAATTAAGAGTTGTTCTATTACCTTCAATTACTTCTACTCACAGTTTATTATTGTTATACCTCAGAAAACCACACCCCACTCTTAAAAACTTATTTGTTTGACAGCATACAGTGACTGTTATAGAATATATTCTCTTTAGTAATGCAGAAGAGAAAATGCTGTCAAAAAATTTGAAAATACAAAAACACTACAAATTTATTTTTTTAACCACTCCAGGAGTGATTAAAAATCACAAAACTTAGGTAAAATCACAAAAAATATTCAAGTGGAAAAGGTCAATGAGATTCAAACTTGGAACCATAAACTAACAGCAAAAAAGAAACCTGTCTTTTAACAGGAATCCCTTGCATTTCCATCAAAGCATATTAAATATCTAATGATGCATAATAATATCCCATGCAGTGGATAAATGCTAGGCCATTTGCTTTCTTTCCTGTTTCATTTTTCGAAGTTGATGTATTGACCTAATAAATCTCTTTCCTACAAGTAATAACTCTGTTTCCTATGACCAGATTAACCACAAACATATTGCCAGTATGTTTGGGCATTTGTTGTTAATACAAGAGAGCAGAGCAGCATATACTGTCACTGTCTAATTAAACCACAGCTTTTGTTTCTTCTTTCTTTTCAAAGAATAAATCTTGTCTTACTGCCACAGAAGATCTTCCTGTAAAGTGAACTTATAGAGCAATGGACAAAGTTTTGTTGGTCTTCTGCAGGTCAGAATTGCAACTGGAAGACTTAAGTGGTTTTTTTTGTTTGTTTGGTTTTTTGGGGGGGGGTTTTTCCTCATGACTATAACTCTTTTTCCTAGAAAATAACACATCAAAATTTAAGCTTCTCCCCAAGCATTGCGCATGGTCTGCAAAAACATATCACCATTCGCTTGGATAAAGGAGAATTGGCCCCACTGTTACTATCTCTATGCTTTCTAAGCAATTCAGAGAGTAGGAGTCAAAGAAGAAATCCGTGAACCTAAAAGTGAGAACACCTCAATGGAAACACAGAAATCTTGTGAAATGAGAGACCGCTGTACTTTAAAATTGCAACAAAGAGAGAGGTTTGTTTTTTGATAAGAAGATTAGTGCGATATACCATGTAAATTCTAGTAAAATGCAAAAGTCAAATTACAATTTCCTACAGCTAACAATAGAAAGGACTTGTGTGAGACAGACCTCAAATGGAATGTATTTCTGTGAAGTTGAAAGGAACCAGTTTAAAAAAAAAGGAACAAGTGTAGTGCAAAGCCAGTGTTCAGTGGTGAACAAGCATGTGGGTTTGGTTTTGCACCAAATAATACTCTGAGGATTTTAAATGGATAATGTTTCACCCCCAGGAGTTCTGACTATTAAGGAAATTCTAAGACAAAAAGACCTAGAAATGTCTTTTCTATTACCGCTTCCCAATGAAACTAGATGAGATTGATGTTCGTATATTCCTTAGGATGTGGTAACTACAATGATGGTATTTTCATTTAGCTTTTGCTGGTGTTCTAAACTTTATTTCAATTAATTTATTGCAATTCACATGCAATTAAAGAAGAAGTAATTTTTAATTTTTTTAAAATTAAGTCAAAAGAATTTCAATTAATGGAAGAGGAAAAAAGAAACAATACAGAATAAATGAAAAGAAACAAACAAAAAGAATTGGATAGACCTATCTGGACAAGAAGTAGAACAATGAAATCATTAATTGTTCATAACTGACTAATCATATGCAAATGTCCCAACAGTATCATTATAGATATTTGAGCATACCTTTGGCATATTTTGAAGAGTTGGTACCAGATCAAGAGGTAGACTCATTATCGCCGCTTTGCACGGTTCGTTGGCATTTTGCCGCACAATTTCGACAAGGATGCCCTTCCTAGCTTCTTCATTTGGGACTTGAAGGTCAACAAAGCCTTTCTACAAACATTAGAAACTATTCTGAAGGAGAGTGCTTAATAGTAAAATAATTATCAATTGGGACATTGGGGCATAAACTTAAAAATGCTTTTTCTACTTTACACTCTCTCCGAGTGCTTCCCTGGGTATTTTTTGTGCCTGTTTCCTTCTCTCTTCCCAATTACCCTCCCTGCAAAGATGGTCAATAGATAGTATTTGGTCCTCAGCATCAGCTGCCATCTAGGATTGGCACATAATGTTGGTAAACTCGCCCAAACCTCCTTTTTCCATGCTGCTTCCCATATCAAAAATTCAGTCAGGGACAACAGGCAGGAAAAGAGGGTCCTAAGATTCACTGGGGTCAGGTCATTGGAAGCAAGTGTCGCTTTAAACAGATCCAGGAAATAGTCACTATCTCTATTAAATTATTTTTGGGCCTTACAAAGTTCTTTGATTATTTGATGCGGAAAAGGTGACCACTGTGGTAGAATTCGGCCCTCCTGTTGGGAAATATAAGTGACAGGAGTGTTAGCAAATGCAGGAAGGGGTTTTGGATCCTGGTTCCCACAATTTTCCCCCCCTGGCTGCACCAACGTGGGAACCAGAAGAGGGGTCGTGGGAACTATGGGAACCGGAAATTGAACCAGAAGGGGTGTGACTGAGACACTGGGAGGGGACATATGATTGACAAGTCTCCAGAGGGGCAGGACAAGGGAGTGGAGCTTGCTGCAGTGAGGGAGGGCTAGGAGGAGGAGACACCGTGATGGACTGGAAAGGGTTGGTTGAGGGGCGAAAAGGATTTTGGGAAGGGAGCAAGGAATTAGGGGACGAAGAAGGACAAGTAGCGGGAACGACTATGCGGTGTATGCCATCTTGTATGCTTCGGGGGACATTTAGAGGGGTATTGGGATCAGGGAAATTAAACTGAATGCAGGGTTTCTGGGACAGGGCTGTACATCGTGGGGACTTAGGGGGAGAGGAAAGGTCTTGAACAGTCTGTCCAGGACTGCTTGGGTGGGGGCCTCAGGGATTCTGTGGGGACTCAGGGAGACGTCAGCAACCCTGCGCCAAATGGCAGGTTGCTCCCTTAAGAATCCCCGGCTGAGGATAAGAGCGGGAGGAAAGAGTACTAGGACAGGGAGAACTGGGGTGCAGTTTGTTCGTGGATGGTTGTCCCTGCATTTCAAAGTCAGATTTCAAGACTTCTTTAATTTGCATGGCTAAATAAATACATTTAGAAAGAGACGAGTCTCCTGATTTCAACAGCTCATTGCCAATTAAATCCCTGAAAGGCACTTAATGAATTTGCATTTTTGCCGAAATGTCAGGGAAATGCAGTGACAGCCACCTGACAAACCGCTTAACATCCTTTTTACAAAACTGCTTTCCCCCAACCCCAAGGACACCCACAACTTGGTGATAAAGCCCATTTTGTGAAACCAACAGTCTAGCACCCATATCGACTGAGATGTTAAAGTAGTTTCACTAAAAACACACTGTCCCAGGAAAAAGGAAAAAAGAAAGCAACCACCTGCAACTGGAATCTTTCCAAACAAGGGTCGGGTTGAAAGGCTACAAAAGTAGCACCAAGAGAAAACTTGGCTCTCTTCCCAGAACCAAGTACATTGAAAGGCAGGCAAAGTGAAATCTCCCCGACCCATAGGGAGAGGAAAGAAGCAGAAGAGGAGAGAAGACTCACTCACCAAGTCCAGTGGCAGAAAACAAACCTGGGACAGTGATTTCCATGGGGGACTGATCTCTGTGGTGCTGCAGAGGCTAACAATCCCATTCCCAGGAGTGCCACCCACTAGAACTGGGTCTGCTCCCACTGGGGTAGCTTGACGGCCAAGAGACAGAATCCAGACAGCTCTGAGGGATAAATCCACAAGGGCAAATCAACAGGACCTCCGGCTATCTCCTTTGCAGGGTCCGGTGATGACCACGGGCCCCACATTTGGTGCCAAGTTGCCACCGTGTCCACCCAAAGTCCACTTTGGTCTGCCCAACCAGCGATGACACGGCTGACAGCAGGGGACACTCTCCTATGTTCCTGCGGAATTTGGAGAGTGGCTCAGGGCCGAACACTCACACTGTCAGCCCTGGTTGGAGGAGCGGCTGGCGATGACTGTGGAAGGAAAACAGGCTGACCGTCTTCTGGGGCAAAGTCCAAGGCTTTATTGAGAACTCCAAGGAGCTGTGAACCTCAGAGGAACCAACAGATGAGAGCCTCAAGGGGCAAGGTGCAACAGTTTATAAACTGGGGAGGAGACATGGGAGGGGATCACCCCATGACCAATGAGGGATTTTAGGGGAGTGGAAACTGGGGAGACAGATGGACACAATCCCCAATGGGGAAGGCAGGGAAGAGGGATCCCTGGCCCTCGCCCAATCACTCGATGCCCTTAGTGGAAGGTTCCAGATAGGTGGGATGGGGACTCGAGTGATGGAGAAGGCACCAGGGAGGGGACAGGGGAATGATTCAGCATTTTTTGCTGATTGACTCCTGAGGAGGAGGAGGGGATTGACTTATAAGGAGAGGGGCAGTTGAGGGTAAAATCATTGGGGAATATGGGGGTACAGGGGCAAACCATTACAGAAACAACCCGAGATACAAGAACACAATACAACAACAAGAAAAAAGAATGCTAGGCAAAATCAGAAACCATATAGGACAACATCCAACTGAAAAGTGAATAGTGTTTTCCACAGGTAGAGAGATGAAACAACTTCCCAAATGTAAACCTGAGAACAGTAGATGTATATTATCAGATTGTTTTTGAGGGGGAAAAACATTTGGGAAAAAAATCTTTTATTTTATGTTCTTGGAAAATCACTAGTATTCTAAGTGGTGATTGTGGTCTTTAATTTAGCATGATACCTTGCACCTTACTGTAATTTGGCCAATGTAAGCACTCAGATTAAGTCTTTAATTACCTTGTCACTTGGTATTTTTACACAGATTGTGCCTCTGTAAATGCACAAAGTATTTGTCAGGATACCAAAACTGAACTGTGAAATAAACTAGGATCTTTGTTTCAACTGCTGCAGAAGTAGGATTTTGTGCAGTGAATGAGCTAAGAATTGCAGGAAGAAAAATGATCTTTGCCCAGATAATGCAGATAAGCACCAGTCTGGTGCTTTCAGTTCTGTCTCTGTGATGACAGGCAAGTCATGCAAATGGACATTTTCTCAGATGCACACTAACTGTATATTTTCCATGTTCTGAATACCACTGAGAACTGCGAATCAAATTAGCGGGGATGCTGATTGCTTAGTAGCAACAACTGCCATTTAGTAGAGAATACTTTGGGAAGGAAAAGTGCCAAAAGAATAAATTAAAAATCAGAACACAGACATTTAAGCTTACTAAACAGCTTTGGTGTTAATGTTTTTGAGTCTTTATATTCATTAATTCTATCTCCACATGCATTGTGAAAACATAAGTAAATGGCTATGAAGCTGTGAAATTCCACAGTGACATCATGGTGGAAAATACCATGAGATAATTCTTAACTTTGTAACTCATATCTGAACAGTATGAAATAAAATAGGATAGGGGCCATACACAGAGTGAGAAAAATGCAAAGTGGATTGGAATAGCTCCTTTGAGATATATTCCTACAGGAACAACATGGAAGCTGTAATAAAAGTAAAATCTGAAGTTAGACTTCCTTGAATACATTTTGTATACCATTTCATGTTTCAAACTATAAGAATCTTCAGTGACAGCTAGTGTGAGTCTAATTTTACATTCCAAGATAAAAGTTTTTATCCATTTTTGTGAAGTTATGCTTCATTCCATCTTCCTATTAATAACGGCCAAGTTGTTTTGTCAAGCATTTTCCATGTTCAGGATGAATAACTGAGGAGCAGAGAAGAAGAATGCCAAAAGGCCTTGTGTTCTGCTTCACTATGGAAAAAAGACAAGACAACCCTGCAAGTATTCCACTCACCACTGACAAATATTATGGACTAAATTTTCTAGAAAGTCTGCAGCCTTAGTGAGCATTTCTGTGTTTATCATTGTCATTCCAACCTTACTAAGATCACAATTAACTTTTAAAGTAACACTACAATACTTTGCATAAGCTTTGATTAAATTTCCCGTGTAAAACACAGCCAAAGCTGTTAATCAGTTTTATGCCAGACACCAATGAGTTAGCATTTCAAATGCTGCATTATTCTTGTTACTTGCATATGTAAGTACAAGCAGTTCTGTGTGTCTTAGGTATTTGTGTCTGGCTGTTCTTCATGAATATTTAAAAAAAATAAAATAATATTCTATCTAATCTACTGGATAAAATGTAGCTGTTGACAGTGTTGTGGTAATAGGGTGTTTAATCATAATTTTGAGTGTATGAGCACCAAGAATTCCCACTAGAAAGATTTTACTAATTTAATGATGTTCAGGCTTTGATGTTGATGAAATTTCCTGATTAATCTTGGATAATTTTAACAGTATAGGGAACTTAGCATAAATCAAAATAAACTGACACCACCAGCAAAGTTTTGACCTGCAGTTTTGGTATAATCCAAAATCTAGACTAAGAATTCTAACTGTGCTTTAAGGTGAAAGCACAGAAGAATGCATATGTGAAATAGCTGCCTCACCTCAAATTCTTGTCAATGGAGATTCATGTTTCAACTCCAATTTTCTCATCTGTAGGTCATGCTATTTCCAATGCTCTGCACTACCTTGCCAGCCTTCAGTTGCTGCCCTGGAGGGCATGGATCCTTTGTAAACAATATGCTGCATCTGAACACTCCATGCCTCCTACACCTGCACATTTATATATATAAAAATATTTATAAACCAATACGACTTCCAGCAGGAGACAAATATTTACCCTACTTGTCTAAAAAGTACATATATAAAGAGATTTATATACAGTTGCCAGATAGATGGGATACATCATAAAGATGGTCTTCTCTTTCATCTCTGCTGAGCAATCTCCTCTTGATTTTTTTTGTTGTTTCTTCTTTGAAACTGAGCCCTTTATTGCAAGCTATTTGTCATTAAGCAGTTCTGCACGGGTCTGACACCTGTAAAAGGTAAATCTTCAGTAACTTTTTCTTTACTGGCTATCTTTGTAATTTATATGATCAAGTGAAGTTCGTAGCATTTGTTTTTAAGGAATCTTTCAACCTAAATTTTTCCTATACGGCATATGTAAAGAAGTCAGTAAATTCATCATAAATAGTGAAGCTGTGACTTATATATTTTATACCAAACCCACAGCAATAAAATCTTTATACTGCAGAACTGTATATTCTATTGAAAAATTTCATGTTTTACAAAGTAAAGCTATTATAGAAATGCTTCAGAGAGTTTTGCTTGGAATACAGTCATCTGTAAAACTAGTCTGCTTCACACAAAATTTATCCACATCTACAAGCCTCCAAGGAAAAAAAAAAACATAAATTAGCTTTTCTGTACACCATGATGTTCAGATCTCTTGAGTTTAAATGTATGAATTTTGTGGGCATGGACAAAACTTCTCTGCATCCTGTTCAAGGACAGCCTTACATCCTGTTCAAGGACAACTTTGATGTGCCTGAGGTAGTGTTCATCTTCTGCTCCATGCTTTGTGCCCTCCCCAATAGTCTTGTGTCAGTCCAATTGTCTGACAGGCCAGAAAAGGGTAGGAGTACAAAAAAGAACTGGAACTAAGAAGGCAGGCATACTTATTAAACACTGCACAGCAACACTTGTTTTTTTTCTTTTTCCCCAGAAACTTGAAAGGAAGTTATGGTACTGCACCACAGGCCCAAATCATACAGTGGAACATGGTGGGTAGAGGAGGTATATAGAGAGGTCTGACACCTCCTTTATCTCTGTCTCCTTGGAAATGAGGTAAAAAAATCAGTTATAGTGAGTGTATGTAAGGGGAATTTTGAAATGCACAATCTTCTTTTCAATTGTTAATGGTGGTGTTGATTTTATTTCTGCATTGTATGTAAGCAAGGCACAGCTATTTTTTCATATGCATGTTGGTTTGGGTTTTTGTTCCCCAGAAGGTTGTATCAATTTCTGGGCAAGTATAAAGCAAGTAAATTACAGATTAAAACCCACTTATATAAAATTTAATTAAAATATTTGGTAATGCTATTATGTTCTTGTGCTCCTTTTAAAACTCAATGGGAAAATTAAATCCACTCATATCACTCCCTTTAGATAGTAGAGGAAACCTACTAGGAGAGATTATAAATTGGAGTCACAATTTACTGAAGAAATCTTGATAATCACAACAGTATTAATAAAAGACTGAACAAGAGAGAGGATGGTTTGCCCATAAAAAGGGTATTCATTTGTGAAGGCTGACCTAGAACAGAGGCTAGACAGAGCTAAAGAATAAAGTAGGTATTTATTAAGTGGCATCAGTAGCTCCACTTTGGGCACAAGAGCCCAATCAGGGCTATACCCCAGGTGAACCCAAAATGGTCACAAAATGGATGACTGGTCGCAGGGTCTCACACTTTTTTCAGTTTTGGTCCATTAGCATATTGGAGCTAATTGTCCAATTACAGCTTTAGCCCATGACATCCCATCCTTGTTTTCTCTCTTCAGTCCACCGTTGTTTATGCTCTTGCACCTAAGATCTGGTTTGGCTGTCCTTGGGTCCCCAGCTACAGAAGGAATGTTTTTGTCTACCTACTCTGTAAAGAGATCTCACTATCCCCTTATATGAAGCCCAGACACACCACTAAAGCAGCACAGAATCTGAAAATTATAAAAGCTAAAACTTGAGGCATCAGCAGCAGGGACCCTCACTATGCCATGCGGCTCCACAGACCAATGGAAGGGAAAAAAATTAATAAGGAAACAATGTTGCAAATGAGTTTCTATGGTTAAACACCTTCCTCCAGTCAGAAAACCTGGGAAAACAGGGGCAAAGAAAACCTGGAAAGCTATTTTCTCTCAAAGGGGTTTTGCTGCTGAGCTGTTCATCCCACATCACCTGGCAGGGGCTCTCCCCCATCAGCAGCGATCTCAGGTGGTGGCTGTGGGTGGGGACTTGCAGGGTGACTCCTGCTCCCGAGTGAACCCAGCAAAAGAAAAATGACCCCTCCATGGTTTTTAAAAGTGGAAAAACCACTCCTTTCCATGACTGGGCAAGAAAAATGTTCCACGCCTGACACCTCAGAATTCCCTGCTCCCTGCTCACTGCGATGTGTGTGGTATAGAATAAACAGTGCCAGGACTGCACCTCTTATCCCTGCACCCAGGACAGGTACACAGCAAAATGAGATGCTCAGGGTCTCCAGAAGTTCTGATTGTCTTCAGGAGCAAACTCAAGGGAAGTAGCCTTGCTGATAGGAAATAGAGAACAAAATATTTGTTTTTTTTTTTTTTTTTTTTTTTTTTTTTTTTTTTGTTTCAATGCATACAACCCTTGCTTTTGCTTTATTTCACTGCCTTTTTCCTGAACCATGAGGTTTTTTCCATCTTATTTTCTCCCCCACTGTGTCTTCCTGAGAAAGGCAAGTAATAAAATGGTTTGGTGAGCACCTGGCATCCAGCCTGTGTCAACCTACAACACAAGAATCCCTGCCCCTCAGAAGCATTTCTGTATCATTCCAGATACATGGAGGAATAAAGACCTCGAGCATTTTCTGTATTTATATGATTGTTGTTCAAGTTAAATTTCAGTTGCTAGACAAAAATAAATCCATGTTGTTTTATAAATCAGATTGAACCTGAAGGTCAGAGAGGGGAAGTATGGTTTTCCCTCTCAACTCTCATCTTTATATATAAACCTAAATCAAACATGACAAAAATCACAAGTAAAGGCTTCTTTGCTAACAACCTTTTACACCAAGTAATCGGTTTAGACAGGTATGTAAAAAAAGATAGAGCTCGAGTTTGTTACACAGGATTGTGCACCTACAACATTTTTCAAAGATTGTGAGGTTTAGGACTGACTTCATTTAACAGGTGACCTTATACAAACTTTCATTGCAATCCATTGTTAGTTTATAAAGCAGTGCTGAAGTGACTTGATTATAAACTACAGGTTAAAATAATTCATGTGAGCCATATTTCTGAAAGAATTTTTTTTTACTGTCAAAACAGGTTCCCTCAGGGAACTTTGATGCAGGTGTTAATATTAATAACACTACACCTACCATACAGCACCTACCCTTCTGGGTTATGTGCTAGCTGAAATAACAAGGTCCTACTATGATATAAAAATATGGAATGAGAAATACATGTAATTATGCAAAACACTGTGACATGTAAAGACTCAAAAGAAAGATGAGGCACAACTCAAAATGAGGTCTGACAGAAATAATAGAGGTTAGAATTGATCTATAACATTTCTTCACCATTTATTAAAGAGACCTGCCCTTCAGCTGTCAGACTGGCCCTGAGAGTCCTCAACATCATCTCACAGACCTGTTTGGGAGCCAGTGGCTAAAAACAAACCAGCAAGCAAGCCAACAAAAAACCAACAACAACAACAAAAAAATATTTTCTCCATCTGTCATCAAACAGTGACTCTATTTAAGTTTTAAAATCAATCTGCAAATGGGAAATAGTGAACTACAGGAGACTTAATCAGAAGGTTTACTTGCTTGTCCTGTCCTTCACATCTCCAGAGCAAATCATTTAGTCCACATTAGTTAGACCAGAAAAAATGATTCTGACTCTTAAACATTCTAGTGAAATTCTGTAGTCTGTATGATGCAGATACCCATTTTAAGCAATCAAATGCCCTCTTTGTCTTCAGATTTTTTTTTGAATTTATCTATAATGACTAGTATCTGTGGTCGAGATATATGTGATTACTAAAATGAACTACACTAAGAGATGTGACCTGTGGCTACCTTAGATCAGAGGACGTTAGCCACTCACAACTCAGTGTTTTCTGAGGAGACATCTTCATTCTGTTAAAATTCACACCACTCACAAGGATAAGAATGGAGAGACTTGAGAAGTCTTAATCCTCTAAGCCATTGGGACAGCAATATTTACAAGATACACAGCATGGTTCTGAATAGCAGTCTTCTAATAAGGTAAACCAACAATTAAATATATTATTTTCCCCTATTCATGCAGAAGTCTGGCTCATTTTATGTTAGACTCTTTCATTTTCACCCAATTTCCTTTTCCCTTTAATTAACAAGTTTTACTTCTAATTTAGAGTAATATGTTTTCTCTCATTTTTTTCTTTTTTTCCTTTAAGGAGCGAGTTTAAGGAATTTGTTTAAATTGCAAATTAGTGTTCTCCTTGTCGTGTAAATGGCTGTAATCTATCACTATGACTGTTTGTCCTGCAATAACAATTATGCTTTTATTCAACACTCCATCTCTTCCAAGTATCCTTTAGGAGAGATTACAAAAATCTACCCAGACTGGTCCTTAGGCTCAGGGCAGAAAGAGCCAAAACTCATGGGTTTCCTTACATCTTTGAGTAAGAGTGAGTTTCCCCCTTAAACTGGAACTATTTTCTGTTTTTATGCTGACTATTGAGTTCTATTTCTCCCTTAACAACAGAGAAAATATTAACTTATCTGGAGGAAGCAAGTGAAGGAGTCATGATCAAGTTTCCTGCTATTTCATTTCAGAAGAATTTCTTCCTTCAGCATCTTGAGAATGGGTTGGAGAAAATTGTCAGCTTCCGATACATAAATGTTGGACAAAGCTATCCTGAGCTACAGTTAGTCTTTGGAGTTTCCTGTAGTAAAGTATAGATAAGGTCTACTGTAGTCATCAAAGGTCGAAAGAACTTTGAATGAGACACTTTCTGCCTTGGGACAGAGTTCTGTGAGCAGTCCTGTATTGAAATATGTTAGCAATAGCACAAAAAGAGAGGGAGATGTCCATCATCAATATTTTCCTAGGAAAATTGGCTTTCTTACTCCTTAAAAGTACTTGGAAAAACACCAGTCATATTGCAACAAAAATTCAGTAAGAATAAATACTGAACAAGAGTTATTTCCACTGTTCATTACCCCTATTTCATTACTTACTTCTTAGTGGAAGGATTCACAGTCAAAATTCAAAAGGAAAACAAACAGACTTCAGCAAATAAAATGAGGCACAAGCTAGTATACCAAAAACTGATTAAAGGTTTCCTCCTTCAGTAAAAAATTCACTTTGACTGTAATTTATTCATGAGAAGACTCAGCAGTCAACTTTGGTCATCTCTGTTTCTATTTTTCTTGGGAGGTGTTTCTTCCATTTGATTATTTGCTCATTCAACCAACATACCTAAACATGCCTGGGAGATATTCTCTATTCAAAACCTTGCATCTTGGCAAAGTGGGATATTTCATCCTTTTTCTCTGAAAATATAATATAAAAATTAATCAATAAATGAAATATTATTAACATTAAGCTTGATCTATCTACATTGCAGAAATTCTGTACAGCTTTGTATTTTTTTCATAGGCCTGATTAGTTATGGTTTTTTCTTTTATGTATTAATTTCTTTTAACCAGTCCCTCTTATTGTAACCCAAGATGATATATCCAAGAAAAGACAGGGTTCTGTGCTATTATCAGATGAATAACTAATAGATAAAGGATTTTAACTGAAGGATTCACTTTAGCCTTTTTCAGCTAGCCTGGCATCCATTCATGAAAGCAACCTTAAAGGGGAAAATCAGGAAGAGTGGAAAGAAAGGAGTTGAGGATACATCCTTTTTTCAGAGTTTGGTAGAATGATAACACAGGAATGTCCTATAATGTGGACAGGCAGGCTAAATATGTGAGTAGATCTTCAGGACAAGGTCCCATAAGATGAAGTTTAGGGAGTATTCTTCAGGAAGAGCTTCTTCTGTACCTGTTCTGCACCACACAAGAGAAATGCACAACTTCCAGTTAAGAAACTGTTTTGCCATGCAAAGGAACTGTACAGAGAAGCAGATCTAGAGGTTAATTTACAGGCATTACAGAAGTGAATCCTAATCTTTTCTGCTCAGGTTGAGTGTTACATTTTTTCTGCATCTCTGTGCACAGTTCAAAAACAATAATTTTTTTTTTCATTTCTACTTCTAAATTTCATAAGTATACTTATGAAGTATACTTTAAGTTTACTCCTATGAGTTGCCTAATGATTATGATCTCTGGCTTGGTAGCTGGTGCCATACAGCTTCTCCTACCTGCTGCTCTGTTAACCAGTGCCCAGTCCAATGCAAAATAAAAAAGGAAAGCTTCCCCCTCCTTGGTATGTAATGTTCCCTTGAATTTCACTGTTGTTGTGTTTTCTATTTGAACCTTCAGTGCCTGATGGCTCTGGTTTAAGTTGCTATAAAAAATTGAAATTTTATTCACCTTCTTTCCCCATTGTTTTGAAAGGACTCCATCTGTTACCATTTCAGAGGTAAAAAATTAATTTTGATGGCTTTAGAGAGTAGACCACATGGATCTGAAGAGTACTAAAATATAAAGGGAGCAGCTTTTTTTCTGTGCTTTATGTTCTGTTGTCCAGATAATTTTTAATTTTTGGTAGATTCGAAGAAAAAAAAAAGATGGACAAAAATGGCAAAACTTATTGTGTAGAAATAACACAGACCGAAATACATGTATATGTGAAGAAATAACATTTTTAGATAGCTGAAAATAACATAATGTACTTCATTGTTGGGCTAGGCAGAAATAAAAAAGAAAAATCTTCTATCCTTCTAGCTGTACAAATATCAGACTAATAACAACTTTTTCAGATAGGAATTTGATATATTACTATGTTAATTTATGGAATACAAGACTCCAAAATAACATGGCTGATTATTAGGACATATTTTTGCATGAGAATTGTTTCAATGACACTGAAACTGTTTCTCTGAAAAATTCGGTACATATATATACATACATGCACACACACACACACACATATATATATATATACACATATATACATATATATATATATATATATACACATAAATACATAATTTTTGATCCAATGTTCTGTGTCCATAAGTAAAAACATAATAAAAGAAACAGAGTTGTTTCAGAAGTTTAGCAATCATTTATACAAGTACCAGAAAAAAACCACAGTATTAAATTAGCCAAGTATGAGTAATGTTTTAAACTATTAAAACTAAGATATAGCAGATTTTAAAATTCAATAAGAATAGTAATATTAATAATACAATAATGCAACTATTTTCACAACTGAAACTGGTTTTCTGCCTAATAAAACTATAAGCTGATGACTTTAATTAATATCTCCCTGTTGCTGCTTAAGAATTTGCACATACCATGGATTAACATGAGAAATATTAATAATTCACACGTCAACTGTAAATAACTTTAAATTTTGAGGGAAATCAGTCAAAAAGGTTAATTTATTATTGTTTTCCTGTCTGAGCTTCTTTAATATCTCTAAGTGCTTGATATAGTAAGACTGTACATATTACTATTCTAGCAGTATTCTAGAGTAGTATTACTATGTTTCAGACATGCATTCTGCCTGAGACAGAGGACAGTAATTTCTTGATATGTATCTTATTTCTCTTTTATTTATAACTATTATGTATTCTACATACAGCAGCACCACTTGCTGTCCAGAACATTAAAGAGTGTTAGAAAATGTGGGTATTTTTTCACCTGTTTTTCACCCTGTTAGTTTATATTCAAGTGCTATAAGAAATTCTATCCAAAGGAAAACTGAAACAGGCCTATTCAATATATTTTGAAAAATACATTTTTGTAGTATTCTACTTGTAATGTGAAGAGATTAAAAAGGAGAAACAGGCTTTAGTTTTCAGTTAAGTATATATTTTCAAACAGGTTTTAGTAAACGGATGTGTAATTTTTTTAGAAAAAAAGGGTGTTTAAAAAGTCATATTGCAGGGTAATGATATAGAGCAAAATGTCTAACCTTTAAGCTCTTAGCCTTAAATATAGGTTTATCTCCACAAAAACAACTCCCCTGATAGCACTTTCTTTTTTTACAAGAAAATTACCTTTTTATCCAGAAAGTCATGTATTTGCCAATTTATTAGTTATTCCAATATAGAGTTAAAGACTTTATAAAAGTTTAAAGTGCAGCTGTAAAGCGTATCTTCAAAAAAGTTGTTCATTTCTACAGGTAGAAAATTTAATATATCCCACTCTGCATTCCAGTCCAGCACCTAAATGCAATTTTTTTTACTTTTCCTTTTTTTGCTTTGGTACGAAAATAAAAACCAGGAAACTTAAGGGAATGGACCATTTCTGGGGGGAGGTTTTAAAGTGTGTTTTAGTTTTAGAAGTGGAAAACAAGGTCTGATAAAACAGAAAGAAGTCCTTAAGTAATTTCTAACTCTGGCTGTATTTGCATTATGGCAGAATAGGATTAGATCGCGGCTGCTCGTTAGTTTTCTTGGCCCCGGTCCGCTCTTGAACGCCCGGCTTGGGCGTCTCAGCTTTTCATCAGGGCCGGGGCTTGCCGCAGTTTCCGGGCACTTTTGCTGCTGCGATCCGGGGTGGGCTGTTAGCCGCGCTTTGCCGTCAGCACAAGGGAAGAAACAAAGAGGCAGGGAATTCGTCCAAATCCGTCCACGTGGCGGCTGGATGCTTTATTGGCTGCGAGAGCTGCAGTGGAAAAGCTGCAGCCCGCTCCCAACGTTGCACGGACGCAAATGGCCTCGAGCTTGCCGAGGAGTGGGATGAAATAGGGAAGGGACAGGGCGGACGGGGAGCCCTCTCGCCCAATGGGTACAGACATTGTGGTGATGACGTGTACTACAGCGGCCAATGGGAACACGGCAGGGGCGGTCACGGGGCTTTGGGGTGAGTGGGACCGCGAGAACGGGGAGACGGGCACGGAAACCGCAGGAGTAGTGAAAAACCCGGGGGATGCACGAGGGTACAGAGAACTGGAAAACTAACAAAGAAAAAACCCGTAATTTGAACCCAAACCTAGGATGCAACATTAGATTTGTAGGTACCTTTCTTGAGGGTCACTGCTGTACGAGTGTTTGCAGGACTTGTACACTGGGCAAGCTCTAGGCTGGATGTGTACTCATTAATATCTGGCACACTTACTGTACTCCCAGCACAAATCTACATCCCTTCATCCATCCACATGCAGCCTGAGATGGCCCTCTGGTGTAATCCAAAGCACAGCGATGAAGGCAGAATCAAGAGACTTACTTTAAAACTGCCCCCTATAAAGCAAACTAAATATTAATGTGGACTCAAAAGCTCTGAAATTTTCCTGGCTTCGTTCTTCAGCACCAATATTTTTGCATTTTCCAAGAAAGGCAACAAAGCTCATAAAGGGTCTTAGAGTACAAATCTTATAAAGAGCAGCCAAGGGAGGTGGGGTCCAAAAGGGTCATCAAGTATTGGAACAGGCTTCCAAGGGAAGTGGTTGAGTCATCATTCCTAGAAGTCATCAAAGGATGTGGTACTTTGTGACATAGTTTATTGGAGGACTTGGCAGTGCTGGGTTAACAGGAATAAAGATCCTAGAGGTATTTTTCAATCAAAATGATTTTATCATTCTATGACTTTTAAAGACAGCCAAATTGAATATTATGTTTCACAGTCATTAATGTTAGATTTTCTTTTTTTTTTTTTTGGTCAACTGTATCAGCTTTCCCTCTTTTAAAACTTTTTTAGCATTATCTTGTGAAATCGTGATACAAATCACATAAATCTTATATATCTCACAGCTGTATTTACTATTCTACTTCTGCTATTTACACAATCACTAGTACAAACAGTACATTTTTGTTACTAGTTAAAGATACTAAGTTCAGGCAGCTGTGCTTTTTCTATCATTCTACTAGTATGGTTCGTGTGTTTTCCTTCCAGTGCATTTTGCTCAGTAGTGATTTATATTTTTTACCAAGTAATTGATGAAAATGTTGAACAGAACTGTGTCCAGTACAGTACAAAACTTCGTTGAACAAATGATAGAGAGCAAACAGAGTCATAACTGCCCAGTCTGTCAGGCTACTTGTGTGATTCCTTTCATGATAATTTCAACTCTTTACCAAATCTATAATCTTATGAAGGCTGACAATGAAATCAGATTTGCTTTGCAAGATTTCTATTCCAATAAATCATGTTGACTACTAACAATTATATTCTCACTATTCAATTCATTATAGTTAAGATTTTGTATCTATTTGTCTCCAGTATTGTCCAGAACTTATTACAAGACCTTTCCACAAAATTCCCAGTGCTCGTGTATGAATCTGGTCCTAATTTGCTGGTGTGATTTTTTTAAATAGGTTGTGTTTTGACACTCAAAGTTTGCTAAATAAAAAGATTTGGTGAAAGAGCAGCAAAAGGTCTATGTTTGCAAAAGAAAGTTAGCAGAGGAATGTGCTGCTGACTGATCATTCCAGAGTTTCCTTCTCCTATTAACTGCTAGCTGCTCTGTAGCTCAGAGTGGAAAAAGATTTCAGGACTACTGTAATGCAAAGACCGGTTAGAGATTTGGATCATTTAGAGTATTTCAAGAAACAGACATTTCAACTGTCTACAAATGGCTGTTGTTGTCAATGCCATTTTCTGCATGGATCTAGCTGGGGAACATATAGATCACAATCAATATTTCTTAGAAAATTTTCCATTTATTAAGCTGCTATTAGCAATAAAATCCAGGTGTTATTCTAAATCATAATCACTAATATAAGAATCTAATTGAATCACATGAAAAAATAAATACTAATAAAATTCCCCTGGATATACAATTTAAATACACTGCCAGAACCAGCTGTAACACTGCCAAGTCTTTACCTTAAATCTATATAGACATTCACAGGCACAAGCCACTCTAATGTAGCGCTGTTCTAAGCAATGCCACCACAAGCAATAAAACCAAGCAAAACAGAGAGCTTTTTCATCAAGATCAAAAGTTCTGTTTTTTGAATAGACCACGCGAGGAACATCTCATCAGCAGGAAGTCATGCACCCTAAACAGTTGAAAGATGAAAGCAAGGTTATAGTACATAACGTTATTCTATCAGGAAAATAATCTATAGCCAGATATATGTACAGATTCTAAACTTACAGGGAAAAATAAAAAGCAAGAAACAAACCGTCAGAATAATAACCTTGACTAAGGTTTATGGAGGCTGGAGTAAGTATACTACATCTGCTGACTTTTGCAGAGTATTTAAAATTCTGTCAAAAAAACCCCCCGGTATTGTTGTCAGTCTAGAAGAATCAAATACAACCCTTTTTATTACACATAAGTATTCATGGACAGGCAACATGGACATGCATACCTTGATGATCTTGACTATGTAGGTGGGAAAATATGTATACGAATGAACAAAATCCATGTGAGAATGAGTGTGATAGCTGAAATTAACTCCCCTAAAAAATTTGTAAATAAATATTAGCTTTATCTGCTCTAAAATATCAGACTGAATTTTTGTACTTTTATTAAAGGCATTTTTAATTTATTTGGTATATTTATTAATTTGAAGTTGATATGAAAAGCTTTGATTCAAAACCAGTATAGTGTAACCTAAAATTAACATGATTTTATTGTCTTGCTTGCCATGCATTGGCCATGTGGATACTAAGGAGAGTAGACAAGTAAGTAAGATGGTTGTTATACAGACAGACACTTTTAAAAGAATGAGAGGAGCAAGAGCAAGTACCCAATTTCTCCCCTGCTACTAAAGAGACCACCTGAATGGTGACTTCCAAGTGAACAAGTATACTAATCATCTTGTTGTGTGTCAATCTATTTTGCTATATCTTGTTGTGTTTCTATAAAATATATGATCTTTTATAAATTTTATTTGTGTCCCAGCCTACATTTTTCACTCTTTTTTTGATCCTGTAAAAAACACTTGTTGTTTACACTTGTTTTAAAACTCTACACACAGTCTCTTCTCATACAGGTTACCAAATTTTGCCCTGTTTTTAGAATTGCCACTGCCTACCGGAGTCCAGGCTAGCTCTCTGATGTTCTGGAGCAGTGACAAGAGTGGGGAACTGCCCTGGCTGGGATAAAGCCACGGACAGAACCTTAGAACTTTTGCAGCTCTAACCCTAGAAGAAGTGCTCCAATGCAGCAAGGCAGGGACTGTGCAAAGAAGGCAGAGGAGGCCCTCCACGTCTTCAAGTTCCAACCAGTTTATTGAAGTCGCAGGGATCAGGAAACAGAGAGAGACACAAGCACCTCAGTGCACAGGATTATAAAGCATCACAAAACAGAAGGTGGATACAACAGGACAGCCAATGGGGTCATACTTGAGGTGGAGTTTAGGGGCAGAAACCAACCAGGATAGGGGGAGGAGAAAGGTCTCCATTGGGGATTGGTCCAAATGATGAGTATCATCATTTGGATGTTGGGGAATGTTCCAGAACAAGGGGTGGGGTTGCCTTGACAGGAAGGGAAGAAGGGGCAGGGTTGCCTTGATAGGCAGAGAAGGGTCTGGAACAAGGGGAGGGGACACCTTGACAGACAGCTGGAAGGGAGGGCACAACTTAGGGAGATACCAACTTAGGGAAAACATGGGGGATAACAGAACATATTATTTATCAACTTAATAAAACTTAATAAAATAAACATGAACTGCAACATAGAATACCTTTCCCAAGTGCTTAATTATCTTTCCCAGGTACTAGTCAAACACTGAAGTGTCTTTATTAATGCCCTATAGTAAGTCCGTCTATGAATCATACCTCTCAGGCACTATGTAGAACATTTTATTGTTCGAATATTCTCATGCTACATTGTGCTCCACATGGGTGATGTGAGAACACACGTATCTTGGTGTGATGCAACTAGGCTGAACTTCAGTTACCTCAACACTCCATAACTCAGTTGCGAGCAGTTAATTTTATGCAACTACTCAGCCCTTTTCCATAATGTGCCTGACATTAACTTTCTTACACAATAAAATCCGACCTGAGGAGTTCAGACTTTCTTGCCTTAACACTTGTGTTAAAAACTAATGCACAACTTTGAGACTGAACTTTTACCCTCACTGTATCATTTGACTTATGGAAGAAAGGAAGGAAAAAGTACTGTACTTCCAATTATAGCACTTAGTTGTTTTTTGTTGCAATCAAGCAGACATTAAATGTGATGTGGGTAATATTTAACATCTGGCTGTCGTTTCTTATCTTTATGCATTGTGAAATAAATTAGTGAATGCTTTAGGATATTTCTGCAAATAGCTACATTATTCAAACAGTATCGATGAGAAAATTTTGTCAGTAAGGCTAAAAGAATGGACGATGATTGCAGAACAAACCTAGGACTGAATGACAAAAGAGCTGTTTCTGACAGAAGATCTTTTGACCTCTAGTAGGAAGATAAAACTCCTGCATGTCAAATGACCTTCTAGTTGATCAACATTTTTCACAGAAGCTCATTTAATTTGTATATTTCTGTATTACATGAAGGGGTTTAACTTTTCATCTTCATCTTGCAAACCTGTATAAAATCACTTTTTTTAAACATGGGAACAAGGACTTTAGTGACTGAAACACAAACTTAGGCTTTGCATATGTTGTAGATGAGAAAATGAATTACTGCTCAGTGAACAAATTTGAGCTACATTGAAATACATGCAAATTACCAAGTTACTGCTAGATGGACCAAACCTCAAGACTGTAATGTTATGGTTATAATGTGTGTCTGTGTGTGTACTTAGAGGCCCTCCCAGGCTTGTCAGTTACAACACAGGTATCAGAAGTGCTTATATGGTCTAACACAACCAGGCTTAGTACTTGTATTCTTCCATATGGGCATAGATGAAAGTTGATGTTAGATATGAAAAATGATCTTAAAAATGAGCTAGCAAAATATTTTCATTTCTGCTTTAGACTGGAGACATTTCTGAACACACACATAAATTTTCAGGCCCCTAGTATTTTTGCACTTTTGTTTAGATAGATAAACAGTCTATAAGTAGCATTTTAAAATTTCTGTGCTATTTATTTACTAACTAAATAATTTGCTGCTTTTCAAATTTTAATTTAAATACTAAATGTTGAGCTAGCTGGAATATATTAAAACTCTGGAGAAAAAAGTTAAAAGATATTGTCAAGGTTATACACCAACCTCACTAAGCAGCCTTTTATCAGTATTAGAAAAGAAAACCCATGCAAGGTTAACACTGAAAACTTAATTAGGAGTCCACATGAAGGAAGTTCACATTAAAGACTGATTAGCTTGGTATTGTAAACCAGTTTTCCTAGATACAGCTGAACTTTGTGCCTCCTCAACTTTAGCCTCTCTAAGTCACAAATTGCCTTCTATTCATGTGCCTGACACGAAAGGCTATAGAAATTTTAGTTTTTCAACATCATGAGGATGATAACACCATTTCAGAAAAATTTTCCAGACAGTTTAATGTCCAATACTCCATCCAGTCATGCCAAAATAAGATTACAACTATGTAAATACCAATTTTGCCTATTTCTTGCGCAACATAAAGAAAGCATTGGGATGTGTGTATTTGCTTTCAAGAATCTTCTGTTTCTGGGCTGAAGGATGATATCCATCAACACTGAAGAATTCAGGTAGTGGTATTTTAAAATAATTTTTGGGAACCCTGCTACTTTGAAATGTTATCATTCTATCCTATATCCTGTTATAATAAATTTTAATCATTAAATGAGAGTCATGAGACTTGTTGTTATTGAAGTCACAATATTATCTCTCAGGTATCTGATCACCCTGAAAAATTGTTTATTTTAGGGCATGTTACCCTGTCATTAGGATTAGGTCTTTACTGACTTGCCTAGCAAGAGTGCAAAGATAAAGTCAGAGGAAATAGGTAATTTAAATTTTAATCACAGAAATGTTTTATACGGTTATTAAACACCTCTATTTATAGATTGTGGCCTTTTACGTGTGTGTTTGAACCCTTTTTTTCATTATGAATGAGGTTTTAATCTACCACACAGAACCAGAAAAGAGAATACCTCATATCTAGTCAGGGATGCAGTTGGTCTTTGATTGTATGTGTTCACTTTGTTGATGTAAGGGCTATAGATGAAGAGACGTGGCAGCAGCCAGAGCCCCTGAACCCAGCTGTATCTTAAGGTGCACAGGCCAATGAGAGCTGTGGCAACTGATCATATCAGCTAAACTGTATTCATCTTCTGCTTGACAACATACAAATCCATTTATGCAGAATGTTTATCTAGAATTTTTATATAGCTTTATGAATACAAATTCATTTGTATGCAAAATAAATGAATCGTGTCTAAACAGTCTTGAATATAATAGATTAATAGAAATGTAATCAGTTCATCTTGAAATGACCTCTCATGTGTAATCACAAAATCATTAAAAAGATCCCAGGTAAAAATCTGAAATTCAGAAACTATTTACCTGAAATTGACAGATATTAACATTGACTGATTTCTTTCCAAATACCCATGCAGAAATTAAAATTTAGCTCTTACATTAATTAATTATTCTGAATAATGCTTTTGCTTTAAAATAATGCTGCTATATTTTAGGTGCTTGAGATTTTTACTTCTAGTTGCAATAGTTTGTTCAATGAAAAATCAGTTTACCATGGGGAGCAAAATATCCTGCAGTAATCTCTAACAAAGAGGCACTTAAACCCCTTTTAAAGGGCACAGAAGTCAATTGACTCCTAAAAAAGCCAGTGAACTTTGGATAAGAGCATACAAATAAAATTTTGATCAGCCTAGTCATTATATCCCTTCCAACTGATTCTCCTTGATATTCTACCATCTCAAGTGTGACCACATTTAAATTTTCCATTGTGTCTACAGCATAGAAAATAGGTTATAACAGAAAGGGTGTTGGGCCACAGTGTTTATAAGAGTCTTAAATATTCATCTGTATTCTAAATGGTTAGCTACCTGCAACCTAAATCAGACTTACTGTAATGTGCAAAGTCTCAAGTGTAGAAAATTTTCAGATTTTTACATAATTTGAGTTTTTTTGATAAAATTTCTTTTACACAAATGTGGAGTCCTTTTAGTTCTCCAATTATGCTATACAGAAATCATATTTTGCAGAAAACTACTGTTCTCATATTCCTTGTCATTAGAAAAAGAGTTTGACTTTTGGCAGGGAGGTTATTTTAGTATACTGAAAATCTATGGAATCTACACAAATCTAGCAAATTTACAAAGCCTTGAAAATCAAAATTTCCTTTGCTTAATGAATGTTTACTTAAACTCATTCATACATTTGAAAAAGTTTATTCCCACTTATGGGTTTCACTGCTGGTCTAAGCACAACATTTTATGATCTGGTCTTAAAAATCCGGAATCCAATGGCAGACAAATGTAAAAAAAATGAATGCTCCTACCATGTTTTGTGAGCAGCTGTCATTCTTTCATCAGCATATGAGGAAGAAGAGGCTATTGACTTGAATAACAAGATGACAAGATGCAGGTCAGAAAGCAAATAAACCAATACAAAAGTGGGCAGAGTACTTGGCATGAAAATATAAAACATGTTTCTTAAATGCTGAGAACAGCTGGACACAGGACATAAAGCTGAATGAAGGCAAGTTGATAATAAGTTTCTTGTGGAATGAAGATAGATACTGGGAAGAAATTCAGAAAGACTGAAAACATTGAAAATTAGGAAAGATAAAACCAAGAGTGAATTGAAAGAGAATAGAGATAATGATGATGCATAAAAAGAAAAGATGACAGCATGGCAGCATAACTGGCAATAACTGAGGGGAAGTTTAAAAAAAAAAGACTTTGGAAGATCTAAGGAAAGATGTAGAGATTAAAGAGGAATCTAAATATTAGATTAAGAATATATGGTAGCGATAAAATAAAAAAGGCATTTGGAGGTAAGGTCAGGTAGACACCAGGAGGGAAATAATGGATTTGATTAGGAATGACATCAGAGATTAGTCAGTTATAAAACACTTGTACAGGAGGGATAAAGAGCTAACAACTGAGGTAAAAAAAAATATTAAAAAGGAATGAAAAGTTGATTGTGTAAAGATTATGAGGGAGCAAGTTTTAAAAGAGGAGATACTGATTTTGCATCCATGTAGACTGGAAGGAATAGAAGAAATCATCTATGGGGCTAGAAGGCATATGTAATTTGCCATCAACGGTATCAACAGACACATAGCATGTCTGGTTGAGTCCAGCACTGAATTTAAGTAATTGATAGGGATTGTCTAGTGTACCATATCAGTTAGGTATAAAATTATGGGGATTTTTCTCAAAGAAAGATATTTATGCCAATGTCAAGATGTGGTATGCTGAATAGTTTTGACACTGAAGTGAGTACATTGATAAGGTGACTGACATAATTTGATTAAATATTGGTGTCTATGGCATCTGAGGTGCCATAAGGTATACAGTGGTCCAACAGACAGGACATAGGACCTATGTGAGGCTTGTTCTGACCCTGAAACAGCAACTGAAGACCAATCAAAGTACTCTGGAATGTGTTAAATGGAACCTATCACAAGTCTTTGACATGTACCATATCTCAGCTTGAATACCTAATTTTACTAAGGCAAAAAGCAAGTGTTCAAATAAAGGTAATTAAATCAATTTATGATTTGAACACAGAACCCATTACATATTGTTTTATTATCTTATAGAATAAAAACTAATTCTGTGAAACAACTGAAGGTACTAGTTCTGGGCGCTGCAAGAAAATGGTCTTAAGCAAAGGGCCAAGGGCTAATTATTTTTTATTATTATTTTTAATTTTTTTTTCTTCAGTGGTAATCAGCAAGTATTGAGAAAATACATGGAACAGCCAGGAAAAAAAAAATGGAATTTGAACAGCTGCTGACTGGTGAGTACTAACACTTCCTGGCACCACATGGGGCAGATCTCATGTAAATGTGGCCATGCAAGTAAGACAGACAGGAAATAAAGAGACATGAGTGCCCACTGCACAGACAAGCTGGTTTCTGATATCTCATATTTTTGACTTGACTTGTTTTTGATTTTGTTAAAGATAATGGGGTTTAATTTCATTCTGGATTATTTTATAATGTTACATATACATAAGGCTCCCTTTGACCACTACAATGAGAAAAGCAGCAGGAGTTTTTCTAAGGCCAAGATGGAATGGGGAACAGTATTGTGTAAATTTCACCTTATCTAGCTGGTTGCTTCTGTGACAAAGAAATACACTGTTCTCCTATGCTATCCAAGAACAAAGATGTCACTCCAATATATTGAGCTTGGGCTAGTCCTTTCTTACCACATCAAAAGAAGAAACCCATTTATTTCGTTTTATTGTGAATTGATAAAACATGTTTCCAGGACTTAAGAACTATAGAGAAAAACAAAACAACAAAGTAAACAAAACAACAACAAAAACCCCAAGGAATATAGAGGGTTCAAGAAGGAGCTTTCTGCCAAAAAGAGAGGAACAAGTAACAGTGAGCACATGCTTGATCTAGGCAGACACTACAAGTCTGTCAGGAAGGAGATGTGCATGAACTGCTGAAATACACAGTCTCAAGAAAATGAACTGCTGTAGTTATATTCCATCAAATGTGCTGTTATAAAAATCCTTGAATAACTAAATAAACAAATTTGACTTCAGTCAAAGGTTTCCCTCTTCTCTGAAAAAAAAAAAGTGCATTTATCTCTAAAATTAAATGTTTTAAAACTTAGGCAGGTTTTTTTGTTCTTTAAAAAGCTTTGATCAGAAGCTAACTGGCAACCACCTTTGTAATTGTGAGAAAGTTAAGGGAAGTATGTGAAGAATGTGCCTATAGTTCTCGAGTAGTAAAAGTACTAAGCACACACAGGCTTACAGCATTATTTTTCAGGCTCAGGAGTTCACAATGACCAAAAAGACAATTAATTATGAAACAGGGTTCATTTAAATGAAGAATTTCTCATCCTATTTATCCAAGGCTTGTTGACTTTGAATCTATATCCAGATGTGAAAGATCTTAGCAGTTTCCTACTGCTTGTTGGGATCATGATTAAATGCAACTCATTTTGCAGAAAGGATTCAAATGAGTGTAGCAGCTCAAATTCTTCTCAAGAAAGGACTCAGATCACTTGGTAAGTTGGTTACAAACAAATACTATTTGGTCTAATACAGGGAAAAAATCCTATATCTTCAGTCATAGACTCAAGTGTGCTTAGAACCTGGAGGAAATCATCTTGTAAGCAGCGCCTCTGAACAGGGTTTTGTGGTCTGGGATGGATAATGCCATTCACATAAACAGAAAAGAGACTTCTGAGGAAAAATTTAGATTACTTACTGCTGACTGTGTGCTAGTGTCCTATGAATAGAACATCTAAGACTTTATCTCATGTCAAGACATTAAGGAGAATTGTGATCATGCATGGATCAGGTTGTAGACAAAAACCAGCAGAAAAAATGATAGTGAGAACTGACCACAGAACAAGATCAGAGTGTCTTTGGTTGATGCCAAGATGGTACCTTTTCTTTTATATACCTTTTATATAACTTTCATGTAACCTCAGTATTCTTAGCATACATACTTGTAGTTCCTTAAGTCTGATAACTAAGCATAGTCCTAGTATTTTGTCAGGCCAGGAGACCAAGCATCCTAAAGGCCTCGTAGTAGGAGGCCGGAAAGCCCTACACTATCTTGAGAAGCTAAAGTCCTCTCTAGAACATATCCTGTAAACCAGAGATTTGGCCCATTCATGGGGTAATTCCTCAGATGAGAGAATATCATGCCATTCATCCAGGGCTCCCATTGGGGCATCCTTGTTAGATATGCTAATTCGTAAGGTCTATAAATTGTATATGCAATCTATCGTGTGTGCGCATTGCAGTGCCTCCCACCTTGGTGAAGTGGTGCCCCAATAAGGATTCTTATTAAAATACTGAGGTAAAAACCCCTAATCCCTTAACTGTGTCTGGCTCTCATTTTTTTTTAAGACCAGGAAAAGTCATCAAGGTAACTACAAAAAATTTAACTTAGTATAAGGGTTAAACATGTGATAACATAAGTGCATACACTTTCTAGTACAGCTATAAATGAAAAGTTTTGCTAACAATTACAGAGTAAGAGATGACCCAAATTGCATCCAGAATGAAAAATTATTATAAGTAAAGTGAACTTTATTGACCTATTTAACAAGTTCCTAAATGTGATCCTAAGTGAGATCCTTTGAGCTCTCCTGGACAGCTGCAGGATGCAACCAGTGATCTCCCTCTGAGTAGAACATCTCTCAGAGCCAGCAAACTCTCAAGTTTGCTATACTTGGAGGATCACTGCTGAACGCTAACAGAGAGCCTGGGCTGACACCCCCACTTCTAGAGGTTTAACCCTTCACCTATTGAGAAGATGCAAAGGCATCCAAAAGGAGTACTTCACTGAATTAAGGGGAAATTTTTCACAGGTATAATTTTTCCGTACTCATTTAGGTCTGTGTGCATGTGAGCGTAGATAAGCTATAGCAACAGTACTACGAATGCTGCTCTCTTAGATTCTTATGTATGTTAGAGTTGTAAGTTAAACTTTTCAATGAGTTACTGTTGTGATATGGTGAATGCTTTCAGAATTGTTGTTAATTTTTTAAGGTTAGCATATTGATTAACTATTGTTAAAACCTTTAGGCCTAATTTGTTGGTCAAAGCCACAGTGAACCTTATGCCTCAACAGGAAGGTCGCCCTTATTTCTTTACATCCTTACCCTTTTCTATCCTTACATTTTTCCTGGTCACCATTCACCCCAGCCTCCATGTAATAATTATTGTGTTGATTTTAGTTTTAGATTGATTTATTTGTGATTTTAGGGGATTTTTTTCTCTGTGTGCTATAACCATCTAGTAAGTAGTAGAATGAATGCTGTCAACAAATTTTGTTATGCTTTCATTTTTGTACTAAATCTTCTTTTGCGTCTACCTTTGTTGGGGATTCTTTTAGTGACCTAAACCAGTAATTTAGACTACTTGTGTGGCTCTCCTTCCCATGCCATTTAAACTGCTGCTTCTGTAATCAGAGGCTCCTCTGAGACAATGACATTGGGAATTAATTCTTGATAGTACTATTTAGCATCCAAAGATAAAGTACTGGTGATAGAATGAGAATTGTTTCACCACGCTTTCATAGTGACACAACTGTCATTCTACAACAATTATATTATTTTTATATTCGACTACCTGTACATTTCTGTTTTACAGGATTGATGTTCTGACACAATTAGAGCTGTAGAATCATAGAATCATTGAGGTTGGGAAAGACCTTTAAGATCGTGGAGTCCTACCTTTGACCAAACATCATCATGCAAATTAACCATAGCCCTAGGTGGCATGTCCAGTCTTTTCTTGAATTCCTTCCTGGATGGTGACTTCACCACTTCCTTGGGCAGCTCATTCCAATGCCTGACCACCCTTTCAGTGAAGAAATTCTTCCTGATGTCCAGCCTCAACCTACTGTGGCACAGGTTGAGGCTATGTTCTTTTGTCCTGTCACTGCTTGGCTGGGAGAAGAGGCTGATCTCCACCCCCACTGCAGCTAACTTCTTTAGCTGCAGTCCCACTCCGCCTGCTGGAACAGCCCATTTTTACATGCACATATAAAAGTACACCCCCACATATGCATCCACACCCTGAGCACTGGGGTTCTGCCCTCTGCACCACAGCCCAAGCTCCACAATCAGGCAGGTGCTCAGCTCTGCCACTCCTCAGGGAGCCTTTGTGTAGAAAAAACATTCAGAAAGGAGTTTAATGATGAGACAGGAGATGCTGTGCTGTCCACTGCAGACACTGCTGACACACGGACTGACAGGCCTCTGCTCACCCTCCAACAGTCCCTTTTATCCTCTTTTTCTCTGCTGCTCTGTTTCACTTCTTGCTCTCCAAATCATCTTGATGTCTCCCTTTCTTGCCTTCTGTTCCTTACCCTGAACATTCACAATGACACAGTGCCCCCCTTTCTTACAAAAACCACTGATCTTTTGTACACAGCAGCACCATGACACCACTTGCTTCTTTTTGGCATCTCAGTGTTTGCACCAGCACATTTCACACTCATGTCTCTGCCTTTCCTACTCCTCTCCTTGGTGCCACTCTGTAAGCATCCTGCATGAAGACTGAACACTTGCTGAGTAACTGAAGCCAGCAACATTTCTTCTGTCAGAATTTTATACAGTGTGGTTTTGGAGCTGTTGTATAATCTCAGTAGCAAGGACAAAAGTTTAAAATGACTGTGAGAGAGAGAATTCAACACTGACCTTGCAGAGATGTAGGTGTGATGGATTGGTATATTTCTCTAGGAGACCACTAGCGCTTAGGGAATGTGAGCTTCTGTGGAAAATTGCAAAGCTTACTTCATTGATGGCATCACTGTGCACAATTATTCACTAGAGCTCCCTTATTCTCTGAAGTAATACTTGTGTCCGGTTCAGATTATTTGAGCAACTGTTAGGATTAAAGACCTAAGAGAGTAGTAAACTTCCTTTCTCATGTTGATAGTACTTCTGCAGCAAGGGCTTTTAATTTCAGATTCTTAAGGGGTAGAAAACCATAAATTTTATTATGCCAGTGACTCTTCAGTGTGGAAAAGGAAGTTAAGTACTTAATCAGGAGTAGTTCTTCATTTTCCTTTTTGTGAGTAGAGTTGTTAACAAATAAGCGAATAAACTTAGAATTTCCAAGGGACCCAGAAAAATCCTTACTTGAAATTCCACATATATGATCAATGGCTGATATTTGGGTGTTACCTTTTTTGTCAGTATCTTTACAATGGGCTTTTAAAGGCCTTAATGTTAAACAGCAGGGTAAAAGCTCAGCAAATGCTGATGAACTGTCAAATAAAGCAAACTAATCAGAGCATGAGTATCAAAAATAACATGAAAACTGGGACAAGGTTTTTAACAAGTACCACTTGTACAGCTATCAGATCATTTTTCTTCATAGGCTCTGCACTTCAGTTTGAACATCTTAAATCTGGATACCAGTTATAAATGCAACTGGAGGCTTAACAATTCTGTTAAAGAGGAATGAAGCTGATGAATAGGACTCATCCTCTAAGTACTGCAATCAGACAAATTATTCTATGATGAGGAAACGTCTTTTAAGATTAAAGGAATGAGGAAAAGGAAGGATGTTAAGACTACAGATGTGATGGGTCTTTGTCTATCAGCTAGGAAATGCTGGTGTCATCTGATAAGAGTGCCTAGATTGTAAATAGCACCTTAACAAGCTATATGAGTGTTACAACCATCATGTAAAGATCACATTATAGCAGTGATTGGTTGTGAATGCTAAAGTAGGTTGAAATGTGCTGAGTATCTCTAAAATAGCAGCATCTGCAGCAGAATGCAGTGCCTCTCACTGTTGAGTTTGCTCTATTGCAAATGCTGAGTGAGTAACTGTGGGGAAGAAGTATCCCATATAATAATGTATCTCAGTTTTTACATGTTGTGTTGGAGACGGCAAATCAGATGACACCTCTGTGGGTGAACTTTTGGCATTGGTAAATTTTTGGAGTGAGGAGGGCTTGTTTCTGTGAGGTAGCCTCAGGCACCCTGCTGTGCTCTGCAGAGTGGCATCATATTTTGTAACTCTAACATATATTAGACAAATCATGTCAAAAGAGAAGTATCAACTTCTTCATTTGTTTAAAATGCAATAGCTTTGGGGGTAAGCTTAAAATATGTAGTTCTTCTCCCATAGTTCAGCCCTTTCTGGGGCTGTTACTATGAGTTTGCAAGAATTGGTGATGCAGCTTGTGATTCAAAGAAATGCAGTCAATTAACATGCATTCCTTTGCAAGGTCTGCACTTTCCAAAGGCTTTGTGCTCTACTGCTGTGCTTCCAGTACGTGGCAAATGTATTTCCCTGTATTTCAATGGCTTAAAGCCTAGGTTTTTGCAGTTGTTGGCAGTGATATGCCAATCAACAAAGGGACAAATGCTATCATTACAAGATCTTTAAAAATAAAAGAAAAACCACTATCATTTGAATTTTTTGTTCTGGGAAGACACAACAGAGGAAGTTAGAGGAGACCATAGGGAAATTTATGTTCAATGATTAAAAAAAAGCCCTGCCAAAACCACAACTGTGCTGTACTGCACATGTAGAAGATTATTTCAGGAATTATGTGAGAGTAAAACTTACTTCATTACTTAGCATAAGAAAAGAAACTCAAATCTCAGAAAGCAGCAAAACAAGAAAAGCAGATCATTAATAGCTGAAGCACAGTACAAGATGAAACTGCCTAAAACTGGTAATCCAATACCAAATGCATTTTCTCATGTAATGCAACTGCTAAATAACTTATAAACACTCTCAGTAAATATAAAAAAAATGTATTAAAACATCCCTACCCACAACTCTCAATTCTCAAAGTCACTTAAAAGAACCAGAAGAAATTTTCAGGGGAAGACAATATTGTAAGGATTTTGCCTTAGATCAAAACACACTAATGTCTAACTCTTATTTTCTATGTTAAGTGGAATTTGCTTTGCCTCTAATTTTGATTTTTTAAATTAAAAAAAAAATTCTATTACACAGACTTCTTTTGAATAGAACTGAACAAATGATGAATTATATTTCTCTATTAAAAGCACTGCAGATTAGTTCTCACAAGGATAGGTTCCTTGTGAGAAGCCAGACAAAAAATAGCAAGATCCAATGTCACCTTGGGAAGAAATTAAAAAAAAAAGTTTTTCTTTAGCACCCTTTTATCTCACAATAACCAATGTATAGACTCATAAATTACAACTATACATGAGATATGTACATGATGGACAAGCTGGGACACAGGTTTGCTGAAAAATGCATGGAGTCCCTAGCATGTGTGAGACTGAACATGACCCTTCAGTGAGCTTTGTCAGGGAAGGCGACCAACAGTATCTCAGGATGCATTAAATGAAATGCAGCGTTCCTCATCCAGCAAGTCTAGATACGGCCTGCAGCATTGGGCACCCCAACACAGCTCCAAAGACTTTTCTGCATTTCTCCTCACCCTGCCAAGTAAGAGGACCGGGGTTTTACACAAGTAAAAGGGAGGGGACATAGCTGGGACAGCTGACCCCAACTAACCAGAAGGATATCCCACACTGTGCAGCAACATGATCAGCAGATGGAGCTGGGGGAAGAAGGAGGAAGTGGGGGATGTTCAAAGTGGTGCGGTTTGTCCTCCCAAGCTTCTGTTACATGTTCTGGAGCCCAGATTTACTGGAGATGGCTGAACACCTGCCTAACAATGAGAAGTGGTGAATTAATTCCTTGGTTTTGCTTTGCTTATGTGCATGGCTTTTTCTTCACTTATCAAAATGTCTTTATCTCAATCCAAGAGTTTTCTAGGTTTTTACCTTTTTTATTCTCTCCCGCACTGGGAGAGGAAGTGAGCAAACAGCTATGTGGGGTTGAATTGCCCAATGAATGCAGGATACGAGCTGCCATATAACGAATTCAGAATTCTATTCCTTACCCTAATTTCCCTAATTAGTCTTCATGAGCTTTTTCCCATTAACTAGCTTTTCTTCAATAATTCAGGTTGAAATGATCTATTTTTATTCCATATAAATTAGTACTTTATAAAAGAATGCATGTGAGAAATAGCAAGTTATTTTGTCTACTCAGAAGAGTGTCTGGTCTCAGTCACATTCAAGACCTGAAACTTGCTAAGATTTCTTATCCAGTCCTACAGTTAAAGGACTTTTTTGCCATCAGGTTGAGTCTTCTTTTATTGGGGCTTTACAGTTTCTTTACTGTTTAAACTCTTACTTTCCTATTAATATGAGGCAGAAATGCCAAAACATACAGGTAACAGTAGCCAGGAGAAAGACAAGGGATAACCTGATTCGTTTCCAGAAGTACTTGTGCAGAAAAAAAAATGGACAATGGAGGATATTCATTTTAATAGTTAAACATGTAATGTACTAGTATTTACTGTCTGACAAAGTTTGACTACATTTAAAATTTATAGGCATTTTTTTTGATCATTGTAAGTTACCACCAGAATTAAATACAAAATAATATGGCAGTTTTACTGGATATTTTTTTCCTTCAAATGAAGGATGTTTTTATTTTATTTTTTTCAATATAAAAGTCCTAGTTTAAATAGGATTTAATTATGGAAGTCTAACATTTTGTACTATGGTGAAAGTCTTACAATGAGGGAAGCAATCTGTTTGTTAACTAAATTTTATTCTTCAGCTGTAGTAACTCATTATAGCAAATGCATGTCATTAATTGCGTCGGCTACCTGCCACGACCTCAAGCACTCGAAATGCACTGGCTAGAACTTCCTGTATGAGGCCAGGTAGCCGCCACGTGAGTGTGGGTACTCCAGGGGTTTGGCGTCTGCCTCACTGGTAATGCTGATCACTCCAGCGTGGGTAACTCAGCTTTGGTAGCTTCACACGCTGAGAGGGAGATGAAGGGATGAGAGAAGGACACTTTGCTTGTGAGCCCGAAGAACTTTTATTCCCCCATGTGCGGTCGGAACAAAATCTCTCAGAACGATGCAATGCAAAATGCCGGAGAACAAAGGGTTACAGCAGATTAAATAGGGGGTGGGTGGACAGGGGTGGAAACCTGTCTTGCCCAATGGGGACAAACAAGATAGGGTTTCACAACCAATGGTGACATAACAAAGGTGGGTACAGCGTCCTGGGATGAATAGAAAGGCTAAGGTGGGGTGATTGATACATGACTTTCATGAAGAAGCTGGGAGTGGTTACAAGATTGACACCTGACAGGGAGTGAACAAACCTTGACTGACATAACCAAATAAGGAGAAAACCAGGAGGAGTGAGAAGATTGACAGGTAGCTGTGGATCTGAGTGGCAGGAAATCTCAGGGTGAACAACTTGGAGCAAACCACTGTGAGGGAAAAATAGGGGTGTACAAGGAATGTACCTACCTAGCAACAATTAAACTGACTAAACCAACACAAACCACAACAATTAATGATGTTCAAGAGGTCTGTGAACTATTGTCTTTTAAACACAAAACAAACTTTCACTTTTACAAATACTTGTCATAGTGAAAAAGGGCCTTAGCATGTACCCTTCTTCAAACTCCTTCAGGCAGGTTTAGCAAGACAGCTGCATTCTTTGCAGTCAAGGGAAAAATCCCTGTCAAGTTAATAAAGTAAAGCATTTGCTTTTTCCCCCATGTTATCTATAAATTTCAGGTTTCATTAATGTACTTATAAACAGCATCAAGCAGTCCCTGTCTCCGTATGCTGAATGAAGAGCTTCACCAAAGTAGCAGTTTCAATTGCCATAAAAGATAAGTTGCATAAAGAAAGGCTACCTGAGCAGAGTGTTTTGAACAGTTGTCAGTTCAGTCAAACTGGTCAGAGAAATCCATTTCCTGAACCACTAATTACTACATGTTCTAAAAAAATTCTTGTCCCCACAACCTTTTCAGCTCCTCTCTGGAAGGAGCTGCCTGTCCACAGCCTTCTCATTTTCTGAGGTCAGCACTGCAAATGTCTTCTGGTCTTGTCAAAAACATAAGACCTCTGGTTTTAACACATTAAACACAAATTTTTGACCCAGTAGCTTTTGTTATTTCTGTACACAGGTCTGATAGAATCAGTCTGTTCTGGTTTTCTCTTTGGATGTTTGGTTGGTTCTGATTTTTTTTCTTTTTTAAATAGAAAGCACTGGAGAAATAGATCAAGTAGGTTGATAAGTGGGTGATTTGTTTTTAATAACGTGTTCATTGGTTTTTATACCTTAGTCAGTTATTCCTCTCACTCCTTCTTCTAATTGCCCTGCTTATTTTTTTCTTCTGCCACTCCCTTCAAAGAAACAACCAATAACTCTAAAATAGAAAGGATATTTCAGTTGGATTTGAGTTTCCTCTTTATTTTAATTATATTAAACAATTCTATTCAGAGAGGAAAAGCATATATTGCAATTAAAAGAAAGATAAACAAATTTTATTGGAACTATAAAGTTGATCTTACAGCCTGCTCCAAAATAGGGAAAGTCTTCAGACAAATACCAGGCAACAGTCAGTGTATTTCAAATACACTGCATAGACAGTAGACTGCCATTGCTATAGAGATAACTGTAGAGGTTCCAAAGTATGCAATCCAAATGATACAAAGAACTAAAACACAAAACACCATAATATTGATCAATAAAAAATGCTAAAGAAAAGAAATTGTAGACATAAAAATGACTGGATAGAAAATGAAAAATGAAAAATGAAAATAAAATTAAACTGAAGGAAAATATAAGCAGGCAAACACTGAATTTAAAATAGATTTAATACTGCTGTTATTGTTGAAGATCTAATGTTCAGTAACGATGTACATTTGGTGCAGAAATAGGAATGTGAGGATGTTTGGATTCCATTCCTACTCTAAGTGCCACTTGCAAATCCCATAAAATATCATGATCAGTTCTGATAAAAAGTAAAGAAGAAACAGGAAAAGGGAGATATATCCAAAAACTTAAGAGATTTGCAGGTGCATGGTACACCTTGCTCATTTTGATGAGTGATTCTATAGCCCAACTTTAGACGCATTTATGATCAATGTTTAAAATTGCTAGTGGTGTTTCAATTAAATCTCTATGTTAAACAAAAAGCATTTTCCTGTGCATAATGGGCACTTTGTTTTTAATGAAAAATGGTATCTTTGTCTTGCAGCAAGTACTGCTATTATCTCCCATTGTTTGCACCATTATCACAGTGAAATTAAATATAGAGATATGAAAAATGAACATGCTGCTTATGCGTGGAAATTTAATTCAGCAAGGTGTTCTTAATGCTTTGAAACAGCTTTATGAGAACCTGCAAGGTTTTCTGTCTTTTCGTGTGTTGCTTTGTTTGGTTTGTTTCACGTGGTTAGTTATTTGGTTTTGTCTTGATTGAATCTGAGTTTTAAAATAACCATACAAAATGGGGCTTTTTTGGGTAAAGCCCTCTGGATGAGATCCCTCCAGCATGTTGATGCCACCAGACAGCTTGATGTTGCTGGCAAATTTACTGTCCCACTGTCCATGTTGCTGAGTAAGATGATCATGGAGGGTTTCACAGATATGTTGGAGAAATTGGGATGCTGATATGTCTCAGTAGCCTAGGACAACCCGTTAATCTTCATGGCTGGCTTTGAGATATCAAGAAACAAGACTCCTTATCTTTAGGATATGAGATATCCTTCTCCTCCTTGCAATGAGTTGGGGTCCTTTAAGCATATTTACTTAATTCTGCCTATGCTGTTTGCAAATTAAATTATATGCATCTTAAGAAAGTTAATAAAATTTTGTGTTTTTAAGAAAGTTTATGCAATTTCATGCTATAAAGACTAATTAAATACAATGGTTAGGGAATAAGATTTTCCAAGCATATGTTAAAACCAGAAAGAAGTTAAAAACTAAACACAGTAAATAGTAATGATAATTATGACAGTAATAATAGTAATCTTTTGCCCTAGGAAGCTCACACATCTCACATTTTATCAAATATATGCCCACGTTTAATATGGCCACTTTATTCCTATTGTTTTAATATTTATCCAGCTTTCCTTATCTAAGAGTCATAGCATATAGCTTTTAATAACTCACTGAAGTAGAAATAAGAAGTATTGTTCAGATAACAGAAGGGGATACAACAGTGTAGCTGGCAGAAAAGAGTGAATTCATAAGCTTATTCACAGTACAAGACAGCAAGATAATAAATTATATGTACAAGAAAAAAATGCAGGCACAGACACTTCGCTAGTAGAAATTGTAAACAGCTCTCCACTTCTTTTTTGTTTGTTTGGTTTTGTTTTATTTTGGTTTATTTTTTGTTAGTTTTTTTTTTTTTAATACAGGCAAGTGGATAAATTATTCAAAATATGCTGGGTTTGTGAGCCTTTTACAATCTTGACTGCTTTATAGTTGTCAAACTATTTTACCTTCATATCTTTTCCATTATTTTCCATTATTATGTTTCTAAAACTTTACAAATGTGTGAATATGTGTTGTCTAAGCTCTTCTTTATTTTTTTTCTGGAGCATACATACACTTTTGGAACATACACACACTGGTAAGATGTCTTTCTTTACACAGCTAATTCCTCTTATAGGATCACCACTCCAGGAATTGCCTTTTTAGTTGTTTTGCTTTTTTTTTTTTTTTTTTTTTAATTCTGTAAAGACTAGCCAGAAGCAAGAATTTGGACCATTTTTTAGCACTTTTAATTGGAGGTTTTCTATCAAATGGGGTAATGGCCTCATTTTCTATTTCCATCCTTCTTGTGCTTCCATGTAGAAAGACGAATCAATGCTGAAAAAATGGGAAATGAGAAAATAAAAACTATTGCTTATCAACTTAAAATGCACTATAAACTCATATGTCAGAAATATTGAGAAATATAGGCCGAGTTTGCTAAAAATTGGGGTGGGGGAAACGTTCACAGGCATTGTAAAGGACATATGCACTCCTATTGAGGTTCAGAATGCAAAAACCTGGAGAGTACAGGAAGTGTGTAGAGCAGGACTGTTGGGTTCAATTTTAGGCATTCTCAGCAAGAAATATGTTGAGGAAAAAAGTACCATTTTGAGAGGCAATGTCAGTCTCTGAGAGAGTCTTAAATGTTGGAGTGGTAACATCTGCATGAAACTACCATGAAATTGACTAGGGGCAGACTCCAGCACTGAATTCCTTTGTGGCACTAATTTATTTGTCACTTTTCCAAATATATAAGACTTACTCACTATATATATTAGAATACAGTTTGTTATTAGATGAGACTATTGATATATATTTATATATATCCAGTCGACCTATTAATTTCTGGTTTGCACAAAACTGTGGATATTGTTGTTCCTTTGGGGCTTCCAGGCTGCAGGTTTATCTTAAAACCAGACAGTACTGATGGTATAATGAGAAGGAGGAAAAGAACATTAGCTTTAAAATCTTTCAGGGGAAGCCAAATTAACATCCAATTTCTGCTTATGCAAGGGGAAAACTACGTATATCAAGTCAGACACATTTACCTTTTTGTCTTCTATTATTTGAGTGAGAAAGGAATTCAGTTATGTTTCCTGTGACTGAAGCATTAGTTCTCTATGCTACTTTTCATAAGCTAAAGTAAAAAAAAAAAATTCATTGTAGGGTGACACAATGCAAGGGATTTGAAGGAGATGGGTTAGCAACATAAGGAGCAGGGTGAGGTATAACTGCTTGTGCCCTGAGGTAAGTTAAGGAAATGAGAATCTGAGAATCTGGCAACAAGTCAGAACAGCAGGCTAGCTCAGTAAATAGCAAGTCACCCTGCTAAATAAAAAACAAATTAGGAATAGTGAATGGAGGTCTCTGTGGAAGGGGGAAAAACAGGTAGTCAGTCTCAATGTTTCATTCCAGAGGAAGACACTGTAGGTTGTTTTAGATGAGGTTGTACTCTGCGAGTCAGATGTCACCTAGTCTTACACCTACCTAGAGTGTTCTTTTACTGCTTTATTGAAATTATTCTTTGATAAATAACCTTTCAAATAATAATTAAGAGGCATAAATTTTAGTTACCACAGTAAATTCTATTTTAATTTTTTCTGTCCATGGGTAGTTGTTGAGAAATTTGCTCAAGGTTATGTCCGCTCAGGTGTTTATTAATTCCAAGGATGAAGACTCCAAGGTGTCCTGGGTGACCCGTTCTAGTGTTTCATCACCCTCATAGTTAAAAAAACCCAAACCAAACCAACCAAAAGCAACCCAACAAAGAACACCCACCCACACAAGGCCAAAACATAGCAAACTTTCACTTTTTTTTAAAAGTGCAAAATCTGTGACGTTGAATTCCTGGAAAAAACAATGGAGAAGTAGAAGGAGCTCTGTGGCAAAATTGGAAGAGCATTGCCATTAAATAGGATGGTAAAATCAGGAAGGAATAAAAGGCTATTTCAGAACCTAAATACCATTTTTCTTACTGTCTTGAAGATTCCTCTGACTAAAAACTCAACTCACTGTGAGCTACAGACAGAAAATCAAGAAATAGAAACAGTCAAAAAGACCTTGGAATAGAAATGAAAGCCAAAATAGAAGGACACATCTCAAATGTACGTGGTGAGATTCTGAAATAATTTGTGGTTTTTGTTCCAATGTCTGTTTCAGAAACATGGCAATATATACCTAGAACAATATTCCCTCCTCTGTTAGACTTTTCTTTAAAAAATAGATTCCTGAAGTTTATTTCCTGCCTGACTCATTCTGCTGTTACTAAAAACATCTTGGCAAGCAAATTAAGAATGGTTTGTAAATTTTGCACGTGTATGTACAAATCAATGAAAATATCAAGGTACTTCATTGGTTTTCACATATCACACACCTTCATCAGTATGGCAATAGTGTCTCTTCTCCGTGGAGTCTGAGAATATAATGAAAAAATAGTTATTTCACTGATGCAATTTAAATCAATTTTCTGAATGCAAATTAAAATTCAAAATACGTTAAAATATCTTCTTCTGTTTATTTTTTCTTTTTTTCTGAGTGTGGTTAGATTTATAGAAGAGAATTCTATTCACTGTATAGGTTTTATTCAGGTTCAATCTCTGTTTTTATCATAATTCAGAATCAGAGTCATGTAAGAGTATACTTATCACTAGCTATATAGTTTGATAGAAGTGGAGAAAGTTGTAGAATTTTGTGCAACTTCTCCGTATTCAGTTACATATCCCCACCTGCACTCTTAAGTAAATGCTAACCCAATTATATCTTTGACTAAATTAAAACTGACTGATGAGCTCAAAAATGATACTAAGTATATGTGACTCTTACTTGATTTTTAAAATGTACCAGAGAAAATTAGATGCTTCTTTCCATTTTTAACCTTAAAAAAATGCATAAATAAATTCCACAAAAGGAATACTAATTTCCTGCAGTTCATCTTAAGCAGAATGTTAGTTAAGTACATAGAAATTTCCTAAAATGTGCATGCTGGGAAAAAACCTACATCATCTTAAATATATTAGGCTGGCTCTTTGCCTGTACTTTCAAATTACTCTTGATTTTCTATCTAGCTGCACAGGGTAGGATTTCCCAAAGCTTGCAAAGAAGAATAACATTTTGGGCAAGATGGATTAGAGATGAAGTGTCAAAAAAGCAATAGATGCTGATAAATTTGCAAAATTTAACAAGTAACATTGGGCTGTTATTCGAGATGAACAATGGAACAGTGATTGCACTGGTTAAGTTATGCATATGGTATTCATTTAAAACACTGCAGTTCATTTCATTTGCACTTATTTTGTTGAAAAAAATGGGATCTGAGGATCTGGTTCCTCATATTTAAGGTTAATATGGATGAAATTATTTATGTTTGATATTTAATTGGTGTACTCCTCATATTTCACTTGGCACTTGGTGTTTGTGATGAAGTTCTAAAAATAACTCATGGTTCAAGAGAGGAAATAAAAAGAATAATATGTTGGAGGGAAAGAGAAGAATAAATGCATAGTCTCACAAATGTTACCACAAATTGTGGGACAAGTACTGGAACAGTCATACACACGTTAAAAAATAAACAAAAAAAACAAAATCAGCAAAACAAACAAAAACAAACCAGAAAATAAACTGAGCAAACAAAAAACCAAAAATACACACACAAAAAAAAAAAACACCCCAAAATTTTTTTACAAACACAGGTGATTTGTAAAGCATAAGTTAAATAAGCCCAAGTTAGTTGGGGTCTAGTTCACTCTGCTTTGGAAATTTACAAGATTATCCTAATTTTTTAAAAGTTTTTCCCAAGGATGTTTTGCAATCTCAGTGTATATATAAAAAGTAGTTGGGAACAATACAGCATTGTCTAAATTCAGGCTGTTCCATCCTTCTCTCAGTAGGGACTACAAGAAGCTTAAAGCAACATGATTAAGAATTCATTTATTTTACGGTTCAAAGGGAGCTGAAATGATTAAGCTCCTTTATCATGTTTCTGTTCCTATGTATATTTTAAGAATACTTCTGCTAAGGAAAAACAACAACAGCAAAACAAAAGAGAAGCAAACTCCTCTTCAAAGTGTGGCAAATATTTACTTACCTACTGTATACATATGTTTCCATTTGATAAATACTGCTTAAACCAAGAGAAATCGTAGGCTGCAGAAATGTCTCTGTGCGGCACAGGAGAGAGAGTCTGCAAAGGCAGTTTTCAAGTCCTTATCTGCAAAGAGAAAGAGATTATTGCCTTAACCTTTGTTATCAGTATGAGACCTACTTTAATGCTCGTAAGGCTCTGAAGGACTTCTGTAGTGTTGAAAGGCTGAGCTGGATGGGTTGTGTCTGACTGCCAGCGTCTGGCTCTCCAGCAGGGAAGCTTGTGCTGGGGCAGCAGGTGCCCGAGAGCAGCGGCACACTGCTGCCCTCAGTGCAGGCTCAAAAGATGTTGTCTTGCCTATGGCAATTCGCATTCAGAAGGCACAGCTAACACCAACATATGAAACTCATGTACAGATAAAATTACCGGCCATCGATCTCTTCTTCTTCATCCAAAAATTGTCATAATATTGTCGCACTATGACACAAAATAACTCATGCACACCTCTAAGATTCAAAGAGCAAAAGGAAGCAAGTTTTATTTCTGACTTCACAATATATAAAATTCTAAAAGTGACAGTGGATTTGAGGACGAAATTGCCCCCTCTCCAACCACACTGGTCAAACTAACAGTCTATCAATTCTCTCCTCTCACAAATAAGAATGCAAAACAATCATTATTTACATGATAGTGTGTGTGAAACTCTAGTAGAAATATGTAAACATCAGAAAGTATAGAAAACTTTTAAAGGAACTTTAAAACTTTTAAAAGAACAGGGCGACATACTATAAAGAAGAGAAACCTAGGTTCCCCTGCCCTGACTCCTGAAGCCTGGCTGTGATGACTTACCCACTAAAGGGTTCACCAACAATCAGTCTGGCTTTGCAGAAAGGAGTGAGCTATTTAGGCTTGGCTTGAAGCATGTTATTTTATTTTATTCTAAATAAACCACCACATAATAGCATAGCAAATAAAAAATAAAGAGAGCGCACCCCATTTTTCCACTTTTGTTTGTACAGATGACACAATTTCTTTTCTGTCATTATACCCATGCTTATGAGATTTTACTCAGAATTTCTTTGCATGTTCTGAAGACTGTCTTCAATACAGTTAGGCTCCAGCCTTGCCCTATTCCACATGTAACATTAACATATACTAACTAACAAGGTTGGAGATCTATTTAATGCCCAAATAATTTGGGATTAACTCTCCATTTTTAAACAATGATTCAAAGGTTATTTATAAGTGCCAAATTCCAAAGTCTAGGAAGAAGGCAGAAACAAGGACAAAATTTGGTGTTTTATAAAAGTGATCATTCATAAAATGTAATTTCTCACTTATCTTTTCCTACTGCTTTCTCTGTCACATACTTCCGTTCATTTTAACCAATGAACTGAATGCTACTGCTATGAGATCAGTAAATACATATTTCCTAGGCCTTGTATTTTAAGAACACAGTACATCTTACTTTGGGAAAATGATACAAGACTTGTCTATGTGAATGCCTGATCTGAAGAATCAGCAGTACTACATGTTCAGAAATACTAGCTAAAATATTTTTCCTTTTTCAGGGCTTTCCATATGGTGAAAATATAAATTAGCTCTTAAAAGTTTTCATGACATGCAGAGATAAAAGCCAGCCCATAAAAAAAAGAGAGTTAGGAAATTAGGATCAGAAATTAGAAATTTCAATGAGAAAAGGAGCAAATCATCTCACACCTGTGAACCTTTTGTGTCTTCCAATATATCTTTTGTTCTAGCCTAATTCACATAAAAAATGTATAATACTTTCATAGACCTTATCTTTGTATCTTATTACAGGTAGAAAATTTAAAGGTATGAGTAAACATTTTTTTATTTTCTGTATCTTTGAATATAAGCCCTTTCTTTACATTTTCTTCCTCTGATGTGAGAGAGTAGGCAGATGTGATACACATGCTTCTTGAAATGTAATATCTTCATGCACTTTACTGAATTCACCACTCATAAAATACAGAATGGAGCAGTCTTCAAATCTTAAAAAAACTCAAGAAGTTGTTTTTAGTACCATTTGTCTAACTCTATTAAGACAGATTGTGAATATAAGTGGTATATTTCTGCAGTCAATCGGGAAACATCTGGGGTGAGGATACAAAAACTCACACCACAGCCTTACATCAGCTGCCATCTATGTCACTACGCACTAATCCATCTGTTCACACAAAAGTGCCTCACATGCCTTGTGATGTGATTCCTCATATCCTTCCTGGTTTTCTACTTAGTCTTTCAAGTTTCTTGTTTATGTTCTATGTTATTTCAAGAGGCATAAAATAAAAATATATATTGTGAGTGGGAAATGAAAGAAGAAAATTAATTGAAGACATTTATTTTTTATATGCAGATGTGCCTTTTGACAACATTGGAAAGAGGCTATGAGCATACAAAACCCTGTTATCTCAGTGATTCATACCCATGACCCAAGGTACACTGTGGGAGATAGTGGAAGACATAGACAAACCATTTTGGATGGAACACTGAGAATTAAGAAATGCTTAAAAAGAAACACTTTATACTTTTTGATCAAAAGGCAAAAACAGTTACATTTGGCATGTGGCCTAGACTTGGTAATGTATTTGCCACCTCTGTTTATGTCCCACTCTGGTCAAAATCTCAGTGGTATCTAGATTCCTTTTTTCTTTAAGGGAAAATTAGTTTATAGGGGTTTTTACTCAAAACAGCCTAAATCTGCAAACTAGCAGCATTCAGATTTGAAACTACTTGGTACATTTTTCCCCAAGGTACTTATATCTACTTGTCTCAGTACCTCAGAATCGACCCTTTCTATGCTTCCCTGCAGATATATGCATCATCAATTCTCTTGGCTCCCTTTCAACAAACTTGGGATATTTAAAAAAATACAGAAACTATTAAAGAATAAATGAAGGAAGATATAGGAACATGAATCATTTATAATAGTAGATAAGAACCTATTTTTATTTACTATTAACTGTATTTGTCTAAAAAAGATTTTTTTTTCTGAATACTGACTTATAGTCATCATTATTGCTCCTTTACATATGGGAACATTTGTACTTTAATATGCTTTAGTCAAATTACATTCATAAATTTTCTAAGGGACTAAACTTTATAGTAGTGAGACAGAGTAAGCCTGTTTTGATGCATTCTAGATTCCTTTTGTACTCCCACCAATATACATCAATAACTGATCAAATATCTCTTGAACTATGCAAAAAATTCTTATTAAGTTCTGTGTATTGACTTGGCAAAGTATTGAAACCTTAATGTGCCTGAAAAACTTAATGACTAACTCATGAACCAACTTGCAGAAATTTGCATTTCTCTTGGGTTTTTTTTGTGGTTTTTTGGGGGTTTATTGGTGTTTGGGGTTTTTTTTTTTGTATTTATGAAAAAAATTAGTTACTTGACAGTAAAAGGAAGAGTATTAATATCTTCCTCAGATTTCCCAGCCAGTGAAGCCATGTAGAAGTCTCATGCTATTGGCAATATTTTTCAAAACTCTTGGACTGTGTAATTCCCAAGATCATTCATAGGAAAATAAATGTATTTAAAGCATGCATTTAAAAATTGACAATACTGGTGTGGTTTTAGTTATTGCTTATTATTGAAAAAACTCTCCTTCCAGATATTTCTTTTATGTAAAGCTATAGATATAGATATGGATACATATTAATGTAGAAAGAGAAAGGAGCTATTGAATGAATGTGGAGTAAAATTATGATTATAAAATTCTAATTGTATGACTCATTTCAAATCAGAAAATACAAAGTTTTCTCAGGACATCACTTATAGATGGGGTTTAATAGAAAAGGAATTACAATCTACTACACCTGTCACACCATGTAAATTTCATTCCACCTTTTTTCAAAAATACCATGTTCAATATGCACATCAGAAAAAACAAATCATGAATGAACAATTTGCTCTTGCACTAAAAAGAGCACCTCTGAATAAAAATTACCTAGGTATGTACTGCTTTTCTTTTCTCATTTTTATTGCTTTTTGTCTGTTCACTTGTTGCTCTCCTTTTTTACTTTATTTCCTCTACATTAATATGTCCTTTTAGCTTTCATTTGCAACAAAGACAGCTAGTTCATTATGACTGTGAAGAAAGATCATCTCCTCATGTTTACATCTAGAACTACACCTAGGGGAATTTCAGTTTTTAGCTAAATTGCTAAGTATATCAAAGGTTAGGCAAAGTGATCTCCCTTTTTGCAGAGTTCAATAAAAAGAAAATGGTGATTTGCTAAAGCAAATGAGGGAAAATTAGTGTGATTATTCTGCATGGAAGAATAACTTTTTTAAAATACTGATGTCTGCAAGTGGTAAATCATGTCTACATCCCTTATTTACCACATGGAGAGAGTTTAGATCTAGAGGTAGAAAGGGATTTGTGTTCCATGTTAGTGGATCCACACTGTGCATCCTTGTCCTCTGTGATAACCTCTGTGACTTTATGACAAAATTACTGCTTTTGTGTGCACTTTTCTGAAATTTCTGAAGTAATGTGAAGCTTAGCTGATAGACCACTACTAGCTTATTGCATATGACACAAAATGAGAGTCTACTTTGCATGCTCTGGAATGTAGGATGCTTGTGTCTATTTGAAGGCTATGTCTCTCTGCTGAAAGACAGATAGGTGATGAGATGAGAAAGCACTACTTGCTGCAGTCTCTTAGTGGTCATTTGTCCCTGGCTATAGGCTGCCTTTGGGCATCACCCAGCCAGGAGCTATCTGACCGCATTGGTGCATCTCAGACCACACAGGCTAATCCGGAATAAACTGGATAACAAAAGTAATATTTTCTTCTTTATAGCATTTTTTTGACAGAAGATGATGAAAACCATGGTACTGCTGACTGACTTGAGGCTTTGTGATTAATGAATACATGTGACTTGTTCTGAAAAATTAATAAAGAAAACAGTGAAAAGTTGAAAGAATAACCCCTCCAGTAAGGATACTGCAGGAGCTAGAAGAAATTATTAATGGCTCAAAAGAACTAATATATGGGGGCCAGGGCAGGGCAAGTTCTGCATAGGAGGGGCAGAGCACCACTTCACATCCCACCCACTGGAACCTCTGGTCCAGCCTCAAAGTTGCTACCAAGAAGCAAGTAGCACAACTAAAATCCTAGCTGGGGGGAGACCAGAGCAAGACATCGATGAGACATCAGTCTCACCTACTCCATAGCCTCAGACCTCACAGCAGCTAAGACCACGCTGGATCCAGGGTTGTAACTATTGATCTTTCTCTCTCCTTTCTCTCTCCTTCTTCTCCTAATTTCTTTTCTTCAAAAGCTGGATAACTTAAAGTTGGATTGGTTAGAGTTTGCCAAGCCATTGCTTTGTGAAGTGCCTTACTGTGACTGGATGATGCTTTAAAATATGCAAAGTACCTTATTCTCTAAAGTTTGCAAGAAAAAATTGCTGTTCAACCTCCTAAGAAGTTTTTTGTTTTCTCCTATTCACTGCTGAGGGAACTGCAGTACCTAAGCCTCTTTAAAACACGTGTTGAGTGACCTTGGGGTGTAACACATACCAAACATTATTTAAAGTGCTTTGTAAAAGCTACAGCCCAAGTACCAGACACTGCATACTATGACCAATCTGTCAGGTGCAGATGTGACATTTCTGTAAGTTGTAGGAGTGTCCTGTTCACCTGGGTCTACTTTCTTGCAGTTTGAACTGGTAGGTCTGGGCTTTGATTTGGGCATATATTTGTGAGTTTTTGGAACGGGACTCACTACCTATCCAATATACCTGTCATGTCAAGCAAATTTCAGGTCATATGTCAATGCACAATGTGGTTGCTGCAAAAAAATCCTGTATGGCACTGTGGGAATGTGCCATCCCCAGAGCTGCACTGGGTTGGGCTTCCAGGAGAACCTGAGAACAGAGGAATGATGGTGCAGTGTTGACAACAGCAAGGATACAGGTGTTGCAGCCAATATAACACTGTTGGCCTACTGTTATGACAATATTTACTCTCCAGTTCTATTACACCAAGCCAGCTAGGATCATTTAGACTGGAAAAGATCTTAAAAATCATTGAGTCCAACCATTAACCTGGTACTGCCAAGTCCAGTACTAACCATGTCCCAAGTATCACATCTACACGTCTTTTAAATAGCTGCCCTGGGCAACCTGTCCCAGTGCTTGACAACCCTCTCAAGGAAGACATTTTTCCTAATACTCAATCTGACATCCCCTGCTCCTTCTGGGCCCTTTGAGTGAAAGCCAGTGGTAGATTTATGACTCTTGGGACTGAGTCTGATACTAGCAAACAATCTAACCCTATTGGCATTTAATGATTTTGTGGTTTTTTTTCCCTTCATTGCATTCTGTCAATGCATTAATATATAATGCTAAACCATATTGTCAAGAAAGGCTGATGGCAGTAATTAATCTATGGTTTACTTTGCACTGAGGTTTTTTCTATATTCTTGCTCCCAGAAACACTATTGTATCTAAGGGTAGGATCCATCTTTTACTCAATAACTCATCTCCCTCTTGTTCTTTAGTGCTAAAGTGCAAGATTATGTTTCAAATAATTTAGTTTTGTATGGCTTTGTACTCAAGCATTCATGAGGCAGAAGCCTGTTTATGTGAGAACTTCATCTGATGTACATTGAATTTGGAGGTTTTGCTAATGCTGACTTGATTAGCATGCAAATAGCTTTTGATGTCTCTGCTCAAATTAACATTCCTATCACCTTATCCCTCAAGATAACTGTTTCTCCTGGCTAAATATCAAAACTGGATGTCAGTATTTCCCAAGATCCTAAATTTAAAAAGACAGAGCCCATATTTACCAATAATTTCTCAATTTCTAAAGTGAATCCCCAGCAGATGAAGCTCCATCTGGCATAGTTATTAACTACATTTTGCCTGCTCTATAATCACAGTGCAATTCCACTGCTCCTTAGAGAGGATTGCATTTCTTCATTGATACATGTCCACCATAAAGGAATGGGTGATGCCAGTACAACTCAGTTTTTTCTCCTTTTTCTTCTGTAAGTTTCTTTCCCTTCAGTAAAACTCAAATGTGAGGGCAGCAAATATTGCCAAATGCAAATTTTCTGGAAGAGAGATATTTTAAATTTCATTTCACTTTACCCCTTTTTTCTCTCTCACTCCTAAAAAAGAATGAACCTGAAAACAAAATGCCTGCCATACCCTTCACAGCTCAGGCTTTTTGCAACCACTACAGCTTATTTCTCCCTCTTACCTGTCTCCAGTATAGCAGCCCATGTTCTTTCTAGACAGCCTACAAGGGTATTTTATTTCCATGAGTACCATCTCCCCTCTGATGCTGCAGCTCCTCCTGCTGACCGCAGCCTCTTTTCTCTCCTAGCACTGTAGAATTTCTCTGCCAGGTACAAAGGCAGCTGGCCCTTGGTATTCAAACCTGATGAATGGTACTTTCAACAACTGACCATTACAGCCAATATTGTTGCTTTTATCACAAGAAATAGAATGCATCAATCTGTATTTGTTATCACTAGAGGAGAGAAATAAGAATAGCTATAGTCATTTTATATAGGTTATTTCAGTATATTGGTAAGATGGGCAGCATATTTTTATATTCTATGACTCTTGATAGTACCTTTTTAATAACCTAGGTCAAATTACTAATTTCTCTGATTTTTGTACTCTTTTTGTATGCACTTTCTCCAGAAAGAAATAGGCAAAGGTCCTTTAAATATAACACTTTTGATACACATCTTTTTAATGGGGTAATATTTCATTTGGAAACATTTAGCTCCTTCTTCCAAGGCTTTCAGCTCATGTTCATCAGATCAATAGGAGTGGTCATGATCATAAACAATGTATAAAGCACATTCCTACACCACCATGTCTGAAGCACTGTGTCAATGTACTGAAGCTGTTTAACTACCTACTCCAGTTTCAGTGATTTTAAAGTGACTACACATTTGTTATTTGAGTGTTTAGTGAGCTTTTAGTGTGAACTTATTACCCCAGTTTTGGCTGAAATATAGTTAATTTTCTTCTTAGTAGCTGATAAATGGCTGTGTTTTAAATTTAGTATGAAAACAATGTTGATAACACACTGGTGTTTTAGTTTTTGCTGAGCAATGCCTGTCCTAAGTCAAGGACTTGTCAGTGTCTCATGCTCTGCCAGTCCAGATCTGCACAAAGAAGCTGAGAGGGAGCATTGCCATGACAGCTGACTTGAACTGGCCAAAGGGATACTTCATGCTATAGAACTTCATGCTCAATGTATAAACTAGGGAGATTGGGCCAGAAAGGGCCAATAGCGGCTACAGGGTGGGCTGGGCATTGGTCAGTGTGTGGTGAGCAATTGTATTCTGCATCACTTTTCTGTCTTGAGTTATATTTCCCTCTCTCCCTCTCATTCATTGCAATTACTGTTATTAAAATTGGTATTTATTATTTCTATTTTATTTTAATTTAGTTCAATTATCCATCCATTCTTACCTCAACCCATAGGTGTCATTTTTTGTGATTCTCCCCTCCCTCCCACCAGGGAGGAGGGGGAGTGAGCAAGCAGATTCATGGCACTTAGTTGCTGGCTAGGGTTCAGCCACAACAGCTATCATAGATATGTCTAAACTATCCTTCCATTATAATCATCTTAGAGTTGTAACTGTATCAGAGATCTAAGCAAGAATTTAAGGATACGAAGTTAGATAGGCATTGCTAGCTGATTACCCAGAAATGCATGTTTTACCATAGCAAGGTAAAATAAAATTCCTTACAAAGAGAATGTGAGGGTTTGTGCTTGAAAATTGCACTCTACCAGCATTTGGTTCCATTAAAAGGCAAGTACAGCATGCAAAGAGGAAGTCTTCTAACCTATATATTTTTAGTCACTGTGTACACTGGGATGTCATCCAAATAGTGATAGACTCTGACAACACTTTATAAAATGAAGATTTATTGATGCAGCAGGGACGATGAGCAACAACTCACCCATATGATGACTCATTCACAATGAATAATATAGGAGAGGCTTGCTTTCTTTGCATTTTTTTGGTTACTAGGGTACTTTCCCTGAAATGTACTTTGGGTTATACAAAACATGGTGATACTTAAATCTGTTAAAACTATTCTATACATGTTTTAAGTCCAAGAAGTTTGAATATCCCTGCTACTTAATAAAGAGGTGGATTTCTTTCCATGTGGTGGATTTCTTTTTTTGTGTACAGAAGAGTATCTTGAACTTTGGTCTATTAGATGAGCTGAATTCAATGTTTGACAAAGACATCCATTGAAAAAAAAATGTCTTTAATATGCATTGATTCACAACAGAATCCCAGTGCAAAATAGAAATATATGATTTTACAGACTATGCTGGGTTTTGCTGGGTTAAAGGTACTTTTCTTCACAGTGGCTGTTAGGAAGTTGTGGTTTGGGTTTTTGCTGAACACAGGGTTGATAACAGAGGTTCTTTTGTTATTGCTGATCAGTGCTTGCACAGAGCTGAGGCCTTTTTGGCTTTTTGCATTGCAACACTGGTGAGGAAATGGGGGATGCATGGGAAGTTGAGAGGAGGCACAGACAGGGCAGGTGAGCCAAAATGACCAAAGGAATATTCCATACCATATAAAATAATGCACAGTCTATAAACCGGGGGGAAGAAGGAAGACAGAGAGTGACATTCAGAGTGATGGTGTCACATTATGCGTGATGGGGCCTGGCACTCCTGGAGATGTCTGAACACCTGCCGGCCCATGGGAAGCAGTAAATTCATTCCTTGTTTTGCTTAGTTTGCGTTAGTGGCTTTTGCTCTCCCTATTAATCCATCTTTATCTCAAGCCACAATTCTCCAGCCTTGCTGGTGGGGGAGAGGGCAAGCGGCTGCGTGGGGCTTGGTTGATGACTGAGGTAAAGCCACAACACAGACACACACAAAAATGCATGCATGTTTGCCGTAACTTGTATGATTCACACAGGACTGACTCCTGTAAGATTTAATTTGCAATAACTTTGGAGATAAGTGTGTACATTTCAGTATTGTGCTCATAAGAGGAATGTAGACTCATCCCATGTAAGAAATTAACAGAAATTTCAAGTTTAAAATTCAAAATTCAAATTTCAACCTATTCAAAACAGTTCGAAGATGCATTCCATCTAAATTAGCTACCCTTGCCACACTCATTCCTATGTTTAAAGGACTCTATTTTTAATTTTCTTTTTTTAAACTGGGTGAATGCCAAAATATTCTCTTTGTGGGCAAGTACACACTCTTAGTTCAACATTTGAATGATGATCAAAACATTTTGAGTGTCTCTGAGAAAATCCCTTCTCTCTAGTGATGTCTTTTACAGAACCAAAGTTGTAAATCCCATATCCCAAATGAAAATGTGAAATGAAGATTTAAATGAAAACTCAAAATCAAAATACTAAATGTCTTCTTTTTCCCTTTTGCTTTTATTTTCCCTCACTTTTGTTGTTTTGGTTTGGGTTCTTTGAGGGGTGGAGGATTAGTTTTTTTATTGTTTTTTTTTTTTTTTTCACTCTTGAAAAGGTTGTGTGTGTTGCTAGAGAGAACCTGATATATCATAGAAGCTTTTCCATCTAGAAAGGTTTTACCGTTCCAAATCTCCAGACTCACACTGGTCTTAACTTTACCGTATATTAAAGCCATAAAGCCATTTTAACAGGCACAGTAGGATTATTTCAGTAAAGGGGGAATTGTCTGATAATGGAGAGATGCCATAGCAATATATTTACCTCCCCATATTTTTTGGCATTGAAGAGGTACGCATGGAATAAGTTCTAATCCTACCTTCCCTGTTTTTCACTAGTTTTTGGCTGCTACAATTCATTTTTGGACTCACTAGCTGAGGGAAAAAACTGTAAATGCACAAGAGCCATTCTAGCTTACTATAAAATCATAGAATATGCTGAGTTGGAAGAGACCCATCAGGATCATCAAGTCCAACTCCTGGCCCTACACAGGATATCCCAAGAATCACACTATGTGCCTGACAGACTTGGTGCTGTGACTACTTCCCTGAGGACCTCCAGTGCTCAACCACCCTCTGGAAGAAAAACCCATTCATAATATCCAGCCTAAACCAGGCCTGACTCAGCTTCATGCTATAACTGCTAGTAACGCAATCATAAAAGTATTTTTAAATGCTTTATTTCTTTTTCTTTTAACACTTTTTGTTTCCTCTTTAATATGCTGCAGCCCTTCTTTGGATGCACCCTGCAATTAAGTAAAATTCAGAAAACAAAAATGGAATGGGGTAAGAGATATGTCCTTACAGTCATGAATTTTTTCAAAGCATGGACAAAAAAGAAAGATGAAAGTTTTGGAGTTCCTGAGCTCTGGCTGGTATTGTGACCTAAAGCAATGATTCTCTGATCTATACTTCCACTACTAAATGTATTTCTATTAGGTTTTTGATGAAACTGAAACTAAATCATTACAAGAATATCTATGAATTTTTTTTCTTGTCATTTGTAAATCCATATCTATTTCTTTGTCCTGTGAGGAGATAGGTGCGTAATCTTCCTTATGAAAATTATTTGGGAGGAAATAATCTGTAAAATAATTATTTAGGTAAAGAATATTATTTATCATATATTTAAAACAATCAGCTGTTTAATGACATCTTTAAATGGAAATCTGTAAGAGATCAACTTGCTGAGCACTGAAAGTCAAAACAAGCTTTCACTGCACTGTCATTACCCTAGAATGCATTGTTACTTCTTGAAAGATTCTTGGAATTTCCATATGTTCATTTATTATAACATGAAATGTTACTTTCAAGAAAAAATAAGGGGGAAAAAATAAAAGGTAAAATGTCCTAGAAATTATGTGTCTATATCTATCTGTCCATCTATCTACCTACTTACCTACCTATCTCAGACATGACTCAGATACTCAGATACATATCTCAGACATGACTCAGATACAGACATGGAATCACAGGTGTTACCGTGTCATACCAACTTCAGTGCTTTCCAAGGTATTCCAACCAATTTTGCAAGTTCCCTCTTGTACTAATGGCTGTCCTGTACTGCTAAAGCACAGCAGATAAGCTTTCTGATTAACAAGAAAGGTTTCAAGCAGGTTTATGTACCTGTAAATATAGAGTGTGAAAAAAGAGCAATAAAAGCCCCATCCTGCAATTACAGCTCCAATAGCAGACTCACAGGCCTTGTCTGAGCCCTTTATCTCTAAAAACCTAGAAGGCAACAAAATTCCTGCAGAAGTGCAACCTGTCCATGCAGAACCAACCACAGGATAAAGGCCATATGTTTTCAAAAAAGTATGCCTAGAAATCTGCTCACTGAGTTGCCCAGTCAAAAGAGGTAGCTGCTTGCCAATTTTCTTTTGTATTACATTCTTCCAGTAAGGGAAGATATTGATCTGAAAGGAATGGCTATTAGTTGATTCCTGGGGATAAATAGAGAACTTTGATTTGCTTTGCTCTTGCTTTTTGTCTGAGGCACAACCACATGTTATAACACAGAGTCTGCAGTTAATAGACTTGAAAACACTACCTTCAAACTGTTTAGAAAAACAAACATCAGTTAGGACCAACCAGGTTTCCTTCAGTGGGATTAGTTTGATTATAGCTGATACTACTAAGCACACAATATGTAGTTCTGCAAAAAAACCCCTCAGCTTAATATTTTGCTGAGATATGGACATTATGCATTACAATTTGCTTCACAAATTCCAGAAATACACATGAGCTTATTCTGCAGTCTAAGGATCAGATTGATAAATATACAAGTTTAATAAGTGTGTGTACCTTTTTTCAGGAAATTGCTGTTAATAGAACATCTTGGTATTTATTTTCAATGTCTCTGCTCTTGTTCAAATCCAACACAAGTCAGGGGTACTTGCCTTCTAAAAAAACTGCAAGTCATTTTTAATTTATTTGGCACCTCTGAAAGAAGTCTCATCTCAGGAGACCAGGGGTGGAATAAACAATGAAGATTGAACTAAACATTCACCAAAAGAAACAATTCTTCCATATTTGCCTTGAACACCAATTACTTTCCCACACATTCATTATTCTGAAGTCAATTGCATTTTGGAGCCTAACTTCTTTTTCAGTTTAGAAATTGAACTATGGTCCACTGAAGTAGTTTGTCATAGCCTTGGCATAAGACTTTTTTCAGAGTCTCATATACCCATGTAGGTGAATCATTCTGGCTAGAGCATGGATTTTCAGACTGCTGACAGACATTTGATTTAATCCTTTATTGTAAACAGCTCCCAATCTCCAAACAGTATTGACTGATATCAAGTTGCAGAGTGTGAGCCGCTCAGACCAGAACCAGAGAGCAATGTAGTGATAGCAACCATGACATGACCAAAAGCACAAAAGGGATGAGTGAACAAGAAAATAATGATGGTTCTTTATCATATAATAGTGGTTTCTTGTGTGAACAGTTTTTAAATGTCATGTTGTTAAAACACTTTTCCTGGAACATATCTGGCCAATGTTTCATTAGAAAAGCGGTGTTGATTTAGGAGGTTTGATAAAACAAGTCATTGTTTTATCAAAGTCATTGAGGTCAAAAAAATTTTGGTTAAATATAGAGAAAGACCAAAAAGAAAAAAAAAGGCAAGCAAAAGTCCAAACAAAATCAAATTAACAAAACATGTCCAAAAATAAACAAATCCAATAAATATTAAAATGCTGAGATTTTATGCCAAATTAAAAAAAAAAGATTAATTAATTAAAAATTTTGACTGATTAATTTTTTTGTTTGAATACAAAATCAGAAAAATGTCTATTTCAGAACACCCTCTTCCTGTTTTATTTTACTTATTTTTTCAAACTGACTAGCACATTACTAATGAATTTAAAAGTGCAGGTGCTTCAACATCTGTCTATGCCAAAGAAAATGCTTCTGGGGTATTTCCAAGAACATGTAATGAGTCAGGTCTTGAGGTTGCTGTTAGAGAGCTGTTTGGAAAGCAGTCCAGGTAGACTGACCAAATCCTGTGTTAGGCTCCAGTGATCATGGCAGGGTTTGTTGACAATCAGTGTGGGTTCTTTAGAATTCTCTTAGGAAAAGAAATACTCTTGTTGCAGACACTGTAAATGCCATGTTTGTTTGTTTTTTAACTGAAGTGGCTAGTATGACAAAACATATGGTTGAACTGCCTTTACCTAAAAGCTGGTTTGGCACATCTGTATATGCACCTGTTTTTTTGACTATGGCAAAGACACATTGTGATGCACATAGCTGATGATTACATATTCACCTTCCACAAATACACATTGCTTATTTGTTTGGGTTTTTTTTAATGAAAATTCCATTGGGTTTACTCACTGCTACAAGATTATTTTCTTAGAAAAACCTTGTTAGTTTTTACCCTCTCAGCAATGCTAGAGTAGTTGATGCTATATCAAATTGACAGTGCTTAGAGGGAATTAAATATTTTGAGAGTTAAGAGATCTCTGTCCAGGCCAGCATAATGATTAACAACTCTCTCAAATTGATCTGTCTTCTGTGGTGTTTTTTCTCGAGGTAACTTCAAGAGTAGTCCTCTGACAAGGAAGAGCTTGAATTCACTACTGTGAATATTTGCCCTTCTCATGTACCCAGCTTCTCACAGTGTCAAGCATCAGCTATGGGGACCAACCAGTTTTAGACATGCTTCTTTCCAGTAGGAAAAGATATGGAAAAAAACAAGTGGGAATGTAGTAGGTAGTACTTATTTTATTACAATACTGAAGTATTTTGAAGTAAAACACTTCAGGAAAACTAGTACATTCATGTTATCCTAATTTAAATGGACAATTATGTGCATAAAGATTAGAGCAATGGCACAAACATATTTAAATATACAAATATTTGATACCTCATGTGTGAGGTAAAATTTGAAAACAAAAGCTGACAGATTATAAACTACTCCTATAAAAAAGAAGATTGTGAGGAAAAAAAAAAGCTAACACTGGACATTTTTTCTGAAGCATGTTTCACTAGCAGCATTCTGTTGATATAATTTTGATCACAGTATGAATGTTGAATAAAGTAAAATAACACTGGATTTGTGTCCTCCTATTGTCTAATACAAACAGTTTTTACTTTGCTTTTGCTTGCGTGTCTTTTGGAACAACTTTGATAGGCCCTGTTTGATTGTCAGAGAGGCATGGGCAGAATTTTAAACACTGTAAATGAAATATATTTGAAGTGTGAGAGAGAGGAAAAACATATGAATTTATATAATGCAGGTTTTCACTGTGTCAATCTATTAAAACATTAGATATAATAATTTTTTTTCTGTTTGCTGTAGCTTTTAGCCATGCTTACCTGTTTTACAGGGAAATTATTCAACAAGTCATTATAGGGAAAAAAGTGTTAAATGTAAGATTAACTGATATTGAAATCATTAGCCAAAAAGTTAGCACAAATATGTTTCTATACTAAATGCATACTGTATTCCTTTGCAATAAGAGGGAACTGTGGTCTATTCAAATATAAAAAAAAGGAAGAGGCAGAGGGAAGAACAAGAGAAGAAACAGGGTAGTGCTATATTTACAAAGCCTTAAAATGTACTCTATTCAAAAATCACCTTCTGTCTCAATCAGTAAAAAAGGCTGATTTCAGTCAAATGCTATCAATGTCGGAACTGATCATTATTTTTTTTATGCAATTACACATTAATCTATGTTAATTGTTATTAAGTACATTGTAGGATCACTCTGAATTTTGCAGCAGTTGTATCTATATTTGTCATGTGTTTTTCACCTTACATGTTTTGCCAGCAAGATATGTGCAAGTTTTTTCACCTCAGAAATTAGGATCCAAAATAAACCCTTCAGGGTATACTTTGAATGGCTTCTGGCATCATGCATAGCTTCTTCTTTTTAAGGAGAGAAAAAAAGGGAGGGCATGATATATGTTCTCAAACACTTCTAAGATATAGAATTTAATATGAAGTAAACAATTGAAATTAATATTAATTTTAATTCTGTTTTGGAAGAACATAATGTAAATCCCCAGCATTTTGTGCAGTGGAACAGACTAGTTTAACATGGTTCACCCAGTGTCTCACAAACAGGAAAAAATGTGAAACCACTACAAGAAGGGTTAAAGTGGATGGTGTCCTACTTGTATTTCTAAATCTATGTTTGTAGACTGTCCTGGGGTGACAGGACATTTTCATGCTTTGTATCCCAATCGTGTATTCCTGTTCCCGTGCTCTCAGTTTGTTTTGTCTATAGCCGTGTCCCTCCCCCAGCTGCTTGCCCTGGCTTGCTGCTGCTAGCTTTAGGCCCGCTTTGGTTGCTCTGCTCTCTTGCTTTTGTTTGTTTGTTTGTTTATTTGTTTTGTTTTTTTCTTTGCTTGCCTTATTTTGCCATTTTTCTATTTTTATTTTTCCCTTCCTTCCTTCCTCCCCTTCCCTGAAGACATCGGACCTGCTTCAGACCTTGATTCGGGAACGTCAAGGAGCTCCTCCGGAGTCTGCATTACAGAGAAGCTCAGCACCCTCCTCAACAGACTGCCCAAGCCATTTGGCCTCTCTTGGACTAGTGAAAACGTTTGTTGTCATCTCGGGCTGCTTTTCTTGTGTTAGAGAGTGTTTTTTGTTCTTGCTTAATAAACAAGTTTTTTCCACTTTTCCTCCAAGGAAATTCCTCCCGAACCCAGTAGTGGGAGGGGGGAAGAGTTGTAGAAGTTTGTTTCCTTTAAGGGGCTCCTTTGGAGATTTTCCCCTAATTTGTCCTAAACCAGGACATAGACTGAAAATCAATAAAAAATTAGGGCTTATTTCAATTCTTCAGAGACTAGATTTTTCTCAGTGGGTTTCTGGGTAAGGTAGCTGTGATGTGCAGTCATTTTGCAAAGCTATTAGAAAATATTTTAGAAAACCACAATCAGTAGGAAGACTGTTCTGAAAGATGACTGTTTGGCTGTAATTAGCTGCAATAAAAGCACTTAAACAATTTTTTTTATATTTCTCATGGTTCAGAATGACCTCTGAAACTTGACCAAAGATGCTTTCAAGGGCTAATCTAAGTGCCTGGGGTTGGGGAGGGAGGAGGGAGCAATTATTCCCTTTCTATTTTAGCCTTATTCATCTCTGCCTTCCAAGAAGGAATAATATATTTTAAAAAATGCATACACAGGCACAGATGCATAAATATAAATGTTTATAACTACCTTTACTTTGGGAAAATTCACTTTCATGACATATCTTTCTCGAAGAATCACTGTCACATCCTCTGCAGTGTCAAGTCCGTTGACAGCAAACATCATCGTGACCATAATTTGTGAGTCATTCTGCCAGCTCCTGTCTGGTAAAAGCAAACTGTCCTTGAACACTGAATATTTTTTCCTACCACAAAGTGGCCAGTGAGTCTCTCCTTAGCATACTATCCCCAAGATGTGAGGAAATTAGGCTTTCTTTTTCTGTGACAAGATAAACTATTCTCTTTTTAACTACAGCAATCTTCAGATAATTCAATATACCAATCATGTCTGATCTGGCTGTATTACAACCCAAATGTGGTTGGGTTTCTTTGCAGTTGTACTGATTTGATGCAGCAACTGCTATGATGTTGAAGAAAAATAGCATTAACCTGAAAAAAATATATGGCAGTCAAAAAAGTTTTGTTGATTTCTAAAATGTTGAATGTAAGGTTTTATTCACTGAACTTAGATGTCCTAAAGGAAGGTCTTACCTTCTATGGCTTGGTAGCACATGAAGAACATTCAATATGAATACACCTCCTAATTATTACTTCATGTTTCTATTTCCATGTTCGTTACTGTGCATTCATGGAGTGCTACATTAGGAAAGAAAATATAGCTCAAAATAGTTTTCACTGTACATGCAGACAAAGTTTTAAGGCAGCCCTCATCTGGGCAAACAAGCTCAACCCACCTGAAAGTTTAACATTGATGGATTCTATAAAGTTTCCCAATTCTGTCACGTAGATGTCATTAAAGACAAGGCTGATCATTGGGGTCATATAGCAACTGCCTCTGCTACTCTTTAAAACATTACCAAATATATTCTAAATACAGATTTAGTATAACTCACAGTTCCTACTATTTTGCCATCTCCACGGTTTTTTAAACCATGTTAAAAAAAAAAAAAAAAAAAGCACCTGCTATATTCTCTAAACCACTGAATTGTGTGTTTATTTGTTGTTTTTAAAGTTTGGCCATAATGGCTCTGTTTTTCATGTTTGGTTTGGTTTAGTTTTTTAGATTCTAACTTGAGCTTCTAAAGATATAAACTGATTAAAACAGAAATGCCATTAGGTGTGGAGCACAATTTTAAAAGGTTAATAGCTGTTTGCACATTGATATTTTTAGGAATACACCCAATCTCAGCCAAATAGCAGCTATTTTTTAAGGATCAGTGAAAATATTATTCTGTGCTGAATGAGAAGGCTATATCCTGACATTGTACAACAGCAGCAGTGACAAAGGAGAAAAAAACAAACAAAAAAAAAAGGAAAGAAAATTTGCTGATTTATAAATTTTGGTTTAAATGACTGCCATCTATCTAGAGATTCTTCTAGATGTTTTTCTTTGACTAAAGTCGTGAGAAAATTTAATTCCTATGATTAAAGCCCAGAAGACAAAGCAGTTGCCTATATGCTCCTTCTCTACCCTTTCTTATGTCCAAGAAATTGTGCTCTGGAGATATCCATTGGAGACAAAGGCAACTAAACAGAAAGAAACCAATGGATGAGGATAATATATTGTTCTCCATTTGTTCTTTCATTACATTTGGAGGCACTTTTATTAGAAAAAGAAAGTATATCAGAAATTATTTGAAAAATTTGTAATTGCCTTGATGTGGGAATGTCTGGGCAGTATTTATATGCCTTCTTATAGGAAGTAAGAGCTTCCACGGAAGGAAAAGGTGATAGTCTGGACCAGAAAGAAAACAGATTAGAGACTTTTTTAGAGAGAGTCTGGAGCTCTGAAGAAGCATTGCAGTTTAGTTTCCTTTGAGCTACTAGACAGTCAAGTCTGCTAATATTTTCCTATTTTCTACAAACTGCTAGTCATAAGTAATAAATTTATTGTAACCTGAGAAAAAGTACAAGAGAAATGTTTAGGAATATTACAAGAATTAGCTAGAGCTGCTGGTGGGAATGCAGCAAGTGCTGAGCAGATAGAGCAGGACAGCACAGACTGGAACAAGGATCAGTTCATGGGAGGTCTGGTTCAGAGAGAAGAAGAGAGGCATGAGGGGAAGTAGCTCCTGCCTCAGAACTGCTGTGAGTCCAGATCAGGCTTTGTGGCCTTGAAAGACTGTACAGTGAAACAGGGATCAAAAATAAAAAGGTGAGCTGGACAGGAACAAACGCAGATCCAAACCAATATGGTTAATCCGACATTCTCCCTTTATTGTTTACAGACAGCAGTTTTTATACACTTCTAGATAGTTTACAATCATGAGCACACTCTCATTGGCAAGCAAACATTGTTTGTTCCTGTCTTAAGGTGGCTAAAGTTTCACGCTGCAGACCTATACTAATTCACACCTAGATAGCTCAGTAAATTGTGTTATACCTTAACATAATTTCTGACTGCGCCACAAACTTATTCTTAACTGTGCCACAGGCTTCAAGGCCTCACCTAGGCCCACATCTGAGGCCTAGGCTGGGGTAGCTCAACCTTCACTTCAAACATATAAATCACGCACATCCAGATCATGACCCATTTCTCTCAGAAATTGTTCTGCAGTACAGTCCCTGTCTGAAGGGATATCACTGCAAGGTGAGGAAGCAGCAGTTTGCCAGCAGTTAGTTCACTAGTGCAGAGAGTGGTGAGGGCTGTGTTTCGTACTGACTGGTGCACCTATTTGGCCAAATTTTCTGGTTTTTCACTTTAAATAAAAAATGGTTGCATCAACTAATTAGTATTTGTACATGGAAAATAAATTAGTTCATTAAACAGAATTTAACGCTTAGTTTATTTTTCTCTAGATTTCCAGGTTCCTGGAGTAGTGTGGAGCAGTGTTTTATTAGCTACCTGTTTAAATACAGGCCTCATTTCTGTGAGCTTGCTAAAAAATCACGATCATTTACATTTGTACAAAATATTTAAAGAACTAACAATGGTCAAGCGCAAGAACTTGAATCATTGATAGAATTTGGATCATCTTTACAGATGATTAAAAGAGCATGTGAAACTCTGTTTCAGAGTGTTGGCCATATGTTTGTCAAGAATTCACCAGCTTAGAAAGACCAAAAAGGGAACTTAGAGGAAGGATTTGCCTAATTATTGAACCAGAGATCTGTCTCTAGACAGTTTAGAGAGATGAACACTGGTAGAGAGTATTTTGTCTCACCTTATTGAGGATGCTTACAGCAGATAAAAGGAAACATTAACTAAGACAACTTGATTGTGTCTTTAAGTGAATTCAGAATGATTCACTTGGAAGTACACATCTGTATATTAAACATCTAATATTGTGTTAAATGAATTCTACTTTAAATGCTCAGAGGAAGGCCTGGAAAAGAAAAAATTCCAACTATCTGAACATTCCAAACCTTCACTGAAGACACAATGAAGAAGGTCACCACAGGTCTAGTTCAGGTATTGAAAGGAAACCAATAAAACAGGAAAAACTTTCTATAGTTGCTGTTGTCACTTTATATATTTATTCAAAATTATATATGAACACATATATATATATAAAACATTATTCATATATTTGGTAGAAATATATAAAGTAATGAGAACACTAAGTGGTTAGTAGTTATCAAAACATTTATTAGATAAAAATTCAGAAAACTCTATACATTTTTGTCAGTGAAGAATTTTATAGACTAATATTTCCAGGTAGTATGTCATCAGGACCAATATTACTTCATGATAATAAGCAACTGTCTGATTTATTTTACTTAAACTCTACTGATGTTTATCCAGAAATATTAAAAGTAATGACTGTATGGAGTGTGAAAGAACACTGGGAGAATGAAGACTATCAGCTTAAAAGAAATCTTAAATAATAATATTTGCAGACAACACCTGTAAAATAAATGTATACAAGAGACTGATATGTGGGGGAAATACACAATGGCTTAGTATATCTGTCATAAAGGTTTTAATGGTAAACTTTGTTACTATTTGTCCATGATAGGTTTTACATAGCCAAGTGTATCCATATAGGAAAAGATGACCAAAAAATTTAACCAATGTACAGCAAATACACTTGAACTGTCCCCAAAAATCTCAAAATAGTAGAAAATAATTTCTAAGTTAAACAACATTAAGCTTTCTAAAATTATTTGCATTAAATTTAGTATTACAATACACTGAATCTGCTACAGAAAATTAGTAGAATGCTTTGGATACTTTAGGATAATTGCATACTTTAGCTAACAATAAAACAAGGAGAGATGCATTCAACTAATCAATTTTGTGAGCAATTACACTAAGACATAAAAATTATCTTCCTTGCAAAGTTGGAAAAAGATCCTATTTTGAAACTCAAATGTATTTGTAATTCCTCCAGCAATGCAGCACACTGGAGTTGTGAGAAGAATTGGTAAGTTTGTTTGGCTGGCCTAGAAGAGGCATATAGGCGATGCAAAAGTAGAGACAAGTACTTTGTGTCATGGGCTTCAACTGAAAGTTACAAAATATTTCCATGTGTACAGCTTTGACAAAATTTTATAGATATACACTCTTACGCTGCTATAAGGACACAGACAAATATATTTGTTTCTGAAGTGAAGCTGAGCAGGATAAAGGAAGCTGTTGCATTGCTTTTCTTATGGGATTTTGATACGGTAGGCAGTTTCAAAAGAGTACAACTCAATTCACAAGACCGTGAAGAATGGTAAAACCAGCTAGTATTGGCTGCAGGCCAAAGCAATTAGCTAATATTGATAATTAGAAAATTAAGCAATTAGTTAAGAATGTTACTATGAGCTTTGCAGGGCTGTTTTTGCTGGAAACAGAAACTCATGCCAAAAGAGCTATATATTCCATGGATGCAATTCAGTTCATTCACAGGGAATGGCTATACTGCCTTGTATCTAGCCAATAGATTTCATTCATAAATGTTTATTCCTCACGGCTAACTAAGCAGCCCTGACATTTTTGTTGGTGCCATGGAAGTGAAAAATTGGGATTTTGATTGTCTTATGTGATGACTAATTCATCACTCTAAGCATACTTGAACATGAATAAAGATAAGAAGCGTTTTTTAGCCAGTTTTGGGGGTTATATCAATCTGGAAAACCCTGAAAGTTTGCAGTTTTCTTCCCTATCCCCAAATTACTCTGCCCCATAGTATGTCAAGTAGATTTTATTTATCCTGTAATAGCTGAAAAATGCTGAATAATAGTAAATTGTGTACAATTTTCACAGGAAAACATGCCTCTATAACTTTTTTGCAGAAAATTTCCTTGCGCTTTGTCATGACAATGCCTTTCAGCCTGACGGATGTTTGAGGAAAAACTTTTTTCAATTTGTTCCTTTATATAGAGCTACTTATTCCAGCTCCTTCTAAATCCTCAAATAACATCCTGTCTCCTCCTATCTTTGTTTTATGTAAGTGTAGAGTAAGTGGAAGTACTGTCTAACAGTTTAAACTCATCTAAGATTGCGAAACTCATACCTAGGATGAAAAATCAAAAGAGGTGATTGTGAAAATTAGTACCAAAAGTGCAATATGATGCCAATTGTTCTGAAGTGAACTGCATACTTCACAGTAAAATTATAACTATTAAAACTAGCAAAGAGATCTAAACAGAAGTTAATTATTAAACCAAAAAAACACCACCAACAAAAACCAACAAAAAAAAAAAAAAAAAAAAAAAAAACCAGACCAAAAAACCAAACCAAACAAAAAAAACCCCAGATTAACTGTTGCAGGGTAGCAATTTAGCTAACAGATGGTTAGTAGTCATCTTTAGTGTTTAACTTCCATTTAAATTCCGAATCAGCCATGTACAACAACATTATAAAATAAACTGAATCAAACAACAGCTAAGAAATGCTGAAGACAATGTCTATAATGGTTTGCAAAAAGCTACATTTTTAGATAATATCAATCAAAAAGTAAACAAATTGAAAAGAAAAGCCTTAATCACAACTAAAGATTAAAAAAGAGACAAAATAATTTTCATAGGTGTTCCTCTAAATTCCTCCAACATGGAACCTTCCCATAGGCTGGAGGCATGGGTTCCTTCCACAGAGCACAGTCCCTCAGGAATGAAGTGCTCCAGTGTGGGTCCCCCATGAGGCCACAAGTCCTACCAGGAGCCTGAACCACGGGGTCACAGTTTCCTTTGGGCATCCATCAGTTCCAGCAGGGGTCCTACGCAGGCTGTAGGTCCACTGTGGATCACTATGGGCTGTAGGGGCACAGCTACCTCACCAGGGTCTGTCTGCACCATGGGCTGCAGGGGAATATCCACTCTGTTGCCTGCAGCACCTCCTCGCCCTCTTTATTCCCTGACCTTGGTGTCTGCAGGGTTATGTCTCACTCCTCTCTTCAGGAGGCTTTTGTGGAACATTTTTGTCCTTTCTTAAATAAGTTATCCCTGAGGTGCTGCCACCATCACTGATGTGCTCGGCCTTGCAGCGGGTCTGTCTTGGATCCACCTGGAATTTTGTTCTGTTGGACATGGGGAAAGCTTCTCAAAGAAGACACTCCTGTAGATCGCCTTGCCTTGCCTCACGTCTCTTCCCCTCCCCTCCCCTCTCCCCCAAATAGACATGAATAACACAGAACTAGAAGGGGCTTCAGAAGATCACTAGTACAAGGTATGCTTCTAGGAATGAACAACAATATTTATGTGATTTTTAGCAGATGCTCAGGATGGAATTTATAAAGACCCATGTAAGATTTCACAACTTCCCCAGGCAACTCCACTGCTTCCCTAAGATGGAAATTACTAAAAGGTTCTCTGATATCTAAACTAAATGTTATTTAATGCAATGTAAGCAGCTTAGTGTTTGTTCTATCTTCCAGTTTCATTGAAGACACAGACATTCCCTCCTTAAAAATCCTTTTATAATTTTGAATTTTTTTGCATGTATCTTCTGAATTTTCCTCAATTTTAAGGTAGATGGCTCAATTGTTTACAATATTTATTTCACATTGTTTATATTATAAACATCTATATATTAGCATACAAATAAAAGTAATTTCTATGTATATATGATAGATTACAGCAAAAATTATATTGATAACACTATTAATCTGCAATGTTTCAGACTTGGCCTCTTTTCTGTTGAAATTGCATGCATTTAATGAAATTCAGTCATAGTGATAACATATGTCTTATACTCAAGAACTTATCTAACATTCAAGATGCATCAAATAAAGTTTGAGGCCTATAAAAGGGGGAGGACAGAAAAGAAGAAGAAAATAGCAAATAAATAGACTTGTGTAATTTGGCTATGAAAACGTCTCTCAAGAAAACAGAGGTAATTAAGTAAAACAAGAGCTGAAGAGCCAGTTAGAAAAGTCTTACACCTTTAACTGGCAAGGTCAGTTGAGGTCTTTTAATTGGCAAGGTCTTCGTGAAGCAAGCAATGCACACAAAGAGACAGGGAGTAGAATCATAGAATCATTTTGGCTGAAAATGACCTTTAAATCAATGCATCCAACTCCAAATCCAGCGCTGGCAATCCACCACTAAACCATGTTCCTAAGTGCCCCATCCACATGTCTTTTAAATACCACTAGGGATAGTGACTGGACCACTTTCCTGGGAAGCCCATTCCAATGCTTGACAACCCTTTTGGTAAAGAAATTTTGCCTAATACAAGTGGTTGTCAGCATATTGAAGTGCATAAATTCCTTTAGCCTCCCTTTGCTGCTGTCTCTTCCAGTCTTTTTTAGTTCTACAAATAAATTTTATGTCGCATTTGAAATTTCCTAAAGCGGAAACTGTCTACATATCTCTAAGATTCTTTAGGATTTGGAAACTGTTCTTTGCTGATTTTCATCCCAAATAGAAGCCGAGGTTTTATTAAACAAGGACTAAAGTTCTCTATTTTATTTCTGACAAAGAATCTAGTGAAGGACTGTAATTTTGACAGTGGCTAATGCTTCTGAAGTTAAAGAAGATATTTTAAAAGTTACAGGGCACAAAAAGGAAAGAAATGCAAAAAGTCAGGAGGGCATGAAAGTGATGTTATAAGATTTATTTAAAAAAAACATGGAAAAAATGAGAAAGAGATTTAAAAATTGAAATGAGAATGTTATTTAAAAAATCACACAGTATTTAGAAGACAAAAATAGATTCACTTTTGCAGCAAGAGAAATTGACATGAATTGCAGAGGGGTTTTATCAATATAAGTAGTGCTTTTTTGTGATTCTCCTTCATATGCCCTGACTATTCTGAGCTCTAACTTTCTTCTGCCTGCACTCAGTTCCTTGGGAATAATGAACCCTGGCAATCAGCTCCCTTTGTCTCTCACTTCTTTTTCTGCTTTCCTGAATGCTGTACTATATCTACTTGACTGAGTAGCTTCCTTTTCTCTTCTGGCAGAGAATGAGATATAAAAGGAGTTTTGCTGACTACAAATAGGAACCAGCAATCTATCAACTTCTTCACTGCTGCTCAAGGCAACAATGAAGGTTACAGAATCTTTACAAACAACCTTTCTGATTTTTTGCCCAAGTGATAGAATTAGCATGCAGATAAGGAGTGCCGGAAAGACACTCAAGTTATTCTTCCTGCACCACGGGCTTTATATATTAGTTTATCTATTTTTGTGTTAGAGCAGCTGTGTGAATCTACTCAGGTTCTCCTACCTTGTCAATAATTTTAAGCAATAGATAAGTTAAAATATTGGCGTGAGGCAGAACAGAAAGTGTGGGGATCTTCAGAAGAAATTTTCTGATGGAATATATTGGAGGATTAGAATGAGGGAAAATATCTGTAAGGCCATTATTTCTGCATCAAATGTTGTTTAGTGTTCATTACCATGGCCTGGTGAATTAGACAGCTCATCTTTGAGGAGAGGGGAAAGAAAGGTTGTTTCTCTACATGTAATATGAGAAACTGGGAGAATTTTATACTCACTGTCACCTATGTATCCAATGGTTTCTGGTCAAAGTTTAGGAATGTCGTGCTCCACATATTTACACTCACTTTGAGGGAAAGCATCTATGACAGTGAGACAATACTGTGTTCTTTACACTGACCCAGCTCATATATAAATAATGCTGTCCCTGTATTAAAACTAAATTTGCTGGTGCAATTTGTTTTACCAGACTCTTGGGTTTGAAGCATACTGACCTCCTTAGTTTACTGTGAGGTTCACTTATTTAACCACTTCTTCAATTAGTAATATATAAACATCACGATAGATTTTGTGGCTTGTGAAATCAATTTGCTTGATTTTGCTTTGGGCAAAGATCAATACTGTACTGTAATGGTATATGGATTCTCAAGAAAAAAAAAATAAAATAAATTATTCAATACAGTTAACTGTTATTCTCATATATTAAAATTTATGTGCAGAAAAAATCAAATAGGATTTTAAAATGGATAGTTTTATTGAGGAAAAAAGTGTTATTCTTTTTGATGGTGCATATAATTCTCATTGTGACAGGATTTCTGAGAGACCATAACAATTAAAATATGAAATGCAATTGTTCTGAAAATATTAGTTGATGAGAAACTATAATTTTCAAAATTTAAGAGATGATCCAGTGGTCATCAATGAAAGAGAGAAGATATGAAAAAACATTTTATCTTCCTAAGTGATTAGGGATTTTCTTCTAATGAATTTAAACAACATTATTAAAAATTGCTTAACTGGACTAACCATTTCAAAGCAAAGTAAAAATAACTTCAGGTTGTTGATAATGTTCACTGCCTTAAAAAATCAACCTATCTCTTCTCAAGAGTGTGTAATATGAAATATTTAAGGTTTCTCCTATAATGTAAGAGTTACAAAATAAAATACATAAGAAAGGATGAAAATAATAGCTTTTTTCCCAAGAGAATTAAAAACTTCCAGTAACAACCTCTGAAAATAACCTAAAAATAACCTTCCTCTGTTTTTTTTCAGTCTATATCCATAAAGTTATGAAGCACAGAGCTTCTGTTTGGGTTCTCTACTGAAAAAGAAAATTAATTAGGAGAATAGATAATAATTTATGACTAAATATTTCTATGTATAAGTAACGTGGTTTATTCAGTGATCCAGATAACAAATCACTGATCAGGACTGTGCTATTAGAGGTGATACTATGACTTTTGACATATCAAATCTTTTAAACTGAGCTATAACTAAGAAAAACCTTATGCATTGTCCCTGTACAAATACATATTTGGTCTACAGAAATTATGAGTAGTGGCATTACATCTTTAAAACAGATGCTATTAAAAGTGCAGATGAAGAAAGCAGATTTACCTTTAATAATCTTTTATGCTTTATGCAACAGTATGTAACGCAGAAATATAAATAAACAATAAGTACAAAGAAAAGTTGCTTTCTGTCTCCCAGTTGCTAACCACTAGTTGTTAACCACTTATAGTAGTTTACATAATTTAGAATTATGAAACAGTATTATTCTTCTGAATTACTGGTCTGAAGGATGCTTTCCACAAGAGACTGGGAAAATGTAGTCTCAGGGACAGTTGTTGGCTTTCATTAGACTTCTGATTTTGTGAATACTACAGCATTTGGATCAAATAGTTTTAAACTACCACTTTAAGCATCTCATGTTAAATTGAGATATTATTTCACAACTACAAAAAAAAGTATTTTCAGTCAATTGGCTATATGAACAGTTATTGAACATATGTCTGTGTGACTGATTCTGTCACAAGGCATAAAATTCACCCAGTAATCCTTTATGTGGCTTAAGAACTAAAGCTGAAATAAATGGCATATTCAGAGATACACAATTTCACAATTTAATATCTTCAAAAATGGAAGGGAAGGAGGTGGTGAGGTTTACTACACTATTTGATAAAGTGCTTCATTTATTGAGGTCAATTTCTGCTAAAATTGTGTGATATATTTCTATTTGTGGTTGCTAACTTTAACCTTGTGTTACCTGACACTCAAAGGTTGCAGGCAGCTCTGACTTCATAATTTTCATCACTAAGTCCATACATAATGTCAGATATTTTTGCCATGACAACGCATGAACAGACCACACCAGCTGGTTAACTGCGAAGATGATACAAGTCTTTTCTGTATGTCCTACAATGACTGTTCTTTTCATGATTAAAACTAATAATTTTCATTTACTCTTGCTTTGATATTAAAAGAAGATAATCTAGATCAGTTATCTCATTTAGATCACAAAAACAGTAACCTTTCTTCCTCTAAAAACTCGCTGTTGAGTTATTTTTAGAATCCATTGAATAGTGTTGAGTAGCTTTTTTTCTAATACTCATTGTTATGTTGGTTATTTAGCATGATTTTGCTTTAATCCACCTACAGGGGTCCTTTAACAATGAACCCAGTTGGCATGGCTCAGAGGTGGGTCACAACACCAGGCTGGGGCAGTTCATTCCTGAAGGGCAGCACCCCATGGAAGGGGCCCATGCTGAAGCACTTTGTAAGGAGCCGGAAGTTCCTCACAAAAGAAAGATTCACACTGGAGAAGCCCATGGAAAACAGTCTCTTATGAGAAGGGTCCATCAGGGGAAGAGTGTGAGGAATTTTCCCTCTGTGGAAGAAGCATCAGAGGAAATGTGTGAGCATAACACCCATTCCCCATTTTCCTGTGCCAGCTGGGCAGAGAAGATAGACAAGTGAGAATAACGTTAACCCTGGGAAGGAGCTCCGGAGGGGTGGGGGGAAGGTGTCTTTAACATTTGTTTTACTTCTCATTATCCTACTGTGGTTTAATTAGTGATAAAGATAATCACTTTACTACAAAAGAATTTCAAACCACACCATGTTTGTAGACTCCTCAGCTTTGTCTATTAGAGTTACTTCTGTTAGCTACCATTTGAACTGTAACTTTTCATTCCCTATAATTTAATGAATCTTCTGCATATTCCCTCTTCTTTCTCTTATCTTTCTTTCCCAGTCCTATGTCATGGTAGTTTATCTTTCTTCTAACCTGATTTTTTTTTCCTTTTTGGTAATAGCGATAGATTCCTTTTTCCTTTTCTTTTCATTATAGTGACAAGTTCCTTATACCTATTAAAAAAAAGAAAAATACGCTTATAGGATTCTAAAATTTATCTCTCAAATTCATTAATAAATACATGTTTTTTGATATGAAAGCAAATCCTGAAGTTCAAATGGTAAGTAGAAAAACTAGTGTAAAGCAGTCAGAATCAATGAAATTAGTTAACAAATCACAGTTTGGACAGTAAAGAAACTAAAAGACTTAAAACTTACCTCACAACAAATGGAAAGAGAAATGTTTCAATCAGCTAAATTTCTTAAATCAAGTTCCCTCCCTAGTCAAATAAACCCTTCAAAGGCATGCTGAGTCAGGCATAGCTCACCATGAATAAAAGTTTTCATTTTTTTTCCCATTATTCTCCTTTTCACACCTGAGAGCCTCAGTAGTTTTTTAATGTTTAATGATGATGTTTTTCTCCATTCAGTAATTCGATTTGAATAATGGACTGCATAATGCTACAAAATGGAGTATGGTAATGCTGCTTTATCACCTGAGGCAGTAGAGTTTGCTTCTCCAAAGAAAGAAATTTTCATTGGACGGGTAACATAATAAAGTAAATTCCTGAACTCCTGCAGGGCACTTTTATCTGTTACACTCATGGCATTTTAACTGAAAGTGTGTAGATCTAATTAGTCATAAGCAAAAAATGTAATCAATACTGATTTATTAATATTTCCAACATGTAACAATACTTGTTTGGGCAGAAAAAATTGTTACTTGTATAGTTTAATCTCTGTGATTTCTTATTGCTCTTTGTTCATAAAAACAATAACCCTATTTGTTTGAACTAAAAATTTCCAACTGCAGACATCTGAAACACGTATTTTCCTACACGTATATGTACAGATATCTACAGTTGCTCTGGGGACAAGAATCCCCAGGCTCAGGGTTTTTATATAATAGGAATGAAACCAGATCAGCTCCTGACATAAGATTGCTTGTGATGTTGTGAAAATTAATGCTAGCTAGTTGCCAGTCATTCATCTGTTCTTTTACAGATTAATTTCTGTGATCTCTAGCCCTGAGCAAGCCTGAGAGTATTACAAGCATCACAGTCTTGTAGGCTGGCATCTCTTTGAAAGTGAGATATTTTTAATTATTTTAATTGCCTTTCCCTTGACCTTTTCATTTCTGCCATAACTGCTTTGAAACACACCAGTCTTCAATCAATATTCCATGTGCTGGTACCTCATAATTTTTATTTTGTCATCTCTTTATTGATACCTTAATTTACATTTCTGCTTAAAATTTGTAAGTTTTCTTATTATACTGTTTTGTGTATGCCCAAAATGTCTAAATAGCTTTTCCTCAGTTACCACAATGAAAGATAGATCATATAGCCAGAGAAAAAGGGAATGTGTAAGAAGAAGGTCAGAAGACGACTGGTTTTGCTCACACCAGAGTTCTAGGAAGTGTTATTCACTTTTCTCAAATAGCAAGTGATAGGAGGAGGGGAAATGGGCTCATGTTGCACCAGTGGAAATTTTAAGATAACTTTTTTGGAAAATAAACTTATCTTAAAAATCATTGTCAAATGGTATTTACAAAATATTTCTCTTGGGAAAGAAAACTTTTAAAGAGAAGACAATGATTTTTGGGAAATTTCTGCTTCCAAAGAACACATGAAAAGATTGAAGAGGAGTCCCTCTCTCAAGAGTATTAGACGCGGCTGCTCTTTACTTTGTCTGCCCCGGTCAGCTCCCGAATGCCCGGCTTGGGCTTCTCAGCTTTTCGTCGGGGCCGGGGCTCGCCGCAGTTTCTGGGCGCTTTTGCTGTCGCGCTCTGGGGTGGGCTGATGGCCGCGCTTTGCCGTCGGCGCGAGGGAAGAAACAAAGAGGCAGGGAATTCGTCCAAATCCGTCCGCGTGGCGGCTGGATGCTTTATTGGCTGCGAGAGCTGCGATGGAAAGGCTGCAGCCGATCCCAGCTTCGCACGGACGCAAATGGCCTCGAGCATGCCGAGGAGTGGGATCAAATAGGGAAGGGACAGGGCGGACGGGGAGCCCTCCCGCCCAATGGGTACAGACATCGCGGTGATGACGTGTACTACAGCGACCAATGGGAACACGGCAGGGGCGGACACGAGACTTTGGGGTGAGTGGCACCACGAGACCGGGAACACAGGCACGGAAATCGCAGGAGTAGGGGAAAACCCGGGGGATGCACGAGGGTGCAGAGAACTGGAAAACTAACAAAGGAAAAACCCATGTGAACCTAAACCTGGGATGCAACAATTCCCCGCTTTAAATAATATAAAAAAGACAGTTGTCTCTGTTGGGATTCTTTCGCAGTGGCCTCTTCTCTTAGCTTCTTCTGCTGCTGTGACCGCTTTGTAGATGGAAAGGGCTTGGGGATGGTACTGCAGCTGCTTCTTCCCTGGGTGTTTGGGGATAGGGGAACTGGGACAACAACTTTATTATACACGATTTGGAGACATACGTGGTCTGAGGTAGATGTGGGAAAAGTGTTTTTTAGGGAGATGTTGAGTCTCTCCCTTTTCTGCGGCGCCTGCGATTGGATGCAACCCCTTGGTTGGTGGGATCATTGGTTGCATCTACTGGCACTGTATCGCTCCGACTCACTGACTGTCCTGGTGTGTAAGGTTTGACATGCCTCCTGGGGATCCACTTGACTCCTGAGGGCGTGGATACGCAGGCATATCCCCGTCCCCAAGTCAAGAGTGGGAATGGACCCTGGATTTCTTTAGAGTCTGGATCCCTCACTAATACTGGAGGCCTGTCCTCTGGCTGGAGCTCCTGATGTGGTTTGAAATGTCTCAGGGCTGGCGGTTCTTGCCTGTCAAAAGAGCAGTTTAAGAAATTGATAGTAAACAAGGCCTTGCAGAGTCTCTCGTGCGGTGACAGCACTCGCACATCTCCCCGCTGTTTCCGGAGGACTTGTCTCAGCGTCTGGTGAGTCCTCTCTATTATGGCCTGGCCGGTGGGGGAGTGAGGAATCCCAGTATTATGCTGGACCCCCCATTCCTGCAGGAAGTTACTGAGCACCCTGGAAGTATATGCTGGACCATTATCAGTTTTTATTTTGGCTGGGACCCCTAAAGTAGCAAAGGCGTGTATGAGGTGTTTTTTCACGTCTGTGGCTCTTTCTCCTATGTGGGCTGAGGCGAAAACTGCTCCCGAGAAGGTGTCCACGGTTACATGGACATTCTTGAGTTTCCCAAATTCGGGGACTTTGGTGACGTCCATCTGCCATACCTCACAACTGCGGAGACCTCTGGGATTCACACCTGCTCCCAGTGTTGGTAGAGCTGCCTCCTGACAGTTGGGGCATGAGGCCACAATTTCCCTGGCTTGGTCACGCCGCAGATGGAACTGGCGTACCAGACCTGGGGCATTTTGATGGAACTGCTGATGGCTGAGCCTGGCCTGCTCGACTATGTTTGGCTGGCCTCCCAGCTGTACTGGGGCTGCCAAGGCGTCTGCTCTGCGGTTCCCTTCGGCAATAAAGCCTGGGAGATCTGTGTGTGACCTCACATGTACCACATAAAAGGGATGCTCACGGTTAGAAACCAGGTGTACTAATTCTGTGAGCAACCTGAAGATGACTTGATTTGGGACCTCTTTTACAATTGCATGTTCAGCTCTAGACACTGCTCCTGCCACATATGCCGAATCTGTGACTAGATTGAAAGGTTGATCGAATTTTTTAAAAGCCCTCACGACAGCATCCAACTCAGCTACTTGTGGGGAACCTTCCACTACTTTAACGTCTGATTCCCACAACTGAGTCTCTGGGTCTTTCCACGTCACTACTGACTTGTGGGACTTCCCTGACCCATCTGTGAACACTGTCAGTGCTTTAAGTGGTTTTTTACTTTGCAATTCTCTCGGCAACAATTTGAATTCTGTATTGAACAGATGATGGCCAGGATGCCCAATTTGAATTTGGCCTGAGAAGCTGTCTAGAGCAAACTGCAAATTTTCATTTTGTCTGAGAAGGTGTTCAAAGGTCTCCTTGGTCATTTTCCCCGTGGATGTTTTGATGGGGAGGTGGATACATGTGAAGTCACAACCCGCTAGTACTTGCAGATGAGCCCTGGCCCGTATTATGAGCTGCACCATCAGCTCTTGTGGCCTGGTGATACTTTTGGACTGTCTGTGGCCAAGGAACACCCACTCAATTATCAAGAGGGGGTCCTGTTGGCCCTTGTCCCACTGGAATATCATACCGTATAAATGGGGTAACTCACCTAAGATGATGAAGCGGAAAGGCAGCCCTGGTTGACAGCGATGGGCTTGCCTACTCGCGATGGTGGTTTGGACCTTCTCGAGTGTGGCTCTGGCCTCCCGGGTAAGGACTCTTGGGGAACTTAAACCCTCATCCCCCTCCCTTTCTGCTAACAAGTCAAAAAGAGGGGATAGTTCTCTCGTGGTGAGTCCCAGCCATGGCCTGATCCAATTTAGTGATCCACACAAGCGCTGGATGTCATTCAGCGTCTTGGGGTTGTTACTTATCTGAATTTGTTGAGGCCTAATTGTTCGGTTATTAATTTCTAGGCCCAGGTACTTCCAGGGTGGCAGTAACTGTACCTTCTCTTTTTGTAGCTCGAATCCGGCCACCGACAAGGCCTTAACAGTGTCCTCCAGAGCTGCTTGTAGGACCTCGCTGTCAGGGGCACAAATCAGCACGTCATCCATGTAATGATAGAAAATACAGGATGTCCACTTGGCACGCATTGGGGACAGAACTCTGGCGACATACCACTGGCATATAGTGGGGGAACATTTTAGCCCCTGAGGTAGTACTGTCCAGTGGTAGCGCTTCATAGGGGCTTCCCTGTTGATGGAGGGTACAGAGAAGGCAAAACGGGGAGCATCATCCGGATGGAGCGGGATTTGAAAGAAGCAATCCTTAATGTCAATTACAGCCAAATTATAATTTTGGGGTAGCATAGATGGAGATGGCATACCCGGTTGGAGAGAGCCCAGATTTTCTATGGCTTCATTAATTTTCCTTAGGTCATGGAGGAGTCGCCACCTGTCCTTCCCTGGTTTTTTAATTACAAACACCGGAGAGTTCCAGGGGCTGTTAGTTTCGACTATATGTCCCTTTGCCAATTCCTCCTCCACTAGTTTTGTGAGCGCCTGTAGTTTTTGTTTACTCAGCGGCCACTGCTCCACCCAGACAGGCTTATCTGTGAGCCATGTTAATTTCTGTGTGGGGCGCTCCTCAGTGGCCGCACCTAAAAATGTTGGGGGGCCGGAAATTCCAATTTGGCTCCCCACTGGGACATGGCGTCTCTCCCCCAAAGTGTAAATTTACAATCGATCACGAACGGACGTACTGAGGCTAGCAGTCCGTTCGGACCCTTAATTTGGATAATATTTTTTGATTGCTTTGCTGGCTGGGGCCCGCCTAGTCCTAAGACTGGCGTGGCCACATTTTGCAGCTCCCAGTGTGACGGCCACTTATGTGGTGGGATGACCGTCACATCTGCCCCTGTGTCCAACATCCCCTGAAGGTATGCAGAATGCCCCTCGCACTTGAGTTTACACCATACGAGGGGTTTTTCCTCTCCCAACTTCCCAGCATAAAAGACTGAGAGTTCCAGGTCATTACACAGAGCACGAGGAATAGGAATTGCCTGTGAAATAACCTGGCCCTTAGGCAGGAAGAGGGGGGGATGGACACAGCGTGCCACGAGATAGAAGAGCCTCGGATTAAGGGTGGAAATTACCGGAGGAACCTCTATCTCCAGTGGGGTGCTTTTTGTGTCTCCGACCACGAGGTACCTGCAGTTCAGAAGGTCCTCCTTCCTCCTGGTTTCACAGCGGCAGATGTGTGATAGAAGCTCTGCATCTGCTATGAAGAAATGCCAGTCCTGGGAACGAAAGCGGACAGAATTGGTGAGTCGGAGCCGATAAGGCTCCCTGATGTCAGTAGTTGAGAGGCAGCCGCTTACAGATGGGACTAGATGGTGTATCACGGCTCCTCTCGCGGCACCACGACTTGCCTCATTTTTGTCAGCACGCGAGGCAAGTGCGCGTTCCTTTCCTAGTTTTTTGGGATTGTGGGGCTCCCATCCCTCCTCCCTCCTCCCGCAGCCCTGGGTGGTATAGTCCTTAGAAGTGGGCAGCGATCCTGAAAATGTCCCTCCTGATGGCAGTGGAAGCACCGGCGTGTGGATGGAAGTCGTTTCGGAGCTGAGTTCCTTGGAGGAGCAACAGCAGATGCGACCAGCTTGTCTTTAGGTCTCTTTGGGGCTTCCTCCTCTATCAGGTGTGATTTCAGGGTGCACTCCTCGATGATCTGGTCGAGGGTCGGCGCTGGTGAGGCCGGCAGCGACAGGATGATTCTTTTGCACATGGTGTTGGCATTCATGTGCACCACTTCTAGGACTAGTCCGTCTCGGTGTTCAGGTCTCTCCACCCGTCTCTCGACTGCCGCCCGGACCCGGTCTACGAAATCTACAAAAGGCTCTGCGACACCTTGTTTAATCGCTGTATAGGGAACCATCGGGTCCTTGGTGGGCATGCCCAGGAACGCACGCTCTGCTGCACCCCTGGACATGTCCAGCACGGCCGTTGGAATTCCCCGAGCTTGAAGTTGCCCTTCACTCCATTCTCCTTCACCCACAAGATGGTCCAAAGTGATCGGTTCTTCCGCGAAATCCAGGCTGTAAGGCCCTTCTAGGATTTCGGGAAGCAGGTCTGCTGCCAGTTTCTTCCACCTCCTCTCCCACAGGCTGTATTCTGATGGGAGAAGCAGGCAGCTAAACAGACACTTAAGGTCTGCTGGCACTACGGTTCTAGACGTTAAAGTCGCTTTTAAAATGCCTTTAAAAAAGGGGCTTTTTTGTCCAAAATCACGTGATGTTTTGCAGACCTCTTTTATGGATTCATAGGGAAGGGGTGTCCATGTAGGGTTTTCCCCTCCCCTGGCGTAGGAGGCTGGAGTGCAGAGCGACTGCTCGACTTCATAGATTGGGCCCCGTCCCCTCCCCTCTCCCCTACTCCCCCCTCTCCCCCTGGGTATCCGAGGAGCGGGAGGACGTGGGGGCGCGGTACGTGGGACAGGGCAGGGAGAATCTTCTCCCTGGGACAGCGGGGCGGAGGTGACAGAGCCCTCCCTGTTGGGGGAGGGTGGGGCTGATGTTGCGGCAGGCAGGACATGGAAGAAGGGGACGCCCACCCGAGGGGGAACAGGGGGAGGGGTGGCAACCCGATGCCTGGAGTGGGCGGTGCCCACACCCACAGGGAAACAGGAAGGGGTGGGGTCAAAGGTGGGGATACAGGGAACAAAGGGGGCAAAGGGATTATGGGGAGAAGAAACCTCTCCACGTGGCCGCCCTCCATCTTGGGAAGACAGAGGCCCTAGCCACGTGGCTGCGGCTTCCTCAGGGGGACAAAGAAAGGGATTCAGGGGAGCAGAGCAGCGCGGGGTAGCGCCAGAACTAGGATTTCTAACTGGGAAAAAGGGATTGGAAAAGGGGTTTGGGATTAGTTCCTCAGCAGAGTAGCTAATTCCACCAAGGCGGGGGTGCCGGGACGGCTCGGGGGAGCCAGGAGCACGGTCCATGTCTGTGGAGCTGCCCTGCGCCTCAGAGCGGCGGAGTACTCCCCTCTGCCTACCCGGTTTAGGGGAAAAAAGTGTAGGAGAGGATGGGGAAATGGATTCGGGGGAAACAAGAGTTTTGCCCGATGGCTCTTTCCTTTCCTCAGCCGCTTCTCGCGCGGACCCTGCTTTTACAGCCTCCGAGATCAGCAAATGGAGCTTTGGGAAACAATCTTTCACAGAGGGATCCCTGTCCATTCCCTCTGCTAACCTGGCTCCTACTTGCTCCCAGAACTCTGTTCTGTGAGCATCCTCCGCGGTTACACGTGGAAAGGAAAAGCAGAGCCATCGTACAAACTGCTTGACTGAATTTTTGGGGTAGGGATGTTTTACTGATAAAATCCCCTTAATTTGGGTATAGAATTCCCTTTGTTGGGCAGATAGCGTGGTCCCCATGCTATTTCTACCCAAAGCCTCACCCCTGGTGCAGAAAAGGCGAAAGAAAAAAGGCAAAAAACGCGAAAGACCCCGGCGGCCCGCCGCACACGCTGCGCGCTGCGTGATCCGTACCGCCGGAAACGCGGCAGAGCCCACCCACGTGAAGTATCAGCCGGGTACCCCCCGCGGCTAATCACTCACCAAACCGGAATCTTCGCAAATAAAAGCTGCTACCAGGGTCTTCTTTCCCGGGAAGCGTCCGTTCTTCGGCTTTCCGTAGCCGTGAATGGTTGCGCTTCCAGTCCCACGCGGGAAAACACAGCATGTTTTCCTGTGGGTGGCGGAGACGTCACTGACTTACTTCGGGGGGGCACTTGCTCCCGTTTTCAGTCCGGCACGGAGCACTTTTCCGTCGTGGACCGCGACCCTGCGGTGGCGGTGGCGGTTTTCCGCGCGGATCGCGCTCGCTCGCCTCGGCAGCGGCGCTCGGTGGTCAGCGGCGCGGCTTCGCGGCGGCGGCGCTCTCTGTGCGCGGCTCCCGGGTGCTCTGTGGTGACTCTCTGCCTGCTCCGCGGCTTCGCGCTGGCCGTGGCCCGGACGTTGGGCGTCACTCACGGCTGCTCTTTACTTTGTCTGCCCCGGTCAGCTCCCGAATGCCCGGCTTGGGCTTCTCAGCTTTTCGTCGGGGCCGGGGCTCGCCGCAGTTTCCGGGCGCTTTTGCTGTCGCGCTCCGGGGTGGGCTGATGGCCGCGCTTTGCCGTCGGCGCGAGGGAAGAAACAAAGAGGCAGGGAATTCGTCCAAATCCGTCCGCGTGGCGGCTGGATGCTTTATTGGCTGCGAGAGCTGCGATGGAAAGGCTGCAGCCGATCCCAGCTTCGCATGGACGCAAATGGCCTCGAGCATGCCGAGGAGTGGGATCAAATAGGGAAGGGACAGGGCGGACGGGGAGCCCTCCCGCCCAATGGGTACAGACATCGCGGTGATGACGTGTACTACAGCGACCAATGGGAACACGGCAGGGGCGGACACGAGACTTTGGGGTGAGTGGCACCACGAGACCGGGAACACAGGCACGGAAATCGCAGGAGTAGGGGAAAACCCGGGGGATGCACGAGGGTGCAGAGAACTGGAAAACTAACAAAGGAAAAACCCATGTGAACCTAAACCTGGGATGCAACAATTAGACACAAAAGTTTTGATTTTTTTCAAATGACTTTGCTATTACTTCTTTGGAGAATAATTTTCTGTTTCTGTATTTGAAGCACATCATCTACCTTCTCTTGGCTCCATGTACAATAGTAAATTACAGCAAATCTATTACAAGTCAAAAAAATCAAACAGAATACTTTATAAGATAAACCTCCCGAGCTCACTCCAAATAGAAAATTTATCAAAATGAAGGATGACAGTGACACAGAAATTTCCTTTATGCATTTATAAGGATTTAGGAAATACTATTTTTTTTCATGTTTCATCTTATTTGTAAAATATATTTATTCTTTATGATGTAGAAATTTTTGTATACCTTCAAATTTCAAAAACGCATAGATAGTTGGATGAACTTAATGGTAAAACTCAAACAGAACCAATCTCTCTGATAAACTAAACCTGTTTTTATATGCCATAATTAGTTCTACAGACATCTGTGAAAAGTAATCTGAGGCAGAATAATTTAGGAACATATTTTTTGAAACCGAACATGTTATCTCCTGGTGACTGATAAAATCAAAGTCAATCCTTTAAAAATGCTAAATTGCAACAAGGGAGTACAAATAAGAGGTTACAATGGAGTAATGAAGGATAATGAAATATGCAACCTACAAACCAATCAGTGCAGAAACAAATAGGATCTTCAGCAACTCCACAGTTAGGAGGGCATAGAATGGCAAAATATACTCATTAGTTAATCTAAAAAGACAGAAATTTGTTTGCATGTTTGAGGTTGTCTTCCCTGCTATTCTATCACTCAGTAAAAACTGTCTGTTTATTGAGTCTAAAAAGTGAATAAAGCTGACAATGGCTCACTCCTAGAAAAACAAAACAATACACAGTCAAGATCATATGAAACTGATAGTTATTGAGCTCTATAAAAACATATAGCATCACTTTAAAATCAAAATGCCACTTTATGAGTAGCAACAATTTTACGCGAGTTTTCACTGCCATTCAAATTGATTGTAGTTTCATGTTGAATAATGTGTATGTAGTGTTTCAAGCCTGCAGGAAGCACCAGAATAATTCATATTAGGATGACAAGGCTGTGAACTGTCACACATTGCCTCTTAGTCTTTTTTTTTTTATTTTCCATGCAGTTAAACACAATCCATTACCTCTAATGAAACTTAGGCTTCAATTGGACGTATGAAATGTGTCTGGGTATAAGATGTGTAATAAAAAATGCCCAGAAAAGTGGTTAAGGCAACATTGTTTTGCTAGCTATAAGGAAAAGAATTGCCTCTTCCTGTTTGGGGTTGGTTTTGTTGTTGTTGTTTCTTTAGTTTTGTGGGGTTTTTTTTCACCATAAAACAATATATATCTTTGCAGGACACTGTAGACCTACTAGAGCACCTGGTCTGATGGCACAATTCATTCCTTGTTTGCACTGCTCAGTGAATACATCAAAACTACCAGGGCCTAGGTATAATGGGGCTTATTGAAACTTCATAAATTATTACAAGTGTGTCCCTTGTGAAAACTGCTGAGTCTAATAAATGCATTTTGGCTAAGCAGGTAAAATGTTTCACTAAATTAGTTTAAATGCAGTTTTGCATTTCAGATGGCATTGTTTTTTGATTGCCTCTGTAAAAAGAAGTAGAAACCTAGTGATTTACAAAGTGAAGAGGCAGAGATTCATACAATACTATACGTCCTGATATCTCAAGTGAAGAAGTCTGTCTTTGTATGAAAAAAAATTTACTCAAAGTGAGCCTTCCAGTTTTGTCAAATTATAGTGTGGTGGTTTCGTATTTGTTCATTTGACATACTCAATATAACACTGGAAAAGCTGCTTCCAAATCCAGAAGAGCATCATTGAGATCTCAAAAAAAATGTAAAAGTATTTCTTTTTCCTGGAAATATACTACAGTAATTATTCTGGAAAAAATTATTCTATCATAATCAAACAAACAAACAAAATCAATAGTTCCTGTATTTAACTAGAATAATTTCCGTAATTGTCTTAAGTTCCTTCAAGAAAAATAATAAAAATAAATCACTGAACATTGATTTTTAACTTTCATTATTAGATTATTGAAATATTAGTGCAATCTTTTTCATCTATTTTTAACTTTCATTATTAGATTATTGAAATATTAGTGCAATCTTTTTCATCTATTTTTAAACCAGTAGCAAGACTTGTCACTATTTAGATGTAAAAGATGTAAAAATCTTGCTAGCAAGATTTTTGATTTATGAATTGTATTAAGCATTGACTTATTTTTCCCAAACGCAATAAAGATTTTCCACTTGTAATAACAAGATGTACAGAAATAAAGAATACCAAAACCAGTAGCCCATATGATAATTTGGTCTGGCTATTTGATATCATAATTTTCTGTAGATGATCTTGCTGTGTAGGATACAGTCTCTTAAATAAGAATTGTAACTTCCTGTATGACAAAATTAAGATTCTTAAAAAAAGGCAAGTCATATTGAGAAAGACTGCATCCTCTTGAAAACACTGATCCCAACAACATGTAGCATTCTCTTTTACTTTCTTTGCTTGAAAATGTATTAAAACTCACATTTGAAATTTAAAAAAGAATGTTACTGAAGAAAACATATTTCCTGTTCTCAGTAGAGGTTACATGTGTGGTATTTTTTGATGGCTATCTCCTGTAAATATCCATATTGCTATGAGAAGTAGTGAGGACACAATGCACCATCTCCCTGTGCTCTGGGTTTCCCTGTTGCCTCCTTGGCTCCACTGAGAACATTGGGCAGTGGGGGGCAGCAGCAGCACTGAACTGTGGGAGCTGGAGAGCTGAGGCAACGTGGTGCACATGGACCTGCCCTGAACTCTCATGTAAACAGGAATATTTTGGTTTATACTGCACTATGCTTGGAGAGCATATTCTTTGTTCAGCCCAACATCAGCCCAACATGACAGTCTGAGCTGTCATGTTCCACACTGCTTCTCACTCCTTTTGCACCCAAACCACCTGAGAGAGCCTTACAAACCATGCCTTAGTAATATTATTCACTATTTTTTGCTTTGATGGGCCCTTTGGGGAACTTGTCTGAGAAAACACTGCACATGTATAGATATGTCCAGGGTTTATTGTCTGCAAAAGGCAAGTTCAACTCAATGTTACTATAGCACATCGTACAAAAAGAACATTTGTTGCAGACAAAATTAACTTTAAAATTCTTGCACTTATATTGCATTATTTAAGGATAAAAGGAAATATGACTATATTTTGAAATCCTTCTGTTTCAGCTTACATTTTTAATTGCTTACAGCTTTGTGTTAAGAACGTATTTATAACTGTTCCTGGCAACATTCGTACCAGAAAACATGGACAGATGAAGGCACAAGGTGGTTTTATAATTGCGAAATTTATAAGAAAATAAAAAAGAACCATACTTTATGGAACTTGTCAGTGGTAGCATGGGTTTTTTTAAGCTTGATATCTGTGTCTAAAAATCAAAGTCCCGGTGGATAAAGGTAAAAGTCACTTAACTGACAAAATTCCTGAGTGACTGAAAACTTGCATCTGTTCTTTATAGGTTCATCTTTAAGATTTCTCACTAGAAAACAGCATTTGAAAAGATTATCTTATAGCAGTACTAAATAATAGACTGTTCTGCGACATTCAAAGGTCTAAGGCTCCCTGTGGAACTAATGACATTTGTACAGCAAGTCAGGCTGCTTCTGCAAAGGAGGATGGTGGAAGAGGGAAAATTATAGTTTTTTGACAGAATGTTAACCCCAAGTTGCCAGATTTTCTAAAAGATAACTGCAAATAAGAGAGCTCTAATAACACTTCTAATAAAGAACCAAAGTCTTAGATGAATTTTAAATTCATACACTTGACTGATTTTGATGTTCACAGCTGATGCTCTGTCCCTGACACTTGGGAGATGGGAAATAAATACCACATTGCTGTGCTCTGACAACAGATCAGTAAGGTACATTTTCTCAGAAGATATAATAAGCACTTTATTAAGGACACTTCCTTTTGCTTGTCATTGCAACACTCTATTTTTTCTTTTCTTTTAAACACCAAAGTTTAAAAGGTTTATCTGGACTTCTTTGAAGTATGGCTAGCTCAGCCATTAAGCATTGTCGTGACCTCCAAATGAGATCTGTTCCTATATTTAATCCACTGCTATACTGAAAAAATATTAAGGAAGAATTGTCACCCAGGAGACGATTTGACCTTACATGTCCGGAATGCCCTTAGTACAGGGCTGTAATATGTGCAGGAAAAATATTGGGAAGACTCTTCATCTCTCTGATTGAATCTGAGGAAAATTGCAGCTGGGAATTTAAGAGTCAGAGGGAAAGAAAGCAAGTGAACAAGGATAACTTGCTTTCTTCTCCTGGAAGAGAGAAGAACTCAGCTCCAGACCTCATGCCTGGTTGTGTTTTACATCCACATCTCTTTGGCTAGCCCTCCTTACTGGGAATCTTTTTTCAGTGTATGATAGCATAACTTCAAGCCAAGGGTTAAGAGTTTACATGTCTCTGATATCCCACAATCCTGATGCTCAAGCCCATCTCCCTGTGTATAAGAGTCAAATTATTTCAGAGCAAGATGGGTCTACTGAGGAAAATTGGCACCAAAATATTTGTAAAAGTCACTTTGTTCTGCTGCTTTCTACCACCCACTGCCTGATGCAGCTGTCTGTGAGGACCAGCACAATGACCTGCTTTGTAGACTTCTTTAGGGATTTAAACAGAATTGGGCAGCTATCTGTCTGAAGTCATATAACAAGAGAACTCAGTTGGAAGAAGAACATTATCTTCTCAACAGGGATGCTAAACCTGAGTTTAAGCACTCAGTCAATTTCTGCCTCAAGAAATTGGAAACTTAGGCAGTGTTAGAAGTAGATGCTCTTGATTACTGTTTGAATCTTGAACCGATAACCCAAATTCCCAGCTGAGATGTGTTTCCCAGGGTTGCACTTAGCCCCATGGGCAGCCACAATTACCTACCTGCACTTGCTCTGTTACCTCAAAACCCGCTTAGTCTTTCTCACTCTAAACATAGGCATGCAGAGAAACTGAGACTTACACCAAAAAGGTTTTAAAGACATGACAGTATTTCTCACTAGGATTACAAAAGAGATAAAGAGAGGGATTTACTGTGCATTAGTAATAATATGGCCCTTCAGGGTCAGCCTGTGCTCCGAAAAGCATTTTCATGAAATACTGCATACTGTCTAGCTAGCAGAGTAACAAGTTATGCTTGGGCAGAGGACCAGCATTTAAACCAAACTAATCATTATATCTCTCTGACTATATAATCATGTTACCTAGGTTAGCTAAAATACAGACTTAGAAAAAAGTTCCCCTGAGGCATAATGTTACATATGTACTGGCTATACATATTTTCTCTTTTATCTACTTACATTTCCAAATATTTGGTGTAGACAAACAGCTTTTAAGATGTACTGGCCTAAGCAATTTACTATACTGAAGTCATCCATGCCCTCCTCTTCTCTCAACTACCATATGTGAAAATGGTTTTTGTCAGCATAAACTTCCTGAACAAACCTTAAATCTTAACTTCTGAAGCTGCTACAAAGAAAGTCAGTAATGCCTGGTACTGTTTTGGCTTAAAAGATTCCTTTGTCAGTTTTCTTCCTTTTTCTTTGTGATTCCAAATTGACAGATGGAGTTCTCAAGTTGCTGAGATATTTAAAATTAAAAGTAGTAAAAAACTTACTCAAATTTTAAAATAAACCAACCCCAAACCTTCTGCCCTATACTCCTGTTCCTTTTTCAATAATTGAATAAATCCTTATTTTTGTATGGAACTATATGAAAAAATGCACCTTGTCCTTTTCTGTTAAACAAATACTCTTCCTCTATTGCTTCTGCTCAATATATGGGAAATTAAAGGACAGGAAAAAGCAAATTAGTAAATTTTTAAAATCTTGTTTCTTCTTTCTTACCAAACAAAAGCTAGAAGATAATATTACACGAGGCAAAATAGACTGAAGCAAAGTGGATCCACCCTTGAATGTACTATATCAATACTTTCTTAAAGAAGTATTTGTGGTTTCAGTGTTCAAGCTGAAAGATGGAGTGTTATGGAGACAAAACCTTATTAAAAATATCCTGCATTATCATGACTGCTACAAACCAGTTTGCTCCTTTAGTTCTACTGGTGGTTACCACGTCCCACTAGTCTGCATTGCCTGAATTTGTTCTAAGAGCACAGAAAAAGTGCAAATGCAGAGGCCCTTTTTCCACTTCAGATTCCATCATAAGCTCTCATAAAGCCAATAATGCTTTCCCCACTTCTAATGGTTCAGCACTATTTTCTATTACATATAGAAGTAGTCCTGCAGGTTTTAGGCTTTCCTTTTTTCCCCTCAATGTTTTCATTACTTGGTAAATGACAATTTGACTTTCTGAAATTTAATCCATACAAATTTTATGTGAACATGTTTTTAAGAAAATTTTCCTTTTCTGTTTTGACTTTCTCATTTCAATAATGTCCTCTGAAACTGAATCCAAATAATTTTTTGTGGCACTTTATAAATGATTCTTAGAAATAGTCCAAAGAATAAGGCCAGAAAAGCAGAAAATTATACCACTGGGTTCTTCCAAGCCTCTTACTTCTCTTGATAAATACTGCATCAAAGCTGACCCTATAAGGCAAAGAGTTTCCCTGCTTTTGAGTGCTGTGGTTTTAGTTTGTTTTTAACATTTTCTCAATTGAGTCTGCCAGCAGGCCTATGATCTATCCAGCAGTGATAACAGTGTGCAATACACAACCTTTTTCTACACAGCTTCCCTGCCTCTCTTTCTGTGTCATAGCTGTCTCTGTATGCCATTGGGCAGAAATCCAAGCTTAGGGTTTTAGCCAACTCCAAATTGCAGGTATTATTACTGTACCATTAAAAAGCTTCTAAATTTCAATTCTTCAACAGCTTCAGCATAAAAGACTGCATACTGCAGCTCCATCTTTTTAACTAGTTTTTTTCCCTTTTTCTCCTCTAATAACTTACTAACAGACACAGGCTTCCCTCTTCTAAATTGCAGTATACTCTGCTAAGTATTTGTATAAAATAAATTGTAAAAGAAAAAATATTACTTAATTATCATTATATTCTGCATTGCTTTAAAATTAGCACTCATTTGCATTGCAGCAGAACCTGATGGGTCCCACAGGGAGCAGGGTATTATTGTGCTTATTGCTATAGGAACACAGAACAAGGATCAATCTCAGTCCTAAACAGCTATTAGCTGCGTCAGGCAAAAGAATTGTTCTACCTTGTTTAACAGATGCCGTACCAAAGCACAGAGATTAAACAATTTGCTCAAGAAAATCCATGGAAGAACTGAACCCAGGTCTCTTAAATCTGAGCCAGATGTCCAGTTCAAAACATGTTCATTTGTCTTCCTTAGGATAAGTCACATTGTGTAAACATCTGTGTCTTATCTGCTGTCTCAGTGTACCCTGAGTCAGCAGAGATTTCCTGTAGCTATCAATAAGAAAACCTTTCATTTCTGCTCTCTTCACAGATGTAAACTTTGAAACCTCAGAATGCTCAGATGTGGAATTTAAAAAAAATGGTCTGTTGCCATTGCCATAGCCAGAGTTTCATGTCTGACAGAAAAACTGGCACAAACACAATTCACATTCATTACTGTAAACAAGATGCAATGGAGCAGCCTTGCAGCAGCCATGACTGTCACATATTATCATTGCTCTACTTCCATGTAATTAATTCCTTGTGAAAGGTACCATTATAATAAAACAATTCACTATAATCTCCCAACCAGTGTTTCTGCCTGGAAACAGCACCTCACAGTCAAGAGAATGGTTTCAGTTAACAACACTCCCCTTGTTCTGTACCAGAGCCAAAAAGCTCTGTATCCATCAGCACTGCAACTAGCCAACCCACAATAATGAGCTTACTGGAAACATCTGTAATTGAAACTGAACCCATAATTTCAAGATATTTTAGAAACAGAGCAGGGACAGAAGAACACACAGTGGAATGTGGGATATTTGTACTAGAGATACATGTGAGTTAGTTTATATCTGTCTGTACGTTAAGCAGTGGGTCTTACACCATCCTCAACAGAGGACATTATTGGTCAGGGTGAGTATTCAAGTGTTTTCAAAGAAAACCTGGACTATGGGACTATTTTCTGAATTCATATTACCTGGAAGCTGATATCCTCAAAGAGAGGAAGGTCAATAATTTAAATTTGCTTATGACATTTTGGATAAAATCTTATTTGATATCTCAGTATAAACAGGAAAAACATTATGTTTAATTTTTTTTTTTTCTTTGAGAGTGATGTATTGAAATAGTTTGGTCAGAAATAGAAACATCAACAGAGCTACAGTGCTACTTCTACATGTGTTAGTATATTTATCTGTGCTCGACCCTGTACTGAATCATCTATACACATCCTAAAGGTCCCCTGGGTGTCAGCGGGTTGAGGCATGAAATATCTCATTAATAAGGTCCGTTTGCTCAATCCATTCCTTCTCATGTCACAGAACAGGAAAAAGTGATTCTTTCAGACCTATGGAGTTTTGAGTAAAATTTCTAAATTGAAGTATGTTAAATCATATTTGAATCTTTCCTACCTAAAACACCCTGAGCCCATGTTGTTCAGAAGGAAGATTTACTGCAAGTCATTTTGGACTGTGGCATTCAACAAGGACAGTCCGCCTGAAAGAATTAAAAAATTCAGTCAGGAGAATAGCAAACATACAAGCACAACACTGTGATTTCTTTTGTTAGCCACATGGAAGAGCAGAAAGGGACATCCTTCGGCTGCTATTAATGACAGACTATTCCCCCAGAAAGTTAAGGCATCTTAAAAAAAAAGGTTTAGAGTATGTTAATGGTTCTTTATGCAAAGCTACTTTAGGAATTCCCATGCATCTCTGAAGAAAACTGCCACAATATTACAGTATATACACTACTATTACAGTAGTAATTGTGCTAGTCATTGTAAGAAACTTAGGTGCAACCCTAGTGACTTGAGCGTCCTGTTTTGAATCTTTGCCATTATCTCTAACAGCTCAGACAGCAGGATGGTCTGAAAGGTAAAACACTCCTCAGGAAGGTGAGAAGTGCCTCAAGCAGAAGCTGGATTTGAATCTCAACCTCCATGGCCCCAGCTCACACTTGCACTGTGATCCACTGGGGAAGGAGCCCCACACTATTGGGTCTCACACCTTTCCATAGCACCTCCATGAAGGAAATCTTTTAAAAGGCAGTCTAATAGTTTCTTGACTATTTTTTAAGCTTATGTGTTATTATTAAAAGGGAGAAAACTGAACAAAATATAGAGCAATGCATTTGCCAAACATAACAGTGCAGAAAACTCAATATTTCCTAACCACAAAGTAATAAATTTACAAGTATGTATATATTACAAGTTGGTTTATTATTTTTAACATAAACACTAATACAGAATTCTGTTTGACTACAAAAGTCTGGATCATGCATCTTTCATTTGATGGCTAAAAGAAATAAAATTTAATATTATTTTCTGATTTCTACTATTCAGTCAAATATACATAAACCTTTACTAGCAAAAATGATGGGAAAACCTATTTTATCTTCTACAAAATATTATAGAATTGTTTGGGGGAACTTTCTGTACTTCATCTATTTATTTGTTTTACAATTAATACTTTTTTCTTTTTAAACTTTTCCCCAGTGTCTTTTAACTGCAATTAGAATTGTAAACAGAGTCACCTCTCTTAAGACAGGTTGTACTTAATAAAAAAGAGATAAATAAATAATAATTTCTAAAAGAGCCATTCACATACTGTGCAGAAGGGTCATAAAGGCACTGTTAGCTCACCATCCAAATTTACTTCTCACAATATATTTGGTAATATTCTTCTTTTTTCTTGCTATGTAGAAAATGAAAAAATAAAAAAATCTTAGTATTTTATTCTTTGGAGTCGTAGCAAACCATTTTTCTGATTCTTTCATATATACTCTGTAGACAATTGCTCCTCTACACAGGATCTTGCCAGAAACAAGATCTTGGCTCTCTTAGTGTTATGGTGCGGCTTTGCATTCTGAAGTAGGCTGTGATTCTGACATCTGCTTGCAAATTCACAGAAAAGGACAATTTAATGAAAATAAAAATGTCTTATCTTTTGCAGCTTATAACTGGATTTCACTAGCCTTGTTTACAGTAGTAGTCCCACTGAAGCTGAAATATGAGTTCAGTTTTTGAAATGTGGAAGTGATGGTCCAGCAGATTTCTCTGTTGCAAAAGACCTTTCAAACTCCCTGTAGGAAACAAGACTTAAACATGGAGTGCTTAACATTTAAAGCTACAGTGGGTAAATAAATTTGGACTTTAAAAAGCTGTGCATACTTTCATGTAATATTAAAAGCAATACTTCTTCAATAAAAAGTGATTGTCCATGAATAAAAGGTAATATGAATTTCTCTTGATGCCAATTTTCTCTGAAGCCATAAAATCTCTATCAAATGCAGACAAGCAAAGCAAGCTCCTTGGTAAATGTCAAGCAAATGGTAAAGTACTTGTAAACACAATTTGAGGAGGCTGTTGGCTATATGGTGCAATGCAACCATTTGGAACCCACTACAGCCAGCAATGTAAAATGGTACACAGTTACATATGTACATACATGTAAATACTGAAACCACCTAGCTTCTAAAGTTATTTATTTTAATATTTATATGGGTTTAAATATTGTTACTGATGGGTTTTTTCATTGAATTGTCACCTCTCTGGTAGTTACATGAAAAGCTGTGTCAAACTGGTTTACTATATCAGTAAAAAAAAAAATCTAACTGTATAAAAAATTACACTTTTAAATTTTTTTTTCTTCTTATAGCCATTCATCATTCATTCATCTTGTCAACACTTAACCCTTTCTGCTACATTTCCTTTCATTCAGTGTCTTACCTTAACTGGTGATATTAAGTCTCAATGAATTCTTCTGTCTGAGACAAAGAAAGAAGATAGAACTCATGTTAGCTGGGTTGCAGTTTCCTGAAATTTCAACACTGTCCATGCTCACTCAAAGATAGGAAAAAAGAGAAGTTCAACAAAAACAAGGGCCTTTTTTCAGTATATTTTAGAATGATATTTGTCTTTCATTGTAAAGACAATCTCACTTTCCATTCTTATTCACCCTTTGGCTTGTTCTGCCCCTCAACCCATCAGTCAGTACCAGTCTCTTGCAATGTCTGTATTGCACAGATGAATATAACAGGTTCATTGGGGTCATCAAATCCTCACATAAAATTCATTAAATTTTATGCCAGCAATCTGAAAGCTTCTAGGCTTCAAGTAGAAATGTCTATACTTCATCACTAAATCATCCAGTTCTTGACATGCAACTTCTTAAGCTATCCATTCCTGCTATTTATTATTTTACATTATTTTGTGAAATCCTGTATGTATAAAAAGTCCCTCTGTCTGAAAGTAAAATCATGACATAGATCATGAACTGTCTCTAGACTAGTAAATATTGAAGGACAATCAAAGAAGTTTCATAGAGAAAACAGCAGATGACAATGACAGTGGGGAGGGGCTTGGAACACAAGCCCTGTGATGAATGACTGAGGGAGCTGGGGTTGTTTAGCCTGGAGAAAAGGAGACTCAGGGGTGACCTTATCACTCTCTACAACTTCCTGAAAGGTGGTTGTAGTCAGGTGGGGGTTGGACTCTTTCACCAGGCAGCAACTGACTGAACAAGAGGACACAGTCTCAGGCTGCACCAAGGGAAATATAGGTTGTATATGAGGAAACAGTTTTTTACAGAAAGAGTCATCGAGTACTAGAATGTAGCAGGAATAGGGTGTAGTCATCATCCCTGGATGTGTTCAAAAAAAGACTGGATGTGGCATTCAGTGCCATAGCTTATTTGAGGTGTTAGGGCATGGGTTAGACTCGATGATCTTGAAGGTCTCTTCCAACCTAGTGATTCTGTGATTCTGTGACCTGATGCCTACACTATCTGTGTTTCAGGCATTCTACTTCAACTGGCTGAAATATGGCCCTGTGGACTGAAAACCCATTAGGACCACATTAATTCTTTGAGTATATCTTCTGGTTCAGCTTCATCTGAAAACAATCAATTTTGCACAGTTTAAGCTTTTATAGGATTGAACCAAACTCAGTCAGCAGACAGAATCAGATTTGCTGCAAAAACACAATTCTAATCTAAACTAAAAAGTTAACAGAGCTGAAGGCAGTTTCCACTCATATTTTTGTGCATTAGGTGGCTCCTTATAGTAAGTTTGGTGATTAATGTTGAACTGCTAGCATTCCTTTAAAAATCAAAAAAATATTAATATAATTAACAAGAAAATTAGTAATTCTGAGTGTTTTGTTTCTTTTTCATTTATTAAGATTTCTAATTCTATCTAATTTTTCTCAACCGACATTTATCACACATTCCTGAATATGCAAAAAAGGCCCTTAGGAACTATGTCTGCCTAATAAAATAGATTTGGAATGTTCTAAGGCTAGAAATGGCTAACCTGATTAAACTTTATTTTTTTTATATAACAAGCATAAATTTCTAAGATTCAGATAATCATAATTTTGAAAAATTCTACCTAACAAGAATTTTTAGACTTGGAAACTGAAAAGAAAGCAATTTTCAAAAAAAAATAGTTTGGTAGTGATAAGTGGCATTTAAAATTGTTAAACTAGAGCAAGATACAAACTAAAATTCTACATACTTGCTTTCATAGTTTCTCTTGATTTTCTTTTTCCTGTTTTCTAAAGGGTTTTGTTTGTGTTTTCTTGGTTGTTTGGTAGGTAGGTTGGTTGCTTGCTTGCTTGCTTGTTTGGTTGTTTTTTTTAGTTTTGGTGTCCTCAAATAAGTTGAAATGGGTTTTGTATTCTACATGTAGGATCATTCCAATGGGAAAAAACCCCAACCAACTAACAAGCCAAAAGCACCACACATTAATATGTTTTATTTTAAACTGCAAAAGGTTTTTAAAATGTTCATTTATGCATACAGTGTGAAGTTTAAAACCCTTACACTTTGCTGATAGACTTTTCAGAATTAAATCCAGCAGACCTAGGATTGGGTTTAAAAACAAGCAGCACAGCTCATATTTGGATAGAAATTTGCCTCTGAGATGATTGCACAGAAAGAAACACAGAAACATACACAATTTTGAATGACTGGCTTTCTGTAGATCATCTCATAACACCAGCGTCACAGAGCCTTTCCATAAAAAGCAATTCTGCTTCTATGTAATGATTATTAATACTGCTGTGGGTGATTCCATGAGTTACAGAGAGATTTTGCTTGACAGTCTCGGAAACTGTGACTAATATGACTAATTCGTGGGCTAAAAGGAAGTTTATCAATCTTTTAAAGAATTTTTAATTTTTTCAAACTTTCAATTAAACTTTGTTATAAGTAGCTTTTTAAAAAGTAACTCTAGAATTTAATGTATTTCCAGGTATGTTTTACACAAGTAATTATTTCCCATCAAATCTACATAAACCTTGGAATATATTATCTTATGGTATTATAGCTTTCTCTGTGTCACTGAACTGTGACAATAGACCAGAAGCAATTTCAAAACTGTCATTTTATCAAGTTCATGCTTTGATTTTTGAAAATTCCACATAATTTTAATGATGCGTGCATGTCTAGGATTATCAGGGGAAAATAGCACATCAAAAATCACTCTAGTGGATTTCTCCTCATGTCATTTTAAAGTTAGAAATAAAATGCTATTGCTTATTATCACCATCACACAAACATTTGGTGAGAAGTGCTTCTTCCAGGGGGCTAAACTGACAGGAGATGTATTCCAGTTTCATTATTTCTAGACAAAAAGCAATTTTCCAGTCCTATTTCAGCTTCTTACCTAAGTTCAGCTTGCTCTAAGTAGTGATTAAGGACTGATAATATTATGTGGTTTCTAAGAGTAGGCAGGAGAGAACCGAAAGTGCAGACTAAATACTATAGGAAATAAGGGGCAGAAGGAATAAGACAGAACAGCAATACTGTTTTATATATGGTCAGAAGTGAGTGAACATAAATCTGTTTTGAAGTGAAGGGCTGTATAATATCACCATTACCCAAGCACACATAAACTATTTCTGAGCCCTATGGAAAACAGAGAGCCTAAAATCCTCAGGCATACTGAAAAGATGTAGTGCTCTTTACTTTCTGTAACTACAGAATATGAAATACAAGTGCCTCACTAGGAGATTGCTAAGTTGAATTATCATTTTTTACCTACAATCAGAGGGTGTCCACACCTATTCTTCATAAAAAGTGGAAGTCTGTCAATGTTGCATATCTACAGGATATACCCAGCTAGTGAAGAATTCTCATGAAGTGAACAACAAAATCCAGTTAGTATATATAACTGTACTTGGGTTCATTATCCCACATCTGGCTACTCTGGAATAGACAGTAGCAGATTAATGACAGCAAAAACTTGGCTAAAAATATATGTTAAAACAGCACATTAAAGCCTAAGCACTGCCACAAAAATAGAGATCCGTCCCAATACATATTCTGCTTGTTAATTCACTCATCAAGCCTTTGTCCACAGTTTAAAATTCCTAAAATACAGTGTAGATAACACAGCTGGTAATGTTTAATTAAAATATTTCTTCTGCTTTGGAGAAACTTAATTCTCTATTGAATCATATTCAGAAACATCTCCTTTACTGAGAAACAATCAAGAAAGGCAGGATTCCCAAGTGTGCACCGATTTCCCCATACCTAAGAAAATAACAGAGATTATCTCAGTTTTATTGTCAGGAAATACCACCACAGAAGCAAAAGACTTCAAAGCAGAATAATCAGGGAATAATCCTTTCCTCATGAGTCCCCTTCAGAAGGATGTGCTCAAGTTATTGTAGAATCTGCAATCAGTCCCCAAACATCACTGGGATAAGAATGGAAAATAACCAAGTTTTGCACATTTTAAAAGAATCAGAAAACTTTAGTAACTTAATTTGGATAATTAACAGAATAGGAGCTGAACAGTTTCTATGATGTCACTCAGATAACCAAAAGTTTGCCCAACTTGCCATCGGCTTATTTTGTACATGCACATAGAGGACTTTTTGCACAAATAGTTTAATGTGAGCCTTTGTAGAAATCTGTTGAAAGCAGAAAATACCACCTGCCAGAGTACCATCCTGCATGACAGAACCCAGAGAGTAGAAAAAGGTTTCTGAACTCATGACATGACAGACAGATCATCCAACAATATTTGCACAGCACTAGCAACTAGTGTAATCAGAGTTTAAACTCTTCCAAAAATTTTCTGAATTGTGCTAGCTGTTCTTTCTGCAGCAGAAAACTTGCTAATCTCTTGCTCACTTAATAGCCAGGAAAAGGCCAGCAGGTCTGCTTTTGCCAAACACCTACAAGTGTTTTGACATATAACTTCTCACAAATACAAGCAGCACAGAAACCATCTCCTCTCCATGTGGCTCCTTAACATTACAGCAAATTTTTGCTGCAAAATGATTTACCAGTAGGGCTCTCCAGAGAGAGCACCTAGATAGAAAGATAGATGATGCAGCAGAAGCTTAGAAGCCTTAAAAACAAAAGGATTTGACATCTTTGTAAGATCAAACTTGATGTTAGATCAAAAATAACATTTGTGATAGACTTCTCAAAATTTAATGAAAAATGAGCTGTAAGTTTAATTTTCTTCCCAACCCCATCTAAAGTATCATAATTCTGGTTCTAGTGCAAAGCAAGCTAACACCTATCTTTAAAAAAAAGCCTTGAATAAGACCTTTAAAAAGACCTTGCAACTAATGCTGTTTCCAGTCTGTAAACAGCAGCCTACAAACTGTCTTGATTTGAAAAAGCATAGTGATTTAGAAACTATTTAAGAAGCTACAGAAAATTGTCAGAGCAAATAAACAGATGCAAAGGAGTAGGTGGCAATCACTTAACTTATGCATTATACCCTTCAACCAATACTGCTTGAGCTTCTTAAAATGCAAGCAAAGTTATTTTCAAAGAGCAAACAAGTCCTTGATGAAGATTTCCTTTTGTTCCAATCATCATTTTCCAGATCAGTTCTCTCCATAAACTGCAAGTTAGTCCTCACTCTTCTTTAACAGCTACATGCCATTTTATGAATTACATCAATGTCCTACTAGCAAGTTTCACAGATCAAATCCTTTCAAACATTTGGTGAAGATATTTGAAGCACAGTCAGCATAAGAAAATATTGTTATCACAGATGTAACTGTTTCAGAAAACTATCTATGCCCTGGTATAAACTAGGCTAGTAAAAATATATTTTTCACTGTGACGTTTTATCATTGCAGCACAAGACTGATTTATTAGAAAAGTATGCAGACTTAGTGTACTGAGTCTGGCTGGGCTGGAGTTCATTTTTTCTTAGCAGCCCTCACAGTGTACTTTGCTTTACATTAGTAGCTGTAGAGGTGCTGATAACACAGCAGTGGTTTGGCAACTGCTGAGCAGCAATGGCAGCACCAGCACTGTCTCTCCAAGGTCCTAGAAGGGGGCACAAATTAACCAAAAGGATATTCCATACCATATGAATACATATCAGCTCAGATATAAAAGCACAGGGAGGGAGGAGGAATGGGGGGGATTTGTCATTTTACAGCATTTGCCTTCCAGAGCAACCACTACATGTGCTGAAGCCCTGCTTCCTGGGACGTGTCTGAACATCACTCACAGATGGGAAGTAGAGATTTTTTGTTTTGTTTTCCCATTGCTTATGCACACAAACTTTCCTTTTTTTTTTTTTTTCTTGCTTTAGTAAACTCTCTTGTCTCAACCTGCTAGGTTTTTTCCATTTTATTTTTCTCTCCCCTGTCCTGCTGGATAGGGAAGTGATAAAGCAGCATGGTGAGCACCTGGCATCCAGTCAAGGTCAGATCTACAGTTCTTTTTGGTACTCAGTGTAGAGCATGAGGGAGGAACCAAAAAGACCAGCATGCACCAGAGCAGCTCTCTCACTCCTCTCCGCAGTTGGATGTGGGAGAGAAAATATAATGAAGGGTCCACAAGTTGAAATAAAGACTGGGAGGGATCACTCATCAAATAATGTCACGGGCAAAATAAGTTCAAATTAGAGACATGAAATTAATTTATTACTAACAATATCAGAACAGGACAATGAAAAGTAAAATAGGACCTTAAAAGCACTGCCTCCTTCCCCAGTGGCACATGGAGACTGGGAATGGGGGGGTAAGCTCAGTTCCTCACCTGAGGCTTCTCCCAGTGCTCAGGAAGAGGAGTCCTTCCACTGCTCCACCATGGGATCTCTACCACAAGAGACAGTTCTCTGTGAAGTTGTCCAACATGCAACTGATTATGACTCTCTGGGATCAGCTCTTTAGCTGGTTCTCACCCCATGGTTCTCATCACCCACTCATCCAATCCACAGTTCCTGCGTTTGCCTGTGAGGATGTTGTGACACAGAGCGTCAAAAGGCTTACTGAAGGCAGACGATATCCACAGCTCTTCCCTCATCCATCCAGGAAGTTGCTTCATCATAGAATGTAATCATGGAAATCAGGCATGATTTACCTTTATTGAGTCCATGCTGACTACTCCTGATCATCTTCTTGTCATCAATGTGGGTAATGATGCTCCAGAATGAGGTGATCCATCACCTTCCCAGAGACTGAGGTGAGGAACTGGAATTACACACAATATCTCGTCCTGCAAATACTCTATAGTTAATATGATCCTTGCTTATCTTCAGGTTAGAATATTAGTCCATACATGTGTGCAGAAGTTGTGTCATTTCTATTTTCTTCTTTAAAAGGGATATTAGTCTTTCATCTTTCTTCCCTCAAAGACCTCCCTTTTGCCCCTGGGAAGCCTTTCTGTAAAATGGGAATATTGTAATGAGTTCCTTTTTTCCAATGATTATCAAAATGGGATTTGTGTCTCCTTAGGCCTCTATAGTTAAAACTACCTGAATATTCTACATTAAACTTTGGGAAATACATATCTTAAATCTTCAAAGCATACAGGAGTATAACCAGTGTCAGGGCTAGTTCTAGAAATATGTCCAGATTATCTGTTAACAGTATGGATTAGCACACAGGCCTATAGCCTAAATATAACATGAAGAACTGTTTTTTTAATCAGGGTGTATATCATTCAAATAACCAGCTTCCAGTGCCTCTAAAAGGTGGTAAATAGGAAGAAAGGAAATTAGTTACTTTTGAGACATAGGTGTAACCAAAAACCTCCTCAGATTTCACTTTCTATTTATTGCCAAAGTACAATACCTCAGTGCAAGCACTAATCAAATGCTATTCATAAAGTAAAATGTAACCTTTCATTATTCTACCAGAGAACTTCTCTAATTTCTGTAGATGCAGTATGCTGAGCGTGAGAATAGAGGTCTAATGATAAACACTTGCACATTAACAAAAAATACTCTAACACTGCTGGGATGTCTCAAACTTTCTTCAGGTAGCAGGTCATCCCCAAAAAAGGCTAAGAGCAAGGTGATTACATCACCTGTCATGAGAGCATGGAAATCAGACTCTATTTATTTAGAATCATCTGTATTAAAAAAAATAACAGTTTAATTTAGGTAAGAGTTGAAAAAGCCAAACAATTGAGGAACGGAAGTAACTACATAAAGAAAACATGTCAAGTAAAGGTAATTTTGTTTTACAAGATTTTTCTTTCTGTATTAAGTTCTGTACCTTATCTCTCCTGTGAGACTGAAACTAGACTTCCTCACCCCTGATACAGAGAATACTGATAACTATTTTTCACACTTTATTTAAAGATGGACACCTCTCATGCAGCAGAGAGCAGTGATGAGAACTTTACCTGTTTGTTCTTTCACTGCACACGAATTTCCATTTTTTGTTTTATTCATTGTTTATAAAACTTCCCATCTTTTATAACTGGTGGCAGTGTTTCACATAGTAACACTGTAATTTTAAGTTATGTCCTTCCTATCTTGATAGGTAGACAAACAAGTGTTCATTTTCTTATAGCCCATTTCAACAAAATAAAAAAAAAATAATATTTCTTGACAGTCTTACAATTTTAGAATCACTTGACTGGACTCATTTACTTACTGTTACTACAAAGACAAAAAAGGAAGCAATACATAGTGAAATTTGGGTTAGGTCCTTAGAGAAAGGACCTTCCTCTGCATTTGTTTTCATCACAACAAAATTTTTGAAAACACCGGTTGGATTTATTGGCTTTTCTTGACCTCAATATCTGATGATAAGAAAACATCACATCAAGAAAATGAAACTATTTCTCTAAGATTATATAAAATAAAAAGTACTGCAACAGAGAGACATAAATTTAGTTAAAAGAATTTTCTTACAAATGCTGATTTTGCAAGTATAAACCTTGGCTGAAACATAAAATGACATTTCTCATTAAAATAATAGTTTCATTTTAGATAGACTAACTAGTTTTAATTAATAAACATAATATTTGAAGACATTAAAATGAGGATTTTACTGAAATAATTATGAAAGTGGCATTCAGTCATCTGGCCTTAAGATGTGCTACTCATTCTGAATAGCAGCTGAGTAATTAGAAGTGGTGGCTTATGAAGATATCTGCATAGAATGAAGAAAAAGCAAGAACAGATCAGTTCTGTGTAAGACCTGAAATGATCATATTTAGGTACATATTCATCTTATTTACAGATTTATTTATATAACTGAAAGACTACCAAGATTCAGTTTCAAATTCAGGAGGAATAAGGAAAAGTAGTCAGCATATTCACAAAACTTAAACCCTTCTTGTCAGAAAAAGCCATTTGTTTTCTTTGAACTGTCAGTTGAGGGAGCATCAACACATATTAGCTCTACCAAAATGAAATTCAGGACACCAATTGCAGATATTCTTTTAAGAAAATGTCTTGGAATTTGCCTATTTTTCTCACTTTGCTTGTATACTATTCTATTTTCTTCTATACAATCTCTGTATTTTAAGTGCCCAAAATCCTTCAGTGGGAGGCTAGTCACAGTAAGACTAAGGCTTTGAAATCTCTGTGCATAACCTGACATATAAAAGCAGCCGCTCAGCACCCTCCTATATGTGAATTAAAACATAATTATGTCTTGTTTTTAGCTTTTACATTTTTCAGACCCTGTACTGCATTAGTGTATAACTCTGAACTCCATATAGAGTGTTAGTAAGCTCTCTTCACAGTATGGTCAGACAAAACAATCCTTCCAGGCCTGAGAACCAAGGACACCCTCTGACTCAGGCCCCAAAATTATAAACAAAAGTGAACTGGGACAGAGGAAAACAAACAGGGGGAATATGACTTCATTAATTGAAACTATAACTGGACAATTAACCCCTGATATCCAAATATTATATCTGTCTGAAAAAGCCGTGACCATTGTCCCTCTTGGGTGTAGCCTCTAGGAGGCTTTTGACTGCCCAAGGTGTATCAGTTGAAGGCCTTTGATAAATATCCACTTTAGTCTCTTAACTCTGTCTAGCCTCCGTTCTAGGTAGCCACTCCAAGGCATCAATCCAATACATCCCTTAAGCTTTAGCTACTCACAGTTTTTCATCACTTCACTGAAAAAAAATTATTCTGGCAACATCAACAATTTATTGTTTAAGGACAAAATATCTGCATCATTGCATTAGAAATTTGAGTAAAAAATAGCCTTACCAAAACTACACTGTCAGCAGTCCATTCTCCAGAAAAGAATCACAGCTTCTTTATTCCTGACTTTGTTGTTATAATTTAATATTGAGAGACATTCCCTTAGTTTTCCCACTACAGAAATATAAAGGTAAGTAGTCATGTGTGACTCCTTCATTACTGTCAAACAACTAAACAAGCAAAATCAATACTAAGATTGCAAAAACTTTTTGTACATACTTTCCCTGAAAGCAAATAAGGTTGTATAGCATAACCAGTTTTCTGCATACTTGAACAATCACAAAGAGAAGTCACACACATGCACCAAAACAGAACAAAAAAACCCAACCAACCAATCAACCAACAAAACCCAAAAAACCAAAGCAACACAAAAACCACATGGACCAGCCTGTTCCACTTTCAATTCAACTATTTTTCACTGTCTTTCCGGTCTACTGTTAAGTCTGTATTGTATCCTTTTTTTCTTTGATCCAGAAGAGGGAAATTAATGTATAGAAGAAGTAATGTAAAGAGGAGACATACAGAAAGAAAACAAAAATACAAGGAAATAAGTAAGGAAACAGTAGAGAAATTTTGCAAAAGAAGAAAAAATTAGTGGAAGGTAGATATGTCAGTCAGAAATAAAAGTAGAAACTGTGACACTCTCAGGCGTCTTTTTAGCAGCAGAACTACACTGAGTTATTCTCAGCTTGGATATTCTAAGTCAGGGATGAAAACAAGCACTAGTTTATCAGGAATCTTGTCAGATAACATGCTTTAAGGCGCGTAATTTTCTATGTCTTATTAAGTCTGTGTGCTTATGGAGCTAAAAAAAGCATATGAAATATCCTGAAGCATTTTCTTCATTTCCGGGCAAACTTGAAATTTTGAGTGTACTTTGCAAGGTGATTAGAAGATTTTTAAGAAGAGCCCAATGGCCTTGCCACAGTCATTCATTCAAAATTCCTAACTCAAAGCCTGAGTCTAGATTTATAGAAGGTAAGTAATTTAGAATGCAATTATGATCCTACTCTGAAAATGAGAAAAATGTTGTCCATTAGACTAAATCTTTAATCTTTCCATCACTGAAAGTATTTTTTTCTCCATAATTCAATTTCAGATTTCTAAGTGAAATAATGTTCAGATTCAACACGAAGTCATAAATCCTTTCTGCTTCCTGACACCCATCTCGTACTTGCTCTTGAATGTTCCCATTTATATGGTTTCTAGCTTGGAAATTGTAACTTGCTTACTTCACCATTCATTGTTTCTCAAAACTACACACTCAAGTAATCTTTGCATAAATAAATTCATAATTAATAAAAAAAATATTTAAAGTGAGTATCAAAATCTCCGTAGTGGAAAGGATGCCTTATGGGCACTTGTACGAAGGTGCTGTTTTAGTGATCAAACATGGAGTGTTTAAGAACAGACACACACAAGAATCAGTTTGGACTTCAAATACATATTGCTGCAAACCACAGAAAAGAATTTATTTGAAAAATCTTTTTCAGCTGCTTTTTAGTACCCTTCTAAAACCATCATTCTGATGGCCAAGAAGTTAATCAGCTGTTGACAATGTGTGAACTGCCATTGCTTTCTGAGCTTTCTCCATGTATTTTTTCCCATAAAGGGCTTTATCTGGACAGAGAAATAGAGGCCAGGTAAAGGAGTGGAAGCTCTGAAAAATAGAGAGACAGTTTCAGGGAAGAGGAGTATGGACATGAGAACTTAAGAAAGGAGGCACTGATTTGTGCCCACAGCTATAAAACACCTACTGATGATTGAAGGGGTTTTGCTGTGGGTCTTTTGGCTTTTTGTGTTTCTTAAAGAAGAAGATCCAGAAGCAGTCGAAAGCAGTTCTCAGTGTAACAAAGAACAAATAAATAATATATAAAAAAGTAAAAAGCATAAAATTCTTATATAACCTGGAGCTATAGACCAATGAAGTAGTAGATAGATGTAAAAGCATGTTAGAAAACATAAAAGTGGCCCCAAGTATAAGCCAAGTATATAAGAAGAAAACTACAACCATAAGAAAAATTATACTCCTCACAATAAAATACTCCAGAGACTGCTGACCTATAGTGTTGCCCTTTCCAGCAGTCTGAAGCTACCAATGAGTTACTGAAACATGCTATATTTTCATAATTGCTAAATGTCTGTTTTTATTTGTGTGCCTGTCACCATTTCCATTTCAATATAACCAATACAGGTATCCTATTAAAAATATTAACTTCTGACACTGAAATTTGTCTGCATTTAAAGGCAAAGTTTCTAACAGCTTACCACATTAAATATTTTCAGTTGATACCCTGCTTAAATAGAGATAGATATATTTCTTCCTTGAGGAAAAAACTTGAATGCTTTTATTTCACATTATTCACCACTTCATAAAACATGGTACATCCTAATTTATACAAAATTCATACTCTTTTTTTCATATTTTCATATTTTTTTTTCATATTTCTTTAAAAAAAAAAAAAAAAAAGGGTGTAGGAGCATCATCGCTTTGTGCAACCTGGTCTAGGGAAGGCATTCCTGCCCTCAGTAGTGGGATTGGAACTAGAGCATATTTAAAGTCCCTTCGAACCCAAATCATTCCATGATTCTAGGATTTGAAGTTTTCTTTGAATGAAAAAAATTAATAACGTTCTTCTCTTAGCAATGAATAGATGTGGTATGCTAAGAGGCAAAATTTATCTTTGCTAATGGAATCAGCTGCAGTAGCAGAATGTACAAGAAATAGTATAGAAGCTACAGCAAATAGCTCCTGTACTTCTGAGGCAAATGACACTTTTGAGTTCTTCAAATACTGCTACGAATAACCTTATTGAAAAGGAAGAGAGAGAACCCACAAAACATCTTTTCACTTTATGAATAATAATTTTAATTTTATTCTCCCCTAATAAAAGAGGGTGTATTTATTTTTTCTATCTTTTTTAGAAATGCTGTTTCTGTCTAGACAAATGCTAGTGTCATGAGAAACAAAAGAAAAGAAAAATAACCACTCAAGAATAGAAAAAATAATCTACTTATTTGAAATGCTTTTTTTTGCTGACTGTTTAATGTCAGTATGTAGCATGCTGTGCTTAAAATGAAATGATTATAGTAAGAAGAAATACTGTAACAGAGTTTGAGGAAAAAACAGAGTTCTTAGATATTTTACACGTGAAGCACATGTTTTCAGGGGGGAGATGGAATGAGAAAGAAAAACACAGTGTTTAAGAAAATTTCAGATGAAGTAAAAACAATTTGTCATTTCCATTGCAAGTGCCACCAAGATGACAGAATTTCAAATATTCCCCAGCTTTTAAATTTTCTTTTGAGAAACATCCTTCATATGCTACCCCAAGAGAAAGAAAATGTCATTGAATCATAAAGTACATTCAGAATCTTATACAGGGCAAAAGAACTCTTTTGTGTAGAGTTCTATAAGTAATTCACTCTACTCAATTTCCTTTTACTCAAAGTAAACATTTTTTTTTCAGTTTTACCTAAAACTTGGCTTCTTAGTATTTTATTTAACTTCAGAACATGCTACAACTTCTACTTAGGGGATAGGACTCGCATGAAAATGAAAGCTTGTTGTATTCGGGTTTGTCTTATCTTCAGAATTAGAGTGGGAAGGAGTATTCCAGCCATGTGAGCCAAGCAGCAGAACAGAATTTCCTTTGCACTGGGGGTGTGATATAATGCCAAAGAGCTCTGGGAAGGCCATCTAACCAAGGCTCTGCTACTGCAGTGCCCAAGTCCACTGAGAGTGATCTCCTTCTGTCGTGCTAGGGGTGCAGCTGTCAGCAAGCCAACACACACAGTCAGCACAGAAAAGGGCCAGAAGCTCTGCCGAGGGTAGTGACCACAGCCTGGACAGCAGCAGTGACTTGACACAGTGCAGTCCCCAGCACCAGCCCTGAAGAAACAGCCCCTGGCCATGAGAGGCCTCCACCCAGATCTCCTAAGAGAAAACACACATCTGGGGCTGTAAGTTTGCATGGTGCCCCTCACTGGGTCAGGCACAAGGTAGGGAGACTCCTCTCCCATGGGAAGTGTGTGCTGGTAGAAACTATTCTGTCAGGGAAATGAACTCCAGGAGGAAAACAGTGGTCTGTGCAGCATCTAAGATGTAAAAAGGAGAATGGCTGAAAGAAAAGCAGTGGATATTGTTTATCTTGAGTTAAGCAAGGCTTCCAACACTGTCTGTCATAACACTTTTATAGAGAAGTAGATCAAGTATGAGTAACAGAAACTCAAGAGCTGTTGAACTCAAAGTGCTGTGATCACAGCATAAAGTTCAGCCGGAGGCCAGTAACTAGTGCTGTACTCCAAGGATACAAGGGCCAGTGTTGTTTAATGTTTTCACTGGTGACCTTCTAGATGACAGCACTAAGTCAGCCAGCTTGCAGATGACACAAAACTAGATCCTATAAACAAACTTTGTACTACAGTAACAAAATGATCAAATTACATACCAGACCATTGTTAATTTTTGAGTCCTATGTTATTTCAACATAGGGATATTCTTTTTGATTTATTTCTTTTCCCCATGGAATATATATGTGCACTGCAACACAATTTTACCTGCTATGGATACACTACATCTTGTTCAGCAGAGGAATTCACAATCAAATTATCCCTAGAAAAATATTGTCATTAAGATTTTTTTAACTCTTGCATCTTGAAAAAGATGAAATTGAAGAGTAAAAACTTTGAAACTCTATTAATTAATACATATTTTCTAACTAATCCCACCTGCCTAATTGTTTTCTTTATAACATAAACTATCAGTTTGGTTTTATCCATTTCCTTTCTTTCCAGCTTCTTTTTTTTTTCTGAAAAATCAACACATTCTTTGAAATCTAACATGGCCTCCTTTAAGTCCCTTCATGCAATGGCTGTTTCATGATTTGGAGTGTAACACAACATATATATCTGCTTATCAACCAAAAGCTTTATTTTTCTCTTTTAATCTCTAATCTACAAATGAATGACCAAGAGTGAGAAGAAAAAATTTATAGAGAAATAAATTAGATATGAAGCCTAAAACAAAATTATTTGTTTGAAACAAAGGTTTCCGCAGGTGAAAATAACAACTAAATTTATCCAAGAATTAGAAAGGAAAAGAACATTAAAGGAAAATAAGTCATGGTTCAGCCCCAGCCAGCAATTAAGATACACAGACCATGGGCTGGAGGAGAGAATGTGAAGCCTAAAAGTAATAAAACCCATGAGCTGATATAAGAACAGTACAATAATGATAATGATGATAAATGAAAACCCAAGAAAGACAAATTACATAAATGAAAAAACAATTTTTCATTATCAACTGAACAATGTCCAGCCTATTCCTAAGCACTGGTCCCCAGTGGCTAACCTTCCTCTTAGTTTATATGTTGAGCGTGTCATATGGCATGGAATATCCGTTTGATCAAATGGAGTCAGCTGTCCAGCTGTGTCCCCTCCCAACCTTATTCACTGGACATCCACTCACTGCCAGGGCAGGATTAGAAACTAAAAAGTGTGATTTAGTGTCAGCACTGCTCAGTAACAACTAAAAGTCAGTGTCTTGTCAACACTGTTCTCATCCTGACTCTGAAACACAGCACCATACTACCTGCTACAAAGAAAATTGACTCAATCCCAGCTGAAACCAGGCAAGGAAGAAAAACAATCTCCTTTTGTTTGTGATGTTGTTATTATTTGGTTTGGTTTGGTGCTAGGCTTCAGCAGTGCATTTAAGAAAAGCTATTTAAGCTGGAAGTTTGAAGTAGAGAAGAAGATAAATTTTGGTGTTTTTCTCTGGAAGCACACTACAGGTGTTCATCACTAGCATTTGAACAGCACTTGTGGACAGACATGTATTTTTGCATATGAAAAAGCAGAGGAGGAAGAAAAGGCTAAAACATTCAGATTTATGCACTTGAAGTGTAATTTTAAGAGATCTCAGTTTGCTGAGTCTCATACAATTTTTTTCCAAGTTGATCAAATTCAATAAATAAAAAATCATGTATAATGTGATTTAAAGGGAAATAAAGATATGAAGAGAACATCCCAGTGAGATAATATGAAGGGTATTTGAATGCTCAGAACAGCTGGTTATTGAATGCTCTGAACAGCTGGTAATGAGGAGTACAGTGTAAGAGTCAATTCTGCTACAGCAGGGAGTGATATATTGTAAGTTCAGTTATTGATGGTCTTTTTAACTTTAGGCTTTAACTACTTAGAAAACAGTATCATGTTAGTGATATTACCTAGGTAAAAATTAATTCTATCACAGGTAACCTTCAGCAGTGTCAGGATGCTCAATAACATTTTTTTCAAAACTCTAAAACCACCCAAAATTTTTAAACTTCTCCCTACACCCCTTCATGCTTCTGTCACTTTGTGTTATAAGCCATTAGAGAAACCATGGTCCTATGTATATGGTGCATTTCTAAGAGTTACCAACATGAATTATTTAAACCCCTTAGCCAGTAGCTGCCACAATTTCAGCTTCATGCATATCCATGATTGCAGAGAACCTGTGCAGTCCTACTGTTGGAAGAGAGAATGAAATAGGAGAGGATGCACTTTAGAATGCTCACAGGGACTCAGGGACTGTGAATTCTTACTTTAACTCTACTGTCAAAGTCAGCCTTTCAACCTCTCTACCTTTAATCTCAGTTTCTAGTTTGTCTTCAAGGATTAAAGAGCAAAGATTTCTGGTACAATCTTTATAAAGTCTGCATATATAACTTCCTTAAACACATTTAACAATCATATATCTGAAAGCAAATTGGATTTTTAAATTATTATTATTGTTCCATGTTCTAACCACTAAAGCTATGAGCTCTAAATATAACTGCTAAATGTATTCTGTAAATAATTGCAATATGTTGCCTTTCTGGAATGCTAAATTTGCACTGAGAGGATCAGAATAATCAAATACATATTTAGGGCCAAAAACAGCCTTGTTTTCAAAACAAAACCTAAAAATTATTTTATCAAGGACTTCAGAATGCTCATCTGAAATAAATGTATAAGACAGTGAAAACAGAGATTGCTGGAAAGGTTAAAGAAATGCTAAAAGGTATCAGTATTTCAAATTGTGTCTACAGGAGGCTGCTGAAAACTTCAGTAAAAGAAGCAACATATCAAGCTTTCATCCATAAATGACTTAAGGTTTTAATTTCTTCCCTTTCAAGTCATTCCACGATTGGATTTTTTTTGTTTGCTTGTTTTTCTTTTCCTGATTATTCTGGGCAATGGATTGTACACAGCACTCAGCCTTTTTCCAGCCTAGTGTCCTGCTTAGATGAGTCTCTGCATAGACAGGTTCCTTCTCTAAGATATTTGTCATGTAATTATTTTCCTCTGCAGGAAGAAAAATAATTTTTTCATTGAGGTTTTTAAACATATATATCTGCATTACTTCATTAAAATGTCTCTGTCATGAACACAAATAATTTTAAATGATAATTTTTTGGGCATAGATACTTAGACTTAATTATGGTGCTTCTTAGCTCCATCCATATTAATGGTTCAGGTGAAACCCATAATGGTAAGATTGTAACATATAATCATTAATAATAATAATTCAGGCACCACTGTCAATCTAAAGTCATGGATTGAAATATTCCTGGAGATGTCAGTTTTGTCCTACCTATGAAACTGTTCCCTCTGTCCCACAGAATACAGAGTGCTGTTCTGAAATATTTCTGTGTTCTACATTGTCTCTCTATAGTTAAGAAAAAAATTCTGTGATGTGTTTGTTTGTGGTATTTTTACATAGGTAAAAATGCATTGTTCGGCTTTTGTATTATTTTGACTAGAATTCAGCTGGGAATAATGATGAGAAATTAATAACAGAAATTTTCTGGTTTTAGTCTCTAGAATTCTGCTACTTTCTACCTAATTTGCCCCACTAATCCAATGCTGTGCTATATAGAATATTTTCTGATCTCATAAATATCACAAGTCATGGCCCTATTTCTTCATCACACAGAAATATGTTTAAGAGATGCTGGGACAGAAATGATTTCTGAAATTATGAATCACTTTCTGCTTTTGAAATTGCTTTCCATTTCTCATTCTTACTCTTCCTTTCCCCTTTAAATAATTTCTCTTTGCTATTTATATCCCTCCATGATTTTAAATTGCTACAACATGTCCTTCTAGCAGTCATCATTTAGACAGATTTGACAAAAATTGGGACTCCTCTCTTGATGACCTCAAATCAAACTATTTTTCCTAGTTTGTTAGTAACCTTGTCTTTCAAAGAATTGTATGTGCTCTCAAAGGAAACTCCTTTAGGAACTGTCTTCATTATTTTATCATGGTAGCTTCCAAAAAGGAATATCTACTCATAAGGCAAATGTTCTACAAATGTTCTATGTAAGGTATCAGTCACAAATGTGAAACCTTGAAGAAATTATTTACAAATTTTGTCTTTTTAGAAAAAAAAAAAAAAAACAACTTAACCACATTTATTAATTGATAAATCAATTAGTTATCTACCTGAGTTTCTTCCAAGAGAAGTAAGTTAGTAACACAGCTTTTACTTTTTTTCCTTTTCTTCCCTGAAAATGTTTGAATGTTAACAGTGGTAGAAACTGAAACTACCTTTCACAGTCAAATGCCAAAGATTTAGAAATATTTTACTTCTAAAATGATGAACCCCTTTTCTTTTATGGTCAGATAATTTTTCCATATTGAAATTCCTAAATAGACCATATTTCTAGTGTCTATGATTCTAGTATAGAAACACAAGAATATTGCTGTTTAATTTATGCCAAGTCCCCCAATTCCTATAATATCACTATTTTTACTTATTGCATACTCAGATAATCTTCAAGTTGTTCTGTTTCTCCTTAGTTTTCATAACAGTATGTCTAGCCTGAATAGAAGTTGCTGTTACACAGACTTCAGATACACTTGAAAATTTAAATTCTAAATAATTGCTCAAGTAACATTGTTTTCATCCTCAGTGATTTTTAGCATTTGATTCCCCAAACTCAAAATTTTAATTTCAAAGATGTAACTTTTTAAAGTGCATTTGCTCTCATAGTGTTATGATTTAACCCTAGCCAGCAACTAAACTTCATACAGACTTTCCACTCACTCTGTAGTGGTGAGATGCAGATAGAGAAAGAAGAGCAGAAGTGAGAAAAATTATGGGTTGAGATAAAGATAATTTAATAGTGACTTTAAAGTGGAAGTCATGCCCACAAATAAAGCAAAACCAGGAATTCACTTAGACTTTTGACTGGCAGGCAGGTGTTCAGCCATCCCCAGGAAAGATGGGTCCTATCATGCAGAATGTTGATTTGGGAAGACATTGCTCCAAGAATCCCCCTGTTCCTCTTTACAGTTTTATGTGCTGTGCATGATGTCATAAGGTGTTGGATATCTCTAAAGTCAGCTGGAACCAGCTGTCCAGCTTGTTTGCTGGTGAGGTGGGGTGGAGTGGGGTGTGGTGAGAGCCACAGAAGACCTTGGCTCTGAGTAAGCCCTGCTCAGCAACAGGCAAAAAAAACATCCCTGTGTTATCAACACTGTTTGCAGCACAAATTCAAAACAGCTGTATTAGCTACTGTGAAGTAAATTGACTCTTCCAGAGAAAATCAGAACACTTAGGCAAGGGGTATCAGTTTCTGTATTATAAAAAACTTCAGTTTATCTGCTCCTTTATTGAGCTTAACCTTTTCAAAGAGATAATTATTCTCCCACTTTTAAACTGTTAATTTTGCACGATATCTGTTCTGTTGTAGATGAAAAATTATCTGACTCTCATTTCTTTTCCATCAATTATGTCGTTTTCTGTATTGTCTTTCCATCTCCTTTCTTCTTCCCATTCTCACATTGTGAAATCAACGCTTAGAGTCAGTTTTAGTACTACTTTTTCCCCCGTGGTAGACTTCTTTGCATACAAATCTGAAAGAATATTATATGTTTCAGCAGATTAAATATACATACTTTGACTTTCAGAATTCCTTTGGATGCTTCTGGGAAGGACCCAGGGTCATGCCACATAACCATCCTGTGAGACGATAATTGATCAGGGCAGAATGTTATACTAATGTTGTATTTTTTATGTTACCTATGTTATAAATTATACTACATATTGGACCAAATAGTCCCACCACTTTTCTTCTGTCCATACTGGTTTTCAATCATAACGATTGTAAGTTCCCATCAACTCCAACAAGGTTTTAATTTTTTAATCTCCTTGAGCTAAAATAGGTTAGACAATAGTTATGTCACTACTTTTAGATGACTGTTAGAATAAGTTAAGACCAGTTCAGACTGTGGAAACCTCAGACAAGTGATAAGACCCTCAGCAATGAGTTCAACAGAAACTCTGTCCTTTATTAGTAATGACAAAAGCTTATTTATTGGTCCAAATGCTCCTAATACAGGCACTGGTCCAGAACTAGAAATACCTTAGTGTTGGCAAAAGATTTTATATACCTGCTTCTCAACCTTAGCGTCCAAAAATTTAGCTTTATACACACAACAAAATTATTCATGAATATGTATGGGAAGTTCTAGAAAAAATTATAGTAACTAAGTACATTTATTATCTTTTTATACCTATATTAACTAAATACCTTGCTTTTTGCAAATATTAGAATTGGCCCTTTTGTTGTAGTTTTGGTATTAAGAAGTCATAATTCACTAGAATCTAGAAGTGGATGTAATGTTGAGATAAATTACTTTTAGTTTAGCCCTATTGTGGGCGTTTCTCAGAAAGGCTAATATTGGTTAAATGTCTGCAGTCCTACTGAGCAGAGTAATGGGTGGATTTAAGAAAGAATGCATGTGGAAAAGCAGAGGAGGTGAATCACTAGGGGCAACATGTCTGGGAAAGCTAATTGTTATACAGGATCTATGGTATTCAGTTATTTTTTACAATATGCATTACATAAAAATTACTACTTCAGCTAGTGAACCAACTAGCTAGAAGAAACTCCCAATATATATTTTGAAATCTGTTCAGCAAGACTTAGCTATTTGGTCACTACAGCAAAGATTTAGTTTTGCACATCGCCTTCTTCTATCAAAATTAATTGTTTTGCTTTTTAATGACAAAATCTATTGACAAAGAGCAGTTCATAAGCCAACAGCAGCTAAGCAATCTTCACTATTATATTCCTAATAAGAATTCCAGAAGCCTAAAATCAGATCCCTGAAACGATCTCCTATTTAAGTGGTCTGATTTATAAAAACACTTCATCAACCCTCAGATATCAGTAGAGTTCAAAGAACTGAGAGAGCTATGTTAACTAAGAACAGGATTCTGCCTTTTCATACATAACTTAGTTTAATTGTTCTCCCTGCAGCAAATACAAATTTTCATTTTTCCATGCTGTATACTGGAAATATTTGTGATCGTACATCCAAAAGTACCGGTGGCTGCCATTGTAATGGTGTTCTTCATCCCTATAATAGCTCAAAGTGTGGGATTGGTTTGGTTTGGTTTCTAAGATGGCTGCCATGATCTTTTTGCTTGCTCGTGTGTAATTACCAAATACCACCTTTCCTTTCATTTTCATGGATCTACCAGATGTAATATATCAGCTCAGGCATTTTAGAATATAATGAAGCACACTAGATTAATTATGAGGAAACTTTCTTGTCGTCTATTGCCAAGTTTTTGTCGATAAAATTGACACTAAGAAGAGTAACATTGCTGAAGGGAGTTTTCAAGGCTAATACACCCTCTTTCACGTTCATTAAGGTTCTGAGTTGTTTTTCCCTTTTCCTTCATGATAATTATATCTATATACCACAGAAACCCTTTTTGGAGTGTGTTTGCTCTCCCTGATTGGATTCAAATGAAAAGCTGCCTTTCTCTGTGGGCTGATTTCTTTTTCCTGTCTAATCGGAAGCGTGGCCTGAATCCTAATTACCAGTTAGGGACTTAATGAATGAACTATGAGAATATTAATTTAATGCTTGAAACACCAGCAAATAGAGTGAATGTTTTATTTAGGGCTTGCTTCATGAAATCTCCTTTTAGCAGCATGAGAATTTAAGGTTTAAAATGAGAACGTGTTGAAAAACAACATTTATTCCTCAATGAGAAGAAATTAGTAAAGACTTATAAAAATGAGGAGGTGAATTAAAGGAGGAGAAACAGGAAAGGTAGCTGTAATTAAACAAGAGATTTTAAAATTAATGATCTTGCACATTTTAAGTCATTTTTACTTACAACAGTAAAATCAAAGGCATAAGAATATGTATTACTGTTGATTTTGCAGGCAAAATTCATTACTCAAGTACATCTGAGTTCATATTTGTTAAACAGTCAACTTATACCTGCAGTCTTAGTTTCTGGTGAAAATTGTGTTTCCTCTTAGGGCACTGAATTATCTGAAAAAGTGCTTTCAAACACTTTCTGAAGGAAATTCCATGTGTTCCTCTAGACTGAGTGTAAACCTTGAGTGAATACTCCCTCTAAGGCTTTCAAAACTAAGGGCTAAGGGCTAAGGGCTTTAGGTGGTCATATTGATAGCTGAGATACTAAGGAGAAGTGGTTTTCTCAGCACCTAGGAGAAAAGGCTTAATCTCCAGAGATTTTTCCCAGCAGGAATTTTCCTATGCTGACATTCAACGCCAAGTCTGTAAGCACAGACCTTTTACTCAAAAGTTAATTTACTGCCCTTCTCACTGCAGTGTTTTTGTTTTGTTTCTTTAATAGGATTCCAAAGAAAAGCCTTAGTTTACATAAATAAACAAAGTTTGAAATATTTTGATACAGCTCCCTTATCATTCTGCCCATTCTTTTAAACATTGTCTAGGAGCTTCTTTAGCCTTTTGGTTTTTTCATTGGTTTTTTAAAGAGCAGGGTAAGAAAATAAAACTTACTTTAAGGTGATAGATTAAAAAGAACAAATAAGAGATTAAATGTGGTGCATCAGGACTTGGCTACCACCACCTTTAGAGTCTTAGCAGACATCAATGGGATATTCTGCTAGAGATTAAACAGAAGTTGTATAAATACTCTTCATTAAGCATCTTCAGCAATTAGACCTGTTTTTAATCTTGGACAACTTCATGGTCACCATACAAACACCTCTGTTTTCTCTTTTTATTTCAATTGTTGGCATTTTAAGTTTTCTGTTTTGTTTTTGTTTGGTTGTTTGTTTTTTATTTTTTTTTCTTAAGGAAAAGTAGAATGTGGCACATAGGAGAGAGATGAGATGGTTTCTTTGTACCTAGTCAAGGCACAAGGACCAAGAAAGGTCTATGTGGAATGATTAAAAAAGTTGAACTATATGAATGTTTACCCCTGGAAAAGTAAGGAAAGGAAATATGTTTATTACTACAGAACTCAAATACATTCGTTGGTCAGTGGGTGTAAGCATAGATTAAAATTGCAGTTCTTTTCTACACAGAAACTTCAGTCCCCTGTGTTCCATTTAATTAATGGTCATCCATCTTTGCTATAAAAGAATAGGCAGTATTTTTATTTTTCTTTAATAGCTTTACTTGTAAATTTTATTCAATGGGCAAAAGGAAAAAAAAAACACAAAATTGTCAACAATTGTTCAAATATAAGAAAACATAAGCATTCCTCCAGCTATGCCCTTGAAGTCCCATTGTGGAGTTTTACCCTTGAGTGGATGAATTAAAACCATTGAGTTAGATTTCTATTGCAGTTTTTCATACATTTCTGTCTTCTATCCAATAAAATTATTCCATCCCTCTGAACACATTTAAACCCATCATGCTGTTTCCGGTGACAAAGATGCCTTTAACCCTCTAACCAAATCAGGCAATTATTTCAAAATACACTGAATGCTTCCCTTCAACTTGAGTCCATATATTTATAGGACTTACTGCAGATAGGCACTTTAAATACAACTATGACTCAATTTGTTTTACCTGTATTCATCTGCATTTAATCTGTCCCACTGTATTGAGCCATCATATATATTGCCTTCTTTCAGGCAGCACCAAATTTATTTCTGCCTTTTTAAAGCTTTTTTTTCTCATTTTGCTTCTCTAAGAGCTCTTTGTTTTTGTATCCTCACTAAAAAATAATATACACTCTCTAAAGTCAATGGACTCTCCAAAATTGTTTTGTATTGCACAAAATTGAAAAAAAAATATTACAATTGATTTAAATTGGAACATAATTCATGGTTATGCAAGTTAGGGAAATGAAAATAAAGGTTGAGTTAACAGAAAGCTAAACCTTTTGAAAAGTGTTATGACTTGAAGTATCCACAGGTTCTTCTATAAAACAGCTGTTGAGAAAACTAACCATAAAACTATCAGTGTTTACAAGATTTTTATTATACAAACCTAATGGTTCCCATGGTTTTAATGCACTGCAAAATAGTCTTTCCTCTTCCTTATGAGCGCAAAGCACATCTCCCTAAAGGGACTTCTCTTCTTACAAGCTATCAATGCAATCAAAACTAGTGATGCATTTTATTACATTACTGCCTCTTGAAGAAACATGTTTTTATTGTAATATTTCATAAAGATTTCCTGCAGGCAATGTAAAAAATAACTATCTAATAAAATTTAGTAGTGTGTTCTTGCAAACCTGATTAAAATGTATAGTAGGCTAGCAAATAGATATATACTTTAAACTCGCCACTATAAATTAATATCTTAGCCTCTAATAGTGAGCTTCTACCATCCTGCTTTTACCATGTGTCTCTCACATTCTCATTAGAAAACCATGTACATGAATTTCTTGATGAAAGTCATAAAAAAAGCTTCTAAGTCTAAAATAATCTTGGCAAGTCTGCTGTAATGCATATATAAAATACATGGACCTGTATCTGAGCATATAAACACTGTATCAATTTAACAACTTATTAATGTATAATTAACAACATTAGAAAATTTGGTGATGAAAATCACTATGAAAAGAGATAAAACTTTCTAAAACATAGAAGGTAATTTTTAATAATAAAAAACAATGCTAATATTAACACGTTAATTTTAGCCTACTAAGATTTATCTCCCTTTGTGGTATCTAATCACAATAGAAATAAAAGATTACTCCACAAGGCAATTAAGAACAGGAAACCAGTGCATTTAATGCTATGTATTGCGGCTGCTCTTTACTTTTGTCTGCGCTGGTCAGCTCCTGAATGCCCGGCTTGGGCTTCTCAGCTTTTCGTCGGGGCCGGGGCTCGCCGCAGTTTTCGGGCGCTTTTGCTGTCGTGCTCCGGGGTGGGCTGTTGGCCGCGCTTTGCCGTCAGCACGAGGGAAGAAACAAAGAGGCAGGGAATTCGTCCAAATCCGTCCGCGTGGCGGCTGGATGCTTTATTGGCTGCGAGAGCTGCGATGGAAAAGCTGCAGCCGCTCCCAGCTTCGCACGGACTCAAATGACCTCGAGCGTGCCGAGGAGTGGGATGAAATAGGGAAGGGACAGGGCAGACGGGGAGCCCTCCTGCCCAATGGGTACAGACATCGTGGTGATGACGTGTACTACAGCGACCAATGGGAACACGGCAGGGGTGGACACGGGACTTTGGGGTGAGTGAGACCGCGAGAACGGGGAGACGGGCACGGAAACCACAGGAGTAGGGAAAAACCCGGGGGATGCACGAGGGTACAGAGAACTGGAAAACTAACAAAGGAAAAACCCATAATGTGAACCCAAACCTAGGATGCAACAATGTATACCCTGGCAAATAGCAACACTATTCGGTCCTACAAGTACAAGCCGATTTGTGCAGCAAATCAATTGGTGCTGAGTACCTGGTATTCACAGTATGCAAATTTATATAGTTTTTTATTTCACAATATCTCTAGCCTAGCCTTGAGTTTCATTGTCTCTTAGCAGTTGGAGGGTATTAAGCGCAATTCTGTAGTTCATCTTTCAATTTAGTTTAATCTGAAACACATCCAGTCTGCATGTTCTCAGGGTGCTTCACAAAGTCCTACAAGGGGGGAAAATTAGAACATCCATTTCAAAAGCAACCTCTTAATTATTATGAAAACACTGATTTAGACGCATTCTGAATTTCTTAAAAGTGGAATTTTGGCTAAAGGACTAGTTTAATAACATAATATGCAAGATAGTCTATTGGGCTGGCATGGCAAAGATTTGGTGGTGGTGGGACTACAGGAGAAGGTTCTGTGAGAAGCTGCCAGAAGCTTCCCTCTTGTCTGACAGAGCCAATGCCAGCCGGCTCCAGGACAAATCTGCTGCTGGCTGAGGCAGACCCCAGTTGTGACAGGGGTAGTACCTCTGGAATAACAGATTTGAGAAGAGGACAGGAAAAAATCAGTTTTCTGTGGAACAGCTGTGGAAGGAGTAAGAATATGTGAGAGAAACAACCCTGTAGACAGCGAGATCAGTGAAGGAAGAGGAAGGAGGTGCTCCAGACACCAGAGAGATCTCCTAAAGTTCCTGGAGGACCGCAAGTAAGAGCAGGTGGGTGACCAAAGGAGTCTGTGACCTCTTGGGAAGCCTGGGATTGGAACAGGCTCCTGGCATGACCTGTGGCCCCATGGAGAGAGGATCCCACACTGGAGCAGGTTTGCTGGCAACATCTATAATTCTTATGGGAACCCAGTCTGTTCTGGAAGGGCTGCACCCCATGGAAGGACCCATGCTGGAATAGTTCATGAAGAACTGCTGCCGGTGGGGAGGATTCATGTTGGACAGGTTTGTGGAGGGCTATCTCCTGTGGAATTGACCCCACACTGCAGAGGAGAAGAGTGTGAGTAGGGATTAATTCCCAACTTGATTGATAATAAATTAAATTATTTACTGCCCAAGCTGAGTATGTTTTGCCCTTGGCAGTAACTGGTGAGTAAACTCCAGCCCTTGTATCAACCCACAGGCCTTTTGTTATATTTTCCCTTCCCTGCCCAGTTGAGATGAGTGATGGAGTGGCCTTGGTAAGCACCTGCTGTCCAGCCATCATCAACCCACACTAGAAGAATAACTAGCTGTTTTAGTTTTGTGAGTGTTTTAGTGTTTGCAATTTTTTTTTATTTTGTGTTTTAAAAAATGGATTTTGTGGTAATGTGAAGAAACTTTTTTCAAGGGAAGAGCATTTATCCAGCATAATAGCCTGGAATCTGTTCTTAAACACAAACTGGTTCCAATTGCCTCTGGACACTAAGTTTCCCAGCTGTCTTCCTAAGGATAATTGGGCAATTAGCCTTTGTCTCTCACACTAATTACCAGCTCATCCTACCTGGCTGATTCTCAAAGAAACCGGGACAACTACAAGCAGAGAAAATAGGAAAATATAGCCTTTCATGAACACCAGATATTCACATACCATTTACTAAGCTACCCTCTCCCAACCTATTTATAATGAAGGCACAGACCAGAGGTCTTGACCAGAGGAGTTTACTGGGCAGTCCACAATGACTACCTAATTAGATGTGACTTTCTGCCATATGAAAATACTAGTAGTTCCTGATCCTGCTCCAAGTCTGGGCAGGAGAAGAGTCTGGTGGCAGTGCTTGTGAGTGTGTTTAACGACAGTGATTCAAGAGTATTAGAATATGAATCTGACCACAGAAAATAAAATAGTGGGGTGGAAAAAGCAGAGTACATTATATTCATGGCTATTTATCTACACCATTCCCAGTGAAGCTAAGAAAAGGTGCTATTATGCTGAGAAGACTAAAAAAAAGAAAAAAGAAAACCCTTTTTTCTCCTTGACTCCCTGCACTCATCAACTGAAGACACGGTTTGGAAAACCTTATAAACTGGTGAGAACAACAAAAAAAATCTGTCAGAAGTGCAGGTCCTTAGTCAAGATTTCTGATTTTAGTCCTTTTAATTCTTCAGTCCCATAAAATGTTGGCTATATTTTACTTAAAATCACTTGCTTTTAAAATACGGTGCCTGTAGCTCAACTGCATAGATAGCCTTTGGAATACCACAATAAAACTTAGTTAATATTACAGAGATGTGCATGGGGACATTGCTCACAGCAAGTACAAAGAAATAGTGATAAATAGGTTGGTTAACCTTTGTTTGTTCTTTAGAAAAATTGAGTTCCTTCATGCTTTTCTTCCCATGGGGCTTTTATTATACGTCTGCCTGCATTCCACAAGTGCCATGAAGAGTAAGTCAATTCACCTTAAATTTTTCTAATCTTCCAGAACCAAGACACTTTTTATTTGTGCTTTTTTTTTAAGACTGTACTTTAGATCTTCAAAACATTCCACTACATAACAATGGTTCAATAGCATCATAAACCCCTGCAGGGTAAGGTTTGTTGCATGCTTCAACAAATAGGACAGAGGAGAGGAACTCACATGTAGAGTACCACAGAATTCATCAAGTGGCTACAGACAGAGTTCAGCAACCCTTTTGCTCCTTGAGGAATGCACTGCAGAAGCTGATGAGTTTTCTATAAATTTTATAGACTGCTGAGGCGAGAGTGGAGAGAAGGGGTCAGCTTTTCTAATGTTCTTCATGCTGTTTTGCCACTGAGATTGCATTCAATTACTTGGTTTGCTCACTGTAAGCCAGTGGGCTGAAACATGGGTGAGGTCACGGTCTGTAATAGTGTATGGATCAATGCTTGCCATTTAGAAACTAGGCAAATTGGGTTAAAAGACACTACAAAGTATGTGTCTGAGGAAAACAGATATTTGCTCTTTTTTCCTCTAATATCAGTAGAGTGGATGGGTTTTTTGGTTGGTTCTTGGGATTTTTTTGGAAGCAACCAAAGAAAAGGAAATGGATTTGAGTAACATATGTATTACTTCTTTTTAGCATTGATACAATTAATGTGCCTATGATACTGGATAATGGAGCTGTATAACTGCAATAACAAAACTTCTTTTATCTGACATAATAGACTGCATAATAGACTGCTTTGGGTTTTGTTTTGCTAGTTAAGTTTAGCCTTTACTTATTCAGTGAGATGTTAAGATCTGAGTTGTCATTTTATATCCAAATAGAATTGCCATGTTTGTCAGTCCAGTGGGATCAGTATAGGTGGAACTCATAGGTCTCTAGAAACAGAATGAGGTTTCATGCTTAAAGTCGTATTTTTTGGGTGTGGAACCTTTGTATCCAAGAGCTTGGATGTTGTCACTGAGTTTTTTGTCACTGAGCAACTGTTGGAGTCGAGTCCTACAGGCTGTGCTTGCAGTTTTGTTATTATTGGCACAAGTTTCAAAGCAGTGGACTATCTTGTGCATGAGACACACAGATTAAAACAAAATTAAGCAAACACTGTACACATTTCTGTGCCTAAGTTTTAGTGTAGTTCATGGCTACTCTTATAAGAACTGAAATTATGTTTTCTACACTAATTGGATTGTTTGTCAATCCCATGGATTACTTTCTCAACTTTTAATACTTTCTGGCTCAACTCACATCTTTAACTTCCTTTATTATTGTATCTACATTAATGTATATTTTCGTCTCTTCCCCTCTCACTGAACTGTATTGTTTTCTCTTTCCTTTTTCATTGGCCATGTTGTCTTCCATGACAAATATGATTCTCTCCTGCTCTGAATATCTTCTTTCTGTATATGGTAACTTCCATTTTTTTAAAACCATTTAATGGAAACAAATAAGAGAAAAAGTATTCTCTAGGGCTACCCTAAACAGAATAAACACTAATTTTGCAACACTAGTGTCTAGATCCCAGTCAGAAATTCTGATTTTCTATTCATGTCACAATATTAAAGAAAAGCAAAACAAAACAAAGAAAAAAAAAACCACCCCCTCTTATACATTAATTTTATTATGAGGATGGTATAGCATAGCATAGCATAGCATGAATAGAATAGAATAGAATAGAATAGAATAGAATAGAATAGCCTGAGTTTTAAAGGACCCAAGATTATCCAATCCAATTCCTGGAAGTAAATAGATATATTTTATATTTTATATTTGAGCATTACAAACCATATTTGCTATACTATTCTTCATACCTTAGCCTTCCTTTTCTCCATGTTGAAAAGGGTTTCAGAATTTTCATAGTATCTGTGATTCTGTATATTTCCCTTTTTAATCCCCTTTCATGTTTTGGTGTATCTTCTTAAAGATCACACACAGCATTAAAGGAAATGGCATAATGTGCATTTATACCAGAGTATAAATATGAAATTTTCTATTTCTCTATTCCTTTTTTAACAACTTCTCATAATCTATTTGCCATTTTGATTGCCATGCAACACTGAGCTAAGTTCTCAGAGATCTGACAACAGCATAATAACTGAGAACATACAGATAGACTTAGAAGATATTTGTTCAAGTGCACTTCTTAACAATTAATTTTGTCTGCTCATTTTGCCACTCAGTATCATGAGATAATCTTCAGTTCACTTTAGACTTCACTACCTTAAATAATACTGTATCCTTTGTAAGGGACATGTTCATTTTATTCACTCCTTCCAAGTAATTTGTCAGCATATTGAACTGAGCAGGCTCATGTGCAGATTCCTCAAACCCCCATAGGGAGTAGCTGGCACAGTGTTGTGTTCTTTGTGTTTTTCTTATGAGAAGGGAACTACATCTGAAGATCAAAATCTGTGATAGAAAGCCTTGCTTATTATTATTATTCAAATAAACTTCTCATCTACTGCTGCAAATGTTATTCAGAGACACTGTTAGCAACATGGACTTCCAAGGAAATGAGATAATTAGAACAGTACATAGGCAAATTTCAATCTGTATGTTGAGAATACCATGCATACCATGGGATTCTTGTAAACCTCTGAGAATATTCTATGCTACAATAAGAAATTTCTTGATTTATGGAAAACTGGCTGTTAATCTCTCCAAGTCTACCCTGAAATTTCTGCCAGTTTAATTATTCTAATCACTTATTTCTACATCAGGCTTTTGAAAGTAAGATGAAAATCAGCCATTTTGTTTCTTCCTATAACTGGCTATATTATATTACATGTCTAAACGGCACTCCCAAAATATGGTGACAGAGATGGACAACTTATTCATAATTATTTCTGCAATTGCATCTTGCTTCTGAAGCTTCTCAGAGAGTTTCTCTAACAAGTGATTTTTTTTAAGTTTTGTTTTGCTGTTTTGCTTTCATCAGTTTGCTTTAATACAGTAAAAATGCAGCAATGTCCCAGTATATCAAAGTAGCATTACACTCAAAATTAACTGGTTTGCTTCTGGAACATTCAGTAAATGAAAGATCTGTGTTTTGGATATTTTCCAAGGTGAGGTGGATAAGTTCCCATTATATTTTGCCAAAAAATTCAAAACCCCTAGGGTATATCTGAAGTATTGTGTTCAATTCTGCTCTCCTCAGCATAAGAAAAACAAGTTGCTACATGAGTGGGTCTAGCGAAGAGTCACAAAGGTGACTAGGGAACCGGAGCATCTCTCTTGCGTGGGAAGACTGCAGGAGCTGGGCCTGTTTACTCTAGAGAAGACTGAGAGGGAATTTCATCAATACATATAAATATCTCAAAGATGGGTGTCAAGAAGATGGTGCCATGCTCTTTTTGGTATTGCCTAACAGCGTGATGAGGTGCAGTGGCCTTAAACTAAAATACAAGAAGTTTCACCTCAACATGAGGAAGAATTTTTTATGTTGAGACTGGCAGAGCACTGAGCAGGCTGCCCAGGGGGCTCATGCAGTTTCCCTCTCTGGAGACATTCAAAACCCACCTGGACATGTTCCTACATCACCTGCTATAGGTGACCCTACCTTGCCAGCAGTTTGGACTGGCTGATCTCCAGAGATCCCTTTCAACCCTTATGATTCTGTGATTCTATGATTCTGTATTCAAAAGCTAGATTCAACATGCCTCACAATTTTTAAACAAAGCATATCAGCAGCTCTGAAATTTATCTTATTTTACTTGTTTGAAACAAATCATTAAGTTCAACCAATATTCATAACTGTCTGAACTTAAAAACACTTTTTAAGGTAATAAGTTCTTTAATTGCATAAATGATTCTAATGCTTATTTCAGAGCTGATATGCTCATAGGAGAAACATATTTCCAAGAAATTTATGTGTAGAAGCATTCTTTTAAAATTACAAAATGGCACAGAATGACAGTTACTTATATTTCCCTCATTTCATCTACAAAACTGGTGAAAATCAAGACCTGAGCCACTGGAATCAGTGAAGCTAGATTAGACTGCTATGATATCTTGTTAAATGAAAAAAAGAGTGAAGCCTTCCTTTTCATACTGCCTCAGATTTAGTTTTAGGTTAAAGTATTGCAACCCCATTAGTCATAATGGGATGGCACAAGGCGTATTCTTAGCAGAAATTTATCCACCACATCAATCAATGATCCATTAAGGATAAATACTTTTTAAATACTGATAGATTTGTGCAGATTTCCCATTAGAAACACAGCGATGTGTGACACTATTTTCCTCCTTCAAAGTTAATTTTTTATCATTTTTCACATTTAGAGCAGTACATTATATCCTTGCAAACATGAATATCTTTACCTTACAGCTGTGCAGAACCAGCCTTCTCCAGTGAGCATGGTATTGGTAGTATGCCAAACTACTATATTCTGTGACTGTTCTAGATGGGGGCAAAAGTGTGCAAACCTTGAATTTCACTTTTTTAGAACAGTTGAGAAAGATGAATGGAAGTTATCTGAAAACCTGAGATGGAGATTTCTAAAAGTAATGCATCAATGTTTGCTTTGTGCTGCTTCCTTTACTCTGACTTGTTTTTATCATCCTTTTGTTAGTTCAGAACAAAATGTGGTGTTTCCTTCAGGATACTTTGATTACAGGAGAAATCAAGCATGAAAAAATGATTACAATCTAATAAAATTATTGTTAAACGGGCTGGGGGGGGGGTCACTCACTTAAATCATAACCCATTATCTCTTGGCACTTGAACTTTCTCATCCTGAAATGACATCTTGGCAGCAATGCCAATTATTAAGATCATCAAGATTGATACTAAAAACAATAGTCCTTGATTTCTGATATTGACATTTTGGAGTACTATTAAGAACATAACAGAAATATTACCTGAAATGGTAATTTCCATTTCCAGTCCTGGTAAGACTATGGATGGATATTTCAAATGGGAAGGAAAAAAAGTAATATAAAAATGAAGCGGGAAGAAAAATTACATGCTGAACAAGAGAAGGCATTTATAGGCCAAGAAACCTATCTAGCATAATAGAAAATGCAAAGATAATATTCTTTCTAATCTGAAGAGCAATCAAATCTGAAAGGATTAAAACCCCACAGATTAATCAATATCTGTGAAAAAAGTAATAAAAATGAAGTTTGGAAACATTTCAGAAAATTAATTATTAAATGTTATATTTTCTCAGATTTTTATCTCAGAAAATGTTACTTATAATGGGCCATTTATGGTGCCAAATATTTGCTATGGTATTAATTTCAAGATTAATTTATAGAATATTCTCAGGTGGAAAATATGGTAATAATTTGTTCTTTGGACAATAAGAACCAACTTCAGAGATCTTCCTCCTAATTAAAATAATTGGAAATTTATAAGCCACATCATTAATCCACATTTTAAATTTCAGTCACTTTTGTTTGGAATTCTGTGTTCTATGGCAGCAATAGCCTGGCCTGAACATGTTGTTAAAGTGTCTAAAAGTGTGTCTTATAGACAATATTGCATAGACTTTGCTTTAAATTGAATACTGCTCTTATCAAGTTTACATCACTCAGACTATGATTATTTATACTTAGTTTCTACATTTCAGGTAAAATATTGCAAATGTTGTTCAGTTGTACAGAAAAGGGATTTGAGAGCAGTACAAAAATTATTATCCATATTCAGTAAAACAACAAACTGTTGATGACCTTACCCTGTCATATTCTTTCACTTTCTTTGGACTTTGGAATGTGGAAATTATTTATGTTAGGTATGTTTTCCCTAAATTTGACTGGCTTAACTATTTAAAATATGGGGTTGGCACATGTTTTCCAGAGTTTTAGCTATTTACAGCTATAGTACTTATTTTATATGTGATAGATGATAATACATATAAGGAATGGATATTCATCTTTAGCTATTGATTAATTTAAGATTATTGGGCTGAACAGGTATCTTGAAGCCTCCATTGCATTTGTTGTTTATGTTTAAAGATGTCCAAGGTTATAAAGATTGCTTAGATGGGTCATTTTGCAGCACTCAGCTGTCCTTCAATTCCACTGCTGTGGAATTTTGTCTGAGGGACAGCCACATTAGTAAACTGTCTAGATGAATGCAATGTGATACAGTATCAGATCATATCAGCATATTTTATTATTCTTGGGGTAAACACTTTTGTTTATCATAAAAGTAGCTGCTCTATTCACACCTCTTATTCATCTTTGACAGATGCTTCTGTGAATCAGAATTTAGCTCTTTCACTGATTGACTACAAAGGTTTTGAAAAACATGTTGTGAAAAACAGAAAATAAAATCAACATTTAGTATGGTATTTTTCTATGTGCCCCGTTAGTAACATGTTAAATTCTTCTTTTCCCAAGTAAAAGAAGAACAGAGGCTGCCTTCCCTAACTGCCTCACATCCAAAAGCCAGAAACATTGCTCTTAAATATTAAAAGTCACAAGAAGATAGCCCAAGGGAATAATGAGAAAAAAAAAAAAAATTAAGAATTCAATATGGAGACTTGGGAGTAGCATGGAAGGGAAGCAAGGTCGATGAGTTCCAGAAAGGGAGGAGGAAAAAGTGTGTAGGTAAATAGAAGTGAGGAAATGGAAAACTAGCCAGAAGTAGGAAGGAGATAAGGAGGAGAAAAAAATCAAATAAGAAATTATGAAGAAGAGATTTGAGGAATAATACTGCAGAAAGCAGTAGGTAGGTATAATTTGTTGTCATAATCGAGATTAGGTACTACTATGCAAGACATCTGTTAGTAATAAAAAAATGGTGTTCTGCAAGCCATGGGCAAGAGCACTGACTGCTGTGCCCAATGTGATGTTTTGCTTTTCCTTATGATCTCTGTTTAATATTTATAAATTCCTTCAGAAATTTCAAAGTACATACAAAATGTCATGTCATTGACAGTCTACATGTTGGAAATATAACTTAAAAAATTATGGGATTCAATATTTTAAGGAAAAGGTTTTATTAGGTTATTCTACTTTTTTTCACTGCAGGTTAAAACAGCATGCAGCTATGAATATAAATTAGTATCATATTAAAAATCACCACATACAAGTTAACTTTTTGCAATACAAAATAGTATGAGTAGATTAGTGAATTTAAACTAAATAACTTTCTTATACTTTGTTTCTACATAATAAAAATATAGCCATAATGAGGACCTAATCCTCCTTTAACATATGTGCCTCATTAGGTGTCACTACTAATGAGTTATAGATCAGTAAAATCAATAAAAACAAGAAAATAATTGAAATTTTAATATCCATTTTTCTGAAAAATAGAAAAATACTTATTTAAACACATAAATAATTACTTAGATATGACTACTAATTTTGAATTTACACAACTGATAAATTATTTCAGAAATTATAAATTGTAAGTGCCTTGATCATAACATTTTATCCATATCAGAGTTGTATTCTGAGGTGAATTGAAAACTGGTTGAATGTTCAGGCCTGGAGGGTGGTGATCATTGGCATGGAGCCTAGTAGGAGGCAGTAACTACTGCAAGGGCAGGGGTCAAGGACAGGGCAGAGTGAACCTGCAGCAAGTTTGATATGACACCAAACTGTGAGGAGTGACTGATGCACCAGATGGTCATGTAGCCATCCCAAGGGATTTTGGCAGGCTGGAGAAAGGGGGCAAAAAAAAAAAAAAAAACATAAAGGGAAAAATGCAGAGTCCTGCCCCTGGGGAGGAACAACCCCAGGCAAAAGAACATGCTGGGGGCTGTCCAGCTGGAAAGGAGCTCGGCAAAAAAAGGCCCTGGGGATCCTGGTGGATGCTGAGTTGAACTTGCACCAGCAGTATGCCTTTGTTTCAAAGGAAGCTAATGGACCTTGGGCTGCAGTAGACAAAGTACTGCCATCAGGTCAGGGAAGGGGATCCTTTCCATCTCCTCAGCACTGCTGTGGCCACACCTGCAATGCTGTGTCCAGTGTTGGATGCCCCAGTACAAGAGGAATGTGAATATAGAGGAGAAATTCCAGCAAAAGGCCACAAAAGTGATTGAGGGACTGAGCATCTCTCCTATGACAAAAAGCTGAGAGAGCTGGAGAAACCAGAAGAAAAGAAGGCTCAGGGGAAATCTCATCAATACCTGAAGGAGGGTGCAAAGAGTACAGGGACAGGCTATTTTCAGTGGTGTCTGGTGGCAGGACATGATGAAACAGAGGAGTTTCCCTCTGAACACCAGGAAATGCTTTTTTTACTGTGAAGGTGACTGAGCATGGGCACAAGCTACCCAGAGAAGTAGTAAAAACTCCCACCTTGGAGATAGTGGACACAATCCAGGCAAACTGAGTATAGATTACTTGGAAGGTCAGATAACATGACTTCCAGGGCTGCCTTCCAAAGTCAGCCACCATGAGATTCTGTGAATTTGGCTTCTTTTGAAGAGGAAGTAGAAGTGATGACATAATATCAAAGAAACTTAGGTAGGAGGCAATAGGTCTATGCTGCATAATTTCTCATAATCCTATGTCAAAACCAGCACATTGGTTGAGGATATATGCATGGAGACATCATCTGATAATTTTTATTTCATTGTCCTTTTTAGGTCTTAAAATTAAGGAACAACATTTCAATCAAAATATGATACTTTGGCTTTCAGTTATACTTTCCAAATGAGGCTTTTTTTTCCTTTTTTTGGAGGGGGGAAATGATAGCTCCACATTTAAAATAAGCCTGCACATGTAAATCTCATTGGAATCATAATGGTAGAGGACTTCACTGCTAGGGTTTTCCTCTAAGCTATATATCCCAGTTTTCTGATTGAAGCAGACTCAGACTGTACAGAAAATATTAAACTGTTATTTCCTTTCTTACAAAATTCACAAACTTCTGTTTTCACTTTAAAATACATATTTTATTAATATTTTAAATGTATAGCATCTTACTGAATTCAAATTTCTTCAAGACTTTGACCAAGTCTGCAAGGCTATATTTCACAGTATATATTTGCATTTTACAAGTGGACACTAATAAAGGCAAAATATACACATTTAATTCTCAAATCGTCTTATAATGCTTTCTGTTTGGTACATTAGAATGTAAAGTGTGTAAAGAGTAAGGAAACATAGTCTCCATTTATTGAAATTGCAAGTACCAAGAGGAAGTTATTGTGGTCAAAACAGAAGCATAAGATTTGAGATCTCTTTCATAAGCCTCATGCACTTTTTCCCCCCAAATGTTTTCTTTGTAGCACTAATTTAACATTACAGAGTTGTGCAGTCTATTTTGTCTGTTGTAATGAATCAAAATTGCCTGCTTTGTGTAGCTGCAACACCTCAATGTCCCAGGACCATATCTGGCATACATTATTAATAATCTAATAATTGTGTGAAACAGAGAATGGACAAAAAAATGAAAAAACCTCAATTCTTGAAAGATGCCTGTGGTGGAGCATGGATGAGAGCAACAAAATATTACTTGTATCACAGAATCACAGAATGGTTGGGGTTGAAAGGGACTTTGGGAGATCATAGAGTCCAACCCCTTTGTCCTCTCACCCTCAGAAGTCAATACATAGTGGCTCAAATATAATTATTAAGTAACCTTTACTGTTAGCATTTATTTTCAGTCAGCTGTCACATGACACATAAAGATCAATGGATCTGATGGATCACCATGCAAAATTTAAGAAGAATTGGACGACCAAGAGGAGTAGGCTTGCTTTCATAATATAGGGATATATAAATCAATAAAATCACTAAAAGGTGCCATAACATATTTTACTCTCTGCCTACTTCCAAATTATTTTCTTACCTGGCACAATGCAATTAGGAAAAAAAAATCTAAACATTTTCTACACAAAGTAGGAGAAAAAATATACCAGTTTTACTGGCATTTCAGAAAGGCCTCTTAGAAAGAATGACAATATAGCACTTGTAGCAGCACATATAATTAGAATTGCTGAGCAGAATTACTTCATAATAATTTGAAAAATACATTGTTGTTTCTCTCTATGCTACTGTTCCAGCTGCTTTAAACAATTTTTCGATAATAGATTATTAATTACATTGATCTTGCATGTCAGTTGACATGAGGGAAATATTTGCATTTCTGAATAATTTATGTACAAAAGTGGTTACACAAAATTCACTTCTTGAATACTGGAAATACCACTAGCCTAATGCACAGAATAAAATAGAAAACTATAGATAGGCAGATCTTTAATATCATGTAGACTGCAGTTTACCTTAAGAAATATTATAAATCAACAACCTCTTCTCACATTGAAGGAAAGTTTTTTTTTTTTCTGTGTTAGGTTTAAGTATTTGTTTCACCCAGGGGACTGTTCCATTAACCTATTATTTTGATTTTAGATGAAACTGAACCACAAAAGAAAATGAGATTCTATTTCATGTTCTCACAGGGCTGATTGCTTCTTCTTCAATAATCCACCATCTGTATCCAAAGTCCTACCTAATAGAACAAAATAAATTATATTGAAATATGTTGTGTCTTTCCATGCATTCTGTATTTCACACTTGAAAGAGACTTATTTATTATTGACCAAACTTTTTGGAGTGTCAGGGAAGAGAAAGAAAAGCTTGATAAAAGGCAGGATATATTAACATGAGTGGCAAGTTTAACCAAAAAATATAAGCCACTGATAGCTAAGATTTGAGAGATTTTAATGAGAAGCATTAGGTGACTTTAATACAAATGTCACTATCATTTAGTTGCTAGAGGGAGAGCTGAAGCAATACTAAATTGTCAGAATTTATTTGAGTCTGAAAACTAATTTCAAGTAGAACTTTTTTGAATTTCTTTTGGTATCACTTTCCACCAGCAGTTAATCTTATGTAGTCAAATCCTATGAATATAGGACCTAGTTCTTCTCTCATTTACTTCAGTTTTCAGCCTTGTGATTTGCCTAGCTATGTGCAAAATCCTCCTGGGTTAACACAGGAGCAGTAGAAAAGAGAATCAAATTCCAAATTGAAATCCTGTGTATGAAAGTTAAGCATTTACTTATACAATTTGTGAAAACTTTTTAAAGTAATATGTTAACTCATATTACTGGGTTATTTCCAAAGAATTTTCCTGATGAGGTGAATGAGAATTTATTTTTGCGATTTTTTCTTCTTACTGTCTGCATTTTGCAGACAGTAGAAGAGTAGAAGTTTGAATAAATGACTTAGCATGACTCTTTGTGTTCCCCAACTGTTTCATGTACAAGTGTCATCTGATTGCTCATCATTGTTCAGCTCTGTGAATTCCCCCACTGCTTCTGCAGTTAGCAGAGCCTGCCTTCTTACTTCACTGTCATTCCTTATGCACAAATATTTCTTGTGGTGGGGTGGTGGGTGGATAAGAAGATATGTTTTAGCTTATCAGATCTACTCCACATTGCCTAACTAAAATGTAATCCAGAAGAGGAAAAAAAAAAAGATCGGTGCTTGAAAATCCTGTAGGCTGAAAGGAATCACTGTCAGCTATGCAAATAAAAAAACCCACCAACACCTCACAAATCAGATAATACCATCATCACTAAATCTGATAGCTCTTTAATTTCCTCTGAAATTTCATGTATGAGAGAGGCATTTATCGTCATTTCATGAGGAAGGAGTCCACAGAAAATGCTGGGACAGCCTCCATGAAATTACACAACTCAATAGCTCCATAAACAGGTTTAGTGATAGGAGGCTATTATTTAGGGTAAGGGAGCCTACTGAATGACACTCAGACTGAGGCTCCACAGTGATTTGGCACTCAAGAAAGCAACAGATAGATAAGCCAAAAATGTCAAGGACAGCAATAGAAGCTGTGATGCAGCTCCCACACAACAATAAATAAGTTATGGTATGATACTACCTTTAAGGAAAGAACAGCCATTTTTCTAGTTCACAAGACCTTCACAAGATATCTGAGAGGAATAATAATGTTAATGATGAGTTCAAAGCAGAGTTAGTGCATGAAGTGTATGTGAACAATATTCATACAACTAATTTTCACTAAGAAAGATGTGTAGCAGAAAGCTTAAGTACGGTGCTTGAAATCTATTCAGGTTGCCTATGTCCCACATGGAACTTAGATAAGGTCTATAACCATGAGGAAGCTTCCCAGCAGTACGGTTTTATTTCTCATAGGCAAGCGGAACATTGCACTACTGATATTATGCTGTAAACCACTGCAAAGTGCACCAATACTGATATGATACCTGGTATCTCCACTATGGCAAGAAGCTATATAGGTTTGCCTTGGCGTGTGTCATGATCTATGATCTAACAAAAAACTTCACGTTTCAGAAAAATTTTCTCTAAGAAGAAAATAACCTTGTAATACTATTTGTCTGCTTTCTGCTGGGGATATTTATAGGGGAAAGCACTGTATAGACAAACACTTCAGAACTCATTGTGAAGATGTAAGACAAACAAAGAACTAAGTTTTATTCTGAGTCTGAGACACATGGAGATCTCAGGTGTGAAAATAAATCATTTCCAAAGTTGTTTCACATCTGAGAAAACTAAGACTCCAAAAGCATGAAGCTCAAAATTTCAGCCTCAGCTTTGCAGGATTAAGCAAGGGAATCTAAAAGCACTAATAGCAGTTCGTCTTCAATATAGTTTGACATTTATTGTCAAAAGTTTAAATTTGTGTTAGGAGGTATTTAGCAGAGGACATTTCACATCCTTTATAGGATCCACCTCGCAGCAGATGCACTGGCATGATACCTGAAGCAGGGGTTAGAAAGATGACTAAAGACAGAAATATGCACATGCAAGATATAGTGGTTTCATCACTATACCCAGACTGAAATGTGACTAACACACCAAAATGTTCAAGGATGCCTTAGGATGCCAGGCAGAAGGCTTATCTTCCTTGACAAGGTTCTCATGCACTGGGAACACCACCACCAAATTTTCCTGAAGTTGTAGGTGTATCTTCTCATCTTGAGCATATATAGATTAAAACAAACAAGTGATTATTCAATATTAGTGCATCACCAAATGTCAGGCCCACAGTTAGCAAGCGTTCTGGTGGTCAGGCTTATTGTCTCATCTCAACATGGAAGTGTTAGGCAATCACAATGTGCCAGAGCAATCTCATGCCACAAACAGCTCATATCATCAGCTTTCCTTTAAGGATATCGATGTATATAAAATTGCAACTTCCATCCATCTTCATAAATCTGATTACTTTTTGTCTTTTCAGAGAAACCCAAGATTTAATTGTTTTTGAGGGAGCTGATCTCAAAACATGATGCTACATTGTACATATAAATAGCTGCATCCTGATGTGTTCAAAAAGTTTCAGTCTACTGCATCTGCATTTTACCATTGCTTTATCTCTGTCACTTCAAGGAATTTCTCTCCAGATTGCTGCAGATTCACTGAGATGAGAATAAGATACTTAAAGAGTGGCAAGAACAAGCACAGGTGGGTTCTGATTTGTTATGCTGCAGTTCTTATAAATGGTGCTTGTCTGACTAATGTGCTTGCCAGAAATCATCTCCATATTTTGTTTCAGGAAAGCTTGTTAGAGGTAATAGACCACATCCTTGGAATCTTCACTCTTCAGAAAAAGAGGTTATTGGAGCAGTGAAAAAAAATGGTGACAGATGTCCTAAGGCAAAGATATCTTCTGAGCTCCCAATATGGCTTACCGATGCACACGCACATGCCTAGTCATAAGGATCCTCGTCCTCCTCTGAGAAAGTACATTGTAAATTATTCAGCAGGAATCCCATGGAATTGGATGAATATTCAGCCAGTGGCTTCTGGCTCTGCATTTGCACTGTCTGATCCATTTCATTCAGTCACAAGTGGTCATGAAATGAAACCATTCCAGGAAGAGACTTCTAAACACATTTGTCTATTGTTCTGACTTTTTAACTCTGAGTCCCCATTCAGCTCTTCAAAAATATGATACATATGTTAATACAATCTAGAGCAAAAGTTTCCAGTCGAGGCATATAAGAATTTTGTCTTGCCCTGCTCTAGAAAGAGTTTCACTTCATCACACTAGTATGATCTAACAACACATTTTACCAGAATTGCAAAAGAAATTCTTACATAAACACTAAAAATGTTACTTCCACCTCTATATCTGTCTCAGTTCTTTCACTTCTAATATTTGGAACTCATGCCAAGACTGTCCAAGCAGTCTTCTCCAGCACTGAGGAGTGGACAGTTTAGTACTGAAATCAATATTTTAAAAGTGGAGAGAAAAGGAAAGTTGCGTTTAGATAATCACAAAACACAATATCAGCAGCAGCTGCCTGAAACAGAAATGGCTAATTACTTACTAACTGTTATGCTTTAGTGTGTAAAATAGTCCCTACACAAAACCATATTCAGTGGCAGAGGCAGGTCCAAATGCTTCTATAAATCAACTAAATTCCATGAATTGCTAGAATGTAAATGGGGAAGATGACATGAATTACAGTCTAACAAGGGTATTGAATCCTTAAATGAACTGCACACTCACATTTTTAATGCAGAAAGCTGAAACCAGGCATAATAAAAATAATTAAAATGAGGTTTTGAATACATTAATCTAGATGAAAAGTGCTTTAAAGAACAAGTGAAGCAGAAAAACAGAATGTGTATGGCATTTACTTGTAGATATCCTTTGCTGCTGCTATTATCTGTTACCATTAGTAAAACGTAAAAAAGTAGAAGAAAAAAAAAAAGCTTTAAAATATTTTTATTACATTGAAAATCAAGAAAAAAACATGGAACTACTGCCTTGTAACCAATGATAACTGCATTCTGTCACAGGCTGAGTCATTCCTTAGAGAAACAGGTGAGGGAAGAAATAAAAGGACCTAATGACAACAGGGGTACTGGCAAGCCTTAGACTTTCTGGAATATAACTAGAAGGTACATACCTACAAGAGACTACAAGGAAAATGTAAAGTATCAGTACAATCTTAGATCACAGAAAGGAATAGGGAGGACTTTCTTAGTTCAGAAGCTCTAGTGTGGACAGACAGAGATCCCTCTGGAACACTACTGTCTACAGCACTGAAACCACTTACAGCCAGACAGGAAACAGAACTGATGATACCATTCAAGAGCAGAAAGACCATATAATGAGCCAAGAATCAATGCTGAATACTGCCAGGGTGGCTGGATTTCAGGCTTAGACTTAAATGTCTACCATCAGAAATTGTCCTTTTAGTCATTCAGACATCCTTTAGATTCAGCCCTACTAATTTTCTGTGGTCTGAGGCTATATTTTAATTTCAAAGTAGTTCAGTTCTTTTCTGTCTCAGTGAAGAAGCTGTTTTAAAGCAGTGTTGTAGCAAAAGAACACACTATATAGTGCTCAGAAGAAGCCTATGTGTACATATCTATATACATTTGTGTATCTTAAATTTGCCCTCCACAGAAGACACTGTGAGAGGCAAGATTCCCCTTCTAAATTCATACATTTGAACTTTCATTCTGTATCTATGAATAGCTTAATCCTCAGCTGCTCTAAATTTCTGTTCATAGAATAGCTGGTAGCTAAATTATGGATGTCAATACGTGTATTTCTTAGGAGAATTCAACCCAGACACGTGATTTCTAATTTAAGACCATCATGCTCCTAAAATAGAAACCTCCTCAAGCTCTGCCAGATCTGAATAAGTAAATTGTTCAATTCACTTATTTCTAGGCTGACCTGAGTGAGTCAGATATTTTAAAATTATCAAGGAGGAAACAAAAGCTAAGACTATTCTAAAATCCCCTACGATACTACAGCACTGTATTTTAGATTTCTATAATTTCAAATCAGATCTTTCTTGAATATGCACTAAACTTACAATAATTTATTCTGCTTATAAACAAATATCTATATAAACATAATAATATGTTTATATAGATATTTGCAGAGAAGTTAGCCTCACTATGAGGTGAGCTTTGAAATGAGAACAGAAGTCAGGACAGTCAGGATGTCTGCTCTCACATTGACAACATGGGAGAAAGAGCAGGGGACTGAAGAGAAATTAAGTCAGAGAAACAGAAGGGTCTGGGAGCTAAAAGCACCAGTCTGAAGCATTCACCAGATGGGAAAGAAGTGGGGTAGCTGCTGCTCTTAGAAGTAACTAGAGTAAGACTGGTGCTCTCTGTATATTATAGGACCAACACAGAAAAGAAAATAAATTTTATATTTTTTAATATATGTTACTGAAACACCTTTGTGTACTATTTTAGAAGTAGTGGTGGTAAAACAGTATAGCAACAAAGCAAAAGAGGCAATTTTTAAATAAAGATGTAATCTCTCCTGCTCAACCAACTGGAAAAAAAAAAAGCAGATAAAAGATTTGACACACAGGGGGTTTCATGAAAGGTTTGCAAGTCCAAAAGATATCTTCTTTTTCCCCTCTATATCAGCTGTCTTAGTAAAATATTCTACCTTTCGCTACAAACTTTATCTTTTTAGTGCTGTTGCCTGAACATCCTTGAATATGTATGTTTGAGAATTTTCTTATAAAAACATCAGTTCTACACAACACATCTTAAACAGCACTATATCAATATGTCTATTATAAGGAATATGCACACCGATTTTTTTAAGTAGACATAATTGAGTTACAGGTCTTTAAAATAGCTTTTGTCTTTTGCCTGAGGTCTAATATTATTTTAGGTCTACAACTTCATTTCTGATTTACTTAGGATCATTTTTTTTTCAATCAAGGAATATCAGACATTTTTAGAATACATATCAAAGTACAGCTCTTTAGATATGTTTTATCACCAGTTGTGTATGTTATTCTTTGTTATCCCAAACTATAGCAGGCTCTGAAGCAATGCTGGGCAGAGGGAAGGAGGGTTACACATTGATTGTAAACAACTCAGTCAGCTTAATAACCAAGTTCATACTTACAGGTGCATTTGACAAAGTTTTAAAGGAGAGAAACATCTAGTTTCCTTCTAGCATTAACATAGTTAATGTTCACCTGTTTTTCTCAATCATAAGTTTAATTGTATTGTAGGAAATGAACATTTTAAGCATTTTGTAGTTTTCAGGCTGTATACCTCCCCAGCTAAGTTAGACATTTGTTTGCACATTGAAACATTTAGCTGAAAGATATGCTGAAATCTTATGAATTGTTACTGCAAATTTACTGTTTTCAAAAGGAGCTGAAACCTAGAAATGCCAGTGGAAACCTTTTGGTAATTCGACTCTGGCAATTACTGCCATAAGAAAAGACAGATACATTTGTTTCTGCCTTCAGCTGCTGCTTGGAAATCTGTTTCTGTTTTTACTCATGTATTTATAGATCTTTAGCTAAGTCGTTACTCTGAGTTTCCATAGTGATAACTGAAATATGTATTAACACCAAACCTCAAGGCATATTTATGGTTGGCAATGCTTCATAAATTACTTTTTTCAAGAGCAGCTTCTCAAAACATATTTGCTCAGTTCAGTTCCTCACTTGATTTGTGATAGATACTTTTGATATAGCTGTATTTATCTAGGAGAGAGATATTTTTCCCTCTGCAAGATTCAGCATGTTGATATTACTTCTCTTTTTTATCTAGGCTATCAAAAGGTCTGAAGAGATGAAGCTTCTGAATTCAGAATGTTATCTTTAAAATAAAATCACACTTTTTAATTTGCCTTACTTTCAATTAAACCTTCCTTAAATGAAGAACCATTAATAGACAGTATTGAACATCACAGATAACTTATCTGTATTCATAATCATGAGTTTTTGAACAAAGAACCTATTTCTCTGGTTGCCATCAGATTAGGAAATAATCACGCATTCATATCATCTTGCTAATTGGAAAAGCTGAGCTGCAGCTCATCAGGTATATCCAGAACATCCTGGGTATTTTTTTTCCTAAAAAAAAATCTGGGCCAGGATTTTCCCATTCTGCTTATTTTTCCTGATATATTTATCTAAACATTCTATTTGTCTGCTCTGGGATGCCTTAATGTCATGGAAAAAAGAGAAAGCATCAAATCCAAAATATTTTTTATTAGATTACACAAAAAAAAAAAGTGCTTGGATTTTTGCTTTGTTGTGGTTTTTTGGGGGGTTTTTAGTAGATGTTTGAAAATCTACTACACTGACAGTCAATGTTTCCAGGAAATGTCTGAATGAATGAATGACTAAACAAATTTCCTCTTCATTTCTGGTAATTGCTTCTGTGAAGACAGCTGAATTAGAGGTTATTGGATGAAAATCTTTCACTGTTTATTTCAAACATTCAGGGCTAGCTTCTGTTCTGTTCTAAGGAGAACTGTCATGCATACAAATAGAAGGTGACAAATAATCACCAAAACAGGCCTAGAAAGGGACTTGAGCCTGAATTAATGAACGTGCCTATGTGGTCCCGATTTTACCCTGATTGCAAATAGGAATGTGCTTTAATTTCTTTATGTTTTCTGGGTCTGCTGGTCATTTATAGAAGGAAGTGCTTACATTCAACAAACTGCATTTTCATTCAGCTGTTTTGGAAGTCTGATGCAGTATAAAGTAGTCTCTTATTAACTGCAGGTCTCTGTTGTGTGCCATAATCCTGTCCTCCCTTCTTATCCTCTGCAGTCATCACCCATATGCTCACATGGCAAGCACAAAACATCTTTCTCCAACTAGTTTTGTGTAAGACCCCTATCTCCAGGTTCCAACTGCTGGGCATCCTTTTCCATTATCCTTACCTTAAATAGCATTTTGTATTAGCTTAGCTTTTCATGGATATTAGCAGTTCAAACAGTTGGGTTTTAAATTGTGTTTTTCTCTTCATAACAGTGGAGACTCCTGCGCAAGGAGAGTACCCTCCACTGTCATTCTTTGCATCTTGTGCTGTTCCGGTCTCCAGTAATCTCAGACAGGACTGAAGAAGAAAACCCTTTCTTGGTCTGTTCTATGATGCTAGCTCTCAAGGCCCCAAAGCTCAGAGGCTTTAGCTGCAGAGCTGATTTGAGCTCAGGCTGTTTCTTTTCATCCTTGGCTACGTGATGCTGCTGATATGCCTCTGCCCAGACTGCATCACGCTGATCCTGACCCTGACCCAGTGTGAATAAGATGAAGCCAAGCCTAACACTCTTCAGTGTGCTTTCACAATTGAGACATAGCTAGAAGAAACTGAGCTAGATGTTGTTAGCAGTTTATTTTGTCTGCGTGAGACAATGACTCTTATGTTCCTCTCCTAGATCTGCAGCAGGCAGGAATATGGGATAGCTGCAACTCTCTAGAGATTGCAGGAGCTGCCCCTTGCCCTGCTGAGATGGTCATGCTCTGTGCCTGGTGTGTGCACTGAGAGTCACAGATCTGCCTTAAGGATACAAAGACAAGCACAGTGCACCCTCAAAGTCACCTTTGAAATTTATACAGAAGAAAAAGTTAAATTTGTGTTGTCTAGCAAACATTAGCACTACCTCAGTGCTTTTCACCCATAATTATTTGGGGTTTCACAAAGTAGGGTATAAATGAGATTACTGAGTTAAGATTGTTGCATAAGTTTTCCTTTAATCATTATTTGCTTCAGTCCAACCCACTCTCTGTGTCACTGTGAAGATTAATTTTTAGTACTGAAAATATGGACTTGAATGTACTCACAACACAAGCAATTGCTAAGGGGCAGTGTGATCCTGTACCTTAGCAATTCTGTGGAAACTGCCTGTTTGTAAACTTCTGCTTTCAATGAAAAAATGAGGTAGCTTGTTATTTTCTCATTAAGGGATAAGCTACTTCAACTTATTTTCTGATTGCATGTTTATAGCTACCAGCCTGCAGTAACTTGTCATCCAGTAATTTCCTACTGTGTCATCAGTCTTCATAAATATTTTGATCCTTAAAACACCTGCTCCACTACTATCTAATAAAATGCAGACCTCTTTTTTGAAAGAAAAGATGGACTATTTCCCTATTTTACCTTTCCTAAAAATAAAGCTCTCCAGATCTTTCTCTTTTGCTGTGCCCACTCAGAAGCAGAGGACATAAGATGTCCTAGCATCCTGAAAATAGGAGTTCTCTTTATGGCCTGATGGAGACAGGATAATAAAATTGCTTACTATAAAATGCTGTGCACAAAATCAAGGGTATACTGTATGTGTCTGGGATGGAGTTAACTTCCTTCATATAGTGCTGCCTTTTACATTTGCTGCTAAAACAATATTAATAACACACCAGTGTCAGCTTTTGCCAAGTAGTCCTTTGCACAGTGCCCAGACTTTCTCTGGTACTCATTCTTCCACACCAGAGAGTAGGCTGGAGGAGGTCACAAGAAAGAGAGGGACACAGACAGGCTGGATCACCCAAACCAATCAAAGGAATATTCCACACTATATAGCATGATGTGTAGCCATTAAAAAAATAAAAAAAAAAAAAAAGTGGTCTGGTCTTTCCTATGAAGCCATTGCTTGAGAACTGTCTGATCTGCTTGTACAAGGTGGTGAATGACAGTTTTGTATCACTTGTTTTGGGTTTTTTTCTACTTGTTGGCTGGTAGGCGTGGCCTCTCTCTGTGTTTTCCCGGTCCCCGGGCAGCTCCAGCACCTAGAGCAGTGCCGCCTCCCTCCAGGACCCGGGATCGCCACGTGTTTCCGGACTCGGCTCCATGCCGCAGTCCAGGCGGGGGTGCCAGCAGATTCCTTGCCACTGAAGTGAGAGACACCAGTAAAGAGTGAAGGAACATCCGGATTCCCCATGATTGGAAGGCTGAAAGTCCTTTATTGCCACAGGGAGCTGCGCCGAGGCGCCGCGACCCGCTCCCAGCTTGCGCGTGAGGAAACACGGCCTCCGGCACTCCGAGGCATGGGATGATATCAGGGAGAGAACGAGGAGAGCAGAGACCCTCCTGCCTAATAGGGGCAGGTGCCGTGGCGATGACATGGGCCACGGCGCCCAACGGGGACATGGCCGGGGCAGATCCCAGGCTCTGGGGTGGACGGGGGATGGGAATTCAGAGTGAGGGGCACCGAACCCTCCGGGCAGGACGGGGAGTGGTCACAGGGGTGGCTCTAACAGCCAGGGACCCGGAGTGAACAGCCGCAGAGGGGGAACAGACACAGAGGGTGCGCGGGGGTACACAGAACACGGCTAGCTAACAGATCAGAACCCCTAACCTAAACCCCAAACCGCGATGTAACAGGTAGGTTGTTTTCTGGTTTTGGTGGGTTTTTTTACTTTTCTCTTTCCTTCACTTATGAGGGTTTGACTGAAATCACAAGTTTCCCTGCTGTTGCTTTTCTGAATTTCTACCCCAGCCCACTAGGAGGGATGATAACAAGAGTTTGAGTGGGGGCCTCATTGCTGTCTGGGGTCAGCCAACCACAAAGGGACAATTGCTATTGTCTTTTAAACTAACAGAAGCATTGTTACTTCTTTTCCTATAAATGGTGCTAGGAAGACAAAGCCAAAATATGGAAAGCTCATCAACATCTCCCTTTCCTGCTAAGAGTGGACAGATCACAAAGGTAAGTTAGAACAATCATTCTTCCTCCCTACAATAATGTTGCCTCATTTAAATTCTTTTTTCCAAAAGGTTCATGTCTCCAGACACAGGAACAAGCCTGAGTATTGACTGGAAATTTTAACATTCACCAAATCCTTGCACCAAAAATTTTGCTCTCATGTTTAAAAAGGAACAGTTTACCACTAGACATCCATTTCATTTTTAGTCCCTATTTCTTGCATAGTTCCTAGTCAGCAGATTGACTACTTTCAGGCTAACTAGCCCAAGTCAGAGCATGAAAATATAAGATCTCGAGCATTTCTAAGGCATGTCTCTGTAAATTACATAAAAGATGAGAATTCTCCTGAAACTAAGTTTTTTTCAAACAAAGGAAGTTTGGCAAAAATGCTTTATTGTGCATATGCTTTGCTGAATTGAAAAAGAGACCATTGATGCAAATTAAAGGGAGAAAATGCTGAGGCAGTATATGGAATGGAATGGAATGGAGTATAATGAGCAACGTCAGTTGGAAGGGACCTACCATAACCATCCAGTCCAACAGCCTGACCACTTCAGGACTGACCAAAAGTTAAAGCCTGTTACTGAGGGGAATGGGTCCAAATGCTTCCTAAACCCTGACAGGTTTGGGGCATCAAACACTTCTCTAGGAGCTCGTTCCAGGATTTTGCCACACTATGGGTAAAGAAATTATTCCCAATGTCTATTCTAAACCTCCCCTGGCACAATTTTGTGCCATTCCCATGTCTCCTGTCACTGGATCCCAGGGAAAAGTGATGAGCACCTCCTTCCCCAGGAAGATGTACAGAGCAATGAGGTCATCCTCAAACTCCTCTCTAAACTAGACAAACACAATGACCCCAGCTGCTGGTCATAGGACATTCCTTACAGCCCTTTCCACAGCTTTGTTGCCTTCCTCTGGGTGTACTCAAGCACCTGCAAATCCTTCTTAAATTGGGAGGCCCAGAACTGCAAGCAGTACTCCAAGTAAGGCAGCATCAACACTCAATACAACAGGATAATCACCTCTTTTGAGCAGCTGGTGGTGCTGTGTTTGATGCATTTCAGGATGGGGCTTGTCTTTGTGGCTACCAGAGCACCCTGCTGACTCCTACTGAGTCCTTCTGTGACCAGCAACCACAGCTTCCCTTCTGCAGGGCTGCTGCCCAGTCATTCCTCTCCTCATTTATACTTAGCCTGCATTTACTCTGTCCCAGCTGCAGAATGCCGCTCTTTTCTTGTAAATTTAATCCCACTAATCATTCCTCTAGTCTATCTAGATCCCTCTGCAAAACCTCTTGTCTCTCAAAGGAGTCAACAAACAGCACCTCCCAGTGTGGTATCATGAGCAAATTTGCTAATGGTGCATCTACCTGCTGCATCCAGAGCACTGATAGATGTATTGAACAGAGCTGGCTCTAAAATTGAACCCTGAGGAACACCAGTGATGACCAGACTCCAGCCAGATGTGGCCCTGTTCACTACAATCTCTTGAGCATGACTGTCCCCGAGTCTTCACCCAGTGCACTGTGTTCATCTCACAGCTGGACAGCTTACCCAGAAGGAGGCTGTGGGGGATGGTGTCAAAAGTTTACTAAATCCAGAAAACTGTATCTTCTTCTGAAGCTTTATTCACCAGGCTACTGACCATGTCTTAGAAGGACATCAAATTAGTTACGCTTTCCTTTTGTGACCCAAGGGTGAATATGCCTAATGATGGCACTACCCTTTAAATATTTTTCAATAATGCCCAGTACTATCTTCTCCATAATTTTTCCAGGAACTGAGGTTAGACCAATGGGTCTGCATTCCCTGTAGTGTGTGCACGTCTGTGTGTGTGTGCATGTGACAAAATGGGCAGTTACTCTTAGACATTTACAAATTTTCACAACTTATGTATATGTGAGTATATTTATTAAAGTAACAGTTTGTTTATTTAAATCCAAAGGAAGTAGCAATTTCCAAATATAGGTCAGAACAAAATGCTGCAGAGATGTAAACAGTCATTCCTTTGTGCTTGCTTCATCCCTAGGTAAAATTTTATACTACTATATTTTCATATTATTCTGGGAATCGGGAATAACCATTATCTATTATTAAAATAACATTCACCAAGCCATAACCAGAAGAGTAATATATATTATTTTTTGACAAACAAGTTGAAAATATATGTCCAATTGATGACAGAAGTATCAGCAGAAATTTCTTCTCATGATATTTCAATACGGTAGCCTGGAATGATGGAGAGTTTTATAATTAATGTCAGCTATACTGGACATACTCTGATAAGAAATGATGGGCTTGCCATTTACAAACATCAACTATTACAAGCTGGAAATGAAATGCAGTCAAAACAGGCCAAAAGACCAAAAAGTGATATAAGCTGTAATTTCATGATAGTTTATCTTCTGCTGGCAAAGCAAAAACTGTTCCCAGAGGAGCTGAATAATGCTATGGGATTGGTTAGGAAACGGCAAAAACACTGCAGCAATTATTACTGGGTTTAGAGTTACACATTCCTTGTTTGGAAAAAAAAAAAAAAAAAGTTTTAGCTTCATCTTTCTGCTGTAACTGGAGAATATATTCACCAAATTTTTCCAACAGAAAATTTCACAGAATTTTTGCAGAAAAATGATGTATAAAGAATCGACAGAGGATGCTGTAGCAACTTCTTGATAGTGAACAGAAGGAAAGCCATGATAAAGGCATTTAGATATTTTCAGCATTAAGTGTTATGGGGTTTTTGTATTTACTATAAAGTAACAAGCTTCCTGTTGCCACATTGTTCACTGCAACTAGTGAAAAGACTATTTCTTCTGCCCAGAAAGGGAAAAAAAAAGGCAATATGATATCTCACATCCAAAGTGTTTCATGAAAATAAAACATAAAGGAAAAATTCAGGAATGTTATTAAGAATTATGACATCACCAAGAAAAATGAGGGTGATGCAGATAAATTTGTACCATGATGTTTGCAACCTAAATGTTATGAAATGCAGTATTTTCGCTTCAGCTGAAGTGCAGCATTAAAAATGTCTTTCTCCAAGGTCAATACAATTTGAATCTGTCATCAGAGTTTTTATGAAGATGAATGTTTTCACCTTACAAGAAAATTCACAGAGATAGAAATAACATTGCAAAAAAAAGGTGAGCAAAAAGGGCCAGATCTTCTCACTAAGTGCTTTTTTCAGCACTATTGCTCTGCTGCATTTGAGTGCTGTTTGTAATTTGAAATTCAGAGGCTTCCAGAAAGGTGTTAAAGTCATCCTGGTTGCTTTGGAATTAGTTATTTAGTTCGTGGTCCCTGCAGAAATGTAGCATGATCTCTGAACACAGGTTTTGCCGTAGTCCTTCATTTTTCCTTTGCTTTTAAAGAAATTCAGTGTTGACGAAAACACTATTAAATGAAATAGTTAATTTGGCATGCCAAAAGTAGGTTTAAAAGTAAGATTTCAAAATATACTTATACGTGCAATTTGGGAATCTTCATCTTATTCCTTACAACCTGATATAATGAATATCTTCATTTCTATGTTTTGAAACCAAAGCATCACACACCTTAACTTCTCTTGCTTAAACAGACCATATATTTTAGGCACATTACATATCTTGGGCAAATAATCTACTTTTCTACTATGTAAATCATAGTACTACAAATCCAGATCTTTAACGATTATCAGTAAGTCATAAAAATAAATACATAAAATAAAGTAAACCAAAATGAAATATAATAAAATAAAGATTGCCATGAAAAAAGAGATAATTTCCCTAATATCATAAAATCATTTAGATATTCTGCAGGCAATAGAGTAAGAGCTGGGAATTATCAAGGCTTTTTTGAAATCTGAAGTTGTTGGCACTGAAAGAGAGGATATCAAGAAACACCTAGAAAATTATATGTCATATCCTGTTAATCTACTGAGCCATATCTTAGCCTAATGTGGTGGGTTGATCTTTGTTAAATGTCAGGTACCCACCCAAGCTGCTCTGTCACTCTCCCCTACAGATGGACAGGGTAGAAAAAATATTATGAAAAACTTATGGGTTTAGATAAGGGCACGGAGCAATTACTTACCAGTTACAGTCATGGGCAAAAAAGACTCCACTTGAGGACATTTAATTTATTACCAATCAAATCAGATAAGGGAAATCTCAAAGACCACTTTCTCCCAGACCCACCCTTCTTCCTGGGTGCAACTTAACACCTGATTTTCTCTGCCTTCTCCCCTCCAGCAACTCAGGGGTATGGGGAATGGAGGCTGCATTCAGTTCATCTGCCATTCCTTCCTCCCCAGGGAGAGATTCCTCACACTCTTTCCCTGCTTCTGCCTGGAGTCTCTTCATTAACTTTTCTGATGTGAGTCCTTCACATGGGCTGCAGTTCTCCATGAATTGCTCCAGTGTGGGTCCTCAGGGGTCACAGGCACTACCAGGAGCCTGCTCCAGCACAGGCTTCCCTGTGGTCACAGTCTCCTTTGGGAATCCACCTGCTGTGGCGTGAGGTCTCCTCTGCTCCAGTGTTGATCTCCATGAGCTCCAGAGGCACAGCTCCTCCACCATGGTCTATCTGCACCACAGGCTTCAGGGGAATCTCAGTCCCACTGTCTGGAACACCTCCTCCCCTCCTTCACTGGCCATGGTCTCTGTAGGGCTGTGTGTCTCACACATTCTCCGTTCTCTTTCTGGAGGCAGCTGCTGTTGCCCAGTTTCTTTTTCCCCTTCTGAAATCTGTTTTTCCTGAGGCACTGCCACCATTGCTGCTAGACTTGGCCTTGGGCAGTGGCAGATCCATCTTGGAGCTGGCTGACATTGGCTCTGTCAGACAAGGGTGAAGCTGCTGGAAGATTGTCACTGTTGGCCCCCCACTAGCAAAACCTTGCCACACAAACCCAATACACATAACAATGAAGAATGGGAAAATTATATCCTATAAACAATTTGTATTATAAATATGGATTTCCATTAAGTTCAAGAGCTATTTGGACAAAAGCTAAATATTATGGTTTTTTATTGTTTGAAATTGTTTCAGCAATAGAATCAAATAGAACTTACTGATAATGTACTAAAATTCTGCAAAAGGCAACTGTGGAGACAGCTGAGCTTGTTCAAAAAAGGTTAAGGCAAATTCTTGAGCAACAGGTTCTTGAGAGCACAATAAAATTCTACACAAGCATATAGTCTCTAACATCCTTAACAAGTCTTGGAAAGTATTACAAGAATGAAGTAACTCTGCTCTTTAACTGTTGTACACCCATTTTCAGAAACAAAATTGATCTGACTCAGTAAAGCACTTTTTTGGTTCTATGGTCAACAAATTCTGACATGCTGCTTGCAAATTTTGTTGTATATTAGATCAATTTAGGCAAGTAATGATTCTGGATTAATATGCTCCTAAAAGCACAACTAGCTTTTAAGATAATGAAACAACCATTTCAAATATAATTCTGCAAGACACAAAATGAATGTAGCCAAATGTGTCTGTTTGTAGAAATCTAAAAACAAAACAACAACAAGAAAAAGCTCAATAAAATACAATTAGAAACAGATAATATTGATTGATGTGAACATTTACTCAATATAATAAGAAACAAAGAGAATATTCTTCAAAAATCCGACAGCAGAACATAACTGTCCTGACTGGATAGAAGGAATTTTCAGGCACTGTGTCCTGCATGTGAGAAAATTCCTGCTTTGCCTGAGTCAGATCCATTTTTCTTCTAACCTAAGATATATTCCACTGTCCCGTTTTTTGACATTTGGATTACTCGCCTTCCTTAAAAATCTAAACTACAGTTTCACTGTCTATAAAATATAATTTTACTCTAAGACAAGCATGCATCTACCATACTGCATGACTTTTATCTCTTAGAATTTTATTTGCCTACTTTACTTACTGGATTTATTTAAGACTGTGAGATCTTTGTTCTGGTAATTTATTTTTATCATTACTGGTCTTTCAAAGTTTGCCTTCCATTTGGGTCATTTTTCTCATGATCATTTATTCCTTTGTAAATCTGCAGCACAACCGGACTACACAAGGAGACTTGTGACAAAACATGTCATTAGTACACAATAATATTTATAGGCAAAGGCTCATTACAGAAGAGTTAAACACAGAAAGTTCTCTTAAGAGTGTAGGTGACAACAATCACATTGAGGTTATCCTTTATTAGTGATATATATTCTATTCTTGACTTCCTAGGGAGAAAGACTGTGTCTTGTCTAAATAAACATATACTAAATGTCATGTTAAATCAGTGCATTTAGATTTGTTTCAATAACCTATGTGGGTATTACTAGGCTGCGGCATTCATTTCATCTATCTTTTCTTACATTTAGATGCTTAGGGTACAGATATTTCATCACCTGCAACTGGATTTATTAGATCAGGTAGGGGTATATACATCAAGAAAATTATTTAGCCCACTTTTAGAGTCAGAGGAGACAAACAGGAATTTCAAAGATTTGCTCATTCCATTATTACTTCCTAAGGGAAGCAGGTAAAAGGAATTCCATCCTTAATTTTAGACTTTTGCATCTGACTTATTAATACTAAATTCCCTAACCTGAATGCAACATCTCAGTGCTACTGAGTCTTGCCCTGGGTTTATATCCAGGCAGAGATTTTATTGTTTTTTTTAAATTTTAATTGAACTCTAAAAATAGGTCCAAGGAGGATGATCTGGAGCCTCTTAAAACTAATTCTACAACTAACATTTCATCTATATATACCAACAGAGAGGAATTTGATTTCAGCCACTACAAGAAACTTAAACAGCATTAATTTTTTTACATAAAAGTGGAACACAGCTGAATAATTGATTTTTTTTTTACTTTCATAAGTACTGCAACATAATTCTAAGCTATCATCTATTCTGAAACACTGCCAGAGTGGAGAAATGGATAATTCTGGAGCATGTTGAAAGTATACTTCTGAGCATATTAGTTGGATTAAAACATTGAAGAGTACACTATACGAAAAACACAAACCCAGGAAAGAAGGACCTTAATTCTCCTGGGATTTGTTTCCTTGTGAAATATGCAATAAAGGTACTTGAAAACCCTGCAGCAGTGCTAAGATCATGAGCATTTGTTGAGATTATTACTACAAACTAGAGAAGACTAAACCAGAAAAGGGTAGTTTCATGTAGCCCAGTAAATATGGTATTGCTTCTGCTAATAGAAGGCTGAAGGCATTTTTCTGGCTCTCTGAGGCCTCAGGACTGGGTCTTGTCAGGTTTGCTTAGTCCAGCAAGCCTATCTTAGGCTTTCCTGGAGGTTGCTTTTTTATCTCTAATATCAGTTTTGTAATGACAAGGTGGCTGTCACCCAATTATTTTTAGACTTGCTTCACTTTGTGCAATTGGAACATGCAAAGCCTATTATTGCAATCATTTTGATGCACATCTGAAAGTACTAGATAGTGTTAACGTGTAGTTGCTCTATACAGAACGAACTGCTGATGACCCTGCAATACAGATTGGGCAGAGGAGTGCAAGGGTGCAATGCAAGCAAAGGCCCAGAAAGTTTGAATACAAGCACAAGAGTTATAATCAAATCAACAATGAACAATTACTGAATATTAAATAATGTGTCCTTGGGAGCTTCGTAGGTACCTAAAACCAGTTTTAGGTGTGACAAAGAAAACAAAGAACAAGTACTTTTACTTTATATGTAATGGCTGTAATCTGCAATGCATTTGGATATAACAGGGAATCAAAGACCAGTAAAGAATAAATCAAGGTATAAACTGTGCTAGAGCATATATTAAAAATAGCCATAAGTGGATGCCAGTGTGAAGAGGAAGTAACTATGACCATCATATTCCTCTCAGCAAGAAGCAAGAAATCCCTCACTTCTACAATCATAATTCTTCACCTGAGGGACCTGGGAAACTATGATGTTTTTAACCCTCTCATCCAGACCAAAGCCATCAACTTAAGATTCAGAGAAAGGGTAAGAATATGAAAGAAAATTTTGATATATATTGCATTTTGTTATTAGATTTTTTTGGTATTCCATAGATAATTTACACCATGATTTCAATATCATTGTTGCTGAACTTACAGTAACTGTTGTACATTTATTATATTCTATAATATTTCAATTAAACTAATGTTGAATTCTATGTTTCCCATACAAAAGGAATTCTCATGTGATCACTGTGTTTCTTTAGCCCACAGAGTCACATGAGGTGTCATTGCAGAACTACCACATTATTCCAAACGTGGTAGAAGATGGTGGGGCTCTACTTTGGGTAGAACCTTCCTGTTGAAATTGAGAGGTGTTCATTGCCTGAGTATTTTATAAGACAACCTATGCAATTTGGCATTGGATAGACAAGTTTGACATTTTTACCACAGCAGAACCTTACTTGGGAAATTCACTTTCCTGACACTGAGTTCAGTGTCCTTTTGTCTAGGTATGCTGCTGACCTTTTAGTCATAGTTTGGCTTTTTCAGGGCCTCCTGTGTGAAGTATAATCAGGACTGGATCGCTGTGAGGAAGCATACCAACATGAATGGTTTCATGGTATTATTTCCTTAGCTAGGTTTTTTTAACCATCACTTGACACCACGATAAAATCATTTTGGAATTTTGAGAAAACATATAAGGCTCAGTAAATAGCCACTTTAATATGTTTTTTCAATATTTCTTAACACTTGAGGTATTTAATAGTGATGTGTATAAGCAGGGAATTAAATAATAGTAAAGATGTGGCATTTTCACAGCTGGCTGTATCACCTACATTGGAGTAACATCTTAGATGCAAGTAATTTGTTAGTCATTATTTTGAATAATAATGAGTTTTTTGCTTTGGGAATTATTTTTCCCATACCACATACTTATTCCTATTTATTACTTTTTGCAAGCTACTTCTTCCTACTAAGTCAGTTTTTATGCTGGTTTTCCTTTTATCATTTATTTAATGAAAATCTTTTGTAATAAACTGATTTAGGGGTAAATATTTGACATGGAAACAATATCATTGCTTTTTTGCTTTGAATAACTAGAAAATATTTTGGGGAAAAGGTTACACATTACAGCTTCAATTTAAGGAAACAAAGGAATTATTTGCAATTGATAATGACTGAGAGAGGAAAACTATATAAAAATAGGCTTTGACCTTTTTTGTGAAATTGAACTGATGCATTTAAAAAAAGCCAGAAAAGCATGATATGCTATGAGAGGCATTATCAAAGAAAAAAAAGGTATTTAAAGTGCTCTTTTCTTTTCTTTTCTTTTCTTTTCTTTTCTTTTCTTTTCTTTTCTTTTCTTTTCTTTTCTTTTCTTTTTTTCTTTTCTTTTCTTTTCCCACAGCAAAAAGCAACAATGAAGCACTGCACCCACCATGGTATTCAGCAACAGAAGTTGCTGCTTGAAGTTCCATTTTGGGTGGCACCCTGGAGCTCTGGAGAGCTGAAACTGGTGCTGATACCAAAAACATATCAATAAATCTCTGTTACGTAGTGCATCCTAGGAGCTAAAGCCATGAGCTTCTGAATGAAAGGAATAACCTTTCTTTACCTTGAAAAGAAATACATTAGCATGATTAAAATTTTGTGAGAATGTGTAATAAAGAGCCATTTCTTCTCCCAAGGCAGCCTGTCTGTAAGACACCTCTCCCTTCTACAGTGCCACAAGGACAGGTACATTTGTATAGTTAAGGAAGTTTGTGGAGGTTTAGAAGCCCAAAAACAAACATAAATTGACAGCTAGGATGGAATTACCTTTTTGCAGGGATAAGAGTATACCAACTGAAGTCAGGACCAGGAATCTCAATATGCCATTTCAGAGTCAGACCCTCACACAAAAGGGTGAATCAACTGCTAGAAACAATCCAATAAGCTTCTGTTTTCAGGCAAGACCTCACTAGGGTCCAAAGGTCTGCACTTGTTCTTTAGTCCGACCTGGTCTGTGATTTTTCTTTATTACTTTTCCCTCAAAGTCTAACATGACTCACAACTACATTTCACAGGCTGAGTTCATGGCAGCTCATTAACCCTGGATCAATCACTCTCCCCCAACCCATTTTGGCTTTTGCCAATCCCTATGCTATCCACACTTAAATATTGCGTGATTTTTTTTCAAGCATTACACTGGGCTTAGAGAATAAAAAATTTCAGAAAATCAGTTTTTAGTTGGATTCAATGCAGGTGGTATTTAGGAGACAACGCAATACCTTGGAAAATAATCAGTCACAGTTACATTGTAGACAGTAGAAAACATCAATAGAAATTTCTGAAATGAGATCTTCTATACTGATACAGTTGTTTTTAGCAGATCAGATGAATCAAGCATTACCAGCACTTGCAAAAGATGCCTGGCTATTTCATATGAGAGTATACACCATCAGAGGAATGCCATCTGCAAGGACTTCTCTGCAAAGATTTCTCCTCACAACTACAGAGCATACAAAAGTGATTAGTTCAGATTCAGTGTTTCAAATTTAGATGTTTTAATTTGGGCAAATGAAGCTCATCGAACTAGTTTCCAGAAAGTGAGTCAGACATGTAAGTCCTCTTTACTGAAAAGTAAAAAAAAAAATTATCCAAGGTGCAAATCAGGTACTATCTGGGACACAGAATTTCATATAGGGAGCTCCTGTGGTGGAGGTAAATAGAAAAGGTCTGGCTCCACTGCCTCAAATATCTCTTTTCTGGTGAACCACAGGAACAAAAGTTTGGGATCGTGAGACTTACTGCCGAGTTTATTTTGAGATGTAGCATTACTTGACACACTTGCAGCCATGTGTGGGTAATAATACCATTGTAGAAGTTTTCACCTGCCAGTCAGTGTGCCGCATTTCATTTGCTTCTATAAATTCTTGAATTATACTCTCATTTCTGTCTCTTGTTCTGTTACTTTAATATGTGATAGTAATTTCTACTATTTATTTCTAAAAAAAAATGTATTTATTTCTAAATAACTACTGTCTAAAATGTCATGGTAGTCAGCAGCAAGAGTAATCAATACTTCACTGATTTGGATTATTGAGTAATACTGATCATATTATTGATTAGTAGTGACAGTGATTACTGAGTGAAAAATACTACAAATGTAGCCCATAGAGTACTAGAGTAATTCTCACTGCGGAAACATTTAAAGTTACCCTTTTTTCAGTGTTTCAAACACATTCTTACATACTTCTAGTTCAAAGAATCCATTTATCAATAACTTAATTTCAAAATATTCCAGTATATTAAAGGCTTCAGCCACTGTCCACCTTGATCGTCTAGGTCTATGTAGAGTGAACAAGTTATGAAGAATTGAAAAGTAATTAAAATAAAGATTACAATTCTTCCAAATGTGAAATAGAGGAGACCATAAAGGAAAATAATGTGTTGGTCATGCTCTCACACAAAAAATTTGGCTTGCAAAACACAAAATGTTGCATCCTACTACCAGGTAACATCTATTTCAGCAAGAGCAACTTGAATACCTGGACAGAGTTATTCAGTGAAGCACAGTCCACAGAGCTAGTTGTGAGTCCCTGACTTTGGTACTGTTGGCATGGTGACTCTCTTTCCAGCAACATAGTTAGAAGTCTGTTGTCATCTTTATTTATTCCTGCTTTCATTTGATGATCTTTTCTTGAAGATTCTTTTCCTGACTAAAGAATTTTTTTTTTCTTTTTAAAGGATATATATCTTAGTTCAGTTGATGTACTCCTCATTTACCTTGATAAGAGCTTATTTTCCTCAGAGGGGTGACAAAAAGAACTGCACATGCTCTGGCTTTAGTATCCCCTTCTTACCTTGTTCTGCAGGGCAGTTCAGGATCCTCACAAACCCAAGAATTATTATCCTGCTTGTTTTTACACATTGGAGTCAAGTTTTCATCTTTACTGCAGTCAAAATGAGGCTTCATGTAATACCTAATCCTAACTGGGTCCCTCAAAGAAAGCTTTTTCTGTAAGCATCTATAGTGCCCACCTCTTTTTCCCTGCAGCCTCACACATGGATCTAAATGGACTCTCCAGTATACAGAGGAATTATGTAGAAGTCATTTAGAAGAAGCTGTGATAAAGGGAGAAGGGAGGAGCCTATACAAGAGCAGTATTTACAAACAGGAGAGTTCAACAGTGATACATAATGGGGTAATATAGTGCTATTTTTTAAAAATCAGATACAACTGTTTACAAGAAGATGAGATAATCTGTTTCAGGAAGCCTGTTGGTATATTTCTGTAGAAGATCTCCTGTAGATAGAATAAAGAGGTTAAAGTAATCTTCATATGCTACCTACCTTTTCTTCTGCTAAAGAAAGAAGCCAGACTGGCAGCTGTGGGATTTAGAGAAATCCATATTTCTGATTGCTATTTCATAATTGTAAGGTATTTCAGCTGCTTTGTGTTCAGCAACAAAATGTCTTATAACTCTAGTCCTACTAAAGACAAAATGTAATTATCTCCATCTATCTAGTCAAAGCTATTTATGAAACCCTGCAAAGAATGTATCTTGTCTGATTACACCTGTCCAATAAAATTATCCTAAAAGATCTTCAGCAACACAGTGATTTTAAAATGGGTCTGTGTTTGACCTGCATTTAGACTTGTGTCATAAGTAGTTTTCTGACATGTGCTCAAATGTATCAGGTAATAGTGATTTGCATGTCCCAGGCAGAGTTGTCTGAAAGGGTCATGTCCACAGCCCTGTAAGGAAAGTGGGACTAGATCAGCTGGGAGGGAAAGATGCTGTGCACATCATGTAAGCCTTTTTTCTTACATTTTGAAATTCAGCATCTTCAGAAAACTTTTTTTCACTGAGTCTGTCTTTTTCATCTAATAGAATGGCATGAAAAAAAAAAAATTTGTTTCAGTTACCCCAAGTAATCTTATTCCAAAACTAATTAATCCCATTCTTCCAAAGTTGCATCTAAAGCTCACATTTGGTTGCAAGGGTTTTGTGCTTTGTCCTCTATCAGTTGTCAAAAGGTAATCCAAAAGGGATAAAAAAAAAAGACCACAATAGGATTCCTACTTCAGAGAATCTGAAGCAGCTGTCTACAGCTCCAGACATTAGCACAGTTTGTTTCCAGGAGTTCTAATTTCAGTGAGTCTTTGCCCAGGGGTGAGGGCAGAGATGCTTCCTCCTGCCACTGTCAGTGAGGCTGAGGCATTTCCATTCTTCTGTATCCTAACTAATATTTCTGACTAAAGTGGCATGGTAAGGCTAATTAAGTCAGCAAGACTGCATTAATTTAATGTTTCCTAATTGCCATTTTAACAATCCATGTTTGGCAATTGAGTCTCCCACCAAGACACAAGAAATACAGGACATTTAAGTTAAATAAAGGACATTTCTTCTAGACATAATGATAGTCTCACATGTATCTCTGGCACTGTATTAAATATTAGAATATAAAGGTGGTAAGGTTTAGAAGAGGCCCTTATGTCAAAGCACCATGAAGAGATTGCAGTTCACCATTAATATTTTCAAATCAAATTCCAAATAGGCTTAGTTATCTTGCCAGAGAGTTCATTGTTTGAATACAAAGCCCCAAATATTTTATTAGCATTGAACATACGCACACACACGCACATACAAAATAAACTTACTCATCATTATAGTTTTGTATTATTCCATTTGTTTCTTGAGATGCAGAAGAATTCCAGAATTGAATAGTATAGAATGCCATTATGTTTCAAGAAAACTGATATTGACTTAATATTAAGACCAAAATTCAATAAATTTGCCTGCATTCAAATACAAAAAATCTTAAATTCCCTGCATTCAATATCAATTGTGATTCTGCCAAAATTCAAAATCATTAATAAATCAAAAATATCAATGTCATATCTTTATCAGAGGTACTGATATGGGTTGCTCCTTTGAATTCCAAAATGCTATATATTAACATTCTAGTTTTGAAATAATTTTAAACTTTGTTTCAATAAGTTTCTTTAACATATTCAGCAGTATGGCAAATGCAGCTACTGTTACACTTTTACAGAGAGAATGTAAAATTAAGTCATCTGCTCACCACATGCAGGAAGAGTAAAGCTGTGAGAGAATTCAAAACAGAGGGATTTACAGATGGAAGGAGACATGTTGTTCTTCCTCAAAAGGGTTTTATTTTCATGTTTTTTCTTCTGCTTTTATTTTCTTGAAAAAATAAACAAGAGAGGCTATTCCTTAACTGAAATTCATTTTGGAAACCTATATATCAAAGAGAATGCCCAGAATGCAGAGAATGGGATAGTCAGTCACTGGATGTAGGGATGAAAACTGTTCTCCATTTTATTTTGTGTCCTTAAAAGGTCTGTGTGCAGCCCTTCAAGCTGTAGTCCTAGGTGAACAGAATTTTCTGTACTTCTTTATCTATTATAGTTCCTGAGAGTGAAGTTTGTCAGGATTGTAGCTACTATTAAGGAATCTGAATTTTATAGATTCTCCTGTTTCAAAATGACCATGTGGACTGAAGAAGTGTCTCCAAGATAACTGAAAACAAATTAACACCAAGAGATGCCTGCTAAATAAAAGTGCATTTCACTATTTAAATCAATTCCAAAATACAACATTTTCTTTTGTATATGTGAAAAAATTAAAAATACACAGAAACAAAAATATTTCAAAAGTTAACATCTGCCTGGTAGTCTGAACAATTTAAGGAAAATGTAGAAAAAAATGGATACCAGACTATTCACCAAAAAAGTGATATCTCAATCTAGCAGATATGTTCTCTTGTTCCTAGGTTTTCCAGGAAATAATATCCTGAAACAGAAAAAGAAAATAGACTGCAAGTGCCTACAGTGCTTTATAAATCATTATTTTAAAAGGAAGGGAAAACTAAAACCACAAGCACATAGAACACAAAAGTGATTTCAGTTACTGTTTCTTCTGAGACCAAATTTCACAGAGTCTCGTGTTAAAAAAAGGTCTCACTTTCTACTTTGAACCCTAATTGTGGAGTCTGCTAAGGATATTGGTTCTTAATTGTTCACTCAGTCCTGTTTGTAACAATAACCTACAGGATCTGGAAAACAGTCATAAATTATCAAGACCTGCTCCCAGATTGTCCCATTTTTGTGGTGTGAAGTCTTCATGTGGGAAAGGGAGCAGAAATAATGATGTTCTTTCAGGGAACAAATTTTGCATTTTACATGCATGATAGGGAAAGTAACAAGTAGTTTCATGGTGTTTTAATAAATTATAAAAGCCCAGCTCCTCCAAGAAGTGGGAGTCACTCCTTCCTCACTGGTTGGTGCATGCTTTTAAAGCAGACCAAGTGCCCAGGGTAGCACAGCAGACAGAAAACACAAACCACAGAAGAGATGAGGTCACTAAAAATCCTCCAGGTGACACCATTCTGGTTTAAAAGGGACGATTCCTCTGCAGGAGCTCCCCAGACCGCACCGACTTCTTCGCTCTTTCCTTGTCCCTCTTTATCCCCAGCACAAAGAGCAGCACAAGCTTTATGCTTTGAAGTAATGAATGAACCTGAAGGGTGCTCTGTCAAGCCATGCAAAATTAATTAGGTCAAGGGCTCGGGTGGCTGCAGGGTGACTGTTACACTGACATTTTTAAGCAGCTTGTCTGTGGCACAGCAGCCCTCCCAGTCGTGCCATCCCAAAGATCAGTGTTATGGGACGTGTTCATCAAATCACTAAACATAATCATATTTCCTTTTACAACTGTCATGGCTTCTTTCCTACGTGCTCACTCCCCTCTCTTTTTCTTCTGCATTGTATTTATTATTATTATTATTTTGCCTACAAGAAATGAAAGGTTTCTGAAATACCAAAAGGATTTTTTCCTTGTTACAACAGCTCCCCCTTATGTTCTCTTTCTTTTTTCCCTCATTTCCGGAAGAGAGGAAAAAAAGTATAAGTTATAATTAAAATTTGATGAACAGTGTTTCTTTGGCCATTCTTCTCTGTTGTGAATACACAAATACCAAGGCTCCAACTGGTAAGAATTCTTCCTAGACACTTTATATCTGTCTGACAAATAGGCTTTATCAAGAGTACCAAAAAATTACAATATGTTTAAAAAAGACTATGAATATAACTTAAGTTGGTATCCTGTGACCAGACTTCTTTGATGCTTTTCAGGGTTTGAAAGATCTATGGTTTGATAGCAGAGACTGACTTATAGATATTTTATTTATTTATTGTCTTGTTCCATCTCTGAGTAGGTAATAAGATGTGAGCAGATGTGCTGTTCTGACATCTCTTTTAGAAGCCTGTGAGTAGAAAAGTGCTAAATAAAAATACCCCTATCAAACCAACCTAAACCCCAGGAAAAACATATCCTGAGGTTCCTGAGGTCTTGATTAATGGTGATTGCACCACAGAGTAATAAAAACAAGACAAGCCATGCTGGAATGGGACATGGATTAAGGAAAAAAAATTAAAGAGGAAGAGAGACAATACAGTGGGTATGAGAAGGGAATGAATACTCAATTGGATCAATAGGCTTTAAAAACAAGTAGATCATTGCCATTTCCCAGGTCAGCCTCCTGCACAGTGTACCCCCTAGATGTGAAGGAGATGTATTTCTTCTTCTCAGATACAGAACTCCTAAATTCTGTGGTTATAGTTGTCTTCAAACAAATACTGGTCTTTGAAAACCTGTATTTGTGCTAGCTCAGTGTAGTGACATCTAATCTCCTATTTCAGAGTGAGAAGGCTTTTTACCCCCTGGAATGTCACAAAATCCAGCTAATATTTGGCCATTCAATGTGAAGTCTGTTTCAAGGACCACTGAACATGAGCAAATACTTATAGCAGGCTGATGGTCAAAGTTTAAAACAACCACAGCACTTAGCAATTAATTAGCATTCTTGTTAAATAAGCCTCAATACAGATCTCTAAAGCTTGTTGGACCTAAAGGACCTCATTTTCCATTAATTTATTTCAATTAAGTTTTAATCTTTTTTGCATTTACTTTTCAAGTGTGTTATGAGAAAAAAAAGTCTTAGGAGAAGTGTCTCAAATTTAAGGCAATATTTAAAAAATATGTGAAAACCATATTATCTTCACTAGAAGTCAGGGTTTCTGAATTATGGCTGAATATTTTTGTAGCTGCTTTTAGGAACTCATTTTGGGAACATTTTAATGACTAGGTAGACAGAAGCCTAAAGACTAGAGTATTTTTATTAAAAAAACCTGGTTTCATTGTGGAAAATATAACATATTAGATCAAGAGCTCTACAAGTTCCTCAACTGCCAATCAAACCAACTTTTTTTTTTTTTTTGCAAACTACCACCATCATATATGCTGACATTTTCATTATGTCAATGTTGTCAGATCTTGTGATGTCAGTATGACATTTTAACATTAAACTGAACAAAAAATGCATGTGAGTGTTCAGACAGGTACACTGGAGTCTCTGAAGCTAAATTTCTGACCATCATGCATCTGCAAATGTAAAGTCTCACAAAACTAGCATTTAAATATATATCTATACACAGACACACAAATCTCAGTCATTATAGGGTAATTACAATACTAAAATAAAAAATAAAAACAACAAGAACAACAGCTTTGAAATGCAGAGGAAATTATGTGCTTAGAGGACATGAAGGTCAAGAGAAATATTCTTAAAGGTGGGCACAACCAGGTCTTCAGCATTTGGTAGCACCCTACTGGAACACAGTCTTTGGTGAGCAACTTGATGGTCCTGAGCTTTGAAAGAAAAAGGGAAGACAACTGCATTTAAAGGTACATCAGCTCTCATGAGGGGAGGGAAAATTCACATTTCTGCGAGGAAGTATCTGACTGCAATGAGGGGCATATAGCTGAAGTTTTCCAGGCTCCCTCAGAGCAACAGTGCTGCCATTTCTGCTGGCCATGAGCAGTGTGGTATAGAAAAAGCACTGTGCACTGTTGATAGGGTAGAAGGGCAGATATCTGCACCCAGGACAAGTTTTAACAACAGATTTGATTGTCTCTTGCATCTCTCCAAGCTCCAAGTGAGGAATGTACTGCAAAGTGAAAGCTTAAATTTTGAGCTCAGTTCAAATCAATAAAAAAGATATAGATATTTGTAACCATATTAGTGAGGTGGTTACAAAGCTATGATGAAAAAAGATAAATATTGCTAGTTATATTATAGCAGTGAACAAAAAATAAATTCTCTATACACTCTGAGCTACACTGGGTTTCCTGGGTGATACCTCTGTGTCAGCTAGGTCTCTGCTTTCACCTGGGGACAAGCACACTTCTCTGTTCATGTTTACATCTTTGGGTTCCTCACCCGCTTAGCTGCACGTTTAATCAAGCCAGTTCTCTCAAAGCCTCACACAGCATCTGTCAGGTTGTGTGGTGAGTCTTCTCCCTGCACAGCGGGACCAGGCTGGGAGACCCTGGGGCAGGCAGAGCCCCAATGCCTCCTTATGTGCATAAGATATATATATATATATAGCTATATATATAAATATAGCTATATATATGATATATGTGATTTATATACCTGTATACATATGTGTGTGTTTGTGTATAAGAATCACGTGTGTGTGTGCATGCATTTTCCTCTTGGGAACACATGCTTAGTCTTGATGCAGGCTGAACCTGAGGACACAGTGCTGCCACACCTCCTCTGCCATGCTACTGCCTTCAGTGGCTCCATGACATTATTTCATTATTTGCATCCTCAAAGCTCTACCAGAGGAATCACATTCCTATTTAGTGGAGGGACTTCTCTTTTATGGCATGAGCCTTTGGAGATCCACCAGCTCTCCTTTCCCAAACAGATTTTGTGTTCTTTTCACGGAGTTGCCTCAACCTCAATATGCACTTTAATACTGAGCACACCTGGAAGAATGAAATAAAAAATGAATAGCTTTACAATTCCTTTGTACAGAGATACATCTTCTTTTCTTGTCTCACATATTGTGATAGAAAAAAACATTATTTCCATCAGGATGTGAAAATGAGACACAGGCAGAATAAGATCCAACATTCCAAGATGTCTGAGCAAATTAACAATAGATAAATCTATTCACTTCTCCATTCAGTGCTTCATCTACTAGATAGTAATAATCTTGCAGTAAAGCAGTTACCTTTGTTGAGGTTCAACAAGGAACAGATTTTCCTTTTTTTAAAAGAATTACACTGTTTTCTTGACTTGAAGTGAACTTTGGCATGGTCTTTATATCAATCTGAATTTTCTGCAATGTGAAAAATATTTGCTGAATTTACAACCAGCTGCAGCCACCACAAATGCTAATGCTGACACCCGATGGAAGTGACTCTTAGACCATCAAAGACAATTCAACCCACCAGCACCAATTGCAGCTCCAAATTTAGAACAGTGTTCTGGCCATAAAATCACTGAGCAAAGTATTGCAGAAGGATTTGTAGGGCAGGCTGTGGACAATTCCAAGATTCAAGAGAGCCTGGCAATTTTAGAGTGCGAACTATCGAGAGAAAATTAAGCATAAATTGATTAACATTTTCCCCCTCAAATAGACTCTCAGGAAAACAGAAATCATGAAGTAGCTTTCACTAAAATCTGATTTCACAATAATTTTGACCTCTCTAAACTGAGTTTTAGTAACATGGATTCAGTTCTTGCAATAGTGCAGGTTTCTGTGCCACCATCAGTAAATACTGGTGAGGGCATTTACAGGGACTGACATCAGCAGATAGACTGTGCCTGCTTTAGCAAGCAGGGCAACATAGAAAGAACTAATCTGGAAAGCAGAAGTTTCCATACCACCTGCACTGCTGGGGCTTAACTTCAGATAATTTCTAGTGTGCTTCTGTGGGCTGAATACCTGGAGGCTCCTAAACCCCACATTTTGAGATGGTCTAAACTGAAACCTCAAGCCCTCTCCTTTCTGCAAAATCATGGCAAGCAAGAGTGATAAGGAAATTTATTTCAAAAGAATTCTGCTGACTCAAACAACAGTGCTAATGCAAACCAAATTAAATTACCTGATTAGAGATTTGAACAGAAAAGATTAAAAAAAAAAAAAAAGAAATATTATTCTGTCTCCTCCTCCCATTGGAGTAAACTGTAGACTGACTGTGTTAATTTATGAACTTTAACTAGATGTCTAAAATTCGGGCTGTAAGTATCCTTCCTGAGCTCTCTGAAGGACCCTCTTTTCAATCAGGATGAAAACACTTTCTTTTTACTCCTGTCTCCTTTTTTTCATCTTATTGATTTACTTGTTACCATCATAGCCTGCAACTTCTGGACAATACTTGTCACACATATAAATGAGCCTAAAACATAAGCAAGGTTTTATCTCTCTTTACACTGTAGATACATTAACACTCTTAAATCTGACTATGGACACCTGCATTAGCTGTCAGCTGGAAGCTTTTTCATCTTCAGAAAAGCACATTATGTTAGATTTTCTTCAAATCTGATATCAGCAAAATCCCTCTAAACTTGCTTTTCATTGAATGTAGTATTCTCCAAATCCCACTTCAGACAATATCCAGGATGAGCTTACAGACTGAAGCTTTAGACAGCTGGCTCCTACTGTTGTTAATGCTACTGCTGAAATAAAGGTGCTGTTATTATCTGATAGGGCTTTCTGCAGTGCAGTTCCTTTACTTTGAGTAACGTTTGAGTTTGAGTTTGAGTTTTATTGTGCATGTTCATGTGGAGGTCAAAGGAGCACAAAGGTCTCATTCTGGCTTTCCAACACATCATTTCTTCAGGCAGCTGAGTGGGATGAAAGGCAGCAAGGGAATGTCTGTTTTGTGCAATTCCAAGTTCCCACATTGCATTGTATACATTATAAAAAAACCAACAATTACTGGTGTATATAAATAAGAAGCTTTCTGCTGATAAGCCACCTTGAGTATTTTCTGAAGGTGGGACTCTGGGTACCCCCCATGAGAAATGGACTACTACAAGGAAAGGAGCAAGATAAAGCAGGACACACTGAAAAGCAGTGTAAGGGGTATTGAGGCACTCCTGCATGTTTCACACAGATGCAGGCTTCTCTCTCCATCTCACAGTAAGTGAGCATGCTGTGCAACTAGTGGACTCCCAACAAACAAGCACGAATGGTAGCTACAAAAATGATCTGTAAAAGGCAGACATCAGGATATTAACAAGTACCTAAAAACACTCCAGTGGAAACAAAATCAGAATATAACAGCATTAACATTAAACTTTGTATAACCATGTAGTGGCTGACCCTGACAGGATGTCAGATGTCCACCCAAGCCACTCTATCACTCCCCTCCTCAGCTGGACAAGGGGAGAGAAAATATAACAAAAGGCTTGTGGGTCAAGAAAAGGACAGGGAGAAGTCACTCACCTGTTATTGTCATGGGTAAAACAGACTTGGGCAAATTAGTTTAAATTGGTACCCATCAATCATCAAAGAGTAGGGGAATGAAAAATAAACTCATATTTAAAACACCTTCTCCTCACTCCTCCATCCTCCCTGGGGTCAAGTTTTCTCCTGATTTTCTCTACATCCCTGTCCACAGCAGCATGGGAGGATAAAGAATGGTGTCTGTGGTCAGCTTATCACATGCTGTGTCTGCTTGTCCTTCCTCCTCTGGGGGAGGACTCCTCACACTCTTCCCAGCCACATTGGGGTCCTTCCCATGGGAGTCAGCTTGCCAAGAACGTCTCTAAAGTGGGTCCTTCCCATAGGATACAGTTCCTTCATGAACTGCTTGAACACGGGCCCCTTCCATAGGGGCAATCCTTCAGGAACATACTACTCCAGCAGTCCAGAGGAGTCACAGGTCCTGCCAGCAAACCTGCTCCAGCTTGGACTCGTCGTTTCATGTGACCACACGTCCTGTCAGGATCCTGCTCCAGCATGGGCTTCCCACCGGGCCACAGCTTCTTTTGGGCATCCAGCTGATCCAGCATGAGGGACCTCCAGGGCTCCATGTGGACGTTCATGTCCTGGTGGACAGCCTGCCTCACCACAGTCTTCACTGTCACTGATGGGATCTGTCTTGGCTAGCATCAGGTCCATCTCAGAGCCAGCTGGCTTTGACTCTGTTGGACATGGGCAAAGCTCCTGGCAGTCTCTCACAAAAGCCACTCCACTGTCCTCCCTGCTACCAAAATCTGGCCACATAAACCATTACAAAACAATAATTTATGATGTATTATGAGTTGTTTCTGGATGCCTATTAACAATTTAAGAATATATAGATATTTATATAGGAAAAACACAATGCACGAATGGTTTCAAATTTTAAACGTCTGAAGAACAAAAATAACTGTAACTGTCTTGAACTAGGAATTAAGAAAAAGGAAAGGAAGCAGACTAGTAGAAGCAATAAATGTTTTGCTCCACACAGATAAATTAATCAGCAGCAGCTGTAGCAAGACAATTATCAGACAGATGTCTCTAGGAGCTTCCTGAACTCTCACTTGCAGTTAAGTTTGGCAGACCCAATAAAAATGAGGTACAGCCAACATGCAGCTCTTTACCCTGAGAGAGTAAGAAAAAACAGTAAGAAAAGACATAGTTGATTAATATAATTGTCTCATACCTCATTAGATAGCTAACCCTTGCTGTGCATTAAAGACTTTTTCCCAAGTCTGTTCTGGTACCAAATCAGAGAATTACTTTCTAAATATAATGCAGTGTATAAACAAAGTTAGCTTCAGTTTTTATTGCTTGCCCCAAGGTCTGTGTTCAGTGTTTCTCAACACAATAACAGGGAGCCATGGGGCTTTACCTCTGCCTCTCTTTACACTACTTCCTCCTCTAGACATACAAGTTAGGAATACATCCAGAATAAAGGAAGTGCTGAATTTAAAATAAAACGTGATTTTTAGCTTCTGGATAAAAGAGGAAATATTCAGTCTCAACAAAACTTGGACTGTGAACTTTGTCTGCCTTTGGAATAAATTATACACAAACACTGTACAGACCTGGCAAATGCATATTTTGGCTCATGATGTGGAATAAGGCCATAATATTAACATGAAAGAAGGGACTACAACTGGGATAACTCAGATCATTGCTGGCTAGCCCCAGCAAAATAATTTCTATCAGCTCAACCTTTCCAAAAAACTGCAGAAGTTAGGTTTTGCTGAGAAAACTAATTTCACTGACGTCAATGATTTTTTGCAACATGACAGTTAGTTTACAAGAGAGGAAGCTGAGTAATCAGTGGATTTTGTCTAAAATAAGAAACTATACATTTTAAATATATCTTGAACTAATGTTTTTTAGATTTGGAATACTTAAGAATTTTTCATAATCTGCACTGGTTTATAGCTTTTCCTTCAAATTAAGCTGAATACTGCACATCAAAAAATCAGTTTCATTTGTACAGATGCAAAAGTCTTCTGAAAAGAAGTATGCTGAATTTGCATAATAAGGGTTTTTATTTCTCCATACTTATCTTGGAAGTATTTTTTTTCAATGTAAGAAAATACCCATTAAAAAAGTGAGAAAAAGCTCCATATCTGAGTCCTCCAATATTCTAGCTAAATTTCCTTTTAGCAGTGCAGTAGAAGCTGATACATCAAGGGACTTTAGCTTTGATCATCAGATAAATACATCTTTTGTTGTTTTAAATTCAAGGAGATTTTAGCGAAAGTCTGACTTCTCCCCAGGAAAAAATAAACATATTGGATATATATGTTTCTGTATTGGTGAACTTCCTAAAAAAGTGGTCAAGTAGATTTAATATTTTAAATTTTTTTATCATTTATATACAGCTGTCTGAAACAGCCAGTGCTAATTCCCTGTGGCTCAGGGCTCTGGACCAAACACAAGCCTTTCAGTCTTGTGCAGGAGGTTGCTGCAACTTCTTTTCATTTGGTTACTGTAGGCAGTCTAAACTACCACAAAAGAACATGCAGAATATTAGTCAGGAAAGTTTTTAAACCTCTTCATGGAATTAAAATTTCCCTCAGACTGGTAAATTGCATTATTAACAATGAAAGTAATTTGGGGGTCAATTTACAGAAATCAGGCCATGTTATGTGGTTTTCCAATAAACATCAGCTTCTTAACAGGTTTATTGAAAGGAAGGATTATTTATAATCTAAATCTATATATTCAAAGAGCGTGTTATTATTTCAGGTTAAATATATAACAGTAAATAATAAATAATAAAGGCATGCTTTTATTAGAGACAGTGGGCACGAACAGAAGTAAGAGGAATGCCTTTTAAACAGTAGAAAGACTCTATTACTGTTAAGAGTGGTCAAACACAGGTTGAGCTGGAAGGTTGTGGAGTCTCCAGTTTTGCAACTGAAGTCAACCCCCATCTGGACACAGCCCTGAGCAACCTGCCCCAGCAGACCCTGCTCTGAGCAGGGAGAGGGAGTAGAGACCTCCAGAAGTGCCTGCCAGCCCCAGCCATCCTTTCGAAGGTAGCAACATTCAAGTCATCATCCAGTAGAAACAATTAATGATGAAACCAGCTTTTCCTTAATGTGCAGAATAATTCACAAAAAATAATATAAATAAATATTGCATGCTTCAAAAGACAGAATTATCCCTGTTTAAAAAGAGATACATTTTAAATGAAATTTAATTATATACTTTAAAAATAAATAACAAATATACAGGTAACAGCAGAAAATTAGTAGATAAAATAATTGAATATTATTAAAGAAAATGTATGCTGATGTGCTTTTGCAGTTTTTTAGGATTATCTATAAATCCTTTCTAAACACTTGCAGCCAAAACAAAAGAAAAAAAAAAAAAATTTTTAAATAAAAGAAAGAAAAAGAGAGGAAAATGAGATTTTAAGCCTCCCATGTAAAATTTAATTGACCCAAAGACATTCAAGACTAAGTATCACTGCACCAGGCCTGCTGTCTACTTTGATTGTTACTTTGAATCACAGCTTCACAACCTAAATATTCTAGTAGCCTAAATATTCATTTATTCCTTGAGGTGTGTAATGGGAGGACAAGGGGTAAGAGTAGGTTTGGTGGCTGCTGGAAAATTATATCTGACTCAATATAACAAGAAATTCAGTGGAACAACTAAATCATTCGGGGGAGCTGGATGCTTTAGCACTGCAGATGAGAGCGAAGTCTTCTGCTTCAGAAAAAAATCAAAGCTACTGACTTATAAATTAAAGTTTTAAGTACTTGAACAACATATTCATTCCAGCTACCAAATGGCTTTGTCTTTTGGAGTGGCTGGTAGACTTCTCTCTCCATTATAATTTTACAGTTTCATTAATCAATCAGGTCAGCAGAATAGTCCTGAGGTATAATTGTTTTTGTGCTGTGGTGTTGTATTTTAGTTAAATGGTATGCTCTGTCTCATCCCTGGAAAATGTCTGGTTTATTCCAAGCCTGTGATCCTCCCCTGCAGTATCCTGTGTCTGTAATCCCATTGGCCCGATCTGTTCCGCGCCCACTTTGAATCTCCCTGTTCAGTGTGCCAGGGGGACGGTTCTCTCTCTCTTCTCTGGCTCCTGGCCGGTGCCCTCTCAGCCCCTCTCTCCCCCTCCTCTTTCCCCCTTCACTCCCCTTTCCCCCCTCTCCCTCAGAAACCATGCTGCCTCCCGGGGGTAGCACCCCCAATAAACCCTCATCTAATGAGCACCCTCAGAAGCCGTGTGGAGTCTCCTTGCCTGCCTGCTGCCACCGGCGAACTCACAGCCTAGGGGGGGTTGTCCCCCCCAAAACACACCGCTACATCCTGTCTCTCAGATGGTACCCAGAGGTCAGTTTTCAAACATTCAATTTCATTTCATCTCCTTCAGGACTTTGGTTCTATTTATACAAAAGTGAGGATGACAAATTGGAATTTAAATTTTCCTGTCTTTTTGGGGTTTTTTCCTCATCCCTTCATCCCTCACCCCAAACCAAGGGACTTCTGCAGTTTCTTTCATATCTTCAAAAGTCTTCAGCAATTATGCTTTACACCAGATTTTTGAGACTTAGGTAAACATCTAGAAGACAACTAATGTTTGGCATCCCTGGGAGACAGCTGATCAGATACAAAAAGGTCAGCTTGTCTCTATGTGTGCCAAGCTTTATTAGATCAGAGGAGACCAATGAAGCTTTGAAATTTGACTCTGTTACTCATATAGGTTTGTGCTATGCCATTTAGGCATTCCTTACAGTTCTAGCTGTCACCATCCATCACTGTAAAAAGGGATAATATTTGACAAAACTCCTTAGCAGGGCCATCTTGATAGTGCAGAAATTAGGAAGTGATTGTTGTAGCCTTTTGCATTATATATTAATTAAAACACTCCTATTTAATATTAATTTTAAATTTAATATTTTCTCTGTATATATTTAGTTATATAAAGCATAGAATTCTACTCTCTTTTGGAGTAACCTAATGGGGCAAAAGAATGCACTGGACCACTTCCATATCCAAAGTTTTGCCATATGTTCCAGTTAAAGCGAGATCCAAAGGCAAGATTCAGTTCATTAAGGATCTTATTCTCTTGCTTCTCAGGAGGTATTTCCTTCCTTTTCTCTCCTGGATCTGTGAAAGAATTTATGCACTTTGAATTTCTTGGCACCTTACTTGGATAGAGGGGTTCTTTTATAGTAATTGATTCATATTTGCTTTTCATTATTCATTTTTTTTTATTTTACCAACAACAAAAAATAAAAATAAGAACTTTTTTGAATTTGTTATTTTCTTCTCTCTGAGGCCCTGAAGTTCTTACTGAAATATAAATTGCTTCTTTGTCTTATACTCTTATGTATGGCCTAGGTAGATACTTCAGAGCCTAAATACTCAAATTTTAAAATGCATATGTATGATAAAGAAAAGAAATCTAGTAAGTTTGCTTTTAGTTTTCCTAGTCTTAAGCCTGAATAATAAATATTTTTGTCCTATGTAAGATCTTTCACAAATACAAATGTGTTTGTCATGAGAAAAACATGTTAGAACACTTTAGAAAGTGAGATATTTAAGTAAAATGTACCATAAATTGCCTTGATAATACTGTTGTAGCCTCTGTTTATGAAGAGGGTATGAAAATGACAGTCATACACATTTGAATACCACTGAAACCACAAAAGCTAGTCACCTAAATTCCTGGTTTCTCATTACTGCTTACTGCAATTTTCTCTCCTATAGAGGAAAGGTAACCATGAAAGAGAGAACTGTTTGACAGGTCTCCACAGCCCCTGTTTTGTTGGTTTGGAAACAGAAGGTAGCTGTTGCAAAAATAAAGTTCAATAGAGCCCCTTATGGCTTCCAGCTCTTATCAGTATGATCAGAGTTTGTGCGGGTGAGAAGGGGCTCCCTGGGTTCCCTGTCAGTGCCAGCTGTGCTCTGTGTGAGAGATGAACCCACGGGAGTGCACACCTGTGTGCAGCTGACAGGCTCGGGTTTAAATCAGATGCATTATGTGCCTCCTGCAGAGGACAAGATTTCCTGAAAATAATCTGATCAGACAGAGCAAGTAACTCTTGTATGGATCAAATCTCCTTATATTATCACACACTCAAGATCGAAGGGAGCAAGCTGCAGCTTTCAGCATGTAGAACTGAGTCATTTGATCACAGGATATAGTCAAGAAAAGGAGCAGCTTTGCCCAGCTTAATTCTAGCCTTGAGATAGTATCAGGCACTATTTGGTGTTTGTAACAATAAACTTGCAGAAACTGAAGAAAAAAAGAAAGTGAAAGATTATGAGGGCTATTTCAGTTTGAAGCAGATGGTTTTTTTTAAAGAAATTTCTTAGTATTTTATGACCTCTAGTGGACAGGACTACATGTGCATGTCTTCCAAATGAAAATCTATATTCTGAACCTATTTGCAGGAAAGACTGCAATTCAACATTATCAAATTATGACCCTTTGCCTCTTTACTTCACAAACTAATCCCCAACTCCAAAATTCATATGCCATCTTCTAATTGTGAACCTGCTTAAACTGAAAAGTGAGTACAAATTATTATTTCTAAAATGTCTGCAAGCTGTGAAGAAAAATTCCTAAGGCAGAATTATTAGCATATTTAATAACAAAACCAATTCAAACACATTAAAAGAATGAAAAAACTCTGCTGGTCCCTGGTTTTTCAAAACTGTAATGCTGCAAAACACCATGTTCAAATTTTCTAAATGGATTTTTTGTCAAGTTCAGGACATCCCTCTGGCTGCCCTCGCTGTCTCGAGACCCTGGCAGGGGGCTCAGAGACCTTGGCACAAAGTCAAAAACACCAGTGGCATCGATTTTAGCCCGTGGAAAAAGCTGCCAACTCTGGATGAGGAATTGCAAGCCACAAGGGTTTGAGTAGTGTGGTAGTTGAATTAACACAGGATGAAAAAGTAGAATTTTGGGGCTTTTTTAGAAAGGGGTTCAGGGGACAAGATGGAGGGATTTGAGCAAGTCCTGACCTTCTTCTTCTTGTTGTCCTCCATGTCTTGCTGTGATGGTGACACTTTTCTGTTGGTTTAAGGTAGTGACACATTGTCTAACATAAATGATAGATATTGGCACATTATTGTAAACGTAGTACACCTAGTTTTTTAATATAAAATGTAACCGCTGCCGGAGGCGGCACACAGAATGCCATGGCCGCCTTGCTAGACAGACCTCAGCAGGTCAGAGAAAGAATGTTATAGATAAGGAAAAATAAGCAACCTTGAGAAGCTGATCCTACACATTCTGTCTCCTTCTTTGGCTGCACAAGCTGGGAGAACAAGGACTTTTACAATCTTGGGGTCATCCCAACACCCAGACCCCAAGAATTTTTCTTTACCAGGGTAAAGAATGCTATGCTATTTTCTAAGGAAGTCCACCTTTAAAAACATAGCCATCAAGTACACTGTCATAGTACCATGTGCATTTTTCTCTCATTTTAGCACTAGCTGGACTATAAACATTCATGTCCACATAACAGGGGTATAAATAATAAAATCTCCCACAAATTCTTTGATTAGAAATTACAGATCTTTCCTTACATACCCTGTCTGTGACAACTTCTCCTTTTCCCTACTCTCCTTGACTCCTTTTCCTTCTTGCTCTCCTATTCCTCAAGACTCTATCTCTTTCCAGAGACAGAAAGTATTTTTCTTTCACCTGTGCTTCAGCAAAGATATACCCTGAGGACCTTGGGTTGAGTATCAGAAAATCATCTTCTCTTACTTCATTATTTTACCATAATAATTATTTTATTGTTTGATCATTCAGGGTGAAAAGAATTATTAAGTTCCCATGGCTTATGTAAGAAGGTCACTTTTTTGACTGGGAGTTTAATTTGTTTCTTTATTATAACAGCCTGTGGTAGTTGGCAAAGAGTGATGATAATTATTGGCTTTAAAATTAACTAGGAGATGTAACTCTGAAAAAAGAGAATACCATTCACTTTTGACAGTAAAATCATCAATAGCAGTAAAATAATCAGTATACCTAATTCCCTCAAATTATCAATGTATTCCCATAAGAAAGAAAAATGGGATGGTGCAGAAGAGCAGATCAAAAATGGCTGTTCATTCTTTACAGAAGTGGAGTGATCATTGTGGAGGCAATGGTCAGTGTACAGCAAGCAATAAATGGTAAAGACTTCATAGTTGGTGAAGTCTTACCCTGACTGGCTTACTCATCATGCAATTAATTAAATCAGCACACTCCTGAGCACTTCCATCTCATTCAGCCATGGTTATCTTCCTCTCAGATGTCTCAAGTCTTCTGGCTTTTTCTGCTAAAAATAATAATAATTTGAAAATAATAATCTCTGATCCACTGCTTCACTGTAGCATTTTCTATCATATGATGAAAGAGCATTCAGAACATAAGCTCCCCTGATAGGCAAGAATCCAAGCTACTTCAAGAAGAATTAGAAAGATGTTTTGATCCAGACTTCCAGTGAGCCACGCAGGGATGTCTAATGGTCTTTAATTAATTCATTAAGACATCAGCACATTGCACAAAAAGAGTACAGACTTAAAAGGTGAACCTTGCAAAGCTTTGAGTTACAGAACTGCTCTTGTTGCTTCTGGAAGTTGGAAAGAAGAGTTGTTACAGCCTCCATCTGCCCTCTGGGTACATAAGCAGGTGCTTTATGTGAAACAAATGCTTGTGTCTCTCCCATGCACTCAGTGCTTTATACTTGCCCTCACCTTGGCTTCCGCTAAGCTGTTTCAAAGTTGAGAGGTTTTTCACCTTGGATGTAACACTAATGCAAGCAGTTCCTTTGCCAACACAGAAATCTCCTGTGACACTGAACTCTTTAACAGTCTCTACCGTTTTATTTTCCACCAACAATAACTCATTCTGTCCTGCCACTGAGTAAGATATCTTCATATGCACTCAATTTATCCAAACATTCTTTAGAGAATATTTCATGTTAAAAAGTCCCTAAGACTAGCATCACACAGTAAAATTCATTTACCCTAGTGACAGTCTCAGGTGGAGATGAAGCACAGCAGCATAACATTCAAATTGACTTCATTAGCAGTAGTCTGAACATAATGTAGCCTAATATTCTGCTCCTCCATTATCTCCAAAGTTACAGAAATAAACTTGCTGCATAGAACTCATCTTTTATATCTCATATTTTTACAAACCTGAAGCAAGAATTTTAGTAGTCATTCTATATATACATATTGCATTCATCACTGCCTAAGACTTACCTACCCTTCTGTGTAAGGAGCTCGTTCTACCATCTGGTGTAGGTAGTTCATTCACTTTTTGAACCATATTAGTTATTATTTGTTTATGTCATCATTATTCTGTATTTCTGTATACCATATTCTGTGGTATTTCTCTTCCTTTGCCACAATGAATACTGGCTTTGCACCTGCTGAGCCAGGCTACCTAGTTACCCTGCTTGTCCTGTATTGTGGGACTAGAAAGATAGCATGAATCGCTACCAAAATCTGCTCAGTTCAATATGGTAAAATCCTGCTTGAGAAAATATGTGCCCTGGTGTTAGAAATGGATGTGGGGGGGTAGATAAGCCCTTGCCTTTTGCCCAGGCCTCTGGCAGCAGGCAGTAGCTTTACTGAGGCAGCCAGAACCCCAAAACTCACTCTCATTCACAAGTTCTTTAATAAAGTCTAATTCAGTCTATTATAGAATGAATTATTTATTTAATAGACAGAAAACTAGCAGACAAAAGTCTTAAAACAAATTAATACTACACAGGAATAAAGAAAAAAAGAAAAGAGAAACTACTAGTAGATATACACAGTATGAGGTTAAAGATATCTGTTAATGTTACAGCTAGCTAAGAAATAATATAACTTAGGATTCAGAGTATCTTACCATCCAATTGTTGGTGCAGCACACATTGATATCCTTTCCCTCAACCCCCAGAGAAGAAACCAAAGAACCTGCATCCAGGCTCTGGGGAGAGGTCTCCCACACTTTCAGGGCACATGTGTAGAAGGTTTTTGCCTCTGATAACTCATGTGTCTTTTACAGTTTGTAAAACTGTTGTAGATGTCAGCAAGCCCAATGGGAAGAATGGTGATGTCTGACTTATTTCAGAAGGCTGAATGATTTCTTTATTATAATTATGCTATGATACATTAATATACTATATATGTCTCCCACAGCATACTCCTAGATAAGCTGGCAGCCCGTGGCTTGGACAGGAGCACTCTGTGCTGGGTTAGGAACTGGCTGCATGGCCGGGCCCAGAGAGTGGTCGTGAACGGTGCTGCATCCAGCTGGCGGCCAGTCACCAGTGGTGTCCCTGAGGGGTCTGTGCTGGGGCCAGTTCTGTTCAATGTTTTTATTGATGATATGGATGAGGGTTTAGAGTCTTTCATTAGCAAATTTGAAGATGACACTAAGCTGGGAGCGTGTGTCGATCTGTTAGAGGGACGGAGGGCTTTGCAGAGGGACTTGGAACAGTTGGATGGATGGGCAGAATCTAATGGAATGAAGTTTAATAAGGCCAAGTGCTGAGTCCTGCACTTTGGCCACAATAACCCCCTGCAGTGTTATAGGCTGGGGACGGTGTGGCTGGACAGTGCCCAGGTGGAAAGGGACCTGGGGGTGACAGTCGGCTGAACATGAGCCACCAGTGTGCCCAGGTGGCCAAGAAGGCCAATGGCATCCTGGCCAGTATCAGGAATAGTGTGGCCAGCAGGAGCAGGGAGGTCATTCTTCCCCTGTACTCGGTACTGGTGAGGCCATACCTTGAGTGCTGTGTCCAGTTCTGGGCCCTCAGTTTAGGAGGGACATTGAGATGCTTGAGCGTGTCCAAAGGAGAGCAACGAGACTGGTGAGGGGCTTGGAATACAAGCCATATGAGGAACAACTGAGGGAGCTGGGATTGTTTAGCCTGGAGAAAAGGAGACTCAGGGGTGACCTTATCGCTCTCTTCAACTTCCTGAAGGGTGGCTGTGGTGAGCTGGGGGTCGGTCTCTTTCTCCAGGCAACAATAGATAGAACAAGAGGACACAGTCTCAAACTGCGCCAAGGGAGATACAGGTTAGACTTAAGGAAGAAGTTTTTCACAGAAAGAGTGGTCAAATACTGGAATCATCTGCCCAGGGAGGTGGTGGAGTCACCATCCCTGGATGTGTTTAAAAAAAGACTGGATGTAGCGCTTGGTGCCATGATCTAGTTGAGGTGTTAGAACATGGGTTGGACTCGATGATCTTAAAGGTCTCTTCCAACCTAGAAAATTCTGTGAAATTCTGTGAAATATATAAAAGAGGATACTAAAAACTACATGCTACTTTCTCTAACTACCATATCTAACTAACTCACAACTCGTGACCCTGTTCTCCAGAGTCCAGACACAGGTGGATCCGATTGGCCATCAGGCCCAAACAATCCACTGTGATCCAACCAGGCATTCGCTCTAGGTACACAATTCTCCAAACACATTCCACAAGAGAAAAACAAGGAGCAGAAATAGAAATTGTTTTTCACTTCTCTCTGTGCACCTTTATAAAAATCCTGAGAGAGAGAGAAATGTGCTTGCCACATGAAACAGTGTCTCTCAGTCAAGAATACTTCCTTTATCTCTTCCCACATCTGCTTTCCAGACTAAGTTATTGTTTCTTAGCTGAGGCCTGAACCCCTTTGGTGCCAGAGATGACCCCTTGCTGGGCCTTTTAGCCCCCAGGTTATCTCTTTATGCACCAAATGTGCATAAATGTGTCTGTATGTGGTAGAGAGGAGTGGGGGACAGATGTCCTGCCACACCTGGCCAGCCTCAAAGAAAATCACTGAATGAATACCAGATAACTTTATTCCCTATCTGACAGGAGACAACAGGAGGGGCATAACTCATCCTGCTGGGCTGGTTTGTTAACAACGATAAGGTCATTACCTCCTCTTGAGAAGACTTAGGGAAACTGAGTGTTTGCAATAATTCATCTGATGTATGGTCTGTTACCAGCTGTGAGGTTAGGACAACTGAGCAAAACCCAGTGCACTCTGTGCAACCTAAACAAAAACTGACAGGCTGATCTGTGTTTCACTGCTGAAGTTAACCAGATACTGAAACAAACTAAAAAATGTAGGAAGTAAGAATGAAAGACTGATTCTTTCAACACAGTAATTATTCTGGCAATAAATAAATAAATAAACTCATGCATACTTTTTATGGTAAGGCAAACAAGCTTAAAACATCTTATCTACGCTTCTATGAATTGTTCAGAATTACTTTGGTGGTTATATTGAACACAAGGGACTTTAAGCTGTGATATTTGCCTGTGTCATGACTGAGCACTTACGCCTTATAAATTTTAATGAAATATTGTGGAGGCATCGAGGTCCAACAGATAAACCACCGGACCAAGACTTAGAATTCAGCTCCACCCCTCATCCCTCCTTTACTAGTCTTAAACAATGTCCATCACTTTTCTCTCTTTTACCTTCTCTGCTCCTAAAACAGGTAAAATATCTACTTTTCAGAAATGCATCTGTATCTTTTCTATAGAAGAGAGTTACAAATAGCTAACTTTTATATGTTAATAAAGTATAAATTTATAGAGATTACTGTATGACCTTCCAGCAGTAGCCCTAGTGAAAGGCTGCACTAGTACATCAAAGAGTTAATTAATTTTCTTTGCCAAAGGATAAAGATATTCTGTTGCACAAAACAATGTGGCTGTACCCAGGAAGAGGGTCCAGAAGTTTTATTTGCCACATGCCCCTTGTATAAAACTTAAACTAAGAAGAAAATATGAATAATTAGAACTTTGAAGGAGCATAAGAGGGCTGAATGGTCTTTAAAATAACCCAATAACCCCAACTAACCGAAAAACCCACAGACATACCTCTAATACACACATACAGAAAAGTAAAAACAAACAAAGTTCTTTTACAAGAAGACTATTTTAGATACTATTTACTTCATAATACCTGTAGAATAATGGCAGTCAATGTAGAGACATCCAAGGACAGGGTTTTGAAAGGACTAGAAAACCATAAGCAACACATCATTTCTAAAGAACTGCAACTTTATGGGGTACTGAACTGGAAATGAGTAAAAGCAGCTTAAGAGCTGCCTCTGTGCTCCCTCTGAAGCCCCCTGGCTTCGTCTGTCCGGCAGAGGCATGGTCAGCAGCAGGGGACACTCCCCTGTGTCTCATGGCAGATTCGGGGAGCGGTTAAGACAGAGCACTTTGCTGTCTGCCTTGTATGGAGGAGAGGCGGCGTCCGAGAAGGTAATGAGGGAGTCGACTTACGGCCGGGGAAAAGTCTCAGGTTTATTGTAAGATCTGGGTAGCTCTGAGTTCCATGTCCCCGCAGCCAAAAGTGACCACATGGCTTTCCTAATCACCTTAAGTACTGGAGCGGAGACAAGGGGGAAGGATGCCCACCACCCAATGCAGGAATTCGGGGGAGTGGAAGGCAGGAGGACAGACAGAAACACAAACCAATGGGGGAAGGTTAAGGAAGGAACCCCTGGCCTTTGTCCACTCACTTGATGCCCAAGGTGGAAGATTTTGGGAGGGTGGGATTCGAAGCTGCGTGATGGACAAGGCAACAGGGAGGGGTGACATTGGAGGGGCGGGAGAGCTCAGGGTGGAACCATTGGGAGAAAATGGGGGGTGAAGGGGCAAACCATTACAGAACTGTTACAAAGATATAAAAACACAATACAACAATGAGCAGCAATAATGCAAACCCAAAGTGTGACAGCACTTCTGAGGACAGCTATGAGAAATGGCTTGTGTTTATGCATTTGAAAGGCATTACCAGGGACTGCTTTTGGAGTTGCGCAGTGCCAATAGGCCACCTTTGGCTGTGTCTGATCATACACAGATGGTAAGAGCCATTGCTCTCAAATACACCTAAGAGCAGCCACTTAAGTACACCATAACTGAACTACTGATGGAACTACTGATGCTGAATGACAAGATGCAAACCCCCCTTTGCACTGCCTGTGGAAGACCTCACAAAATCTAATGAAGTATAGGACAGTGCAGGTTTCTGAAGACATTAAAATAATAAATGTTCCCTGGTTAATCTAATCACAAGCAGCACATGGCACAAGAGAATATTCACTACTACAGTAGACTGTGAAAAACAAGAATTTGCTAAAGGGAAGGCAGAAGTTACTCTAATAGATTCAAGATGTGACATCATGAGCAAATTTTATTCTACCTAATTTCAGATGTCAGCATGGAAGAAATATCACTTTCGGTCTGCAATTTTTCTAAGCTGTTTTAAATGCATGCTGAGATGAGACAGAGAGCACCCTAAAAGTGCATTTTTCTTAAAGAGATACTAAAGGAGTCTTGGGTGAATTGCTCAGACACACAAGTCTACATGAAGGATATCTGCATCTGACTAAGTAAGTTCCATTCCATGAGACTGCATTTTGAAATACAAAGGCTGTTCTAAACCAAGCCAAGTGCAATTAAAACAAAACAAAACAAACAAACAAAAATCTAAAACCAAATCAAAACAATCTAATAAACAAAAAAACAAAACCAAACCAAACCAACCAAACAAACAAAACACCCAAACAAACCAATGGAATCTAACAGATTCTTTCTTCTGGTTTCTGAAACTCTGACGTGAGAGCTAAACGCTGGAAAATGCTTGAGGAACTGTATGATGACAATAAAGTAGCACTTTTCAATACACTGCTTGTGCATTAGGCAGGTTTTCTGAAGGATAGTTAGGTGACAGATGGAAACAAAAGACAAATTTTGAAAAATGTACTATGGTAATACACTCTGCTCAGGTAACAGGATATCTACCAGTGCTGCAATAGAACCAAAATAATTAAGCAACAAGATAATGTTACTGTATGGTAAATAAGGTATCTTTCAGTGAGAACCTTCCTTTGCCCCTCATTCAGGAGTGTCACCTTTATAAATGGACAAAAGATGATGGGTAAAATGAGACATTACATCATGTTTGGCCAGTCTGCTGTATCTTCCCAGGGCCAGCAGTAGCACAGCACTGAGTTTACTGAAGGATTTGTGTCTGCCACCCAGGCAAATCAGACCAGCAGAGCAGCAAAAGGCAGGACCCAGAAGCACTTAAAATAATCCAGAGTAAGCAGCTTCCTCTAACTGAGAGAAAAAAAGTATCAGAGGCTATACATAGAGAAAAAAAGGAAGTGTCAGAGGCTATACATAGATGAGCAAGCATGGGTCTAACCAGCAAGTGGGTCTAGAAATACAAAAGAGCATAAATACAAAGATTATTCTGTGATCTCTTTTATGAGGTAGCTGATGAGTTACAAGAAATAATGGAACTAAACCCAAAGCTTTCATAAATAAAAGCAGATTCCTTGTGTCCATGGATAAGCAAAGCTAAAGTTTGAACTATTAGAACATGGGTAGGATTGAAAGAAATCAGAACTGATATTTATGAACCACAGCAAGAATTGATTGGGAAGATATTGCTCAACATGGGTGTAAGCAGTAACAGGGTGAACAAAGTCTGTGTCTAACATGAACAACACCAGAAGGAGACGGCATATTGGTTAGTTTAAACAGCACAGATAAAGCACTATGCAGCAGACTAAAATCCCCTACATGCCTAGCAAACTCAGCTCTCCCAGATGTATCTAAATTTTGCAAATAAATCTTACTAAAACTATGGTTGTCAACATGAAATGGAGAAATCTTCATGGTGGTCAGAGAGAGAATTCTGCAAATTCTGGGCAGTATAAAGAAGGAATCTGAAAGAGAAATCAACTATCCAATTCTGTATGCATCAGGATAGTCCATGCCACCAGCAATTTTCCTGAAGAAGAAATGGTTTGGGTTTTTTTTCAGCATAGATCTGCCTTTTGCTTTCACCAAGAACACAGCTCTTTGAGGCAACATGTAATAATGAATCCTGCAGAACAAACACCCATGGATATTTTCAATGTGCAAACAACAGCCTGAAAAAGGGATGACCTTGAACTCAGGTCTCGTGGATGACCTGTTAAACAGTACTTTTTGTTTAAAGAAACCTTGACATCATCATCATCATCATGATCATCATGATCATCATCATCAGTTCACAATGTTCAGGACAGAGGAGTGAAAAAACAGGTCACAACTCTGTCTAAAAGTGTTTAAAACAATCAAACAATTACTAATTATGTTTTTTTTTCTGGCAGGGGTGTATTTGTCCCAGAGCAGATTGAGGGTTTAGCCTGTAGCCAGTAATTGGAGCCTGTTTTCATTGTCTCTCATTGAACAAGCTACACTGTAAAAGTCTCTTCTAGAAGCGTGCAACTGCTTGCTAAAGTTTCTGCAACCTCCCTGAGGAAATTCACGATACTGCTCAAGATAATTAATATTTTCTCCCTTCAAGTCACGGGCCTTTGTCTTTTTCTTTTTTGGAGTCTAGCCAAGAAACAGCAAAAGAGATACAGGGGAAGAAAGGGGATGAGTGTCTGTACCACTCTAACAGGCTTGGCATAGGCTCAGAATGACAATAACCTCAGGTAAGAGCTTTTCTCTACAAAAAGTAGGGTTTCCCACCCCCACTCACCAGATCAAATAAAAAATGATGGATTGGTAAAGGCAGTTCAACTCTCCTTTCTTACAACTGACCACAACTGAAGATGGCACAACGTGGACAGACAACACAGACAGATGTTCAAGCTCTAAATCTCTTAAGACATGGGCCACAGAGCTCACTGATGCCCTTGATATTTTATTTAAGTCCTAATAGAATCTGGCCATGGTACTACAGGAGCTCCATGTACTTACTACTCACCTTAACTAGTTTCTGTTTCCTGCTGCTAGCTCAGTCCTTTAAATTTGCATAAATGAAAGTACTTGTTGTTTGAGTGATGACATTATAAGAAGCTGCTTCTCTCATCTCCACAAGATGCTTACCTTGAGAAGCTGGTATGGGCTGAGAGGAGTGCTGACAATTATACAGGAATCAAAAGTTTCTTAACTATCAGGGAAAATTCCCTGACACAGGAAAATTTTAGAGATTCAAACTCTTTAGTCCTTTGTAGCTTTGGCACAGAACATCTAAAGGTTTCCTTTAAAGCTTCCTAGTACCCTATGTTCTGTAGATGAACAATCCTGATGCTTTCAGATACAAAAAGTTATGACCCTTCAGCATAAGAATGACTAAATTATTTTGTCAGCTACCATCTTTTATGTAACTATCCTGGGAGAAAAATTCAATGTCCCTGATCCTTCTTTCAGCGGAAGGTTTTGTGTGTCAGTAATATTAAGTTTTCATATTAGATAATAATCTATGGTGGCAAAAATAGATACAATAAGCTCAAGTGGCAAAACCTTTGAAATAGCAATAATGTTGGGGGCAGGATGGGACATATGACAACTGCCTTAGATGAATCCATTTGGCCTTACCATTGCAACTGCTGAAAGGCTATGGAGGGCACTTAGACACTTTATATCACAGCCGGTGCCCCCAAGAGCACTCAGCATAAACAAATCTGTTTAAATTAACATCTCTGTTTGCTTCCAGCTTCTAAGATTACCTACCCTATAGATTATGCTATTAGCCCAATAAAGTCACTCTTCCCAGAATGTATTTACCTTTCGCTTACATCAGCCCCATTGACAATAACACTGTGGTATCTAATCTGGAGAATTGCTTCAAGAATGGTGAGACGTTTCAGAGTTCATGCCTGAAACACCCACAGCAGTTCTCTCTTGCGTGACCCAGACATACAGAAACCCTGGCAAGTCACAGCTCTCCCAGCAGCAGGGGCAGTTTACTGAGCTGTGCAGCTGTGTGCTGTGTTAGGATGCTCCATTCTCTTCTCATCTGCTGAAAAAATAAAACACTTCATAGAAAGAAATGGCAAAATTTTTATTGTCAAGTCACTGGACACAGTGAGTCTGAAAATGATGCATAATTCTGAATCTTTGAAGCTCATATTTATTAAAAAAAAAGAGAGACAAACAAAATTTATGCCTCATGATAAATGATCTGTAGCTTAGTGGAGATAAACAACCAGCCAACTATTCTATGAAACACTGTGACATTTTTGGGCTTTATTATTAAACACATAATCAAGATGAAAAAGGTGTCCCTGGTTGAAGTTCTCTCCTTCCCAGCTTTGGAACGTCCTTCCAAAGGTAAATGAAGCATTCCAGATACAGCTCCTTCAGGTGTTGCATTAAAATTTGCAGAAAGTTTTAATGAGTTTAGAATAAAGTGGCTATCAGAATTGGAAATACATTTTCCTTCCTTTCAATGCATTTTTTTCAGAAACTGCATTTAGATAGAATATTCCAATCCAACTCCAACAGCCATGTTACCAGCAGTCCAAAAGGTCTTTTTGGAAATCAGACTAATACAATTATCTGAAATTACTTTATAGAAGAAACTGAAAGAACAAATGTACTCCAAGAGAGAGTTCAGAAAACACAAATGCTAAAAACATTATTTAGATAAACCTGTTAACTTTTTTCTTCACCACTAACTTAAGCTCTGCAAACATTTACAGTTTTTTATAATATATTAGGATTTTTGGTTGTTTTCCTGGTTGCTTGGTTGACTGGCTGGGGTCTTTTGTTGTTTTGTTTTGGGGTTTTTTTTTTGGTTGATAGGTTGCTGTGATTTTTTTTTTTTCTGGATAGGCTGTAATAATCCCAAGTGTGAATTATTTTGTAATTTTTTGTGATATTTTGTGAGCCTTATTTAGTATCTGTGTTCCTATTTAACTTGCTTTTTTTGATGTATTATTTTCTTGCCTTCACACAATAGTATGCATTGTTCTACTATCAAACCATGTCTGGCCCCTGAAGAATTTTTGCAATACTCAGACTTTCCTCCTTTAACACTTGTCTAACTCCTGCTGTTCATGCCAGACTCACTATTCTGCGCATGTGGCGTCTTTGGGTTTTTTGTCTTTTCCATAGTGCTAATAAGTTCTATTCATGCCTAGTCTAAACATAATTTCTTGGAGTTAGATTTTAAAAAGCTACACTTATCACTTTCTTGTGAATCTTCAGTTTTACAGAACTGATTTCCCCTTCTCAAGGTATTTTGGGACTAAGGACATGGTTTTTAACTGATTTTCAGATACTAAAGACTCAAAGGTCCTACCAAAGCCACTAGAAGCTGTGGGGATTCAGCACTTATGTCAGTCCCTGAAAAAAGGTTTCTTTGCAATGTCTCAGTTCATCACTTATAAGATTTGGTACTTTGTCACAAATAAAAGCTACTTAAAAGCCATTATAAGCCACTGATCAATCACTTTTCACCTTGCAATTTTCTACTTATTTTCTATTCCTTTTAATACTTTCCTCTTCAGCCACACCATTTATCTTCATACTTCATTCCAGCTGCAGGTCTGGCCTCTGGACACCACAGGAGAAGCATCTCTGCCAAGACTGAGAGAACTCATTATTAAGTCTTTAATCTTGATTTCCTCTTCTTCTCCCTTCCCCTGGCTGTTGTGGTTGACACTTACTCTTCCTGAAAAACAAACTGCTCTACCACGTTAGTAAAAAAAAAACATTAGTATTTGAGCCCTTCCCAGGGCTCTTACCATGGAGATGGCAGGGAGAGTTTTCTCTGATACTAAGAAAAACAAAGTGTGCTTGCAATAGAACTGTTTTTTTGATATCCTAAGTTATATCACACTTCACTGTTTTAACCTCTGCAATTCACAAAACACTCCTTAACAAATTACTGAAAAATATGGTACTTGCAAGGCTTAGTGTTTATTTTTCAATTCACATTTTTAATTAAATAATTTCTTTAGGATTCTTAAGAGCTTTATCTCTGCTTCAGCTGGGCCCATATTCATTTTTATAAACCTCCATGCAGATCCAAAGTGTTTGGTATTATACAGAAAAATAACCTCTCGGACACATTTCTATGCTGCTTGATTTTCTTTTAATGTGGGAAAACATTTTCATACAAAATAGCAGTGCTCTCTAATTCAGTCTTACACTGCCTATTTCTTTGATGTTTGCTGTTTCTTTCTCTGAGTCTTCCAACAGGCAAGCAGAAAAACCTTTGAGTGTGCAGCAGGGATGTAACCCAGCAGAAGCCCATGAAGCCCAACTAGGCACAGTACTCCAGCTTATTTTAGGTGACGGAAAAGGACCAGGATTCCCTATTTCTATAACAGACAGAGAGGAGGAATGCAGGGAAGTGAAAGCCCCGGCCTTGAAGGAGGTTTCCCTTGCTGTGTACCCAGACCCAGAGCCGGTCCCAGCAGAGGGTGCTGCTGCTCCGACCTTCCCAGCGGGACGGGGATTTCAGCCGCAGCGGCGGCACGTCCTGCTGGAGTAACACCTGTCGTAAAAGCGACAAGAAATCTCACGTATTAGATATAAGATTGAATTTTCTGTAATCAACCCGATTATTACAGAAAATAGAGATGCCTGGGTGCCTTTGCGGTCCACATTTCTACAGATGTGATCCCTGCAATTCAGTGTGGGCACTAAAATAATGTATTTGTGAATGTATGGTGGGTTTAAAGCTCAAAATAAATGAGAGTTTTCTAGACAAGCATGAATTTTACCAAGTTAAGTAATTTACTGCAAAAAGTTAACACTAATGTAACAACAAAAATTAGGGGTAGGGTGGTTGCAGGTGCTTTTAACAAGATCTCTAATTGCAGGTCAGCATTCCTCAGGAGATATAAAGATGAAAAACATCTACCAATTACTCATCAAGCTGCTGTTAGAGGTAGAAAGGCATCAAATCCTCCTAAATCCAAGACCAAGAAGGCTGACAAAATACTCGGACAAATGCTCATAACTCGGAGACTTTTGAGTTCAATAAGCTTGGGCCAAACAATATTGCCAGTCAGATGGGATTTTTCAGCACTGTATTCTCTCATTTCTGAACAGGAGCACAAAAATTATTCCCAGGACTATGTCAGACCAAAAGTCCATCTAGCCCAGAATCATTTTTCCAGATGAACAGAAGTAGATGACACAACATTAAAGTTATTAAACCACAGTAAGTACAGTCTGATACTTTGCCACTTTCAATACTATTTTTCAGCAGCCAGCTGTTCAAGGAATTCTGAGTGTGCAAGTGGACAATGTTATTAAACAGTCACTGATGATCTATTCTCAGCAAAATTTTCTAACTCTCTTTAAGCTGTTTCTGGGCTCCATGACATCCTGTGGCACTAAGTTCAATCAGTTACTTATCTGTCAAAAGAAAAACTAGTTCATTTGTTTGTGCAAATACAGAAGTAGGAAAGTGCTGCTGCCAAGTATGTTAATGTTGTACTCTAGTTACCAGAACAGCAAATACCTCTCCTATAATCAATAGGAAGAAAGATGTCTCAACTATTTTGCTTACTTACACAACTTCTGACTCACAAGTAGTTTTATCACATTTGTTGACTCTGGATATCAAGCAGCAGATTCAAATCTCTTTCCATTTTACTCATACCACTGTCAACATCTTGTTGACCTAAATAATTGCATTTTAAGAAAACCCCTGTAGTATAATAATGAAGAGATTATTCGTCTATTTATGTGTTGGGAGAAGTTGCTTTTCTCTTATTTTTTTTTCTTGTCATAAAATATCCAGTGTTAACTATTGAGAGGAAGAGCATAACAGAGTAGATGGCTTTCTGTTTTGTTTCTCCAAGACCTTTCCTTTTCCATATTCTCATATTTTAATTTTTTTTTCTCGAAACTCCATATATTAAGATCTTGACTTCTCATGGATAGAATACACAATTAACAGCAAAAAGAATGCCACAGCCTTAATTAGTCACTCTCTGCAGCCTCTTTGACTTTCATTCTAGTATCAAAACAAAAGCAGTAACTATGTCCAAAAAAGAAGTAACATGAAAATATTGGTGTCTTTCAGACACTCTTCATTAATATTTTAGTATTTATCTACCATTACACAACTTTTACATTATGCCATGTAATTCAGAGAACTTTCCCAGTCTCTCTTATAGTGTTATTCCTTTCAGTGCCTGTTGTCACCACCACCACACCACCCACCCCACAAAACTCCTTCCTCACTTTTCCTACTTCTGTATTTGCAGACAAATTCAAATAGTGCAGACAAAGCACTATTGTAGTTTGTTACCAAAATAAAGACATCATCAATACTTTAGAATTGCCTCAAACTCTTGGCTTAACAAACCATACACTCACATCAGCAGATACTTCTCTGTAACAGTTGTGCAGTACAAGTGAATCAAGGAAGGATATTGAAGATTATTTTGATAATTAATTCCCTGGAGAAACTCGTTTTCATCTGGGGACAGTAGCAAAGGTTCTCCAAAAGGAAGAAAAAAGTCTGGTTTTCCTTTACAAATTCCTTTTGATGCAGGACAAACTTGCAATTAGACTACAAAAGAAATAAATGTGATTTTAAGGACCAGCTATATATGTGTTATATTGATTTCAAGACCATAAAGGCAAGTCAAAATTCCTACGCTCTCCAAAATTATTAAAAAACATGTGTTGATTTGTTTAGCCTGTAACAGGGTTTGCTGGGACAAAAGCATTGCCATATTTGCTATGAGAAGACTAGAGCTCCTGATTATGCAGAATGGATTATGGGGAAAACTATGCAAATGTAAAGTCTTTGTTGTGAAACTCCAGGCAATTCAGTTGGTGGTAGTTCTCCTTACAAAACAAAAGGTTATGTTCAGAGTTGTGTAACTTGGGTGGGGCTATAATGAAATAAATATTCATCCAGATGATACACTTGGTATTCAGTGGCTTAAATTATTCCAAGGAAGTGTGTCCATGCCAGCTGAAAGAGCAAAATAAGTTCAGTCTTGGCTCTCTGCAAAAGGGGTGTGCTGGCTGGTAAGTACCCAGGTGCAAGGGATGGAAAGCTGTAATGGGATCATAGGGTTCAGCTGTGCTCTCCAGTATCTTTACAGACTGTTACTCACTGTTCTCCAGCTCAGTGGATCCTACCACAGCTACACAGGAGCAGGGTCCTTGCTATTGTACTGAACAGCCAGTGCAATGCCATTTCCCCATTCCTGTGTGACAAGTTCCTCAAAATGAGAAACCACTGTAACAAAAAACCCCCTTCCATAGTCAGCAGATGAAAATTCCCCTGAAAAGTACGTTATGGTGATTTTTGTCTGATACCAGGTCTTTTACTGGGTCCTCTTCTTCCTCTTCCTGCATGTCTGACAGCTGCTTGGCCTTTTTGAACCACTCAGATCTCACACATCAAAACAGATCCCCTTTCAGCACGTGCTGTCAACACAGTTTTGCAGCAGAGACTTGCTGCTTCACTTACTTCAGAACCATAAGTGCAGGGGGCCAACATGCACAGTCGGAATCCTCACTGACCACACAACTGGGGAAGAATTTAATAGTCATCTGTGCATGGGAACACTGTTTGAAATTCTATGCTTTGTTAAAAATATTTAATTTATGAAAAAGAAAAAGAAAAAGACAGAAGGATGGATTTGGACTAATGTAAATTATTATTCACAGATTCCGGACTACAGCAGAAGTAGTGGGTGATTGTGAGAAGCTGAAAAATTTCACTTGCAGTTTCTGCATTTTGTTTTTGTAATTTCATTTATTTTTAGAAATTTGTTTTAAAAGAATTCAGGACAAAATAAAATCTGAGCTAACTGAAAATATTTATTTTTATTTTGGTGTGCTCTTTCAACAAATTGTGTTTCATCAGCTCTGTGTGGTATATTTGACTTGTAGGAGGTGGTAGGGTTTTAAACAATGTTTCTTAGCTCCATGTCAGCACTCTATGCCAGTATTTTCATTAATTTTTTATAGTAATGGATGAATGATATTAGTCAATTGTTGCATGAGAAAATTTATTTTTAAATTAACAAACCCTATGATTTTTTTTCAATCAGTTTCACTCAGTGGGAAATAGAAACTTTATGAGCCCATCTGCAAAATATTTCTATAGCTTTCAATTAAATGTTTTGCTTTTGGGCAATCTTCACTAGAATATTTTCTTAAAACATTTTCTGAGAATAGAAACATATTTTTAAAAAAGTGATAAAGTTTTGCCTATATTGCTATATGTGGGATTTATTTTTTTGTTTGTTTGTTTTCTTAATATTTATTCCCCTTATATTTTTTAAAGCATTTTTTTGCATCTGGTGCTTTTGGAGAATGTCACTTCTATTCACTGCAAAAACTTTCAAAATAATCCTTTTGGCAACAGAGCAAAGTGTTATCAGAGGTAGAGGATCACTGTATCATATTCCAAATGCTCCCTTCTATTAAGCTTTTTACTGTTGAGAACAAGAAACACTCACAAATTGTCAGGAAAGATACAGAAACACATTTGATATACCCAGAATAACTAAGAAGCTAAGGCTGCTTCATGGCTTCCAGCCAGTGGAAAGCCAATCCAACCTCCCTGCTTTGGGTGAGCTTTTGAGAGCGTTTCATTCCAGTTACTGCTAAGTCATTCCTTTCATACAGGTTCATAGAATCATAGAAAATGCTAACTTGGAAGGGACGCATCAGGATCAATGAGTCCAGAAGGAGGCTGTGAGAAAGAGCTTTCAAAGTTTTGCTGAAGTCCAAAAGGATTACATCTACTGGCTTCCCTTGATCAGCCAGGTGGGTTACCCTGTCATGGAAGGAAGTCAGGTTTGACAAGCAGGACCTTCCTCTCATGAATCCGTGTTGGCTGTGACTGATGGCTGTGTTGTCCTCCAGGTTTTTTTCAATATTTCTCAGAATAGTCTTCTCCATGCTTTTACCAGGCACTAAAGTGACACTGACAGGCCTGTAGTTTCCAGGGTCATCCTTCTTGCATTTCTTGAAAGTCAGAACAACCACTTTCCAGTAGCTGAGACCTCTTCGGATTCCCAAGACAGTTCAAAAACCTACAGGAGAACTTTTGTGATGACATCAACCAGCTCTTTGAGGATTCTTGGATGAATCCCATCAGGCCCTATAGATTTGTAAGGATCCAGCTGGAGTAGCAGATCCTGCACAAGTTCAGGGGGGTCAAGGGGGTGTTGATCATTCTTGCAGACATACACAGTTGTGAAATACAGAATTTGCTCCTTTGACAACAAAGGAGCTTGATGGAGTTGTAGGCTCTGGTGCTGATTACAAGAAAATACTGTACCCTGAATCTACTCCAGCCACTGGCAGCATCATAACTGATGTTCATGGCATGACAGAATTGCTACAAATAATTATCAAAGCACCACTAATAGCAGGCAGCAAAGGTCATCTAAGAGTCATTTCTAAGTAGCTTTTTTAGCTGTGATTCTGTGTAAGAAATATGCACAGTATAGAATTCACTGTAAATTTGGATAAGAATAGAGTGAAGGGATGAAATAAGGTTCCTACCTTTTAGATAGTCATCTTAGGCATTTTAAGCATTAATAGGATTAAATCTAGTTAAATAAGGGCTACATATTAACACAGAGAGAACCAAGATAAAATTGATAATGCTTTTAAACTTATTGAGGCTTTATTCTCTCTCTTTCAGCTTGTTTTGAGCCAATGACCCTATATTTTTCTATTAAGTTGTTGATATTTGCAGCGATTTTTCCTTGTTTTAATTTCCAAATACTATCAAATTATTTAGCAGCTGCAGAAGTATGATCTCTTAACCAAAATATCAATAAGGTTTCACCAGTTTCCTTACAATACAGAATTTACAGCTGTAAAGTATATATACTTTACATGTCTAGATTGAGAACTGTGATTTTTTTCTATAGAAATGCATTTAGATTGTTGGGCTAGGTTTTCTCTCCAACTGATATATAAACTGATACCTAAATAAGTGAAAAATTTAACTGCTTTCTTTGTGATATTTTATTATGAGAATTTTAGGGTGTTATTTTTGATACAGAACTTGGCTTTGCCTCTGGCTTTCTGAAAAAATACCAAGTGGATATTTAGGAATTTGTTTTATCTTCTACAGTCCTGAACTCCCTAAAAATGAGACTCATCTGAAACTATCCTGCCAGTTATGATCACAAAGATGTCTCAGTTTGACAGCCTAATCTTTTGTAGGGCTTTTCATTTTTGCAGAGGCTGTCTTTCATCAGCCATCTCATCAGCGTGACTGACTAAAGACTCAGCTGAGGAGCTACCAGGACTGCTGCAAGACCAGATAGGTTTCCGTTAGCAGGGATGGATCATGATACAGATCTTGAATGCTTTTGGTTATCTGTGGTTTCTGTGAATGAGGTATATATTTCATGAATGTTTGTTTAAGGACTGCCAGAGAAGAGTCTAGAGCAGTTAAGATGTTTCTTTGAGTAGATGGACTCTAAGCAGATGCATAAAAAGACAGACATATATGTTCAGAGAAGTGTGGTTAGGTTATAAGCTCCAGCACTCAAAAGCTAGAGAACAGCAAAAAATGTATCCTGTGCAACCCTTGGATTACACTGCAATTTCTATTTCCCTGGCCACATACTCTTTTCTTTTCCCACCAGTAAATATCCTCTTCAGTGTGCAGACTGAACTGCATTCGTTCTTGTGCTCCTGCTTCTTCCTCTCATTTACCTTTCAAGCAGATGAGCCAGGATGCACTTAAGCTGCTAAAATCAAGTGCAGCCAACACGTGATAGCTGATGCCACAGGTGATCTGTTTTCTTTCCACATCTTGTTTGTTATTCATTGTCCAAAATGTGTCCCACACCCTGTATAATGCATGTGACTCAAGGTTTTCTCTAGATACAAAATTATTATTTTCCTCCTGGGCTTTCCTGTAGCCTGCTGTAGTCACCAAGCGATGCACAAACACCAATTAAGTTATTTTCACAACATACCAGTGAGACAGCATGCTATTATTATACCTCATTTACATGTGGAACACTAAAGTATGAGGAACTGTGGTTCCACGTGTAAGCTATGAGCATCTTTAACTACACAAACTGGGACCATTCTTGGAACAGAGATGACCTATTAACTAAATGAGGTAGGGTTACTGTTGAAAAATAGCATGTGATCATGTAATTAAAAACGAAGTCATACCATAAGTGCTTGATAGAGTCAGAAGAGCCTTATTCAATCAGAGGTAATTCTGATATTTCCTAATCTTTCAAGCTAAATTTATGGTCCTTAATTATGTATTTTAATCCGGTTAACATCTGAAAATTTTAGGATTAATACCCCACAAAATCAGGAAAAAGGAAATTTCATTAGATTTCATTATCTTGACTTTCATGCAAGTCATCAGAAGGGTCTGAGTTCTTTGACCTCACAGTAGAGTCCTACAATATCTGGCTGCCTCAGGCTGTGCTTCTGCAGAGGTCTAGACCCAACTGCTGCTAACTCAAAGAAGTCTGAGAGGAAAACAACTGCAGTTTCTTTTCTGACCAATGAGCACTCACAGCAGATAGGTAATATGGAACCACAACCTGAAGCAGTAGCATTATCTGGGGGGCCCAGCTGGGTGTTTTGGTTGGTTGATTAGTTTTTGGTGGCAGGGGCGTTTGAGGTTTCTTTGGTGGGTGAGTTTCTGAGACACTGTTTCATCAGCAGGTTTCATGGGGATTTTATAGCATCAGAGGCTCAGATAAATTCAGTTTGAAGAGACTATTTATTTGCTTAGTCTCCCAAATATGACCCTCAATGTTGAACTTGCACCTCTGCTGATCAGATATATTTTGAGTAGCTTCCAACATTTCTCCTATTTCATGAAAATCCCTTTAGGGAAAAAAAAAAAAAAGAGAAAAAGAGAAAAATCCTTATCTTTCATATTGTCAGATCCACTAGGCAATCACTCAGTACTCAGTAGTATACTGCAGAACCTGACCTAAAAATAAGACAATTGTAAGATCCTGCTGCATTTTATGCTAATTTATTCCTCAAGGAAGGCATTTTACTCCTTGTCACTTCTCTTATTATCTTTAACAACTTCCATAATTTAATTGTGGGTTTGGTTTATCATTTGGATAACGTGGCTTGAGTGCAGTCTTCCCATATGCAAGAATTTCTTTGTATTTTTATTTTGTCTAGAGACAATAAAAGCAATGACTTCTATCTAAATTAGAAGCTTAATTTTATTTTTTAGTTTGAAAACTACAATCCACCAATATCTCTTGAGAGTCGGGCACAAAGATCAGGAGAGCTTAATGACATCTAGATAAATCATGCATATGCAAATATACATATACATATATATGTATATGTATGTCAGCACTGTGAATCAGTGTATCCACCTAGCCTGTGATTTGTGCCATGTTAATAATGTATCCTGTGTATCTGTTTGTTACACAATGCAAAGATGGCCTTGAAAAGGGAATTGGAAGGTCTCTAAACATGTGTGGGTTTAGGAAAAAATATGCATATTTATTACTATTATTTATATATTACTTTTTCTGTGTGGAAAAAAAGATGTTTTTCTTAGGGTTCTTTTACCTCTTATGGCTGAGAAAAAACAGAAAAATCTGCTAGCAGCTGGAGATGTAGGTTTATGCAGTAGCTCACACATTAACAACCCTGGAAATACCAGTGTATTTTATTATAAAATAACTTTCTTGGAAATATGCCTTTACATGTTTAAAAAAAGAAATTGAGTAATACAGAAGTAACACTAAATCTTAACAGGATTACTTGAAAAATGTTATCTCAGAGGGGTTTCCTCCTTGAACTTGCTTTGTTTGCAGTCAGTGACTGCACTCCTCCATAGCAATATTTGTCCTGTGAGTATAGAACCCTCAAGGGTTTATCAAGTCTGTTCTCCCTCTAGTGCTGATGCTAACGTATTCCCACTCAGGAGACAAAAGGGAAACACAACTGATGCACACCAGAGGCAACATTTCATTGTGTCAAACTCCTTCTCCCAAAGAAGAATGACTTTGCAATTCTTGGGAATCACCTCTTACTCAAGTACTACATGGGTTGACACCTTTACAATGCTCAGTTGTCTCCAGCCCTGCTGAAGCCAGTGGGAACTGAAGTGCACTTTTTCTTCTAAGAGTGGTCAAAGCCTGGCCCAAGGGACACCTATCCTGATAGTCAGAGTCATTACTAACACGGAGGCAGGAGCCATCTCTATGAAATGTGGAGGTGCAGACAAAGCACACTTTGAGACACAGAGTAGGGGCGTATTCCTTCATGGACAATCTGACAGTTCTTAGCTCCTCAAGGCTGTGCTCAGTCTCTAGCTGAGCAAAACACTTGAGGCAAGTACCTAAACTTAGGTGTGTGAATACTCGTACTTAAATAACACTGAAATGGGTAGTATTACTGTATTATTAAGATTTATTCTCTCCTCTGTCCTTTCATAGCCAAATTCTCCACCACTTGCCTGAGACCCACAGATTAATCTTGGAAAGCCTTTGGGAGCTTCCCCAGGCTGAAAATTCTCAGGAATATTCATCTGCATTTCTAGCCTTATCCATCCTGTCAACATTTTTGCAAATAAAACATTGTTCACTTTATTCTCAAGGGGAAAAAGAGGGTCAGTAAAGTGGCAAGATAAGGTTTTCCACCTTTTTCTTTAGGTTTTCCTAATTTTTTTATATCAATTAATTTTCTGGAACCGCTATATTCTATTTTTACTAGAATATCCTACTCTTTTTTTAGTATAAACTGCTTAAATGCAGCTATAGGCTTCTCAATGTCATTAGCCTATTTAACACTATTTTGATTTTAATCTGTCAGTGTAGATCAATAGCAAACTGGATATTTGAGCCATTATGGCATCTTCATTGTTACCCTAAGCAATTATTTGCCATATTCTCAGATTTATTTCCTTTTTAAAGCAAATATTTTCATTGTCTCTAGGATATCCCTGCAGCTTGTTGATTATACTGGAAGTTACAAAGTTTGACTTCAAGCCCTTGGGGTGCTCTGATCCCACACTGAGCAGAGCAGAGCTTTCCAAAATAAGCTTGCTAACGTCAGAACCTCTTGTTGCTAAGAGAAGAAGTGAGTGTAGCCTGGTAAAAGCACGTTGTTTCAACAAATCCATTTGAACTGGCAGCCAACCTGTCCAAAGACAATGGAAGTAGCTTTAAGCAATATATACCAAATTGTTACATCAGCCTGTTTTACTGGGGTAAGAAAATATTGGAAGGCTATTGAGGAAAATAGCAGGGGGGAAAATATTTTCTACTTACAGAGATTAGAGAATGTGTATGTGTTCTATCAGTCAGAAAACTAATGGAGGTGAGAATGACCTACCCCAGGCTAATAATGTACAGTACATGCAAGTTCTCAAAAGAATTTCCAAATAAGCTTCTTTTTATTAGCACACTAACCAAAGGCTCCACTACTGCATGGTACATTACTTTTGAGAATTAAATATTAATTTAGATCAGATGTATGTATTCCCATTCTAGCTAGGAGGAATGCTACACAATACTGACCCTCCTCTAGGAGCAGCATGTAAATTCATCCATACTCCACAATAAATACAATTTACATTCACCTGATGAACCATCTGGATGAATCTCTGCACTGTGGTCCTTCATTTCTCTTCAACTGCTAATCTATTAAAATGAAACACCTTACAGTCTTGTGTTCTGACCTTCTTAAAGACATATACATGCCTGAGAAGATGAAATTAGAGTAAAATACAAAAGAATTTGTAGCCTTCACAGATTACAAAATGATATGTTATACTGACTATATGGATAATAATTAAAAACTTGTGACTTTTTTGGAGGTTCACAAATTTCACAAATAAATGGCAGCTAACAAATGTTTAACTAGTGGCAGTGGAATACAACTTCCTACTGTGTCATCAGACAAAGCAGAACTGAGGCTTCACACAGGGAAAATATCCATGAGAAATTTACCTTAGCAGGAAAAATTGCATTTGTATGTTTGATCCATTTATCATGTTTTTTTATAGAAACAAATTACATATTAGTGGGGATGGCTTTATTTTTCTGTGCAAAATTATTGTATCTCGAAAATACTGAAATTTCAAAAGCATAAGAAGAGCAGTTCTGGTGGTTTGTGTGTCCTACTTTTGCTGGATGTGTTTTTTTGTGGTTGTTTCTGTTTGTTTGTTTGTTTGTTTGTTTTATTTCTTGCATTTTAATTCCCTTTAAATCACTGCAGAATAAAATGTCACCTTTTGATGACCAATTTGCATAGCCCTTATGGATACACATACATTTATACATTTATACCAAAATCATTTTGTTTTAAATCCCTAAAGTAAGAAGAAAATATCTGTACTCAAAAGAGATAAAGGATATTAGAGTTTTAGAAAATAGGCCTTGATTCAAAATCTCTTATTTTGATGCTCTTTTTAATGGCTTGGGAGAGTTGTGAATTCTCTCTGATGGAGCACATACAACTGAGACTGACTTCAGGAACGTTCTCTCAGTTCAGGGCAGCTCTGCCTTGTTTATATATGTGATCATGCTAGCTGTTATGAGGAAAAATCACATCAAAAACACCCCCAAACTATTGCTGTTATCATTCAGCCAGCGCTGGAAGGCAAAATCAGTATTTCATGACCCCAAACTAGTTTCCCTGGGAGTTTTCTCTTGAGATTACTCAGTGGTCTTTCCATCAGATGCAACAGCTTTTCAAGTAGAGCTTCCTGCTCTCTGGGCCTCATTCATGTTCCTCCTTACTAGGTGGTTCTCCTGATTTTAAGACTGAGCACCAAACTCTGCCTTTATTTTCTCAGTTATTAAACTAATTAGCCTTAAATCTGCAAGGTCTTGTAGTGGAAAAGTCTATGTTAGCATGGTGTACTGTTATCTAATATGATTAATTGTAAAATAATTGTCCCTTAAATATTACTTTAACTCAACCATGTTGAGATCACTTGCAACACATATCTGAATGAGATTCTAACTATAGACAATAGATTTAATAGAAAAAAAAATTGCAGGGTTTTGTTTCAAGTTTTTATATACAAGACTTTGAAGGTGAAATGTATAGTTACGCAATCACACGGCAAAGATTTAGTGTCCCTCTAACTAGGAACGTGACCAGTTCTGTTCATTTACCTGAAGGAGGAAAGGCTGTTCAATGGAGTGAGCATTAATCTGAGCCTTGGGAGACTGCAGCTCAGCTCCCTGCTTTTCCACGTATCTCCTCTGTGACTGTGTATGAATCATATATACCCAGATTCTGCCATTAAAATCTTGTATAATCTCAGTCAGTTGCCTAAATCAAAGAACTAAAAATAACCCTATGAAAATAACCAAGAATGTTTGATATCTCAGAATATTCCCTATCCCACTTAAAAAGACCATCTATATCTATAGCATTGCTTACAAATGTCTCCTTGGTATTGCCAGCTGCTTGATCTGCTTTAATACAAAGCTCATTTCTTTCAAAACTTTATTCTACTTCTTACTTATTCTTAAATCCTCATTTCTGTGTATCAGAACTAAAATCTTCCATGCTTTATTTATTCACTTAAAAAATGGCATGACTTTAACTAAATTGTTGCAAGAATGAAAGCACTTCCATCTGAGAAATTTATATTAATCAAGTTTAGGTCCTGAAATCAATGCACTTCATATTTGAAGAGCTTATGTGAATAACTAATCAAAATTAAGCACTAAATTCAGAAAATTTACAAACAGTTCACCCAAAGTAACTACCTGAAACATTCAAGGAAAGCCAAGTAGTAGAGGTTTTCGAATAAATCAAATTCTGTCAATGGCAACAAATACAATTTTTCAAAATACAATAGAATTTATTACTCCATAGAATTTTTATGAGGAAAAAAGGACTAAATAATTTATTTGATTCAGCTTTATTTTATTGTCTTCAGAAACTCCTGTTACAGCGTTTGAATGTGAAAATACTATTTGCAAAGGATACACCCCAAAACAAATATACTCTGTCTACTCATCAATGCACAGCAACAACATTCTTTTCAAAATTAGTCTCTAGAAAAAGTATTAGAGATGCTGAAAAACATGAAGCATAAAAGCAGACATAACCTCATGTTTCCACATTTTTTGAACTTTATAATTCACAGTTCATATCTTCAGTAAAAACTTTCTTTTTCTGATTCAGAATATGATTTTGAAATTTCAAATTTTTTTTTATGAAAAAATGTAACTACCTAGCAGAATTGGAATTCAGGACTTTCAAACAATGAAAATGAAATATTGCATCGGTCAATTAAAATTTTCTGACTGATTACTGGATCATGCAAATGCTTGGAAATTTGATTTGTTGTCTTGGTGGAAATATTTATTTTAGACTTGAAGAATGGGAGAGATTTTCTTCCTACTTTGCCTTCCTAATAACAGTCAAAATTGATGTTTTGGATTTTTCACCAGGAAATAGCAGGTTTGATTTATTTGGCAGCTGGCATTCAAATGGCATTTTAAATTCAGCAGCCTATTGCACAAATTTTGGAAAAGCATGCCTACCTTTGTCAATGTTCCCTTTCCCACAACAGATTTTAAAATTTAACACATGTGAGTTAACATGAGAAGTCGTTCTCTATTTCTTGTCAGCATTTTTTAACAGAGAAGGATTGTTGTTTCCAAGATATAGAATTGAACATTTACTGTAGACTAAATTTGTTCAGCTGTAGCTACATCAGGTAATACAGAAGAATCAGGACCCTTTCATCATTGTGCATTACAAGACATGGAGTTCGCACTGTAACTTCATTCCCCACCACCTCTATAAATGCCAACTCTGTTCCTTGCTTGTGTTCACCTGCTTTTTAATTAGCACTTTGCAAAGCTGCACACCTGCAGCAGCTCTGTTCTCACCTCACTGCACATTGCCTATTATGTTTCCACAGCACACCCTAAGCAGAAATAATTTTGTCACTACATCATTACACCTCCTTACCTTTCAGGGAACCCCAGCAAAAGTCACCTGCTTATAATGATGTTATTCTTGGGAAACAAGAGCTATTAATTTTATTTTTAAAAACATCAAACCTTTTCACATAAAAATCTTGCATATCCAATATCAGTTTTGCAACTGTTAAGATCAGCGTAAGGGGTTGAAGAAAAAAAAAACAAACAGAAACACAGAGTTTTCTTTTTGGATCTCATTAGCACATACGCCAAACCACAGCCAAAGGTTTTAAAATGTTCCTACTGTTGAAACATATAATTTTGCTTTAGGTGTATTTCTTGTAAAGTCACACCATCCTTGTTCTGTTGGGCTGGCTGCTGATGATGAGGGGTTCTTTTACTTTTCTATATTGCATCACATTTTGTGTAAATCACATGTACATACAAACACGTCACACTCACCCATGAGTCCAGCTGCTCATGAATAACTTAACTGAGAAGTAGTTCAGCAAACCCCCAAAACCTTGTGAACTTCAGGGGAATCTGATGCTTGGTCACATTTTGAACTGTAGTAAGGAACACTGTTTTCTTATGCATTTCCTTAGAGTGGAAGAACTGAGCTCCTCTGAGCCTCTACCATATGACAAACATCCTGTCATGAGTGTATTTTCCTCAGACTCCCAAACAGGTGTGCAAATGTACATTTGTGAGCATATGTCTGCAGGAAGTGCAGAGAGTGATAATCTGCCCTAATACAATTTAAATAACTGTGATTATAAATGAGAAATTACATGCAAAATGGAACTTTTAAAAAATCACAGTGGCTTTATTTTTACTCTCCACATATTTGGTATGTCTTATTTAAGTAAAAATACTGAATATTCTGCGATTTTCTTAATCCCCTAGAGTCTGTAATTCTAAGTGATCACTTATGTCTCTCTGAAGCAAGTAGGATAGGATGCTAAGTGCTATCCAAGAAAAAACTATCATGTATCACTATCATTTTGTGGTCATATTGCAGAATTGTAAATAGTTTCACCAAAGCTAGCCAGGACTTCTTAGGTAATCATCTACTCTTAAAATCAGAGTAGAACAGTCTTCACAAAACATAAAATTACAAAATTCAGTAATGGAAAATTATGGTGGGGAAGAAATTGTGATCAAAATTACTAAAATGAATGTACCTACAAAAAAACAAGGAGTTAGGTTTATGTGAAATGATATTTTCTACCTGAGCCATATCATTTGCTTAGTAGGATGTATTTGTGGTATAGTGGTACATCACTGATATACCAGTTAACTTCTGTTTACCGATATTTTTAAGAAAGGACTGTGCAACTGATACTTGTTGAATAGAACAGTCATAATTAATTTACTTTAACGGCAAAACAGAGTTAGGACTAAGAAAATATACAAGCAATTTAAGAGCAAAGATGCAAGGAAATTGCAGAGTATTTGAGATCAGAGCTTTCAGCACTGAAAAATCCTTTAAAAATTAAAAAGCCTGTTGAGGGGTGTAAATATGCAATGAAAGTTAACTGCCATATATTTATATGCAAAATCCACAAGAGATGATGTTGCATGTTTGCAACTCAACAATAATCAAATATTAGTTTCACAGTGTGCTTCTTTAAATAGCATTTCTTTGGATTAACATTAAAGGATTTCTGTCAATGAAGTACAGTTAATTAAGGCTCAAGTTGGTCATACAACATAAATATGTCTAAAGATTCCATTTAAAATATTATTTTTAATATTAAATTAAAATGTAAAGCAAAAAATTTCATTAATTTGGAATTTACCAGTTGAAAACAATACCTCTAGAATGGGAAACACTCCATTCCATTTCCTGTCCTAATTCTTGTTCTAACTTGCACAGAATATTTTGTTCCAATGATTGCACTACTTAGCATATACATTCCTGCCCAAGAAACCGAGCCAAGTGTTGAGATGAAATCTTTATTTAAATTATAAGATAAAAATAGTGCCATGTGCTTTTTTTTTCTCCATACCCTATGGTATTAAAACCTAGATATCAATCTCTGTAGCAATGAATCAAGTGAAAGAAGCCATAACTGTAAAATCCTCTTGAGAAAACACACATAATGTGGTCACAGAATCACAGAATGGCTAGGTTTGAAAGGGACATCTTGTGGTCATCTGGTCTAATCCTGTCCATGCAGGGCTATCTAGAGTTGGCCCATATCCAGGACCATGTTCAAACAAATTTTAAATATGTACAAGAATGGAGACTCCACAACCTGTCAGTTAGTGCCAATGCTCAGTGGCCACCATCACAGTCAAAAGCATTTCCTGATATTCAGAGGGAACCTCCTTGTTTCATGTTGTGTCCATTGTCTCTTTCACTGGGCACCTCTGAAAAACAGCCCATTTCTGTCTTCTTTATAACCTCCCTTCATATACTTATACATATTAACAAGAGCCCCCAAAGTGCCAATTCAACTTCAAGTATCACAAAGTTTAGCTCAAACCTGCTTCATCACTTGATTGATGTTTAAAGGCTGTAGTAAGGTTCAGACAACTATTGCAATACGTAAACCATGGACATCTGTCCTTAGGAAGGTGAGTCCTTATGCAGTTAAACAGGTGGGACTTTTAAATTTTTTTTTTAACACTGCAAATCATCCTGACCACCCCTCTGCATGCCTTCTTGTTAGTCAGTGGAAAAGCTCAATCCCAGTTTAAACGTGGGCCTCTCCCTGTGTGTTTCCATATATCCCAGAGAAGGAACAAAGTAGCTTAAATACGTGTACTCACCCATACTGTCAAGACTTCTAACACAGGCCACAATACATACAAAATTTAAATGTCTCTGATGAGGCACTTCATCAGTTATGCACACTGACAAGGAAACACTAACAAGGAAACTGCCTGAAGCTACCTGGTATGATATGTTAAGGATTCCATTTGGTGAATCCAAACCAGAATCATCTCTTGGTCTTTGCCTCAAAACTAGCATGAGGTCATGCTTTGTAAGAAGTAGGAGGATGCAATTTTGGCATGCATGTAACCATTCAGCTTTTCTATTCCTTAATGATTAGAATACCCAGGTGAGATTCTTGTCTTTTATTAGTGATGTCTTCTTCTAGGGAAGTGTCTAGAAACCCAAATATAGAATTGACCAAGAGAGAACACACTTTGCCTCTGTCTTATAGCTGGACAGCTGTATAGCCAAGAGATGAGTAGTTATTTTTCTACACAAATATTTCTTCTACATCACTCTATTATTATTAATAATTTAAAAATATTGTTTAATTATACTATTCACAAATAATTAAATAAATCTACTTGTCAATGTACCTCTATTCTTTGTTCTTTCTTCAACAAATGCATTCTGAAATGTTTATATGCAGTCTGAGAAAAATTACTTGTCATATGTCAAATGAATTAATCCTATAGAAGACATAGATTATGAAAAGTATCACACACATAAATACTGAAATGAATGTGCTTATTTTGCAGTGCCAATGCAAGTAAATCCTGTCACTTTGCATACAGCCTTGGAAATGACAGCATCAGTTATCATCAATCAGAGGAAAGAATACAATAAATGTCAATCTGTATAAAGAAAAATAGTCTGTAGTTTTCTCACCACTACCAAAATAAAATACAATGGGAACATAGGTCATTAATATTTATAAGACTTATAGGCTTAGATACACAGAAAATTTAGCATTTTAACTGGACTTGATTGATTAAAAATAATGTCCCAGTAATTATTCAAGATCTGCACTCTGAAAATTCACACATGGTATCTGTATAAAATATATTAGCAACACAACTGGGAGACTAGCTCTTATTAAACTATTTCTTGAAAGAGCTATGCTGCCAATGAAATAAATGCCACATTCTCAAAATACATTTTTTCTCAAATCCTTTATTACCCTCTATCACCCCAGATGAGGGAGGGGCAAGGACGGGGATTAGATATTGCTGAAATCTTAGAGCTGACAATGAAAACTTCTGAGGAACAATTGAGTGTTCAATTTGTTACGTCTTTTGGTCACACAATCTGGTTTCTGCATTGTAAATGGAAGATTTCATCGTCCCTGTTTGATTGAATTCTTACACCTTCAGGCATAAAAAAAAGATGCCTTGAACAGCAGTGCAAATAATTTCACAATTTATGGCAACCACAGTTGACGACAAGATACTCACACACACAAAGATGAGGATTTTTCTGTCAAAACCACAGCAAACCATTCTCCAGCACAGTAACACATTATTGAATTAACTCATAATTTAAAAGTGTCATTCAAGTTTCTCTGGTATCTCTGAAAAACTTGTGGAAGAAAATATGTCTAGCACCTGTGGGTTTTTTGATATAACAGACTATGTTCTACAGAAGCTATGAATGACAAATTTTTTTACAGGAACTTTTCCTTATTCCTTCAGTCTCATTATGGTTTCATTTGGTCTGAAAATGTACTGGTATATCCAGGCTCCCCTTAAAAACAAATGCAGTTTGAGCTGTTCTAGTTTTTAAGCTGGCGTTATACAGCTTCTCTGTGAAGTGTGGATGTGCTTCATATTTTTAGTTCTGCAGAGTCATAAATACAGCAGGGAAAATGATAATGTAAAAATCCATGGATTATTCCTACAAACTTTTTGCTGGTCAGTAACAGAGCTGACTGCTGTGACTAGCAAAAAATGGGTATGGTACTCTCAGGTATCAGCCATACAAAATAGTGTACTTGCATGCTGTCTGTATGAAAGTAGTATTAAACAGGTTACCTTGGCCAAAGGAAAATGAAATTTTATTTTCCTTGACATAGAATCACACAATGAAAAAAAAATCCATAGAAGTCTATATGTAGTACTTCAAATATATAAAAAACTCATCTCTTAATCTCCTCAACAACTGCTGATGGGCAAATATGTAATTAAAATATAAGAGTTTCTGTCATTTTACTGTTTGGGATGACCATTATTTTCTTTCATTATTTTCTTTCTGTTCTTACAGTGACAAATTATTTGGATAAGAAGAAAGGCAAACAAAACAAAAAATTGATTTTATCTTAGAGTATTTCCTCTATGAAGCTGTTGCAACTAGTTGCTTAATTCAGGCAGAACACATTTTATCTCCCCCTGTTTAAATTATTGGTATTAATATTTATTGGGTCAGCTAAATATATAATTGCACAGTGTACAGATCTACCCAATGTTTGGGCCTTTTTTATTTAAGGAAAATGAATTATACCTTCATTGGTCCTTTAACACTGTAGATTCATGTTCCCTACACACCAGTGTTGGGGGAGTGTTGGGGAAGTGTAAGATGCATTGTGTCTCCAGAAGAGCAAAGTGTTTCCATATTTCAAATCTGTAAAGTTTCATGGATGAGCAAACAAGAATAATCACTGCTGCACACATTTGTGTCAGACAGCCTTATGGATACATATTTCTGCTGCTGAAATCTTTATTTTCTTAATGTGCCAGATTGTTAGATCATGCACAAGGCAAAGTACTTGAATTATTATCTAGCAAGCCAAAATAACTGTGGCCGTTGCTCCCTCTTAGAGGTCTGTTTGTGGGATTTTATTGTTCCTGAAATATAGCTCTTGTCAGAAAAAGGCCGTATCAGTTATTTCAAGGTATCTCCTAAGAAAATGAATTTACATATTACCACAAGAACAGCTGAACAGATTTAGAAAGGGTAGCTTTTGGTAGTAGGCTAGTTGAAAATGGATTTTGAAATGTGAAGGCCACCATTTTGTTTCTATGAAAACCAAACAAACACAAAGGGTTCTACTGGAGCAGCACAGAGGCTGAAATGAGTTTTTTGACTACAAATCAAACAAATAAACAAAGAGAAAACACAAACAATAATTTGCATGTCCCTGTTCAGAAATGCCTCCTAGCTGCATGTATTCCTATGGCAGCTTCTCAGAATATGTGGAATGGAAGAATTAAACAGTGTTTTGTTTAGGTACTTGCTTTGGACTTTATTGTTTATAAATAAACCAATCTATTTGTTTGTTTATTCCTTAGTGTATTGTGCCTTAGAGCAAAACCTGATAAAAATGTTTTAGAAATTAAGTATATGTGTTTCTATGAATGCTAAACATATTTTATAGCAGTTATTAAATCAGTTCAGATTTAGTAGATAACTGTTTCAGAGAGAAAAAAAATTGTGGGATCGTTTAATAATCTTATACTAAATTATGCAATTCCATTAAATTATGTGGAAAACGAGCATAAGGGAAAGAGTCAGCAGAACTGAATTTCTCATACATTAAAATCCAAGTGTAGAATTTTTTGGTGTTTAAAAGAAACAATAGGATTACTATGCAGAGGTCATTTTTCATTAAAATGCTATGCATGTGAATACCTACTGCACATGGATTAGAGGTGTTCTGTTATTTAAAGAAGGAAAAAATCCTACTGATTGAGGATTTTAAAAAACATCTGTCATGCATATAAGGCACAGACCAAGAGTCCATAATAATATGCATCGCCATGAAAATGTTGTAACAGATGTAAGGAGTTACGCTGCCAGTTTGCCAAATGAAAAACAAAACCTATTTCAAAGCACAGAAGACTAAAAAATAGAGCAGGCTCTGGCATGCACTATGCATTACATTTTATACTTGGATTGGTCAAATGGATACTTACTCTTACTTCATACAAATGTCACTGAATTAAGATTTCTGAAGCAGTGAAATAAAGGAATAGTAGTCAAGTGCATGCAGACTCACAAGTAGGAATATTCAGTATTAATTTCCTACAAAATTACTGAAAAGTGCACATGCCCATTTACAGCAACAGGAAAGATGCTGAATGTTTATTATGCCTTTTCCTCTGAAAAATTTCTTTAGACATAGATGGAAATTTATAATTCTGCTTTGCTTCTGTAAATGTCATTTAATATGGTAATCACAGATTATTGCCTCTTTTTTTTCTGGTGGTGTTTTTACCATTAGAGGTCAGAATTTCTCAATTCAGTCAGCGGTATTGTAGAAAATTTATCAGATTTTGCTGTATTTCAAAATAAAGAGTAACAGTATGAAATACTTTCGGAGAAAGATAAAGGAGGCAATCCAAATAAAGGCACCAAATAAACAATATCACACTATCACATTAACTGAAATATCCCACTGGGATGTAATTGTCCTCTAATGACTGCAACAGTCTGCATCATTTTAGTTTCAATTTCAAGTAAGACCTACATTCATCCCTAAATATTAGACCGAGGCCATACTTTTTTTTATGCAATGTCCAAAATAATGCAACGTCACTTACGTAGCATCAGCCAATACCTATCCATGTAGATTCAAACTGCTGATGATTGACAGTGAGTCCAACAACTGCTTTTTCTCACCTGTCAGGAATAATCCACTGTTCCAATCTTAAATGTAATCTTTTGCTTTTATTAAAGAAGTTTAATTTTAAGCTACAGTAATGTTTTTTTAAATTTTTTTCAATATAAAAATTTAAGCAGAGCTTTTATTCAATAGCTAAAACTTTGATATATAATTTGTCCCACCCAGTTTGTGCATGTCAAGGTGACTATAACTGGTAACTTTTGGAGATATAATATGTCTCTGTCACTGTTTATTTAAGAGAGCAGGGGGAAGAATGGTGAAAGCAGAATTTGGATTTGTCTTGTTTAGAAATACAACTCTGTGCTTATTTAATTAGAGACAGTATTATATTTCACAAGCAAGTAGAAAACTGAAGTTACAGCAGCATACCTTCATCACTGCCTTTTCTACTTTGGGGATTTGTTTTTACATCTAATTCTCTGACAATGAATTTTCATTCCAATTTTTTTTTTTTCACCAACATGGAGTGCTGTTACATCCAGTTTATTCTGTGCTGAAAGCAATTTGGAGAAGCAATATAAATGAAATGCCATCTCATAAGAGGTGACATAATAGTGAAGCAGTCCTCTTCTACCCAAGGACTTCTTGCCACACAGACATATTTTCTTTCTTTTAAATATCTCTTTCTGTGACTGCCAAATCAGCAGGCTAAAATCTTATAATCCAAAAAGACAGTTTTTCCTTTACCATTAATCCATCACCTTTCACCAAAACAGAATTAGAACAAAGAGACAAATTATAACCTTGGCAAAAGGGCATGTACAAAAACTATTGAACAGCTTGGGATGATTCCTGTTGCATATACAGGTTTAAAGAATGGTTTTATGGCACTCTTGTTACAAAGCTCAGGAGTGATAGTATAGTATTGTCCAATTACTAAATTTTGTAAGAGGAATTCCTGTGCAGCACAGTTAAGTCCCCCAGTACAACTTCTTTGAAATAGTCCCTTGAACTATATAGGCAAAGTACCCCTGTGTATGGTCTCGCATGACTGAATATAGGCAGCACCATTCTTAAAGCTGTAGAAATAGTTGGAAAGAATGATCAGTAAAAGTAGCAGAAAAATATTAATTAGAAAACTAGAATGCTAGTTGGGTAGCAATAAAGAGCAAATACAGAAGTAGCCAAAAAACAAACAAACAAAAAAACACCCTGCAAAACAAAAAGCCCAAAAAACCAAACCAAACCAAAACCAAACCAAAACCAAAATCAAAACAAAAACAAAAACAAAAACAAAAACACTCCAAAAAAAGCTGTATTAGACCTGTGTTTAAATGTCCAGATATATACATTGTTGAAAATGTGGAAATGTGAAAATTCTGATAATTAGATTTCTTTTCTCAAGATGAACTCTTAAGAATACACACACATATACACATATATATGTATATATGTACAAGCATAAATGTAAGCATGAATGTACATAGAATGGAAGGGAACTCTGGAGGTCCCAAACCTGTGAAGTTCTGAAGTGGGTGTGGTTGCTCTGGCTTCATCCAGCCCAGGTTAGAACAGCTTCATGGGTGGAGAATTCAGAATCTCTCAGGGCAGCAAGTCTGGCCTTATGCTCTTAACCACTCTGAATCTACAGACATGTATTTATTATTCATCTGTTATTAAAGTATAAGACCCTTATGGCAAAGAAAAAATTTCACTGTTGTCATGGGTATTTGCTTTATAATGCATTGTTTATTTATATAGAGAGTAGTAACTCCCTGTGATACAAACTGAAGAAACTAATAGACACTATATAGAAAAATCTTTCTTTCTGTAGGTAAGAGTGGAAGGATTTGACCACAGGAGATTGTACTGATATTTTCCCAGGTACTGACAAGAATGAAAGCTTTGTAATCAGCTCTTTTTATCTAGCACTGTATAACATTACATTCATTGCAAAACTGGACCCAGTACGGCAAGAGCACCTTGAAATCCATGTTTCTCTGAGCCAAAGGAGTCCCTGCAATATATTAGCTTAATTCTGTAGCAGTAGTCCAGATACACACAAAAAACTTTGGGACAGTCTAACCTGGATTCACATTCATGGCTTAAATGGAGGCTATTTTTGTTCAAATTGCCTGTCAGTCTATTTGTGTGCACAGTAAAAGAAAACAGAAATAAAAGAAAATAATTAAAACCAAACCCAGAAAAGTTATATAAAATACAATTTGGGGGCTTAAATATGGTCTTGATCCAGAAAACTTGGAGTTTGCATGGTCTCTTTGAAGGGGCATAGTGGAAATTTATCTACACATTATCAGTGTGTAGGTGTCTGAAAACCATGATGAAAGGGAATTTATTTTTAAAACAACATGCTGTCAAAACTGGCCTATGTAATTTGATCAGGGACTATTTAATTACAAAGCCTTATGACATACACTAATACAAAAATATCCATTAGAGTGATATTATCCCCTTCTTAATTCATCAGGATGGCAACAGTTTTTGCCTAAAGCTTTCTGAATAGTTTCCAATACAAAGTTAATCATGTTTATCATCTAGTTCAGAATTAGCTGGATTTGTATTATATTGTAACACGAATGTTTTGAAAATATTTTGGAAAGCATTTCAAAAGGCAAACTTAATCCAATTCTGTCTGGCAGAGCATCTACATGCTGAACCTTGAAAAACCACATTGAGTCAAGTTTCTCTCATTCTTTCACCGAATTTTGTTCTCCGATTTTTATGCCTGTTATAGAAATATTTAGAGTTAGTGCAAGTTTAATGGAAAATCAGTTTTCTATTCTAGTATATTCAGTGATTTAAGTATTTTCTTTTATACACACACAGAGTAAAGCAAATTCTTCACATAAACACACTTTAATTTTTATGTTAGTGAAAGATATAGTTGAAAACTTGGACAACTTAAACACAGTCTGAGTACCCTATCACTGATTTTTTTTCTTTTTTTGACTAGAAAAGGAATTTAGAAGTGTCAAGACCAAGTGGTTCTTTTTGCTTTTTCTCTCAGGCAGCTGCAGAATTACATGAGAAGAAAAAAAAAAGTAATTGAGAGTGTTATATTGAGAAATGTGCATGTTCGTGCATGAAGTTCAAACAAAATATGCTGGCAACACAGAACAAAGTTCACCGGCTAATTCCAAATACATTCTTTGGGTAATTTTTCAGAGGGCAGTGATCACAGAGTTAGCATAATAAAGGCTCTTTCAATAAGTAAACTTCTAAAGGAACTAAAAATTCCCTTCTTCTCTTGAAACATAGATGCAATGCCAAGCCCCTCCCAGCACATTGCCTTTCTGCATGTCTGCTATGTTCTGTATGCCTGCTACTCTGCTCCACAAGTTCTCCTGACCTGCTTTTTTTCTGTTTGTTTGGGTCTCCTGTGCAGTTTCTTTCCTCTCCATGCCACACCATGAAGAGAGGGTCATCTGCTCTGTCAGGCTGCATCCTGATTCCTGTTAGAGTTCCTTTGAATAACAAGCATTGTCCTCATACCCCACTTCTGAAGAGCAAGTCATATATGCAGAAAATTTTGAGCTGGTGGAGTGCTGTCATATTTCCAGGTCTATAGGTGTGGTCTGGGAAGTGAATGTATCTGGCACTGCCAGGATCAAGATATGCAAATTAGGTTAACCCCCTTGAAGACCACAGAAAAAACTACACTAATGCAGAACCCCAAAATGAGAAGAAAGCTTGGAGATGTCCTCAAATGGTAACCCACCTCCATAAAAATTAAAGAATGTGACTGATGCCATCAGGATTCAGTCCCACTGGAAATGCTGATATAACAAAGAAAAGTCAATATTACGCTGGGAGAGGTGTATCAGAATATGCAAATTTATTCTAACAGAGTTTATTCTGGTACTAAACTGGAAGAAATAACGCATGGAAATAAGTATGTACTTAAACAGTCACCCTTATATCTTAACAGGATGACCATGAACTGATCTATCTTGTGCCTTTGATGTGGTCTACCTGCCTATACCACACAGCTATTTTCTAGATGACAATCTACACATTATCATGAATTCAAATTTTCCTCTATTTTTGACTATATTTTGCATTAATTTTTATATATTCTTAATGTGCTGTTTCTTAGGTCTTCCTGCTTTAATCCATGCAATAATAGTTAGACCTAAAAAAGAGTATCTAGTGGTATAGGTCCATATACATCTACAAAGAAACCTTAAAGCCAAAACACAAACAAGCGATGGAGAGCAGCTCTACAAAATGCTTTTCAGTAATTCTCCTTAGAATAGCCAGAAAATGAATTAAGTGTAGAGATGGGTGAACACAGCTGGGGATTCTTCTGTGATCTTGTATCAAGGGCTGTTCTGTGGCTAATCCTTTTAGAAATGCTCTTTGGCGTGAGCCAGCATGTGCCAAGTTTCTGCATCAATCATGACATTCTGCCCTGCGCAGATAGAAGCCAGTCAACAGCTAATGCGATTACATGGCCAGGAGAGTTTTTAACAGGAAAATGGTTTAGAAACTTGCAATTGGATTTGAACTGATAATTCCTTGATTGGAAGGTAGCTTTTCATGTACCGATGCTGAATGACTATTTCTAGCAATGAAAACAGGGGACAAAAGTAAAACAAATTTGATTTTCTGTTTTTTTTTTTTTTTTCCTTAAAGCTTCAGTTAAAGTACTTGTCTCACTTGCTTTAGAAGTCATTTAGAAGTCAAACATTTCTCTGAATACAAAGGAGAATCCATTTGGATGCAGTAGACATATGCTGATTGTCAAGATATTTACTGTAAATGGGCTGTGAGCTTTGAAATTCACATTGCAGTCTACACTGCAGCTTTATTAGAACAGCCAAAGATATCCATGAAAGTGTAATTATGGTATAGTGGTATAGTGAATTATGGTATAGTGAAGATTATCCTATGTGCAGCTGAAAATTGCTTATTAACTACATGTGAAAATTTAAAATATGATATTCTAGTAGTTCTATTTCATTTTAGCAGAATTAATTTTATCTCAATAACCAAAATTCATTACTTTAGACCACAGACTGAATGCAAATCACACTAATTGGCTAATTGTTCCATTTCATTCAAATGAACAGCAACTTATTAAACACCAATTTGTTGACTAATTTCTCTGTCACGGGTCATTTCCCTGTCATTTTTTCTGAGTTTACTCTGGAAAGACAGGAAACAGACGATGAAACCTGAAGGTTTTGCCTTCTGAACACAAGGGCCTACCCCAACATTGAGTTTTAACTGTCTCTCTGACCAAGCATAAATTGTAAACTTGGTTGGAGCATTTAGAAGGCACTGAAAATCCAGAAGATGCAGTATGAGAATGACCCAAGTCAAAACATACAGAGCCTACATTTGCCTATTTCCTTTTGCCTATCACAAACAGCACTTTAAATGGAAAATATTGGAACTTTTCCTGGGTCATCTTTCCACAATTTATCAGTTAGCAAGTACTTGATAATTTCAGTTAATCAATATTTAACTATTTTTAGTCTCTGCAATTGTAAGCACTTGCATTTTACCCACATTTCTAGTTGTGAGGACCTCTTAGGGAGTTAGCTGCCTGCCTGTGGTCTGAGGAGCTTTAGTCCTTACACGTACTTAGGCTGACACTTGCCTGACTCTCAGTATATCTAGGCTATGGTGGAACATTGTGGCTTCTCTGCAACGTGATACATAGGGAAAACCCCTCATATTAGGTTTCATTCCTATCTAAGGTTTCATTCCTATCTAAGGTTGCATCTCTCTGTTGGTCCTTCATCACTGGAGAAAACTAGAGAGGTTTTTCTATGGTGGCTTTCTATCAATTGGACATCTCAGCATTCCTTGCTCTGCTACTGATATTAACACTTCTTTCTTCAATGAGTTTGAGACAAGTATCTTTTTCTATCAATTGGACATCTCAGCATTCCTTGCTCTGCTACTGATATTAACACTTCTTTCTTCAATGAGTTTGAGACAAGTATCTTTTTCCCTACATTTTTTATGCAGGGTTTTTAGTACTACTGACTAGGTTCTCCTTTTTTAACTATTGCCACTGAGTTTATTGCTGGCAAAGAGGCTGGAGTTTTTGCATTAAAAACTGATGCACTCATAATCCTTTCTTTTGAATAATTTATTACTGGCAAACCCCAAGAAAAAACCCCAAAAAACCCCGAAACCATACCTCTTATGAAAATACCACATCTACATCCACAAATGCTGATCACTCTTCTTACAATCCCATTAGTGTATCTGAGCCATTTCAGTGCCAAAGAAATGTATCACCAAAGATTCAGCCAAACACATGTCAACTCTAAGTGTTTTTGTTGATTTGCATTAGACCTCAGACTACGTTCAAACATGACTGATAAAAACATTTTACTTTTTCATAAGGAGGGGAAGGTAACAGCAATATGCAGGACTTTTCCTCCCAGAACGTCACTGGATGTTGCCACAAGATATAATGGGAGAAATGCGGGCTCAAACACATGAAGGGTGGGTGGGCAGTGCTTAAGAGAAATTAATCAGATTTAATCCTCATCAAAAGTTTCAAAGGGCTGGTTCACATCCAAGAACTCTGTTTTGAATGGTGCCAAAGCAAAACAGGGATCTAAAAATAAGGCTCTGCAATGTGTCTACCATCATCTCCCTTATTCTATTTTTTTCTCAAATAAAATTTCAATGATTCAATCCATTAGGAAACAAGAAAAATGAAGGAGTTTTTAAGATCCTTTCCCAATGAACAAAGAGGTTATTCTAATGAGAAAAGGTAAGCAGATAACTGATTTACAGTCCACATAAGCCAAAGGAAGAAAGAAAATAAGTCAAGTCCATCTATCCTCCTGGCTTTCATAATTTGTTAATTTAAAAAACCGAGAAACAACCAAACAAAACCTCCTCTAACTAAATTAGGTTGGTTACTGAGGATGCCTGTTTCCTAGTTCATCTTAATAATTTTTATATTCTTAATTAATTTTGAGAACATTAACATCAGCTTTAATGTTGAGGTTCCTACTTCTTTGTAATCAGATTAAGTAATTCCAATGTCTTTCATGTGTTTTCTAGTTCTTTCAACTGCTTTCATAACTGCTTGCTTCTATTTATATTTCTCCTACCGCAAAGCCAATGTCACTAAGATACTTCTGTTCTTGCTCATAATAAATCTGCTATTTTTGGAAAGAGGCTCAGCACCATTTGTGCTGATTAATTGCTTTCATTTCTTTCATCTTGTCTTCCAATATCCATCTCTTTTATTCTGCATTAACCCCTTACATTCTCTGGACGGAGATCTAGTAGATCCAGGCTATCACAATGCTGACAGCTCCTTAACAATAGCCAGAGATGCTGGAGAATTTCTGTGTCACAGGCTGCAAAAAACACCCCCACCTTCCTGATATGGCCACATTCACAGATAAGCTGTGATGAGTCCCATGTTTTTCTTTCACGCTACTTGTTCCAGCCTAATTGAGCAATGGCGACAAGGGAGACATTTTTCTCTTAGCACTCATCAAGATATAATAACAGGGTTCCTATTGTTAAGCAGGCAAGTCTTGCTTTTGTTGGCACTAATAAGAGTTTTAATGCAAACATCGGCCTCAAAAGACAATACACTCATAGTTAACAGAATACAAAAATGTCTAATAATAACAACATATCTTAATTTTGACTTCTGTCACATGATTCTGAGATTGTCAGTATTTTAAGTCATAAACTTAACATAATAACTTAAGTTAGAGCAATCCTATAAAAGACATAGACATCAGAATACAAAGTGGATTTCCTACTCATAAAGCTTGTTTAAAGTCAACAGTGAAAACAGCCAGAGCCTTGTCACAAAGAAACGGATGTAAAAATAAAGGTCAAGAACCTGGCTCTCTCTGCCTCTACCTTGGCCAGAAGAACCAGTCCAGCAAAGACATGGAAGAAGCTCACTTTTTGCTCCTTCAAAGAACAAAGGGACAGAAAGGGTGACATTGACACGTCACATGTAACCAAATATGGTGCCTCCTATTCTTTGTTATTAGCTATCAGACTTCATTTTATTTTACTCCAGGCCTGTGGGCGTACAAAACACTCCGGGACCTCCTAATCCAAAATTCCTTTCAGCATGGTATATGCTGTCTCTACTCTACTTGTAAACAACAGACCTCAATAAAAGATTTATCACGATTTATATCTAACTATTAGTTGTTTAATAGTGTAAGTCTGCCTACTGCATCTTTCTACAAGACAGATAATTTTAGGCGTAGTTGGAGGTGACAATAAGCTTTGATATACTGGCCTTCTCTCTCCTGGTTGCAGAAAATTAATGGAATGAAAAATGTCATTTGATATTTGGTCACTACTATTGTTTTGATCCACCAGAGCAAAATTATACCACAGTGAAATGAAAAGCCAGAAATAAGTTTAAAAAGCAGTACTAAAATGTCAAACTTGTACACCTAACACCAGTTAATTAGACCCATGCTGAGACACATAACAAACCTGATCACCAGTTACTGAGGTCCCAGGACCTCTAGTGAGCCAAGTGTCTGATTTTGCAGATTTTGGTTCTGGCTTTCAGAGTGATGTCCAAATGTAAGCTTTTTCAAAACATTACTTAGTTTATTGAAAAAGTCATCAATGGCCTGACAATAATTAGCCACAAGATCCACAATATCATTAGTACCAGAGAGCCTTGTCACAATGATATTAATTTTTCTATTGTTCACATAAAGCCAAGGGTGATGACTGCCAGATATAGCCTGTCTACTTTGCCTGAGTCGTGTGCCAGGGAAAGTTTATAATATGATTACAGACCTGAGCACATTCCTGCATTATGTCAGATGCTTTTTTTTTTAAATGCCATCTTCCAGATTCAGGATTTATATTTAAAATCCCTCTAGTCCCAGTGTTGTAAAACATAAAATGACTGTGGAATCAGTGAAGCAATGTCTCCCTGAGTTTACAGTGTCTAACAATGGCTTGAAATAGCATAAATTGCCTTGTATTTCCTAGAGGGACGTTGTTGCTGAAGTCTGGTGGCAATTCTCTTAACATCAATTATTCCACTACTGATTTTACCATGCCACTACTAGGCAGTGACCCATACTGGATGTACCTACAGCTTTTGGCAAATGTTTGCTGTGTGAGTTTAAAGATACTCACTGCATTTCATGGTGCCTACCATACAATTTGAATGCAATTATTGTGAGAGGGCACTGTGTACCTGTTGTATTTAAATTGTCAGTGATACCCATGTTTTTACACTGCATCAGAAGAGGTTACTGGGTCCAGAGACACACCATGTAATTCTTCCTCACCTCCCCAGAAAGCTTTCCAGCTTTCTAATATGCAATGAATACTGCAGCATAAAGACAATGTGCCACAGTCATCTTTCTGTTTTCTTACAAATTTATGACCATGCTTTCCTCAAAAGAAGTTGAATAGGTTACTCTGTGTAACCTATTCAAAAAAAAAAAAAAAAAACCAGAAATAGTATTATTTACTAAAAACAGATGCTGCCACCTTCTTGAAAATAATTTTGTTTCATTTGTTTAAGATAAGGAAAAGAGGGGGGAAAGGAGGGAGCAAGCAATAAACTGTACCCTACCCTCTGAAAGTTGCATTTGGCACACAGACAAGTCACTAATCATTTCTAAGTAGTAATAATTAGCAAGTCAACTTCTGTCTGTTTATTGGTTTTCCTGTTCAGTTATTTTTGCTATCATGGTACATTCAATCACTTTCTTTCTTTCCACACAGTAAACTTACCAGTACATGAATTATTCTGGCACTATTTAATATATATTTTTTTACTGCCCACAGGATTTTGATGTCACTATTTTTGTAAGAAGAAGAGCGCATGACTGTCGTCACAAAGCCTTTTGCAGTCTTTACCCACTACTTTCCTCCTTCAATTATTCAACACCAGGCTTTTCCCCATGAGTTACTTGTTTTTTCCTTTTCAATTCTTCTTGACTCCATAATGATGATTTCCCAATTTCAGCATCTCACTCCCAATTTCTCCATTTTGTCTCAGTACTTTCCTAATCACCTGATTTGTCCCTGATGATCCTGGCTGACAAGTTTGGGTTCCTCCCTGCCCTGGCCCAGGTCTGCTGAGCTAAGTATCACAGTCTCCTCCTTTGTTTCCAGCTGACAGTCCAGGACATTCCACCTCTGTATCTGAGGCCAGAAGTCAAAGACACATTTTCATAAGACTATCCTGTTTCAGAGAAGAACCTAATACAGAAGCATTATCTCTTTATTAATTCCACAGAATTTTCCAACTAAATGGCTTTTTATCTTGCAAGCCTAATTCCAGCTGGTAAATGCCTGAATGCCTGAGCAGCAAGAGCAATGATGGGAGTTCCTTTATTTATCCTGTGATAGAATCTTAAGTTTTTTACTGATGAAATCTGGGTAATCTACCCAGTGGTTGTATATGGCAGTCCTTCAAAACCTAAAATGGCTGGATTTTGAAAGGGACAGCAAAAGATGAGGGAAACTTAGCACAGTGCACTACCTTTATTTTCATAAGCAAATGTCCAAAAAGGAACATTGTGAATATTGCTATTGCTAACAATCAGCCATATGCATAGATTGAATGCCTGTAAGAAATAAATTTTACAGCATTTTAAGGATAATCTCTTTTTATTACATATTGCTAACAAACATATTGCTTTTAAAACATCAGTTATTTATCATAAAAATACATGTCCCTAATGTTTTCTTCTACATGACAGAAGTTAATAGTAAAATTATCCTAAATATGCATCTCAATGTGATCTTTCCCCATATCTTTTACAAAAGGAGTGCACTAATATATCACTTATTCCATAAAGACCTCCACTCTATGGAACTATCATTTTTCCATTTATTCAGAGCAAAGCAACAATTAGATCCTTGTATTAATTATAACCCTGGCTATGTGCTGGTGGCTTCCATTATAAAGTGCTAACTCTTGAGTGATGTCGTCGCAATAATTCATGACTGATATTTACTTGAAAGGGAGATGTAAGCAAAATTTTATTTTGACACTGAAAATATTTAAGATAAAGAGGGCTCTAGAGTTCAGATTTTCCAATAATTTAATGAAATTCAGTGTCTATTTGATATTTAAGGGGTGTGAGGCTTTTTATTTAGAGCATTATTTGATTACCAAACGCATAATGTCATATGGATTTATTTATATTTAAATAAGTTAACATTTATTTCTGATGATTTCCACATTTGTTCACCATGGTTCAAATAAGATTGATAATGTATCACTCACAAGAATAAATTTTATTTGAATGATTAATTTATAATTTGAATCTGAAGGTAGGCACTCAAGTGGAAATTACCTAATTTTAAATTGTGAGCATCAATTGGAACTCCCATAATTACAAAAAAATTCAAATATCATGATATAACTGAGCTATGTATTTTCATAGCACACACTCAGCATATTTTCCATCTGATTATGTGACTTCTGTGGGTCATACACTCTATCCCAGGATTTAATATAAAAGCTGGCAAGAGCAAAGGAGGCACAAAGCTCACTCATGTGTTCTGCCACTACATTTTCCATGTATTTGAGCTAGTTTGTAGGTCCACTTTTAGTCATATCAAACTCCTTAGGAGGTAAAATAGTCTCCAAAGTCCAAGGTGTTACTGCCATTAATTACAAAAAAAAAAAAAAATCAACCAAAAAAAACCCCAAAAAACCCAAACCCCAAAAAACAATCAACCCGGAAATATTAGAATGGTGTAAGAACAAAAAAGTTACTGAGTTTATCTTCGTCTACTGAAGGAGGCTGGACCACTCTTAATGGAGGCTTTATTATACTCTCTTTCAAAGCTTCTAGTAATATAAACATTATACACTTGGTGGCTTGTTCCAGTTATTAATTATAAATGTGTTTTAAATATTATTTTTTCCCTTTTAACTTAAACCTCTCTTGTTTCAAATTCAGTCAATGTTGTCCTTGTCCTATGGTGGACATAGAAGGTAGATGAAAACCACAATGCAAGAACCTGTATATACTGGAGGATTTACCCTTTAACAGTCTTATTTTCCTAAATTAACTCAGTGTTTTCAAATTGTCCTTGCCTACATCATTCACAGAGAATAATTCCTAAAAGTAGACATGCTATTTTAGTTGAGGCCTCACTAGATCTGGAAAAAGCAGAAAAACTACTCTCTGTGTTATGTACAACACAGCTGCTAATTCCTCCTAGAATGAAATTTGCTTTTTCCTTAACCACATCAAACTATTGATTTACATTTATTATGCTGCATACGCAATCTCTTCAAAATGCTTTTCTGCAATTCTTCTGCCTAAAGAGTGATTCCCCATTTTGTCTTTGTGATTTTTTTTGGCTTTGGTTTTTTTTTTTTTTTTTTTAATCCTCTAGTGTCTTACCATGCATTTTTCTTTACTGGATTTCATCTAACTGACTTCAGATAATTTCTCTAATTATCATATTCATTAACTACTCACTTTTTTTTGTATTGAGATATTTTGTTGTAGCAAAATATAATGAATTCCTTAATTAAAAGTTATAGCTTTCTACCTTGATAGTTATCCTTCTTTCATTCTATCTTCCCATGAAACCCTACCTAACAACACTGAATTTGCTGTCTTCTTTGTTGAAGTACACTTCCATCTTTATCCTCCTCTTCCATACATGCAGCCTCTTCCTAGACTCACAAATACATCATAATCATTTACATCAACATGTCTCCTGTCTTTGGATTTTCAAATGGTAATGTCTGGCTAGTTTGAATCACTCCTAAAACTGCTGGTACCAATAATTTATTCAAATAAAAATATTGTGTCCATCTGACTTATTATTATTCCTTGTGCGAAAAGCAAAATTACTCTTTCAAAGATACAAGCTTAATTAAAACCATCTCCCACAACCCTGCTATTTTGATGCATTACATAGCTACACAAAAATAGCCTCGTCCACACCTACTCCTTCTGTTTGGCAGTTTATAGTATATCCTTACCATTAAATTAACATTATTTTTCCCCCTTTCATCTTCACCCAAGTATCCAACCACACTGCCTCCTCCTGAACTTCAGAGCAGGTATGTGTACATTCTTGCTCCACAGAGCAACAGTTCCCTGTGTTTTTCCTTCAGCACGGGCACGGTTTCACCCTATATTTAAACTAGACAAGAGCATTGTAACTATTCCACATAAACTTGCCTGGGTGCTTTTCATGGGAAAAAAAGAATGACTTGTTGTAGTGACCTGTCTGCGTACCAGCCCAAGAACAATGCAGGCTAGAAGTGCATGCAAGGAGAAGCTGGCTGGGTATGGATTAAAATGGATGAACATAAAAAGGCAGTATTTTATTAACACAACAAAAGGCCGCACAGCATAGCCAAGCAAGTAAACAAGAAAAATTGCTACAGCCCTATAATTCTCATGTAAATTGTAATTAATAATAGTAGAAATACTCATCTCATGCTCTTCTAATCAACAAATAGTAGATTACAGGGTAATTAGTAGGGAATTTATATATGATTATTAGGCTCTAGATTACATAGTGACTAATTACAGTAGCAATGTGAAGGCCTTCCATGCCAAGGACCATAGAATCTTCTGGCAAAAAGTACATAAATTAAAGGTGGAACATGTCCTACAATTGTATACATGATCAAACACAGGCATTAAAAAAAATTATCCATTTTTCTAAAATAAGGCAAAAATAAGGCATCTAAATAATTTAAATATTAATTAAATATTAACTAACTTTAAAACACAGTAACTTATGAACACAAGTTTTAGCATAAAATGCTAGTCATCATTTTTTGAATAATTGCTTTATTTCTGTAATTTGAAAAAAGGACAATTCAGTGAAAATTTAAAAAGCCAAAGCGGTATGATGAACATGGTATTTTTGCAACTGTCACTTCCACTTAATTCTAATGACTACGGCATAGAACAATCTCTGTCCTTTCAAATGAAGTCACACCCTTAAAAATTTAAGGCCAATGTGAATTCTTCCTGAAAATGCAAAAATAAAATGTATGAGATTTTCTAATTCAGTCAAATCTAAAACTGGCTTCTTATGTCTACATAGGAACAACAATAATATAATTTTCTGGTCTTGTACGATATGCAGCAACTGTCTTGGGTGGAACTGACAGACACTGAGCATTAATAAAACTCAGACCTTAATTTAGGAGCCCAAAGTGAACTTTCCGTCTTAACTATAGCAGCCTTAAAATCAATCTTCATAAGAAAATACCTTAAAGCACTATTTTAGTACAATTGTGTTAAAACAAGGTTAACTTATTTCCTGGAAAAACCAGAAGAGTAGATAACTTCTAGGCATTAGAGGAGAACATGTGTCAGCCACTGTCATAGCCACTCCATTTATCAATGTCTGCTTCCTACTGCAATCCAAAGCAGCAATAATGATCTTAAAAATTGATCAAAACTCTGTAACAAGAGTGAAAAAAGAGCAAACGAGGAAATGGAGCACAGCATTCATTCAGCATAATGGAATCAGAAGAATATAAAAGTTAAATGCTAGTAAAAAAAATCTAGGGGAAACAACACCTAATTAGAAATAATATGAAAAATGTCTAGAACACTCTTGCAGCTGCCTAAACCAGCTTCATTTTTAAGTTCTAGTTAAAAACACTAAACAAGATCGAAAGAAGCATTCTTAAGCAAAGAATTTGACATATCCTTCATTCTTATATTTACAAGGACCTGGGAATCTACTGGACAACACTAAACTGTCCAGTGCTGCTAAGCCCTATGGAAGATGTGTAAGAAACTGTGTCTGAATTGTGCCTGAATTCTGCTTTTCAATTAGCATTTCTCAAAAACTGTGAAGAGCACTTATAGAATCAGGAAATATATAATTTGATCTATGAATCTTCTATTAATCCAGGCAAGAATTATTTTTGAAACTCTGCAACTTCTTGATTTCTTTTGAGAGTTAACTTGGGAGGAGACATGGCATGTACATTTCTAACCCTGTGCAGTGCACAAGACTGGCTTTGTTGCCCTTCTGACATCATCCAGCCTCCTTAATTTGGTACAAAAATGTCATAGTCAGAGGAATCACACAGTAAAGAAGAAATAATTATTGAGTAGTCCGTTTTCTAGCACTAGTGATGTAGGGATCAAAAACCAGGGGTGTTCTCAACATGAAAAGAAGATTAGGAAGCCTGAAGCTCTTTCTCTTAATTTTTCATATCTTCTGTGCAGGGCTTTTCTCCAGGGTCTTTTGCCAGACAAAGCTTAGTGGTGAGGTGACTCTAGTCTTGTGAATAACGCAGTGAGGCCAGAGGGGGAAATGGATACCTTGAGCTGCAAGATGCACTTAAAGCAGCTGACTTTAAAATAACATACATAGCTTATGGCACACTCTGTCAGCATACTCCCACTCTTCAGCTGAATTTTTAATGAATACAATTTTAATTATATAATGATTAAATTCACCTGGTAAAACACAGAAGCAGCATTTCTGCACTATCCATCATTGCACTACAGTTAAAAAAGACCTGTCAGTCAGGTACTTGCATGTCTTCACTGCTTCCAAAATCTTGATTAAGGATAACTGTGGATTCTCTTTCATACTTCGCAGTGAAAAAAAAAAAAAAAAAACAAAAAAACATTTTCTGTATTTTCTATATTTTCTAGGAAGACCCAGCTGTACCATATGCTCGTTTATCATCAATCATAGCCGTAATTAATCGTGCATTAATCACGCAAAGAGAATTTGGCCAAACACGTTTGGAAAAAAAATAAAGTTTCAGTTGATAGTATGCTTATATGTGAAATGGATGAGGACAGAAAAGGACCAGGGCATAGAACTTCTGTTAAATATTTATATTCTTGCAAAATAACTAAAATATTGAATCATCATTATACCAACACCTTTTAAATACACATTTGCATTACAAAAACTGATACAAATGCTACCACAGAGGGTGAAATAAATCTAAATCAGCAGAAGGAAAAACAGTTGTGAGTGGGAATGAATGAAATATACTAGAAATTGTTAGGGTTCACAGAACTAAAAAATAGATGGAATGCAGGATAAGTAAGTTTTTAGGCTACTAAAAAAATAAAAAAAATTGTGACAGGTCTGCAACAAAATGTTTATATTCCAGAATAATGAAATAGATGAAAGATAAGGAGAAATATGCAAAAATATAAATGCTAAATATGTCCTGAGGAAGAACATAACATAGTTAAGTTCAGATGGTACCACAGGGTTCAGTCTTCAAACCAACAGTCATGATAGATTTCATATATTATGTTATGTTATGTTATGTTATGTTATGTTATGTTATGTCATGTTATTATACACAGTGACATGAAATTGCAGAAGAAAAGAGGTTGTTAAATATAGAAAAAACAGAAGAAGAAGATTGAAAAATGTCAAAAAACCTGCAGGAAGTATAATAGCACATTGATAAAGACTGTTGAGAAATTCATATGGATATCTGTCCAATATTTCTGATAATACGTTTCAAAGGAAGATAGCAAAGACCTATGAATAATAAAAAAAAATCAAGACTAGCAAGATCTTGAGTTAAATTTGGTTCTAATGAGATACTGCTGTAATAGGACTCTAACAAAATAAATTCATATAAAAATGTCAGTTTTCTTTTTCAATGACATGAAGACAGGCTCTTTGCAAATATTTTCAACAATAAGGCTACAATAAGAAGAAAAAAAAATAAAATGCTATGTCTATGTTGCAAAAGGTGGATACTGTACCAGAGTAATGAAAAAGAAATACAATATCAAAGAAATCACTTTGAATGAAACCATGGAGTTTATCGTCAAAGACTACAGTTTACAATTCAGCTGTGAATGCAGTCCTAAGAATTCTAGTAATCACTAAAAACACATTTCACTATCTTTGTGTCTTTTCTGACTATTCTTATTAATTTTGATGAGCCAGATTATTTCCTATGTACAGCAACCAATTTTGTAACCACTGTAGATAAGCAAATATAGGGTGTTCTGTTTTTAAGAACACTGCATTTTAAAAAAAAAATTTGGATTACATCTAGATTTAGAATACAAGTGTGCTGACTCCACTACATCCTGTAGCAAGTCAACGGCAAGGCATATTTTGACAAAAATAGTCTGTTAGGTCATCATCTTATGTGGGTTTCTTCAGCTGCACCACCACCACATGATGCTTTTTTCCTGATCACACCTTCCATCTTTCTGGGACAGCTATTATTGAAAAACTGGGGTGTCCCAAACCAAGGAACTGGCAAGGCTGGAAAAAGCTTTCCTTTTCTATGGCATCACTTTTTGGTCTGATGGCTTTGCCAGGACTGTTCACTGTGTAGTTGCACATCTGAGGGACAAGTAGAAGGGGCTGAGGGAAAAAGAAACCATTAGCTGATGACTGCTTAACTTGGCCTGAATCTCATTTTACCCCAATGGCTGAGATGACGAGGCACCTACATTTCCATCTTGACTTTGTACACTAATAATTTGCCGATCAAATGTAAATTCTTAGCTTTGTCCACACCACACTTGCCCTTGCCTTCTCTGACCTGCACCTACTCATAGATGACTACTAGTTCCTTGCTCAGTGCACTGGGGTCTGCAACTCTGCTTTCAGTATTATGTTAGTGTAGTTAGCAGTGCTAACTCCTTCTTCTTTTTGTGCCACAGAAATAATCATGTTCTTCAGGGAGAAACAGAGAGAATTTTACAGAGGAAAAATATAAAATAAGTAAATCACTTGCACTCACAAAGTTGGAGTTTTTTTCAGAAATATGTTTTCTATATGAAGTAAATGTGCCTGTTTTCAACACCCAGTGAAAAAATACAATTTTCTCTGAGATTTCTAAAAGATAAACAAAGATACATCATGGCATTTTAGATCATAATTATATGTTTTTTAAAAGTGAAAAGTATAACTCAAGGAGACACTCAAGTAATTAATATGCCTTCAGAAGGAAAAGATTAGACCCTTAATAAATGTGTGTTTTAAATTTGAAACATTTTGTTTCAAACTGCAACATGATAATATAAATTGTGATTCTAATCTAGTTTTAAAGTTGTCTGTGTTGGGTAAATGAACTACTTAGAAAATGTTTCATTTTCACTAGCACCCACCTAGATAAAACCAGGAAAACTGAATTAGAATAAGATACTTGGTATACTATTTTATGTTCATGTTTACATTTTACAAAAACAAAAATCTAAGAATAAAATCGTGAGTTAATAATTTGAGTTATATTTTGGAGGCACATACAAGATTCTCATAAAAGCTATGATATGAACACTACTGTAATGATATAAAGCTTTGCTAAATAAAGACAAACAGAAATTAGCAGAAATCTTTATGTGGTATATGAAGGTCTTGAAGGGCTCCAGAGGTCATAGTTTCCCCCATCTTAAAATAATTTGCAGCTTAGGATTTATGAGGCTTTACCACAGAGTAGGTATTCTATGGCCTTGATGGATCGTCACAGCTTCAGCAGAAACACTTCTCAGAATTGAGGCAGACCTTCATCTCATGCAAAGAATTTTCTCAGGATATTTTTATCACTGATGTTTTATTTTGAGATACCTGATGCATAACCTCTTCTAGTGACAAATTACATTATATCTGTAATAAGAGGGAACCCAGTTCTTGTAGATTTTACTTCTGCACTGCACTGTAAGGTTCATTTGGCAAGAAATTAATTCCTATTTTCTGCAAATCTATAAAACCATGAAAATACGAATTTCTAATATCATATTTGCTTTGCATCAACAGTTTGACTTTTTTTTTACTGTTTTATAAAATCAAAATTTAGCACTCCTTTAGAAAATAATAAATTGGGGTGGTGCAAAGGGAATTTTTTACTTGGCAGCAATCCTGTGTCATGAGAACACCTTTTCCCTCTCCTTTATCATTAGTTACTGTCAGAAACCATCAATGTGGCATTTTATTTCTATGAGATATTCCTTGCTCAGTGCTTATTTCATGCTTTTTGGATTAGCAAAAAGCAATTTCACACCCAGTGAAATTAGTGTTACTTGTAATAAGAATCTGTAGTTTGAAGATTCATTCTGCTGAATTGGCCTGATTTGGTACAATAGATTCCTAGAGAGCCGTACATCTTTTTTTAATTGTTCAGTGAGATCAAAGGTAATTTTTTTTCTTCTTTCACTCTACTCTCATCACAACTGGAGAAAACATTAGAAGAGTTGTGTCGTGGTCCAGTTGATCCGATTTGAGGAGCAGGGTTTACCATGGTTCAGAGTCGGCAGTTTTATTGCAGTCTGCAATAACGCTAGGTCGCCAGCTTGACCAAGATGAGCGTTGCCAGGGGTCTGGCGCAGCTACCGGTGAAGTAAAAGCAGTGGGTACAACTGTGGTTGCCCAAAAAGTAATTTATTAAGGTGGTTAAAAAAACAGAAGCTGAATACAGCAGCCCTAGGTAACACTACAGGGTGGGCAGCCAACAGAAGACCAATATTTACAGGGAACAGAACATTATATAACCTTGGTAACAGAACAAAGAGCCTATGAACAACAACATGACTATGTACGGAAAAGCAACTAACCAATCATTAACACATAACCTTATTTCGAGACTATGACTTAACCTATATTAACATAACCCATAATCCTGTGCTTCTCACCATAACATATCTAGATGTTCTCTTTCATAGCATTCTTCTTCTTAAGGCCTTAAGTTGATGCCTTTTGCATGGTCAGCCAGGGCTAACTCACTGTTAGCTTCTGCCTGAACCTCTCCCACAGAGTTTCAATTTAGTAAAGCACTTACTGTTAAGTGTTTGCTTAACTTTTTGTTGGGCAACAAAGCACTTTAATGTTTCTTTTGTTCCTACTGACTCCAAATCATACACAAACTCAAATGGAAAACCCATATAATTGATTTCATAAAACAAGACCAAACTGGGAACTATATTTTAAATGGATTTATCCAAGAAAAGCTGTGACCTGATTCCATTACAATTCATAAAAGATTTTTCCTTCTCAAAGTCCCTGGGTATGGCTGGGGAGATTGTCACCTTTGAACCTGATCTAAAGTTAAAACCTTTCTCTCAAAAAACTTTGAACAAGTATCAAAGTTTTCATGTTATGTTCAGCAAATAGCTATTGATTTTAAGAAATAAAAATCATCTGTAACGCAATGAGATTAAGATATGCACTATTTGTAATATTGCCAAATAAATGCTATCCATGCTTTTCAAATCACCTAGTGAAAACCACTTCTTACTGAATCTCAGAAATAATGTTACCAAGTATTTTCACATTTCTTCTCAAATGTGCAAGTCCCCTTTGGGCTTTTTTTCACCATCAAATACTAAAACCAAAACAATTTTAATAGAACAGCTCACTACACTAGTAAAGATCTTGAATATTTATAATGAATGAAAAAGCTACCAGCGGTAATGTAACTGTCACTCCATCCCAAATAACAGAGTGGAAGAGTACTGAGTAAACCTGCAGAAACATTTGACACCTCCATTGTCCAACTTAGCCTCATTACTCCACTATCTCTAACACTGTCACAATATGATTCTCACATTTTCAGCTATTAAATTCCTAACTTTTGAAAACTGCATGCATGCCCCTTCATTAAATTCCTCACTCTTCCTATGTAACAATCCCTTGGGGCACAGGTTGGGGCAGTCAAATATCACTAGTGATAGAAAAATGAGGTGATCAGCTGTCCAGACTTAAGAGAATATGCTCATTCAGAAACACCTCACCAGTGTTACAGTTGCCTGTACCCTAAAACTTGTACCTTGGCATTTTTAGGGAAGCACTTTTATGTCTTCACTATTTCTTTGTGAAATCCCTATATTGCCTTACCGACATTTCTTTCTGAATTACAGTTAATTTTCTTCCTTTCAATATTCCCCAAGTTCCAGGTGTTCAAATGCAAATACTAAAAACAACCGATGAAGCTAGGTAAATCATTGTTAAATTTCACATTTTTCCCATTAGATTTAGAAACAGATTTGTATAGTCATGCACTACCACATTATTACCCATTTCTCCTAAGGGACTGGAAAAGGACAGAGCTGTCCAGGAAAGTCATGGCATGAGCCATGGTATAATCAAATCCAATTTCTGTCTTTACTGGTTTCTATAGACTGGGTTTCTCAGTTCCCAGTGAAATGTAAATCTGCTGTTTCACCCACTAGAAGTACAGAAGGAAGCTGAAAAAGGAAACTCTACGAAGATTCTTCTTCAAAAGGCTTTCCCCAAGGCTCAGAAACCCTCAGCAGACTTACTCCTTAGCCATGACACCTGGAAGAGCTGCTCTGATTCCCACTTTCCTGCCTACCCCACATGGCACTTGCTTTTCTAACAGAAAACCTTCTTTCTCCTTGGCCTATATGTCTGCCATTACTTATTATTTATAGATTTCATTTTTCACATATTATATTTTCTTATAACAAATTTTAGGTACCATTTTAATGAGACTATGAGAAAAGTGAAGACGTCTGGCAGAGTTTTCTATTAATTTTTGAGTAATAACCTTTTCAACTGTACAGGTGTCATTGAGAGATATGAACCTTGTTGAAAGCAATGAGACTGCTTTGGCTGCCTGATGGAAAAATTTCTGAAAACAGAAACAAACAAGAAACCCACAATATAAAAACATGATTCTTATACTCATGAAAGCAGCACCACTGATAAAACAGTTAAGGGAGTCAAGTATCTGAATAATAACAGTCACAAAAAAGGAGCAACAAAATAAAGATCAAAACGCTTTCCCCCTATTACAGGACCCATCCAGTAGTTAAATGCAGCCCATGAGTTATTTTTATTTTCAATAAAATATATAGTCAGAGTTATTTTAGTAAAATAAATTATATATATATATATATGACTCTCTTTCATATACAAAGAAAAACTAGAACTGGAGGAAATACAAGCAAAGATCCTTTTCCTGTAATCTGAGACTCCCCAAAATTGTATATCATCCACTCATCTCAGACATCAGTAAGTGCGTGATTCCTGTTAATTTCTGCTAGGTTGGAATCAGTATCTAAGCAACCATTTCCCCAATATTTCAAGTATGTCTCTGTTAACAAATCACAGTAAACAAACAAACAAACCAGCCAATTCCAAGTGTATGTAGATTATACCTGATGCAAAGCCTCCGTCATCACAGAAACATTCCTGTGACTATGAGTAGATGAATGGATGATGAAAAATAATCATTGCAAAAACAGATAAACACATTGAGAAATTTTGCAAAACATTGGGTATAAACTTCAATAAAGTCAATTTATTAATGATAAGACATGATTTCTAGATATACTATAATCAAACCTGGAAAAGAGTGCTTGCAGATATTTTTAGATTACTTAAAGCAATCACCTTTTCTTCCTAAATCAATATTTCCTCTGATTCAAGACACTGTCTTCCTCATTCCCCTCAGACTTGCAGGGAACTGCACTGTATCAATTATCTCCTGAAATGCTATTACCTTGAATTTGAATCCTTGGATCTTACATGTAATTAAATAATAACTTAATCTGTATAAAATTTGTAGAATTATTTAAGTCTGAAACCTGAAGAGAAGAATGACTATGTGCCAAATTGTGGCTTTATAAAGTTTGCATCCTTAATAAAACTATGAATGAATGATCTATCCCAGCTACCTAAAGAAATGATATATTTCTTTCCAACACACACAAAGTTGACTCAAAGGCCAGAGATCAGCTGCTAAGTATAGTAGAAAAGTTATGTAATTAGTAGTTTTGCAAGAGCAATGAACAATTGGATTGCTCATATGCTGCTGAACTCAGCTACATTCATATTCTGTATTGCCCAACATTCATAATATTTAACATTTATGTTGACTACTTTGCAGATTTTATACTACATCAAAGTAATACACAATGGAAAAAAATAAAATATACTATAAAGGAGAAAAAAAAAGTGAGATCATAAATGAATTCATATGTAAATTGATGATAAATTGCCCTTCTTCTTCAGGAGTTATTGTGACCAGCTATGTAGTATATACGCCTGGGCATAACCTAGAGTTTGCACAGATCTATAATGATCCTATATTAAATTGACCCTTCACTCTTCCTAAATGCCACAATGTTTTTGTTTTGTTTTGTTTTGTTTTGTTTTTTTGGCTGAAGTTCATACTTAAATGAGCATGATGCCTAAGAAATTTCATTTTATTCTATTTTCATTTTATATTTGAAATAGGATTCCTTCTCAGCTTCATTGCTTGGGCGGTTTCATGCTTTTCGTTTACGCTCCCGTTCATAGAGTATGTAAGTGTATGCATGACTTTAACCATGAATGTAAACTCAACAGCAGTTATTGAATCACTGCACCTTATGACTAATTCCATTGGCTTTAACAGAATCTAGGCACTCGCTTAAAACTAACAGAAATTAAGTAGGTGCTTAAATACTTTGCTTAATGAGTGCAATGACTCTCATGTACTGAAAAGTTCATGAACTGAACTGTAAACAGATGGATGAATCACAGTTAATATCACTTTGTAATTGTTCAGTAAAATATATTTATTTAGCAGAAAAAGTTTGAATATCATACATAAATTTTATTTCATATGTAAGTGTACAAAAATACATTCCAATAAATCTAAAATCTATTTCTTCAGCTTTGGAGGTAATCAGATTGTAAGAGTATCAGTAGAAATATTTTAAAGGCTTTCCTATCTGCTTTAGCCCATGTTTCTGTGAGGATATTAATTGACAAGAAAAGTATAAGTTAGACCAGCTTGAGGTGTTAAAGTGGTAAGCATGACATTACAGAATGAATTTAGTCTTTATAGTATTTTTCTTACATTAAGAGCAGATTAAGAATATATTACTTCACAGCAGAAGATACCAGTTACAAATAAGCACATAATTCATATTGTTGTACTTAAGAGATTACGGTCTTCCTTTTTGCAATTCAATTCCAATTGTAAAGATGTTGCTATCATGAATTCAATCATCTTTCCTTCAATGAAAAAAAATAACAAGAATTGCTTACATTTACCCATTAATATAAAGTGTTGTATAAAGCTGAACCTACTTGATAGAAATGCAGTCTGGCTCAGAATTCCCCACAGCTGTAAATGCCCTAAAACCTTGTGCATGGCAAGGGTTTGGGGAAGTGATTTGGCTAGAAACCCCAATAAATTTATTTAATAAATGATTCCCTGAACTAATTCCTGAACTGGCTCACCAGGAAGCTACCCGAGTGTCAAAAGCAAAAGCAAGGGTGTGGGTGCTGATGTGAGAGAGGGAGGAGAACAACAGAGTTGTGGCAGCCTGGATTTGGATCAGGTTAAAATGAACCACACCTGAAGCCCACATAAATTGTGACATGGGGAAAATTTGATGCTAAATCAATGCAGATATGATGGACTTTGAGGCCTGACAACATCCTCACCTTGATGCCCATGACTAGAGGAAGATTTTAGTTGTTTCTTTTTTCTCACCAAATCTCACCAGTCTTGTACATGAAGATACCAATATGAAACCAAATAAAATTTTAAAAAAGGTTAAATTAAAAGATTTATTCTGTTCATGCATTAGATGTGCATGTATTAAAAAAGACATATGCAATTTCACTTTAAAAGGCTTTTAATTATTTTAAATACAGGGGAAAAATGTTTTGTCACAGAAATTTTACGTTTATCTAAATGAGAACTTGTTGAGATAGCTTAATTCCCTAAAGCTGGTAGCAACTGATAGAGTTTACTATTCTGACTACGCTGAAGGCTATAAAGTTCACATTACATGTCTTGTTACCAAAAAAACCAAAAAACCAAAAAAAAACCCACCTCAAGCCAATTCACAGTGTAGCTACATACCCTAAATTGTATAAATAAATGTGAATAGAATTATATTTGATTTATACAACTTTTACAGAATTCCACACAGCAATGTAGCAAACATATCCCTTCACTGACACAGTAAATATGGAGTATTTGTGAAGTAGGAATGCACAGTATGGCAGAATAGGTCCTACAATTGCATTCAGTAGCTTAAAGAAGGGAGGTTAGAATGAGAGCTCTTCTCATACAATTAAGATCAAAATGTCTGGATATCCCATTTGCTGGATGACTGCTATAATAAGCATACTATCCTGCGTATTCAAAATGAGATATGCCAGTGTCAATGGACATAACTAGCTTTCTGGGGAAAAGAGTGAACAAAATGATGTCCTAATGCATTGCTACTTTATTCTCTCTTTGAACTGAAGCAAATATCACCACCTGACTTCAAAGAGCTTGTCCAGCATGCTGGTGCCTCAGGGTCTTCTATCAGCTAACACAGTGTTTTTATAACTTTTTTTGCAATAAAAATTGGCCACAACTTACTTTTGTGAGGGTAGCAGTTTTGCATGTATGTGAGATATACCTCCAGAATGTTTAACAGAACAAGTTCCTCAGCAAATGTAGGCAAAGCCACATCTTGTTTCCAGATCTCAATCTAGTTTTGGCAGAAGCTAGACACAAACTTGCTCAGACTGGGCAGAAAGTCTAGACACCCTAGTAACAGCATTTCCATGTTTGAACTGGCTACATCAATGCATTTCCGAAGCAAGGAATCAACTCAGCAAGATTTATCAGAAACACGGTTTTGGATGTAGGCAACGATGTTATATTCTTTGTGTTTAAATACTCATTTGGATACAGCCACTATACTCATCATAATTTAAATGCTTTTAAAAAATGTTAAACATAATCATATTCAAATAAAAGTGTGACAGTTGCTTTATGAAGGTGTAGATACATTCGCATGCTGTGTGATTGCTCATTATACAGATAGGCTTATTTCCATACTATGAAGGAACTGCTTCAAATGGGTGGAATAATTTCCCTCTTCCTTTGTCATGGGCCGGGATTTTTTGCACAAAAGGGTGCTGGTTTACATCATAGGACTTGCCTGATCATGAACTTCTTTAGCAAAACAAAACAAATGAAAAACACATACCAGTACTAATTATCTTTACTAGTTATTCTTCCTCCTTAGAGCAGTCCCACGTTTTTAGGCACCGTATGTAATGTGACTAAAGGAGATGATATGGAGCTATTTATTAGTAATAACCAACACTGAAGGACTTCTCCATTTCCTCCCTACAGGTTTGAACAGGTTCTCCAGTAAACTTGTTGTAGTAGTTTTACTGTGATGGTGATGGTAAATATATGCTTTAACAACATTTGTAAAGAAAATTATATATTTGCAGGGAAGAAAGAAGCAGGCTTTCAGGAAGACAAATGCAAACCTCCTCAGACTACAGGAAAGACACTTTTGTCTGCACCCATGGAGACATTTAAATGACTGATTCCTTTCCCAGAGAGTTAGGTGTTTAAATCACATTCCATTTGCATGGAACGTGTACCACCATGTTCCCCCAAAATGACAGAAGAATGATCTGTTATATCAACTTATTGATAGGTAGAAAGTTTTGTTATCCTTTCCATTGGTTTAATATTGTTATAAAAAGGTTTCCTGGGGGAAAATAAAAAAACCCTACAAACCAAAAGGAAGGAATAGGAGGAAAATCAGTAATTTACGACCCAAATAATCATTTAACTACCAGTATGGTTTTATGTGCTGAAGTTTGACAAATGCACATATATGAAAGGCCACAGGGAACAACCAAATTGACACCTGGAACCCTTCTGGTCCCTGAAAATTCTGAGCTTATAAAGGAATATAAGTACACGAAATATTTTTTGCAACTGAAATAGAAGAATAAGCCTGCACTAAAATAATAAATTGAGAAAACCATTTAAACTACTGTTCTCTATTTTGGTTTTTTTTTTTCCTAAATAAAATCTCTTTTAAAAAGATCTTCACTGTCTTTGGAAAGATTAATCTCTAACATCTGCTCCTTTTAAGAGAAAATGAAAATAGAACTAACCCTTAGTGTAAGCACTGTAGAGTAAATGATTAGAAACATATAGGGGGTAAATTGTTTTAAGATAAAGGAACATGGCTGTAGGCACCTAATGCATGTGTGGGGAAAGTGAAAAACTGAGAATTATGAATTATCAAGAGCAAGGGAAAAGCCAAGATTATTCAAAAAGTACCTGTGACCAAAAGGTGACATTTTAAGTTAAAATTAAGACAAAGAATAAAGAAAAGAGGAATATAGGGCTGCAGGCTTGCCTATGAATTGTGCCCAAATTGGGCAAGAAACTATGTTCAATATCCATTATTGCAATCTAGTGGCCAGCTCTACTTCCACTTGCAATTTATGAAATTAGGAGCTTTGATTCTCTACCTCATTGTACGTAGAAAGAATGACATTTTTTTTCCCTGAAGTATTGTGGATAATAATCAGTATCTGCAAGATAAATTCTGACATGGTTATAGAGAGGTGGCAAAGCACCCTAATAATATGTTGACATTCTAAATATAAACATTGTAATTATGTTGCTACAACTACAACTAGGAAATGCCTTGCATACAAAGGAAGGAAGCAAACTTAAATCTTAAGAACAGACACTGCATTGAACAGAACTAATCCTGTGCTTGGGAGCCTTGCTGAATCACAGCTCTTTTGAATGGGTGCTGTCATACATGCCACGAGCTGTTGAAGCATGGCAGTAGGAGGCTCCTTAAAAAAAAGTTTTATGGTCCTGAATGCAAGTAATTTAAACATTAGGTAAAATTCGTAGCATAAATGGAAATATCAGTTGAAGACAATCAATAGCTTAAGTAAAATACTTTATGTCCTTTTTAACATCTGAGAAGTGAATGATTTCTTAGTTTTTATCAAAAAGGAAAGGTTTCAGGAAGGTCAAATATCAATTTTCTTGGCTAGACCAAAGTTAAGGTACTCTCTTGAATATAATTATCACAATCAGCTTATATCTTTTTTCTCAATTTGCAATTATTTGGCTAGAAAAACAAAGTTAGATCTTTAGACACACTAAGATTTGTTAAATGTTTTGATGTGTATTTTTCAAATTGCTGTCTTAAACAAAATTTTCAGTTATTGTTAAAAGAGCTTTGTTGGCTTGCTTACCTTTTGACCAAACAGAAATTAAATTTACAGCTTGCCAGAACATTTATAATTGGCAGTTTAAGGAATCTTCAAAATATATAATTCAAGGCCTAAACCATAGTAAATCTATGCTCTTCTGTATAGAATGTACAGAGCATAGTCACAGAATGGGTAAGGTGGGAAAGGACCACAGTGGGCCACCTGGTTTAACCTCCCTGCTCAAGCAGGGTCATCCCAGAGCACATGGCACAGCATTGCATCCAGATGTTTTCTGAATATCTCCAGTGAGGGAGATTCCACAACCTCCCTCGGTGACCTGTTCTAGTGCTCAGTCAACCTTGCAGTAAAGAAGCAGAAAGTAAAGCAGTAAAGTAGTAAAGCAAAACAGAAAGGCAAAACTTGCACTCCAAATAGTTAACAGATGAAATCTGAAATTTTGTAGCAAAAATGATGTCATCCTCCTTGACTGGTGACTTTTCAAAGGCTGACAGGAAGCAGAGATGACCTAATGATTTTCTGTATTAGTCATAACCCTTCATGTCAACAAGCTAAAAGATAAAAATGCATTTGATATCCTCTGATATTATGACTATAAATTGGACTCTAAGGATACCTTAAAATTCAGGATAAATGTACATATATTTGTAATTTTTATAAATAATTTATATATTTGTGCTAAATGTTTTTGTATGCACACAATTATTTCTCATTATTATTGAACCTACACCACATAGAAACTAATAAGCCTTACATTCTCATGATGTCACATTTAATGAAAAGGAGATGCCAAATGCTACCCGTGTGACTTGATTTACACATCAGCTTCGCAGATATCCTGCTCACGGGATCATAGGGTAGTAGCTGTGAACAGGGTAAAATTGGGCCAGAATAAAGCATGGAAAAAATTAGGATTTCCTTCCCAATTTTAATGTGTACGATTTACAGTAACTTGGTTTTCACACCAATTTGCCTTGTCTTCCAGCATTATCGTCAACAGCTTCTTGGCTGCTCTGGAAGGAGCTATATTCGGTACTCCACTGCTGCTGCTGCATCAGGCGGGTGTCTTCTCGCCTCGGCCGAGCACAGCCTAGCAGTATCCCCAGCTATGCCCAGCCACACGAACACTGCGGCTGGATCAGGGGGCGCGGACGGGCTGTGACCGGTGCGGAATCCACACCTGCCTGGAAAGGGGAGTAAAATAAGCTACTCGAACGCGTTCCCACGCGTGGGGAAAGACCAGCTTCTCCCAGGGCTGTTACTGTACAGCCGAGGGGGGGCCGGCTGCTGCTTCGCAAGGGCCTCACTGCTCATTTTTAACTTTCTGCGGGGAGCGGACGGGACCGTCCCAGGTATCCCTGCAACACTGAAGGAGCGCGGGGCAGGCGCGGCAGCCGCCAGCACTTCCCTCCACCCCGTTCCCCCCGCAGCGCTGCCCCTCGGGCGGGACGCGGGGTGGGGAAGGACGAGTACAGAGGAATCGGGGCTGTCACACGGTTCCGGGCCGTGCCCGCGGCGAGGGGCGAGGGCCGCGCTCCGGCTGTGCGGCGGGGCCGCGCTTGCCCCGGCCCCTCCCCGCCCCGCCAGCTCTCAGCGGGACGGTGCCGCAGCGGCAGCGGCAAACCCCGCCCTCCGCCCCGCGTGTGGCGCGGCTGGGCGCACCCTCGCCATTGTCTGCGCGGCGGTCCTTGCCTGCTGCGGGCATCGGCGGGCGGCGCGGCACTTGCGGCCGCGATGCTGAAGGGCTGCGCGCCCCCTCAGACGCGGCAGCGGGCTCCTCCAGCCCTGGGGAGCAGCCACCCCGCCTGCTGAAGACTGAAACTTTGCGTCCCCGCCGCTCCCTCTCCTCCCTCTTCCTCTCGCCTTCCTCCATGCGCTGAGCGGCCGCGGGGCGCCCGCTCGGCCCCATGGACGCCTTCAGCGCTGCCAAGGCCAAGATGGGGGCGAAGAGCGGCGGCGAGGCGGCGGCAGGAGTGGCCGCGCCTCAGCCCGCCGTGCCGGCCCCCAGCCCCGCCGGTCCCGGCTCGCCCGCCGCGCTCGAACCCGCTGCCTACAAGCTGGAGGACCTGGAGACCCTGGCCACCGTGGGTGAGTGCGGGAAGGAGGGGAACAAAGGAGCTGCCGAGGTGCTTGTCTGCGACCGTGCCCGGAGAGAGGAGGTGCCCGAACAGCTGGCTGCCCCCTTCCCCAGGGCCCTCTTTTTTGTGTTCTTTTCTCTGCCTCCTCCCCCCCGCTCCGCTCCCTTTTCTCCCGCCGCGCCACCGCTGGCCGGCGTGAGGGCAGCCGGGGTGCCTGCGGTGGCTGTAGGTGCCTGTGGGCGGCTGACGAGGACGCGCCGCAGGCTCCGCGCAGTTCGGGAGCCGCGCTGCGGGGCAGTGGGAGACTGTGGGTATTGTGCGCCCCCGGTGCTGCCGTGTTCACCGGCTGCGGGATCTGCAGCAGAGCGAGCCTGCACCCAGACCTGGATTTGGCTTGTCTCTGGGATGAGTACTGCCGCTGCTGACGCTGAAAGACCTTTTGGTATAAAACCTGGTTTATCTGGTTTAACTTCATTTACCTGCATCATGATAAAAAATTCATCATTTAAATTAGCTGTTGGGCCAGGGAACAGATCAAACAGGTTAACCGAATGCAGCTGAGTGTTATGTCAACCCCCCGACACGCTGTTGTCCTGAATATTGATGCAAAGATGCTTTGCATGTGTATTTGTAGAATTTTGGTAGAAGGTAAGGTCTCATCTCAAAAGTAACACGCTTACTAAAACTGCCTGTAGTCAGTGGCATTGCAGAGTAAATGCATGTGCCTAATAAATAGGCATTTCAGACATCAGTGATGATGTTCATGGTGTTCATGTGTGCTCTATTTGTGCATTGTATTTGAACATACATACTGACAGTTGTATATGTTTTCCACTTGGTTTGAAAGCTTGTATGTTCAACTACATGGAAGTCTTATTCAATTTTTCATTATAGGACTGTGAAATTATTTTGGATATGTTTATTCCAGTAAATAATGTGATGTAAATCTTAATTTCCCCTAAGCTCTCTTCAGCCAAAAGGTCCGCTATAAACCCTTTTTTAGTGAAGTTGATGGCTTTAAACATGGAATTGGAAAGACCCAAGAGTGTTGTTGTCAGTGAAGAACGCATTATCTTCTCTTGAAGTGCGTTGTGTTTTGAGATAGTATTCCAGTTTGAAATGTGGGCAGACATTTTACTGATAAATTATTTGAGATTATTAAGAGACTTCTTGAAAGGTTTGTAATGTTTTTTTCCCGTCCAGAAGTGGTTGCTTTTCTTCATTACATCATGACCGTTTAGTCATCACTGAGGAGTAAGACTAAGGGTGAAACACAGATTGCAGAAAAATAGTAATTTTTAAGGAAGGCAGTGTAGTCATGGAAATATTCCTGTGGCCAATGAAGAAATGTGGAAATAATCCTGGTGTCAACCTTAAACAGTATATATTAGAGTGTTCTTTAATATGCTCTTTAGAGACTAAGGAAAGGGAAAATTGTGATTCCACAGAATTTAAAGAGAGACTTGAAAAAAGTGAGACGCTACCTGTTATGGAGGAACAGAGAAAGAAATAAAAGGTAAACAGAGCAGATAGCTGCCTGTCAAGGCACTGGCAGACTATATAGTCTCCCTTCACTCTCTGTCTTTTCCAGCTTGATTTTTTTTCTCTTTTTTCCTCAAATAGCTCTGTCTCAAAAGATGACCATTCTTTGCATCTCTCTTGAACTGTGTAATTGTCATTTTATAGGGAAAATAGAACTAAAAAACAAAACTGGAAAGGTATAAAACTGTGCAGAGATAAATATAAAAAGCCTTACCTTGTCAAAGAAACTAAGGTGGCTTATTTTAAGTTGGTTGAAAAATGAGTTTATGACATGCCTGGGTGTCTTGCTCCTGACTAGGAAGCAATATTGCAGCCTCAAAGTGATACTGAAACTGAACACGTGAATACCTGCTCTGAGTGGCCAAGTTTATAAAAGACGCAGTGCCCCCCTAATGCTTCTGTAGTGCATTAGTCGGGAATCTGAGTCAGATCTAAGTCTGCGTGAGGTTGGGCAGCTCTGTGTGCACCTGCTAACATGAAGCTTTGGAGACCTGATTTAAATGGGCTGCAAGTTAAATCAGTGCAAAATACTGCAGGCGGTAGAGTAGATTTGTATTTTAGCTTGAGAAACTTTTTGCTTGGCTTAGACCTTTTTTAATTCAGTTAGTTAAGTACACTGTAGGTTCATATCACATGTACTGGAAGAGTATATCTACAGTTCTTTTTAGCAGTGGTTTAAGTCAGCATTACCTTATCCTCCATTTTGATCTCCCTGATCAAACAGATGGCATTAATGTCATCAGTTACAGCAATTTAGAGTAGTCTGCAGTTTGACTGCTCTGATAAGGATAACCATTTTCTTCTGCTGATGTTCTTGAAAGCTGTATACTCTGTCTGAGATAATTGGAGATGTTTGGGGATGGGAGGGGAAATACCCAAAAATTACATAACAGGAAGTTTTGGTATGTCCTTTACTAGAATCATTACTTATAGATACACCCAGGCTTAGAAATAGTTTTGGTGTTGGAAACTATCAACTTGAGAAAGTAGAAAGTCAAAATAGGAAGGTGAGTTCCATGCTGTTGCAGCTGTTTTGATTAATATTTAAGGTAACAGAATTGTGTTGCTGTCTGTGAGATTGTAGTCATCCATGACTTTATGCAGCTTCTCTTGGAGGATGGAATAAAATCCATGTAAAAAAAATGTTGAACGCAATACCTGCTTTGAATAGAGCAACTACTGTTTTAAGTTTCCTTCATAGTCTGAGAGGATTAAAATCTTTCTGTTAACCTGACCACCATAATGCAGGCTGGATTTTCTGTGACAAGTGTTTTCTGTGATTTCTGTTGGGATGCTGTGCCTGGTTTAGCAAAGGTGTAAAGGCGGGAAGAGCAAAAGGGAAGTACAGTTGAGTGTAATGATTCAGAGGACATTTATCTCCCCCAAACATCCCAGGATTCAACCATTGTTTGGGTGTTTGTGGGCCCTTTGTTAAAAGGCAATTGGAGGAGATTCTGGAGTGCAGGTTTGCTTTGAAGGGAAGTGCTTTAATATTTAGTTGATAAAGTGAAGTTACGGCTTTGGGGAGGGGACAGGATTGCGGCACATACTGGTTTCTGCACTCAGAGAAATTAAACAGGAAAAATATTCCTTTGAAGGTACTTCCTGAGGGGTTGAACATGTGGCTTTGAACCTTTGAAGTGTATGGGTTTTTTAACTAGTCTCCTTGTATGAAAGTTGAACACTCTTGCTCTGGAGCCCTTGAAGTTGCCTGGTTGTCCTCATCTTGTTTTGAATTAATTTTCCTTTCAAAGGAGGTTGAAATACAAATGTTTGCTCAGCACATTCAGAAACTGCTGTTCAGGCCAGGCTGAAATACTCTGAATCTTGGTGAATTTATGTACTCAACTGTGCCAAGATATAGTTTTGTGCTGTACAGAAACAAAGAATTTATATGCCATGACCACCATTCAAAGTTCATGGCCTGTGCTTATCTGAACCTATTTCAAACTTCTTGTAAGTCTGGTCAGTGAAAGAGGGAGACTGAACACTAAGCATAGTTTCTGAATCATCCTTCGTTGTGATGAGCATTTAATATGGGCAAACTTCTTGTTCCAGAAGCCACAGTGCCCACAGTTGGACACCTGACACGTATCTTGAAATAGAGGTGCTAAATTTTTAATTATGCCATAATGAAAAAGTAATTCAGGTAAACTAGAATAAGTAATACAGGAAAACCAGAAGATACTTCTTCAGTTTTGGGTACATAAAGGTGGGAAAAGTGTTACATTCCCAATTGAAATGCATGGTGATGGGAAAGGGAGAAGGAAAAAAACACCAGGAGGAGAAAGGTGACAATTTTTTTCTTGCCCTCCCTCCTTTTCTTGTTCATTTTTCAGAGTTCAATGAATTCCATAGCAGACTGCGTAAATGTAAATTTGGAGTTGTGAATCTGTTCAATTGATTGAAATATTTTAATGATGATATTTTTATGTAAAAAGATTCTTTTAAACTAGTGTTCCAATGAAGTGCTTTACACTAAACAAATGCAGAATAAAAAAATTGGGCATACCAGTATTTTCATTTTTATGCACATGGGAAAATTTAAAAATGTTCATGGGAAAAATGAGGTGCTACATATTTTCAAATACTTAATTTCTCTCTGTTCACACACAAAATAGGCTAGCCAAATATATTTCAAGTGGCATTGTATCAACATGACAGTAGGTACACAGCTGTAGTCTAATTCTACAGGGAATTGTCTAAGTAAGAAATTGTGCCCCAGAGTAGCTAAGTTCTTTACATGAAAAGAACGCTGGTGGCTTTTTTCCTTTTCTTAGAAGCTTAAATTAGTTCACTTTCTTACCAAGTGTTATTTTTGGTTTCACTACCAAGGTTGTCACCTATTTTAAATTTTCTAAGGCATGCATGAGCATTTTTTCCCTGTTTTGTCACATTTTCTTGATACTGCAATGATAAATAATAATCCATGATTTTACTTGGCAATGTTCTTGAATACCACACATTTTAAAAGAAAACATGGTCTGAATGTTGTGACTGTAATGGTGACCTGAATTCACCATTACGTTTGTACATCTTTGAGGCTTTAGTCATAAAGCTAAATTACTTGGATTTTGTTTTCACTCTCTGTATTTCTTACTTCATTTTTTCCTCCCACAAAATGACACTTGTCCCAAAATAAATCATTATTATTATAGCTGCTGTTGTAGAGAGAAATGATCAGGTGTGTGACTCAGCTTTCTTCCCTTGCTTTTCCTGTTATCCACTGCTGAGGTGATTTTCAATACCATAAGGTTTATTGTAGATTAGGCAGCAACAGGTTCTTTCCCATAAGTTTCTTGTGCTCTTTAGGATGGAAAAAAATGGATTGAAACGAGTATTCTCTTTTATCTTTCAGAGAGGTCAGAAAAGTGAGAGTGTATGGAAGAAGTCTGAACATGTGAAAATTGAAAGTTCACATTTCTGCTTTTCTATCTTCAGTGTTTAAAATCAGTCTTGAGGTAAATTGTTAGTGTTTGCCTGTCACCTGTTTCTTTTGTCTGAATCTAGTTTAGATATTTAATTAATTGCAGAAAGAAATTAATTATTCCTTTTCTGATGTTGTGATTTCGACAGTGTTATAGAATAGGCTTCGACACTCAAATGTGCTTCTTAAAGATAAGTAATTTGTAAAGTCCTATAAATAGCCCTGAGATACCCAGAAGTGCTTTTTGCAATGCAAATAATCAAATAATCTGGAACCCAGCTAGTATTAACATTTCAGAAATAAGAAGCATGCAAAACTCACCCACAAAATCAAAAGTACCTAACACCATACATTTCCCCTGCCAAGTTTTACACTTAAAAAAACCCTGATGTACCAGGTGAAAATACTTTGGAAAAATTCCGCTGTTAAGTGTTACGTCTTAGCCCAAACTGAAGAAGCTAAGAAACCTGCAGAGAAATGGAGATTTTAACTATTTTTTTTTTTCCTTTTTCAGTGGGAAGAAACAGGAACTTTAAAGTGCTGGGGGTTGAAAGCATGTAGGCTTTTAGGGCTTGACTCAATTTTTTCTATGTTTAGCTTCTTGAGCATGCTTGTCTGGACTGTTTTTAGAGGACAGGGAGAGCAGCTTTTTGGAGATGACTGTCTTGATATTTTGGCTTTCATGTAATGAAAACTTAGGGAAACAAATCCCTTCCGAACGAGTGTTTAATTGTGGTTTGGTCCACTTTTAAGGGTGATAGTCAGTGTAACCTGAAAAAAAAAAGACAAGTGTGGTGAAATTTTATACCATTTTGTTTATTATGAGAGACATAGAGGTGTATACAGCAATGAAGAGTGATTTTTTTTTTTTTTTTTTGTACAGTAAAGATAAGAACCTGTGTTTCCCTTCCAAGGTCTTATCCGGGCATAAGTTGTTTTTAACCAAATTATTTAGCTCAGTGTAATTCCCCTACTATTGTCACTTACCAGTGTAAAACATTTTCAGTATTAGCTTGTACTACTAAGGAGTAATGTAACATGTTTTGTTTACTTGGGAAAGCATCCATTCATCTCTGCAATATTTTAGAGGGTTTTTTAGCAGCTTCAAACTGGTATGTAAAATTTTGCTGAGTACTGTGTGTTAGTAGGGTAGAATAGTTCTCAAAATTAGACTATTTGTGTTTTCTCCTAGAAAGACTGTTTTTCAAATGACTGAACAAGTGTTGATTTCTTTTTTTTTTAATAAATAAAGAAGGGAAAGATATATGATACAATGTTTTTTGCTGATAATGTTCAGTTTGTGAACTGCACTGTTTGCACTTCACATTAGAGCACCGGTTCGGTTTTCTGTATAAAATACGGATTTTTTTAATCCTTACGTTTAATACTGGAGTAGATCAAAGATGGAGATCTGTAGAATTTGGTCATGAAAACTTTCCACTTGGGTGCCCTTTTACTTCTGGCTGGTTTCTTCACTCACATCCCAGCTTGGAGTAGTTGCTAGCTGGTCTGTTAATTAATTGACCGTAACTTTTGTGTAAATGTGTTGTCTTTTTTCTTCAGGGAATCAATTGGTCTGCTTTGATACGTTTCAAATCAGACAAATCATATGTGTGTGTGTTATTTATTTATTGATAACTGAGGCACATTAAATATAAATGAAGGAAGCATCCTTTTCGTGTCACTGAACTGTATGGTACAACCTATTTCTATATGCTACTGATGGTGATGGAATGTGAGACTTGTTTGCTGGGTTGATCTGGTCAGTGGAACCATTCTCAAAGTATCTGATTTTCTAGTCTTGTAACTCTTTTATTTGTTAGGGAGAGTATTTCATAGCCCTTATGCTAACCAGCTATCTTGTCTGTATATCAAGAGACTAATTTTTACGTGAAATCTTTGCTCTTGTTTCTTTCCTGGATATTTGGTTTGAATATCACCTACAGCTTTCTCTGTTGGATTATACATTATATATGTAAATATTTATATATATTTAAGTTTACACAAACTCAAAAATTTTAAGTTTTACTGTTCTGCAGCTTGATAGAGGAAGAGTGAGAATATGTAATTCTTCTGCTCATTTTCTGTCAGCATATATGGACTTCTTAATGGCTATCACACCAGATCTTTGTTTCTAGAAACTATTCATACAGTATCTACAGTATGCAGGAGTCGGGTTTTTATTTAATTTTTAACCTGGGATATTTTTTACTTCATTAAAGGATTGGTTCTGAGCTATTTTTGCATGAAAGATCATGTACCTGTTATTTGTTAATTTGATTCTAATATGCAATTTGTATATTCGAGTGTAATTATTTGTATTTTGTATTTATTGGAGTGCTGGAGAAAGGGAACTCAAAAGCAGAAGGGCTATATATTATAAACCGTTATCAACAGTTGTAACCTGTGACTCAGACGTGTTGTTTTTTGTATGTAGTCTTGCTATTGTCTAAGGCATATTTTTAAAAGCACTAAAGCTAACAATGCAGTAAATTATTTTGCCTGGGAAATATGATTATAGAACCTCTGACATTGTCTAATACAAGAGGAAATCAGGTGAAAGTGCCAAGGTGTGGGATTTTTTGTTTTGTTTTCTGTTTGATTGGTTTCTTGTTTGTTTGTTTGTTACATGATTCTTTCCAAGGAGGTAAGGGCTGATTACCAAAATCCTATAAAATGACAGTTTAAGTTGTCCATTATGCTGTGTTTTTTATGAATTTTGAAATTGTTTTTTGCTAAAATGTAGCTTCTTACAGAGCATTCTTGGTATTTGTTAAAGTGTTGTTATGTTTGTTTAGGGGAATATGGTGACTCAGAGCAGTTTGAAATATTAATAGTAATGACTCTGCCATTATTGTTGAAGGAGCAAGGTGTTCTCTAGACAGAAACAAAATGTCTAGTTAGTACTGCTTTTTATGCCTCTCAGGTATTGCTCCAGTCCGTAAATTAAATCCTCTGAAATGATTCAGGTAGATGTTAAGGAACTATCCTTCTACAGACTCTTCCAAAAACAGGCTAGACTGGGTATAAGATTATTACTTTGCTGGTCTGCTAATGGGGATGCACTGTAATAGCTGTATGCATGGCAAATATAAAAATGGAGGGGCTGGTGACTGACTGTGCTCATATAGAACTTCTGGGTGCTATAATAGCAGACTCCTCATGCCACCTGCCTCAAAACTGATGACAAACTTCTAGCCTCAGACCTCTTCCCTCCCAGCTTGGAGTGGCTTCCTACAGCTCTTGGCTGCAGGAGATGATAGCCTGTGCAGTTTCAATTTGCGTGGCCTGCCAAAAGTAACTTCAGAGTATGCATTGTAAAATTTTTGCTTGTTTTCAGGAAAATTAGTGGGTAACTTGCCTGTCCCTGGAGAACAGTGAGGACAATGGTGGTCAGTCTGTTTCTAAACTGGGATTCTTGTCCTCTCTTTTATGAAAATTTTTTCCGATTGCATGTCACTATGTTGAGTTTGTGTTCTGAGGCCGTTAAATTCTCCCTGACTTCTGTGACTTTCAAAACCCTATAAAAAGTTTGGCAGTATGTCTTTATTTAAGCCACCCAGTTGTCACACTCAGAAGTGGTGAATTTAGAATTTATGGTGAAGCAGCACCATTTTTCTTCCTCCTTTTTTTAGTTACCAACAGTTAAATTCCCATATTTGTAGAAATTGTTCATTCTTTCATATATTTGGAAATAGTGGAATTTGGGTTATAATAAATTTTAAAAACATTTCTAAAATTTTCCCAGTATTGCACCTTAAATGAAATTATTTTGTTCGAAAGCTTTTCTATATCTCTTCTAGTATTTTTACAGTGAGTAGCTATGTATCCTTGGATTTGTTTATGGAAAGATTTTCTCAATTAAAGTTGAGTTTGTTTTGTTTTGTCTTGTTTTTCTGCTACAAATGCCAGCTGGGAAGAAGCTGTGAGAAAGTGTGTCCTACAAGATAGAGCCATTAGAAGGAAAAACAAAAGTAACTGAGAAGAGAATTGGAAAGAATCTGGAAAAAAACCCAAACAGTTAATGCAAAATATTTTCAAAACTATGAAGATTTTTTTTTTCTGGGGGAAAAAAGGAGTTTTAATTTTTTTTTTCATTTCAGTTTTACATTCATTCAGGCTTTATACATTCATCAGCTGAAAAGTAGATACTTGGGGCGCATCCAGTCCTGATGCTGTGAAATGACATCTATCCATTTTAAGTATTTTAATAAAATAGATTATATTCTTTGTTCTAATAAGTAGAGAGTTTCTAGATTTATCTTAACTCTTTATCTGCAACACTTGACTTACTATAAGGTAAAAGATTTATTTTGGTGGCAGTGGTGATAAATTTTGCTGCCTTGCTTCTTAGGCAGACCTAAATTTTTCAATGCTCCTAGACTACTGTTAGTTGTGGATTAGACAGAGTACAGCCTGGTTTGTTTGATTTGGCATAATTCTGTAAAAACAATTTTTTAAAAACATATGAACATGAAATACGTATGATTTGTGCTGTCTGCAGGTGATGTTTCTTATCAGTGAATTCTTGATCTGTGGAGAAGAGCTTGCTAGATACGCTAATCGTTAGTATAGAGACACCATTGTGAAATGATAAATGAGGAAGACAACTGGTTTTGTGACTAATTAACCAGTGTCACAGCAAGCAGTCTTTTTTTCTTTGTCTTTTTTTTTTTCTTTTTTTTTTATCCTGACAGGTTTGCAGGTAAACCCATCTAATTTAAGGGTAAGACAGGAGTTGGTTTCATAGTTAGCAATTTCATAGCTTAGTGTCTGCCTGTTTCACATTGCTTTAAGAGTTTCCCATGATTGTACCTAGGTGATAAAAGACTGCAATATAGATAATTTTGTCTTTGAATTGCAACTGAAATGCTTTGGCATAGTATTTGGAGACAAGGGTTTACACTTCTGTGTTAAATATTCTTTTAGAATTTTACTGATTTTGTGTGGTTGCTATTTGCATTTTTTAAAAGAGGATTCTTGGTGAAATGGGGACTTAACAAAAAAAAATGAATAATAAGAGAAGGCTGGCAGGCAGTGGAGATGAATGCATATATGAGGCTATACCTTTGGTACAGAATGTTGGAGCTCCTACTGAAAATGCTGTTGGAAAAAGAAATAATGAGGGGGCTTAATGCTATTTTGAGACACTTCCATTTTGTGTAGGTGGGTTTGTATTTCCTGGATAATTGCTTCTTTTCAGAGCAAAACTAGTAGAACTGAGTGAAAGTGTAACCAGGAACACAGTTGGGTATTCTTTATGATTGTAAGTGAAGAAACTGATGTCACTAGTTCTTGATAAATGTATCTGAATGTGTAGTTTTGCTAGGTAATAGTAGGTGTGCAATGTCATAAGTCAGTGGAAGTAAGTCAGCTGTGGTGCTTTTTTGATGGAGTCTCTGATATGCTCAAGTTGGGCACTCCTGCATGAAACATGGCCAGTTTATGTCCTGTAATAAAATATATTGCTAAACCTCTCTCTGATCTTTGTATGTTTTGGCATTTAAAACGTGTACAAGAGGGAAAAATCTCCTATTGGCAGTTGGGTGTAATACCTATGGAGAGATGGAGAACTTCAGGTCCTCCCATGATAGTTGAGATTTCTAGTCCGATTGGCTTTCATTTTTTATAGAAGTGTTAAGAGCTGCATTGTTTGAGAACAAACTAAACTTTGTTGCTTGGTCTCCTTTAATTCTCTGAAAAATGAATTTTGGTATAGAATTAAACATTGATTGTAATAATAAGACAGAAAAAAAAGCCATCTAGAAAGGCAATACCACTTGAGGGAAGGGGGAGCAAAGAAAATGAGAAAAGCCATACTGTGTTTTATCGCTTCACTTTGGAGAGCCTTCCACAGCATAGTTTTATAAATTTTTATAAGCAGACAATTTTTTGGGGTGGGGGGGGTGGGAGGGAGGGAAAGGTGGAAACTTTGGAAACTTGAATGATTTGCCGTAAAGTACAGTCATCTCTAAGGAGTTTTGCATGTTGTACACAGACCTCATTTTAGAGACTGAAAGTAAACTTGATTTAAAAGGGCACTATAGTGAAAACAGGTGCTTAGGGACTCTTTAAACATTGATTATACTTAGCTTGTGTACTGGCATGTCCTGCAAAGGATAACATTTCGTTTTTATGTCAAGAAGAATGAAATTTTATTAGTCATTGGCAGAGCTTTCTTCTGGTACCTTGCGAGGAGGTGTATTTTATATAGTGCAGTGCTAGTTTCTTCTTCCATTAGTGATGTATGAGGACCTCATATATATGACACAATAATTTTGTCAGTCTGTTGTGTCTTCTGAGACTATTCGTTGTTCCTAGGTAATCTGCAAGCATCTGAATCTGAAACAAGCTTCAATAACAGTATATACCTAATGTGCCTGATAATTTTTCTTGTTTGGTTATGTCATCTGTCTTCAGGGAAGAAATATGCCTTTTGGCTTTGATACTAAAAACTTAACATGCTTCACCTTTTTGTAAAAAATGTTAATGGATAATATAATAACCATCAGATTACCAGCAGCTTTCAGTTACAACTGATTTAAATATGAGCTTATGAGCAGGCCCAGATAGATTGGTTTTGTGTTTATTTCTTGATACTAAATCTGTCCCTGCCTTCTAATTTTAGCAGCTTTGAGCTTGTTTCCTTAAATGTCGATTCTGAATTATAAATGATATTGAACTGTTTGTTCTTTAAATTGAAAACAAGTCAAAATATATTTCTGGTGAGCTGTATGCTGTGTCAGCTGTAATAGTGAGTGACCCTCAGCAATGATGTTTCAATTTTGGAGAAACAGGGTCTACAAAGGGCACATTAAGTACACTTGGCATGTGAACTATAACTCATTAATTCAATTAGCTGGTATTTAATCTATCCTATCAAAATAGTGTTTGATTTGCTATTCATTACTTCTTTTACTACTGACTATGGTCTTGTTTTTAAGTGTATCAGACTCAGTGCAGGTAATTCTGAGGTTGTATGGGGTGAGAGAATTGTAGAGAGTAGAAGTAAGAAGCAACTATGGCAGTAAACAACAGAATAAATTACCTTGAGTTTTCGTAAATGGTAAACCTCTGTTACTTACATGAGAAATTGTAAACCTCTGTTACTTACATGAGAAATTTGATGTATGAAGAAGACATACATAGGATGAAGAGTGAAATAACAGAAAATCTGAGAAGAATGTTGATTCTTATGAAAAAAGTGAACTTGGTTTTATTTTCAAGATTTGAGTAGTCATAAAATCAGAGAATGCTTTGAAATGGTTGAAAGGGACCTTAAAGACCATCTGGTTCCAACCTCTCTGCTCTGGGCAGGGACACCTTCCACTAGGCCGCTGAAAGCCCCATCCAAGCTGGCCTCAAACACTTCCCAGGGATGAGGCATCCAGAATTTCTCTGGGCAGCTTGGGTAATCTAACTTAACATCTGGCCTAAACCTACCCTCTTTCAATTTGAAGCCATTCCCCCTTGTCCTGTCACTATCTGCCTATGTAAAAAGTAGTGCTTTATTTTGGTTTAAGCCCTCTTTAACTGCCCGAGAGCCTCAATAAGGTCTCCCCTGATGCGTGCTTTCTCCAGGCTGAGCAACCCGGCTCTCTCAGCCTGTCTTCACAGGAGAGGTGCTCCAGTGCTTTCATGACCTTTGTGTCCCTCCTTTGAACCCATTCTAACAGGTCTGTGTCTGTCTTGTGCTGAGAACCCCAGATTTGCGTATACTACTCAAGTGGGGCCTTGCCAGAGCAGACTAGAGGGGCAGAATCCCCTCCCTTGACTTGCTCACCCGCACTGCTTGTGATGCAGCCCAGGATGTGGCAGGCAGGCAGCCTTCTGGGCTGCAAGCATGCATTTATTTTAATAATTTCAAATCCGATAAATTCTGTATTATGCACATATATTTACTCTTTAAATGTATTTGTTCAGTCATTGCAAATAAGATTTATTCTATAATCTTGTATGTCAATCTTCCTTTTGCATGGAAAAAAAAAGTATTGTGTCGGGAGTTCACTTCTATCCTTGCCTGTTTGTGACATATTGCATCTTTCCACCCATCTCTTCAGATGTATGAAATTTGTAAACTGTGTTTAAAACAATTTTTTAAAAAATAAATATTGGATGATGTTATACTTAAAGAAAAACAAAAGGAAAGATTGTACAGAAAGAGTGTCCAACACAGAAATGCCATCAGGTTATCAGCCAAAAAAATCTTTCCTTACTGTTGCAAAATGAATGATACTGTTAAAGTATCTGCCATAGCCTCTGAAACTTACTCTAATATTGACTTGATTTCTCTTTTCTTGTAGAGTTAATTTCTTAAGAGTTGTTTGGAAATTCGAGGTTGTTTCGTGAAAGGAATTTACTTGTAGCTTGTTTCAGTGTACTTTTTAATAAATTCTCAAGTGTTCTCATCCTGGTCCATTTAAAAAATGTCAATTATGTACAGTGTTCTATTTAAAGTCTTAGTTGATTTGGATGGGTTCCTTGAGCATGATATTGAGAGGTATAGTAACAGAGAGAGATTGGATCCCAGTTTTGATATGGGAAGGAATGGAAAGTGTGTGCATAAAACTCAGGGGAAGGTGAAACTGTGGGAGATCGGTAGAATGGCTTTTCTATTAAGGAACTGCATAGTAAAAATAGAAAAAACTACTGTATCCATTCTGTGTTTCAGTCACATAGTTAGCTGATAGGAAGTTAGAACAGAATTTAAGTTTAGCCTTATTTTTCTGCATTCTAGAGAAAAAAAACAGTGACTGGTCCATACAACCCTAATAGCATGAAAAATTCAGACAATGGTCCTTTTCTGATAGAGTATTAAAATGTTAAATTGGCATGTCTTCAGTAACATTAGGTATTAATGCAAGTGATAGTTTCAGTATTTAATTCCATTAATAATGTAATTCTTGGGTACTATCAAGATTTTTTTCCAATATGTTTAATTGATATTTGAGAACACAATTTGGAGACTGGGATTTTCAAACTTAATATTTGTGTTAGGGCTTTTGTTCCAGTTCCATATCAAATACAACTTTATTTGGATATTCTAGACTTACTTCCTCTTTCTTGGATAATAGCTCTTTATGTGGAGATTATGGTGATACTCATTCTAGTGCCAAACAATGGTGATTTTATCACCTTATTTTGTACAGAGTTACACTAATTTTTGTAAAGTATACTATGTGAGAATTTGGAAAGGTAATGGAACACATGAAGTAAATTCTAGATACCTAAGGCATTGTTATTCTGTAGTCTCATAGGAATATCAGTTGATACTGCCTTCTGAATATAAACAAAGCCTTCCCTTTGAGGAATATTTTTTCCACTCATGAATTCTCAGTGTATTAACCTTTAACCAAATACAAATATATTTGCAGTGCTTGTTCCAGATTTAGATAGTGTTTCAGAAGAAAATACTTTGTGGGCTTGTAGTTTGATTTTGTTTTGTAAAACTTCATTTGCAGAAGATAGAATGCAGGGTTGTAGTGGTACTGCAACTGCTCATAACTTGTAGATGCAAAGGAATTATTTGAGTCTTTTGGAAAGGCTTTCCTTCTGCTGTGGTTACAGTGCCAAATCATTTGTGCATATTATAATAAAATCTCTAGTACTCACTACAATCCATTCAGAACAGAGATCAGACTAAATAGATTTTTTAGAAAAGGTCATAGTTATATCCGAAATATTTTTTTCTGTCAGCATAATAGCTCAAGTGTGAGAGTAATGTTTTAAATACCTTCTAAGACTATTGTGCTATATAAACTTGAATAATATATGTAAAATTACAAACTGCAGAGATAAATTCAAGCTTGTAAATCAGATGTGGTATGAACCATGATTATTTGTACACACAATATCCTTTCCTGTGTGCAATGTTAAACTATATCAATATTATGAAAAAAATGCCAGGTGAATGAACTGTCATAATTAATACTGCATTTGTGACACTGGATCTGTAAGTTGGGTAACAGTGCTGAAGATTATAAAGCAGTATAAGTATCATTTGTAGGCACACAGTTTGTGATAATTGGGAGTGGGGCTGCAGCAGAGCCTCGTCCCCAGTGGGCTACAGCTGTGAAAAGCATGTGAGCATTATTGAAGGTAATGAGCCATGGAGTGCCCAGGTGCACTAGCCAATCACCAAAGGGAACAGAGGGCACACAGGTGCAATGCATGAAACCATGAGGGGTATAAAAGGTTGGGCTAAAGAACAGGAAGGGCAGGTGCTTAAAGCCTTCTAAGTGGCATGGTGTTACTCTGTATGGGTTGAAGCCTTTTGAAGTGGCATGACAGTACTGCGTGGATTGTGGCTGTCTTGGCTATGACGTGCTGTGGTGTATGCTGTGACATCATTTGGCATAGGTTTCATGATATGGAGCCTGAAGAATTCAGTGAGTTGCCAACAATTCTTTTTCAAGCCTTGCAAGTTTATATACTTCCTTAGACAGATTAGCATATTCTGTTTCAGTAGTTTTTATGTTGTGATAAGTGTCATGTGCTTATCAAGCCATATAACTTTGAGGTAGTCTCTTCTGTCTGAATGTAGACCTATGCACTGTCAACAGCTATCAAGCCTATGTGTTTAGAGTCAGCAGAGGGAAATAAGTACTTCTGTGTTCATAAATCAGATGTTTAAAACCACTCTTTTGAATACAGAAATGCCTTTTTTCTCATCTTATAAATTGCAGGGAATTCTTCTTGGCTGGTCCAAAGCTAAGCTGTGCAGTGAGTGAAGACATTCTGGCTCAGGGTGTCTGCGGAGACTGTTGATTATTTGCCTGAAAGATGGGAGAAATTGTATCTGTCACCTTGTGTTTGAAGTACTACAACAGCTTGCATATTCTTAGCCTGCTACTTTATTTTTTTTTTGTATTGCACAATGAGTTTTTATAAGTTTCTACCATAAATTGGAACAGGCCAAGAATAATGGTATTTCTTTCAAAGCATGCAGTTACTGTGTGTTTTAATGTCCAACCATGAAGAAGATGGTATGAGCTATGTGGTGCTTTGTGGTAATGTATCTTGGAAATATGAAGTTTTACTCCAGTTTTCAAAAATATCAGTCCTAAGGTTTTAAGATATAATGTGAAGACTGAACTTGCTGATGCATTGAGATATTTAACTACTACACAATGTTCAGGCTTTTTCTTCTGTGGGAATGTCCAGAGGTTTTATTTGTTTTGTTTTTTCCATATCCTGAGTTAGCACTAGGTCAGTTTAAAATTTAAAAATGAAAGTGAAAAGTTTGATTGGAAAAAAATATTGAAAAGTAGTTGTTGACCACCGCTGAACTTTGATTTAGTTTTGCTTTCTGAGTATTAGTATATGAGGTTTTCCACCTGGCCTTTCCAGCTTTCTCAATTGTGCTGGTGTGTGTGTGCTCAAGTGTGTTTCTGGACTAGGGCCTTCTGTGTTTAATTGTGTGGTAACACAGAAAATAGCAGGGAATAGGTAATCCTGGAACACTTTTCTATTAGTTGCCTATTTACACATTTCCTGAAACACATGAGAGAACTAAAATGTCCTGAGTGCAGGACTTTTAAGTCTTAAATGTAAGTCTCACCTGTCTTCAACATAATTTCAGTCTTATACTTTACAATCATTGTAGTACATATTAAGTAATAAATAAACAATCTGTTTGAAAAGTGTTTAAAAATACAATTTTTGTGCACTGTGTGGAATACCTCCTCTTGGTTTGTGTCTGATTTAGCACTGCTTTCAGTGAAAATGGATGTGAAATGTAATTGAAAGGAATGTATTATAAGAGGTACTAGTCTCTCAAAGGCTTCTGTCCAGCCCTGGTGAAGGAGGAAACCGGTCAAGTACAAACAATGTGACTTTTATTACCTTGGGTCAGCAATAATAAACCTTTGTACTACACAATACTTTATTGTTTGCTTTTTAAAAGGACGCTCTCAAGGGTATTAAGCTCATGCTTTCTTTGCATTAACATGGGACTGACTTGCAGCAAGTAACTGTTTAGGAAAAGCTGAGTTTCAGGACAAACTAAAAGATGATGATTGTGTAAAATCATACAAGTATGTAGAGTCAAATATTTCTGGGTTGAAAAGAAAAGTTGCTAATCAGATACCAAGTACCCCTGTTTAAACTTACCTAGTTCAGAGGGGGCTGTTGTTTAAGTTTTGATCTATGATGTTGCATGGATTTGATTTTTATTAGACTCTATGTAGTGTGAACTTCTTTGGAACCAAGTGCTTCTAAATCCTTTATGGATTATTACATTGGTGTTTGCTTCTTAGTCATCAAAACTTTATTTTTATTTATTTTTCTGGCATGAAAATGTTTGGCTGGCCAGTTTTATTTTGAGATTTTCTTTTTTCTTTGGGTGTAATGGTAAGCTTACAGTGATGATGTGTATAATTGTTTGAGGGTGATAAATGCGATCTCATAAATTCAGCTGTAGCAACTGAAAGAGCAAAAGATGTTAGAACAATATTTCTAGTACTTGAACAGTCGTGTATCTTCTGCAGAGGCGCTGTTTTAAACTTGGAAGACTTTGATGGCTGTTTCATTTAGTTGAAGTTACCTGAAAAGTATTTCAGTCTGCTAAAACTTGTTATTGCTGTGACATGGCAATTTATTTAGCATTGGTTCTATTATTTTGTTTTGTGGGGTGTGTGGCTTTTTTTTTTTTGGTGGAGAACCAACTAAATTTCTTCATGCTGAATTTGAGTAAAGCAACCAGCCAAAACAGTTCTGTAAATACTTCCTGTCACCAGGGAAATTGAAGGTGAAGATAGAAGTGCTGATAAATGATGAGAGGGAGCTTTACTGTTGTTTGCTGGAATCTGGGTTATTTTGTGTCTCATTTTGTTTGTGGTAACTGGAAGTTTATCACACTTGAATTGAATATAGTAACTTCTGTCCTAAACATCCATTTGTGTTAGTTTTAATTTTTAGGAAGCTGTTTCATAGTGGGTTTCAGCACTTAAAGGTAATTAACACCATTAGAAAAGATTCACTTTGAACACATTTATTTAGAGAGAGTCCTGAATTACTCAAAACTTGATGGGAATTTTTAGCATCAGTTAATGAACAGAACTACTGAGGGGTATGCATGCCTGGGTTTTGTTGTTTGAGAAATTATTAGGAAAGAAACCAATATGTTAAAAATTCTTCCCTTTAGTATTTACATTCCAAGAAGTAATTCATGTGCTTATTTTCACGTCTCCCTACCAGAATGGATCAATTCTGTGAATAGGAATTGAATGTTATAACTTTTTAAATTCCCGAAAAGATCTGTCTTTCTTGTATAATTTCCAATTTACAGATTCTTCTCCAGCTATTAAAATGTGTCACTTTTCGATAATGCTTTAGTTACCTGAAATGCTCATCAAATGGAAGAGAGAGTTTAATACTTTCTGCTGTTTAGCTTGGCAAGTGTTACTAGCTAGACATGTACATGATTCTTAGCTTAAATATACTTGTCTCTTAAAACATGGTAGGCCAATTAAAAAAAAAAATTATATCAATACAGATTGATAAGCTTCACTTCTAGCAAGTGTTTGGTATCATTTAAAATAAGCTGTTTGGCTAGGCCTCCTTAATTTAGTTCAGCAAGTAGTATAAAACTTATTTTCTAGGTGAAAAAGGAGTTAATCTTTAAAGGTTTCTATTTCAGCAGTTTTTATAAAAAAACCCAGTTTTGAAGTTGTGATCTATCTGTACTTCAAGTGTAATATTTAGATAGGTAAAAGTAGGAGAAAGAATGATTTTGCAATGTCCTAGTTTCACTATGGAAGAAAAGCCTTATGATCCACTCATCTGTTTATTTTCTTTTTATCAATGTTCTTTTTTTTTTTTTTTTTTTTTTTTTGTCAGTGTCAGGAATTGCAGGTTGTGGAAGACTTTATAGAAAGAGCTGCAGAAATACAATTGAAGAACCAAGTTGGGAAATACTAATTTTATGAGAATTGTTCTGAGAATTGTGGATATTAAAAGTTTTGAGACAGGAGATGCATTTAGAATCAGTGTTCTAAAAGCTATTTAGAAATTGAGAGGATTTATGGTTATCATAACCATAATCTGGTTACTTTCTGGTTTCATTTATTTATTGGTCCCTAGTATTTCAAAATACATTAAAAAAGAAAGAATAAAGAGACAGAATAAACTTTCAAGAATTCCACATGTTTTGCTTAAGGGCACCCTGATATTTACAATACTTTTGTAGAGAGACAATTTGTGAGCAAAAAAAAAAAATCAAAAACCTGAAATTACAGAGAAATTTGAATCATTGATGTTCATTTGATTGGCACTTTCTGGAAATCAAAAATGTGTCTCTGAACTATGTGAAAAACAAGAAACTTGACTGATGAGAGTTAATTAGCCTGGTGATTTCCCGTGTCCTTAATTCTTAAGGCTTGTAGTTCAGTAAGATCTAAATGAGTGGGTCAACAACAAGAGTTGTTGACACAGCTTCTTGTTACTCTCAGGCATACTGAATCTTGCGTGAAATTGAAAAGAGACTAAACTGTATTCCAGGTAGTTAAATGTAGTTTTAGTGGTGTACTGTTACAGGTTCCTTGTATACCAAGTAAGAAGGAACCTAAAAATTACCAGGTGTTTGGGATCTTTTGAAATTTTTTTGCAGCATCCCCTTTAAGTCAAAAGGTAGGCTGTACTTTGAACATGCGTTGCTACTTTCTTTTTAAGCTCAACTGAGCTGGGATAAAGAATTAATGATACTGAGCTTTCAATTGATTTGATAAGGGTTGTAGCTATCATTCAAAACAGAAAAGAAAACCAGTGGTATGCCAGTGCCAATAAAATTTGTGGAACAAGTAATCCAATGATCTTGCCTGGAATGTGATGGGTATAGTTCTTGCTGTGTACTGTCTCACATTATTGCTAAGTAGAAAGACATTATCTCTCTTCAAGGGGTGCTTGGTGGAAATGGAATCACACCACAATGGATGAATAAGAAGCATCATAGAAGCAAGGTCCTCTGGCAGGGCTGTCCATGGTGAACACTACACATGCATCTCTGTCTTCTGTGCCATTAAGGTCATAATCAGACTGTCTCTGATTTCCATGCATATCGTTGAAGGATACCAAAAAAGCTACAGAAAAATTGTGATCAGACATTTCTTTTGTTCATTCAGCAGTATGAGATGTGCAGTTCTAGACAAAAAAAGGCATCCTATAAAACCTCCTCTAACTTCTTGTTATTTCTCTGGGTTGTTTTTCAGTGTTAGATCTGAACCCTCTAGAGTAATGCAGATCTATAAAAGCAGTGATCTAAGATTTACAGTGAGGGATCCACAGCTGGCTTGCAGAACAGTGAAGACTCTGAATTTGGCATGTTCAGTGACATTTGTTTATGGGTTGACATATTAATGAAAATCTCAACTTCGCTACCATGATGTCCAAAATCATCATCCTCATTTTGAGTTGCCATATTCATGTGCCAGCCACATCTTGTTGTAAAAGCCCACAGTTGTTTATGCCTTGTGGTTTCCCAAAATCATTCTCCCAAGTGTTAATCTTCTGATTACCAGTCTGTTTGGGCAGGCTGGTTTCTGCCAGTTCTTTGTCAAGAATTACTGACACCCCCCATTTCCAAGTCTAGGCTGTTGAAATTTCATCCCAAAATAAGACAGCGATTAAATGGCAGACAAAATTTGACATTCAGTAGTTAGTTTGCAATCTGATACATATCACTTAGTTAATCTCTGATATCTAACAGAATAAAGTCTGTTGTGTTTGTGGCTATCATTAAAGACTAATGTGTTACAGTAGGAAATGTTTATTTTAACTGTAAATAAAAGTGAATGCATCTGATGATTTTTCTAGGCATCTGTTGAAGTCAGGGCCAGCCCTTCTGGGACTCAGAAAGCAGCCCCCGGGGTCACAGAGCTCACATGACCTAGTTTATTCTTCATTAAAACAGATGGTATCTATCTGAGCAAGGCAAACTTGGTTTTAAGAAAGAGCTGGGGATTAAAAGGATGGGAAGCTGAAACAACTGGGTCTAATTAATGGGAGCAAATAAAGAGGCAATCTAAGCATTAAATTAGTCATCTACATCAATAGCAAAGTAGTCACTACATGACTACTCACTAAATTGTTTTAGCTATTCAAAAGTTGCAGGATTGGTTTACCTAGCATCAAAAGTATCTGAAATTGCATCAGAAATGTTCCCACATTCTTTATTCTTTTTTTGCCAGGCTTCAAAGAGAACAAAATGGAAACTGGCTATGGTGTTTTTGAATGGTATTAGGGAATCCAAAAATCTTGTTTTGTAAGACTGAAAATAACCTACTTATGTTTGATACATAGGTCAAGTTGGTGCTCTGTAGATTTTGTCCTCATCTCTTTGTGTTTAACATGAGATGGTTACCTAATGGAGAAGATTGCAGGCATTCCTTCAAGCTCTACACCCACATAAAATTTGCAATGGGATCCAAGAATTTTATTGTTTCTGTTGTAAACAGATTAAACTGAATTAGTGGTTAGCATTTTGCATATTTTATTCTTGTCGCAGGAACAATCTTCTTTCTTTCAAGATTTTTCATAGAGCAGCACAGAGGACAGAGAGAGAAAAATAATTTCTCTTTCTGCTCCTTTTTTTTCTCATGTGGAATGTGTTTGGAGAATTGTTTACCTGGGGTGATTGCTTGACTGGATCCTGGTGAGGATTGTTTGAGCCTGATGGCCAGTCAGATCCATCTGTGTCTGTACTCTCCAGAAGAGGGTCATGAATTTTGAGTTAGATATGGTAGTTAGAAAAAGTAGGTTTGTAGTTTTAGTATTTCCTTTAAACAGTATATTCATGTATTATAGCATAGTTATAATAAAGAAATCATTCAGTCTTCTGAACTGGAGTCAGACATCATCATTTCTTCCCACTGGGTTCACCTGCGTTTACAATATTATTCTGTTGGCCCATTTAGTCCTGAAAATCCTGAATTGTGTTGCAGACAGTACAGGCACTCTTTCTTGCTGTTGTTACTGGTGGCCAGAGACCTTCACTTACCATATGCCTTGGCAGGGAGAAGGGGCCCGTGCAAATAAACTACAACTCTGCCTTCAGACTTGGTAAGAACAGCTGTTTTCTTGAGGTATGGCCTTGTCATGTAGGTGCTTTGTTGTGCTCTGAAACTCTGGTAACATTTACTAAATTAAACAGACAGGGATATATGTAGGGAATGGATGAAGCCACTGCTCTTCCTTCAACAGGATAGTACATGGTAGATCCTAGGGTTAATCCAGAATGGTATGATGTCGAGTTCTCTTGGTTTGAGCCAAATATGAAATAAACATGAGTAGACTAAAGTGCAGATCTGTGAACACTATTTCCCTTAATTCTTACAGAGGAGTATAGAATATTTCCATTTTAAGGTAATCACAAGGAATGTTTACTTATCTGTCACAAAAGGTCAACTTCAGTTGAACACAACTGAACTCTCGGATGATTGGGGGAAAAGTTGAACAGTTCTTTCATATGGATTAATGGAAATTGTTCCATGAGTTTGGTGTCTCCTCACCTGGAGTAGTGTTTTGATGGAAGACTAATAACACTGCCTTTTGCTGCCAGAAATCTTCCCTCAGACATGTGGAGCTGGGCCTTCATCTTGCTCAGTGCCACTTATTGCTTCAGGTTTTTAGTTTTCTTTTTATGAATCTGAGGGGTAGAATTTCCATCTAGTCAAACACAGCAACCTATTCTTATGAAACAGATTTACTTGACTATGCTAAACAACTACAATAACATCTTGTTGCAGCCTCCTACCTTGGCTATTGTCCCATTTCTTCCTCTTCCCTATCAATTGCGAGGAAGAACACTTAAAGAATGTTAGCAGAAATGGCTAAAAGTATGAGCAAATTTGCAGTGAGATTTTTAATTGCAGTAGTTTATTTATGCAAATTTTATCTGGTTATTTGAAGACTGGCTAAGCATAAAACAAAACAAGAAAAAGGCATAGCAGTTAGCCCCATGGAGGAGTGGTGGGTGTGTGGGTACTGCCAGCTAATGCAGGCCTAATGGATTTTCTGAGAAGACTTGATGGGGAGAAAATGCATACTTTGAGAGGAGATGTCTGAAAACAAGTGTTAGATGGCTTCTTAGTCTGTATTGTCTTGATTTTCATAGTTGGCTTGCAAGTGTGCTAAAGATGTTTGAAAATAGACTGCCTGGGATCAGTTCAGCAATAAAACTGGTTAGGGTGGTTCTCTGTTCTCGCCTTCTGTGTGGTCGTCTGGTTTTCCCAGAGGCTTTGTAGATTAGGGCCTTGCCACTATTCTGGAATAGCCTGCCAGGCTTTGCTGTTCCTGGCAGAGATGTTTTTACGGAGGAAGTGTTTCCAAAGTTAGAACTATTGCTAAATAAGTCCCTGACAGGTTCTTCTTTGAATTAGGTAGAACTTTTGATTTCTGTTACTATTGTTGTTATTTCTGACCAGTGGTTTGTAAAGATAAACTAATAGCATAAGGAAAAGTAAAGTATTCTAGAAGAAAAAATTCTTAAACAAGTAGAACAAGTCCTGAAGCATGTAATCACTAGAGATCTAGGAACAATTAGATATGTGTTCACTTTTGACTTTCCTGTTGGATATGTCTGTGGAAGCACTTTGTTTGTGCAAGTATCAAAATGCATGTAAAACCACATTTGCTTATGGGGTTAGTATTGTTAATTTCCCTGAGTCCACATTTGGAAGTCTCAAAAATGAAAGATGGTTTCTAGTTTTAGTGTGTCCTATGACTATTGTTATTCTTCACAATGTTTTTACTCAGAATTTAGATTTCAGCTCCTAATTCAGAAATAACTGAGTTAATTTTTTTGACTGTGCATGCAGTGTAAGTAATCAGTATTTAAAGTAGCTTGAACAGATGTCTCTGCTTGGAAACTTTTGGGCCTTTTATTTGGTGTCTGTTTGTTGAGTTTTTTTATGTTATTTGGGGTTTTTTTAACTGCAGAAGCCTATCCCTGAGCAAATAAAGTTGTTTGTGGGTATAGTCATGTAACGTGACTACACTGTTAAAGGATTTCATTGCATGATAAATTTTCCAGGGTAACCTGATGGTTTACTTTGCTTATAACACATTCTTTTTCTGAGAGCTGTATATAGTTTTCATGGTTAAAGAACTGTAACTTAGGACGGGTGGGAATGTAAAACTGCTTTGATATAATCTTTTGTGCTTGGACAATGGTAATCCTTGATATGTTTGTGTAGTGAGAAATCTTGAAAATTTGCTTTGAAATCTGTATTGGTAGTGGAGCTGCAAATTCCATAAAACTGGATTGCTGGAGTTAGTAGTTTTTAGTGTTTTTTAGTAAATGCTATGTCTTAAACACCATTTTAAGTGTTTGGAAAGAAAAAACTGTTTAATAACATAAAAAAATTTAGCTGAGAATACACATACAGAAAACAAATACTTCAAACATAAGTTGAAGCTACCAGAAGCTAAAATTCACTTGTTTTTTCTCATCTCCCCAGTAATGCAATTTTAGAAGTTCATTTCTTGGTTTCTTGCTCCTACCTATCTCTCAAAAATGTATTTCCTTTCACATACATACTCCTTTCTCTGTACCTGTTGCGCATCTTAGGGAATTGTCGTTACTATAAATTGGCCATAAGTGACCAACACAATCTGAAATCAAGTAACAAACCAGTTAATAATACTGTAACAGGTCTGTGTGCTGCCTTTCCTAGGGTATGTGCAAATAGAAGAATGATAGGGAGCTGAAGTATAAGCTTTTGACTCTTCTGGAGAGAGTGACCTTTTACAAGTTAAGTGCTTGGTTTGAATGCCAAGTGTCCTTTATAGTGGTACATATTTCTGTCTGAGAATGGGATTAAAAATATCAGGTGCGCTGTTGTAATGGAACCTACGCGGCATTTTTTAATGAGCAGAAAAACCATAAGCAGTCACCCAGTGGGCTGAAACTTGTGTTGATCTTCAAATGTGTTAAACTGTGCTGCACAACAAATAGTAATCTGGCTAAATGTGCCAATTTTAACTTTGATTTCAAACTAAAAGAGATGCTCAGTTTAGCTATATATGATTATCTTCAGTGCAATGCACTTAAAAGGAACTTTAATGACTACTGAATAGAGAAGTGCCTAATACATTATTTAAAAGTGCATACATTTTTATTTTCCTTATTTTTTAGAGTGCATTGGAAAATGCGTACATTAAGTATAAAATAAGGGGTGCCAGACAGCTACTGTTTCCAAGTGATATAACACTGAGCACTATAGGCAGATTTTAAAAAATTACTAAATTTTTTGTATTTTTTGTAATACAAAATACAGCAAATTTTATGTATTTTTTTTCCATCACTTCCTTATTCTACTGAATCGCTTTGTCTCTCTGTGTACATTTAAGTTTATAATCTCCTCACCTGAATAATTGGAGTTACTGTAGGTTGTAATTTAGCAAATTATCTTTGTTCTTTTTCCCATTTTATTCTAAGTTGATGTTTCTGCTCCAACTTCTCAGGCACAGGTACGTTTGGACGTGTTCATCTGGTGAAGGAAAAAATGGCCAAGCGTTACTTTGCACTGAAAGTAATGAGCATTCCTGATGTCATTCGACTGAAGCAAGAGCAGCATGTGCACAACGAAAAGTCTGTCTTGAAAGAAGTCAACCACCCTTTTTTGATCAGATTGTAAGTTGTTGTATTTTTAAAATTAATTTCACTCATACAGAAAGTGCAGTTAAAATACTCCAGAATCTCATTGCAAGTTCTTATGTACTTAACCAATGCTGAGCATTTAATTTCTCATCTGTAATCTAGATTAAAATAGATTTTGGAATGAAGAAGAATCAAGAATTTAAAATAATGAGGCATTACTTAAACATTCAAGCAATAATCTATTATAAGGTTTTTTCTCTTTCATTTTTACACTGTAGAAGAGACATTTTGCTAATGAAGAATTGTTAGGATTGGCTCATCAAAATGACTTCTAGAATAATTCTTGATGTTAGAATGGCGATGAAAGTGTTTCTACATGTATGTGCTGTAGATACTGGTAAAAAACAAAAGACATTCCTAGACTTATTCCTAGACTTAAATAGCTAGTTTTTGAAAACTTAAGTGAATTTTTAAACTTTTTTTTTAAGAGTTTAAATAACTGCAGCACTTCTTGGACTTGGTATTCCTGTATTTGATGTTGTTAAGTGATGGAACCTATTGAGAAGCATTATTTAAACACAGTTCATAAAGAATGCTTCTTTTTTAGTGGAATTGAGGTAACTCTAATGATCCCAATGGTCCCATTGTTAAAGAGAGAAGGTATCATACCTTTCTGTTCACAGCACCACAGTGCTTCTTGTGTATCTTGAGTCTGTATCTATTAATGCCATAACTAAAATTCTGGTAATTGCAGGTTAATTTCCATTTATATTTTCTCATTAATGAGTATATGGCTAGCTATTAACTAAGATTTGTTTCCATTTACCTGCCTTAATCAGTTTTACATAAAATTACACAAAATTAGCGTTAGTTAATCTAGCTGCAGGGATGTTATCTGCATGGTCCGGTTTTTGTGTTTTCAGTTAGCTTCACCATCTTTAATACTGATAGTGTTCTCCTTTGGTTGCAAAACAGGGGATAGGCGTCAGTGCAGCATAATATTTCAGGATTTTATGATGGAAAAGTATAAAGTAATGCTGCACATAATTGATTTCTGGTGTTCGGAAAGTCCATATATCTTCTATACATGAAGAATAGTTTTTTTTTTTTCCTTTTACTTTTGAGAAGTACCTATTCTAAATATTGGGAGGTACAGTTTTCTGTAGACACAGGCGTTACTAATCTATGTATTTTTTAAACAATTTTTTTCTAAATGCTTCTTAGGTGCTTTTGCAGCAGCTGATCACTGGAGATTCCTAGGCAGTCTTTACTGACAGCTGAGTAATGTGTCATACTCACTGTGGTGCAGCTCTGCATAGTGATACGTAATGTTAATATGTTTTTGAAGAGAGGAAGAATTAATAAAAATCAACTGTGTCTTGTAGTTGTATAAGCTGAAACAGGTTGTTTTTCTGTAGGAGTTCACAATGGTATCTGAAGTTTATGTAGTAAGCTGAATTGTGGAGTTAATGGCACCACACATGTTATTCTAATCACAGCTTCTGTGATTTTTTTTTTCTTTTCTTTTTGTATTACATTACCATTTAAAGCAGTCTGAATTGCAAGTACAGAAATTCTTCATTTTGCTCTTTTTCATGTATACAAAATAATGTATCTGTTTTTCTGTGGACAGGGAAACCTTTAAGAGTCAATTTTTGAAGAAATTATTCTGGTAGGAATGCTGTGCTTAATGATGTAGAAGTTCAATTTTTTCCCCTCTGTAATGTCAGATTTTGCCCTTCCTCTGTGATATATATGTGGTTTGCTTTGTTTCACCTATTTCTGCTCTTCTTTCATTGTTTATTGTAGGTATAGCTTTGCCTAATTGCCTAAAATGCATTTTCAGAGTGTTTTTGTGTAGTCAGTAGATACTGTGAACGTCATCAATAGCCAATTAATGATGTTGATGACTGTGATAGGGAGAAGTTCCTTAAAAGCAGAAGACAAGTCTGGGCTTTGCTTTCTCCATCACTGAGAGAATTGAAGAGCTGTAGCCAATATCTGTTAGTCTGTCTTATTTCCTTGGTTGCCTCAGTGCTACTGTCAAAAATAAAATCTTCCGGAGTAAAAGTCATTCATGTGTTGGGGAGCTCAGTTTCTGCTTATCTTTCCCGAGGCTTTATGCCTTGATTAACCATGAGGTACTTGTGATACTGCAGAAGAACTGACTAGAAGCTGAAGTAGCTTCTGTTCTTGTATCACTGGATCAATAAAGTAGGTAAGGATACAGTGTTCTCCATCTTTTATTATGGAATTAGGGATAGTTCTTTGTTTTAAATGGCAGGGTTCTTCATGATGAGACAGAATCTATCAATTAGTTTTTTTAATAAGTACAGCCTGTGCTGTACTTATTGTCACCTGTCTGGTTTTGTATTGTAGGTTAATGTGGTTACTTGAATGTCTTACATAATCCTGCTGAATTCTTGTGGGTTTTAATATTTGCAGACAAGGAATCAGAAATTAGTTATGTACACGGTTTGGGTGGCAGAGGCCATTTTACAGACATTTACTTGTAAAGCAAATCAAAGACATAATTTCTTTATCTAGTAAAACAATACTTTTGTTACAGATTTTGGACCAACCACGATGAACGTTTTTTATATATGTTAATGGAATATGTGCCAGGAGGGGAACTTTTTAGTTACCTGCGCAACATGGGGCGTTTCAACAACAGCACAGGACTATTTTACTCGACGGAAATTATTTGTGCAATAGAATACCTGCACTCCAAAGAAATAGTTTACAGAGACTTAAAACCTGAAAATATATTACTAGACAAAGAAGGGCATATCAAGCTTACTGACTTTGGATTTGCAAAAAAACTGGTGGACAGGTAAGTCGGGTTTTGTTCTGGTAGTTACATTTTGCATGCTAAACTGCTAGAAAAAAATGTTTGATTTCAGGTGCTCAGCATTTGGTTTAACACTCTGTGTGGTTCATACATGTCAAATCCCTTAATATGAAGGAAATTATCATCTTAAAATGGCTGTATGGAAAGCAGTATTACCCCTTAAGAATAACCAGGAGCAATATCACACATAAGCAATGACAGAAAAATATTTTTGTATAGCTGGTTTTTATATTTAAGTTTTCAGCAGTCATGTTGTAAAAAGGGAGTTCAGGGAAATAAGATGCACAAATGCTAGGATACATAAATTAATCTTCCATACATACGGAATGTTTTATAACTCATGTTTCCTTTTAGAGATTTTTGAAGTGATTTTTAAAACTGGATACAGCGTTTTCATGAGTCTGTGGTGAAAATGAAACTGCAAAAATCTAGACAGAAACCATAAGGCAGCTTCAGCAGAACTCATTTATTTAAATCTAGCTTCTATATTACTGTCAGCTTTAATTACATATGTAAATTTTGATAATGCAGAGGCTCCCCCACCAGTGATTTCTCTATTCTCTCTATTTGGACTGCCCTTCAAGACCATAAGACTTGTTTTTAAGAGTAAGCAAGAGCATTGGGATTCACTAAAAGGGAGGTAAAAACCAGCCTGTTGTATCTGAAGAGTGGTGTGACAGGGCTTGATGTTATGCCTTTGAGTAATCTCTTGAGGGAGGCCATATTTGATTGTTCTGATAGAGGCAGCACAGTGCTGAGTTAGGTGTTTACGTAGGTGCTCGTCCTCTTCAGTCATCAACCTTTTGCTGCTTTAGCAACAATCAGGTCAGTGTGTGAGAAGAGTTCTACAAGGTCAATTTAAAAGGAGTGTGTGGGTGAGGGTCCGTAGTGTCGCAGAGCCCCCAGACAGGTGCAAAGGAGAGCTGCTTTATTGCGAAAACCAAGCCTTTTTAAGCAGTTAGCCCATTATCAGCTGCATATTTTTAAATCATAACAAACATAATTCAGCCACCATACACCAGGATGTGAACCTGCCATGGTTACATAACTTGTTTTTCTGCCCCTAATTCAGCTGAGTCTCTTTCCCACAGTCCTTTTCTACTTAGCCAAAGAAACAGGCCTGAGCCATGATTTTACAAGGCCTTCCCTTTGTAAGGTTTTACTTATCGGTAGCAAGAGTGGATCTGAGGAAGCTGCTTAATGGATCCCTTATGAAGTAAAAGCCAGATGAGACAATTGAAATCACAAAATGGAATCAAAATTCACCTTTAGGTCTGAAAATCTGTTTTAAAACCATAGAATTTTATTATGAGTATATTAGTACCATTTCCACTGGGCAAGCAAAAAGGCCTACAAATGCTGGCCTTTCATTTTAATACTTTGTTTTTAAAGCAAAAAAAACCTTTTTTTTCAGGAAGATCTAACATACTTCCATGTAAGAAAGTAGTACAATCTCTTTATAGGACATTTTCATGCAAGTACTTATGGCTTGCTGTTTATATGTAAATACTGCCACTTAGTGGTAATTCTTGTTTTGTGTTTCTGTGGGTTTAAGGCACAAGAGAAGTAACCCTTCATTAAGTGAGGTGAGAGTTCACATTAGAGTATATTTTTCAGCCTGGTAGGTGACTCTCTAAGAGTAAAATGGTTTAAATATATTTTAGCATATCAAACTTAGTTATCACTGCTAATTTTAATTGGGTTTTTATTTTCCATATTGCTTGGGGGGCAGTCAAGTTGATAAGTGTGTTGAATCATAGAAGACTATAGTAGTTTTATATTCATAGCTATTTTCCTTCAAATGTACAACAGGTAACATAAGTGCAGAACATAAAATTAAAATGAGCAAAAACATAATCAGAGCACAGGTGGCAAAGATTGCACAGGTTGCATCTATGCTAATCTGGTTTAGTTTTTTGTGTTGCTGGTTGTTTGGTTTTTTTTTTTTTTGAAACTACATAGTATTCTCCCCACTAGCTGAAGTCATCTTCACAATGTTGGTTTTGTCACTGTAAAAATAGTTATCAGCCCTTTATCCACTAGTGCACTCCAGTAGTTGCTTTTGTTCATGGCATAGCCTATTTGATCAAAATTATAGGAGATATTTTGTCATTTTTATGCATGGCAAATATCTGTACTTGTGAATCTTATGTGTATGGGTGTCAGTGAGTGTATAGATGTGAGCATATATACAGCATACATGAATGGCAAAAAGAAGACATGAAGTATTTATGTTCTTCAAACATTGTGAGGTAACCTGCTCTCAGGATCAGCAGAGGCATTCCTAGAAAGAAGACATATGTAAATGAAAACATGGTCTGCAGAAGACTTTGGATATGATCCCACATTCCAGATACATAATACTTCACGTGAATGATTCTGTAGCTGCCTAATTAAGGTTTTTCTGTAGACATTTTCCTTTCTTCCCACTGCCATGTGTGAAGGGATGAAATATTCACCATGTCCCTCTTCAGTTAAGCTGCTCTTCAGAAAGAGTGTCTGGCTTGTAGCTCATGTTCCCACTGTGGGAAGCAGCCTGCACCTGTACCTTCTTGTTAGTACAATTTCTGAAGGGCTATACTCTTAATATTTTCTTTTTAGAGACAGAGGAAAGAGAGGAGGTTTTCTTTGCTCCTTCTGTTCCTTGTTGGTATGTCCTTCTGTTTATCCTTGTTCCTCCCTTTTCACTCTTAGTGTACGTTTAAAAATTCTAAATTTTTCTCCAAAACAGTGTGTCTTTGCCTCAGCTGCTGTTTATTTCTTCTCTTTTCCACCTTGATGTTGCTTAACTGAAGACTTAATAACCTTTTCAGTTTCTTGTAAGTACATTCATATAAAATAGATGTGCCATTACTTCCAAAAAAGGGCAATGTCAAGAAGAAAGTTGGGGAGGGGGTTTATATAAATTACTGTTACCTGAAGGCTGTAAAAAGGATTTCCTTGGAACTTTACAGCTGTTACATTTGTAGACCTTTCTCTTTCTGAAATGCATATACCTCATTTTGGGTATAGTATTTTTATTGAAATTTTTTTCCTGTTCTGATTTCCATTTTTTGTGTGTTTTTTGGTTGGATTTTTTTGTTTTGGTTTGGGTGTTTGGGGTTTTTTGGGGGGTTTGCATTTAATTCCCATGTTCTTTCAGAGAATGACAAGACTAATCTGCATGGAATTTTATGAGTTTTTTAATGGACAGATTTCACTCAGAAAGTTATAAATGTTTGAGGTGAAATTAAGACTTGAGTGATCTTTTTTTCCTGGAATGTTACCATTAATTTTAATTTATTCAGTTTACATTCCTAAAAAATAAATATACCTGTGAGTCTTTCTAGAAACTTGAGACGTGATTAATCTTAAATATATTGGGGATAGTTCTGCATTGTTGCATAAGCTGGATATGCCTCATGACTCTTCTACACAGTGGATTGAAGAGAGAAAGATTATGTAAGACACAGTAAGTCTAGTTTGCAAAGCATACCTTTTGTCACTGTAGAAGCAAGAAAGAATGTCTTGCAGAACAAATTTTTGTTGGCTGGATGCAAAGCAATCTTTGTTAAATATAATTATGGAGAAACTGCCAGAATACCAAAACAAATGTTCTTAATCTGGCTCATATGCAAAAAACTTGTCAGGTACACAGAGATGGATGCTGAACTGTGTAGAATGCTGAAACACATTAACCATTGAGGCTGAACTTCTTCGCACAGTACTCTTTAAAAGTTTCACAAAATTATTTTGTAGTTTACCTTTGTAACTAAAGTAGATTCTGTATTTCATGTTTTAAAATTATATATTCAGCCTTATCAATTAGCACTTTCTTGTATTTCAGCTTTTGTCTTGAAAATTCAGAAGAGTGAATATTTTGTAGCAATTTGAAGGGAACAGTCTATTCTTATCTTTTTGCATTGTAATTTATCTTCAAAAAAGTTAACTGGAATTTCAGATAAATATGCAGTAGCCATGAAATAGTAAGGATAAAAATAATTTAAAATACTATATTTTTGTAGCATCTACTTGATGTGTTTTCCAAAATACTAAATAGTCTGTTTCATGACCAGCAGAAATGGAAACACAAGTTTCGTCTTATGGAACCTCTTCCACAAACCTTGTGGTGCAAATTCACATCTTAGAAAAGTACATTAGCTTCTTCCAAATTTTTGTGTAGTTAGTAAACATATATTTCTTGATTGAAATTAAGGAAGTAGTTAATGTGGTGGTAATAAATTTTACCTCCTAGTGCAGCTAGGAGACTTCAAGTTACATTGGCCTTAATTCACAGTTTTCCTCTTGCTTGAATAAAAACACAGTAAAACCATCAGCTGCTTCATTTGCATTGCTGCCTAAGTCAGTATGATTAAGTCACACAATGAATACAGCTTTTTAAATTTGGGAGAGGGGGAAGTACTTCATTTTAAAAGATGACAGAGCTTTGCTGTTATTCTTAATTCCATAGTCCTGATCTAGGTAGCTGCTAGATGGCAGTAGTGTTTAAGCAGCACTGCATGTAAAAATTCAGTATGCTTGATTTGGAAAATTAGAGTTTATATTTTTTAGATAAATTCATGATAAAAATTAAAGATGTATTCTTTACACTTAGGAATGTAGTTTCAAGAGCCTTGGAGCACATTGGATGCAAAATGTGCCTAACGCTTCTGACAGTTTAGCTGGAGTAATTTGGCTTTTGCCGTAGTAAACTGAAGCTCAAAGAAATTCAAGTTGTAATTCTTCATTTAAAGAGTTAACTGACTGTACAGCTCCCCTTCCTTTATCTTAACTGTTGTTATGAATCAAGGCTAAGGCTTAAAAAAAAAAAAAAACTGAAAAAAATTATCCCAAAAGCTCCCTTTAAAATATTTCAAAGAGTCATAGAATATGCATATGAATCATCAAATCCAAGTCTTGGCCTGGTCCACGACATCCCCAGAAGTCACATCATGTGGCTGAGAGCATTTTCCAAGCACTTTTTTAATTTTCTTGGGCTTGGTGCTTTGATCGCTTCCCTGGAGAGCCTGTTCCATTGCTCATCCACCCTCTGAGTGAAGTACCTTTTCCTGATATCCAACCTAAATATCCCCAGACTCAGCTTCATGACATTTCTTTGAGTGCTCTCACTGATCACAGGAGTGAAGAGATCAGTGCCTGCCCCTCTGCTTCCCCTTGTGAGGATGTTGAAGACCACAATGAGGTCTCCCCTCAGTCTCTTCCAGTCTGAACAGACCAAGTGCCCTCAACCCCCCTTCATAAGGCTTCTCCTCCAGACCCTTCACCATCTTCATTGCCCTCCTTGGGACATTCTTTAGTAGCTTAATGTCTTTTTTACATTGTGGTGCCCAAAACTGCACACAGGGCTCCAGATGAGGCCACGTCAGCACAGAGTATGGTGGAACAAACATCTTCCCCGCATTCTCAGAAAAAAAAGAAGTTGAATTAGTATTACTTCTAAAGGTGATTGCTGTTGATCTTAATGTGTTTGTTCAGGAGTGTGTTACCAGTTTGATTGGAGTAAATTCTTCCTCTCACAAACACTCAGGTTTTTTTGGTGCAAGTTAGAAATTGTGCAGTGACCATTTGTGATTATAGTCTTTGTCATATTTTACTAGAACTCCTTTTAAAATGTGATACAGTTTTCTTTTTCTGGGCTGGGATTTTAATTTCTCTTGAATAGGTGACACATTTTCAAAGCTTCATCTTCTGACTTGCCAGGGAAAGGTAATTTATTCAAAATGAGAGCACCTTTTTTCTCAAGTGTACGTTTAAACCTAAGTCAAGGGAGTGAAGCCAGGCAAATTCTACATGGGCATTTTTACAATGAAAAGTTCACATTTTTGGAAGAAATTATTTCAGATTATTCTTATTTTCAAATGTAATTTGGTCTTTGTAAACGTAACTGCTTGGCTTCAGTTTGTTTCATGTCTTTATAGAACTTGAGCTTCAATTAGTTAGTAATATAACAGTTTTATTCTGACCTTACCATAGACAGCTATGACTAAAAATTACTTAAAAATATATCACAAAAAGTATTGCTTACTTATCTTACACTTGCTTAAGTACGCCTTGTAAATATTTTAAATAACTAAAAATACAAATGTTTCCCTTTTAATGAGTATTGTAGAAGTTGTGACAGGTTAGATTTCAGTACTATTTTAAAAGCTTTACATGGATTGTAAAACAAATCCTCATGTATGTGCTGTTATTTACTGATTTAAGCTACTGCTGCTTTAACAACTCCCTCCTTCCCTTTTTTTCTTTTTTCTAAATGAAACTTTGTTTTTCTGGAAAAGGCCATTAATCTTGTGTTTTGCTGGGCCTGTCAGAAGTAGTCCATGAAAAGCACTGTTAATAATTGAAAAAAAAACTATTGTCTAATGGGTAGAGTACCACTGCACCAACTGGGAAACTGTGCACAGGTATTTTCTGAGATGGGAAGTTTCTTAATTTGCATATATCTGTGTTCCAGGAGAATTGGAGAACATCATCAAAGCAGTCTGTTTAGATCTTGTAGAGGCCTTTCTTATTTCTATGTTTCTTTGTACAGTAAATACATAGGTGTATGTTGGGTAGTTCTTACGTGTGTGTTTGATTTTTTTTTTTTTCCTATTACTGTTATTTCAGTTCCACTTTGATCTGCTTTTGTTGTTTGTTTTGTGGGTTTTTATCCCTTCTTCTACAACCAGAACGTGGACACTCTGTGGCACTCCTGAGTACCTTGCACCTGAAGTTATACAAAGTAAAGGACATGGAAGAGCTGTGGATTGGTGGGCCCTAGGAATTCTTATATTTGAGATGTTGTCGGGGTAAGTAATAATTACTATATCACAGCAATATTATGTAATACAGAATTGTTTGCTAGTTCTGTTTACAGTATTTGGATTAGCAAATTAGGGCTAAATTTATTATTGATATACCAATTTAATTTCTGCCTTTGAAGAAAGGAATTGGGAAGCTTTACAGAACAACATTATATTACTGTTGTTACGAGAATGTTTTTAGGGTTTTGAGTTTGTTGGGTTTGTGTCTTGATTTGGGTTTTCTATTTGGTTTGGGTTTTTGTGGTGGGTTTTTTTTTGGGTGGTTTTTTTTTTTTTGTTTTTTTGGGTTTTTTTTTTGGTTGGTTGGTTTTTTTTACTTAAGACTTTAACATCTCTTTTCCTTATGTGTTTTGGAAATTCATGTTTTGCCAAAGTTTAGATTTTTATTCACCAGGTCCATTACATTTAAAGGGTGAAGAACAGGACTATTTCGGTAATTAGTTTCCAGTGTAGGGGAATCCTAGTTACAGTGGGAGCTTTAATATGTAAAAATGCACAGTGGCAATTAGGAATACTTTTATTAACGCAGTTTGTAATACAACTGAGCACTGATTTCTTTAAACCAGAGGAAGAACAGCAAAAAGCTTCATTGGTCTGTTTGAAATCAGTTTGCTCAAATGCTACTTTTGCTGTTGTGGAATTTTTTTGATAAAGCAATGTTCTCAGAAGTTACAGATTCAAACTGAAGAAACAGTTTCTGGTGTTAATATACTTAACTATTCAGGACTTGGTAGTATTAGTTAGATAAAAGTAATTGTCTCAATTTGCTCTGATTTCAAAAAACTAGTATTTTCTTCAGTAAACTAAATAACTGATATAGGTATAATGTGAATTTGTGCTTGTGTGTTAAACAAGGCATCTATGTGGTTTTCCTTTTACTTTTTTTGTCTCAGCTGTGTTGTTTGAAGGTACTTGAAAAAAAGATTTGGATTTTTGAAAGCAATTGGCTTTGCCATTGTGGGTGCTAGAGGACAAATGTAGATGAAAGCAAGGCTTTTGTAGCTTCTGAAGAAACAGCTTCTTTCATCAGTTTGATTTCATAGTTCTGCCTTCTTCATAGTTTCATACCTTCTGCCTGGTACCTGGCTCAGTGCATTCTACGCCTTCTTGGTCCCCAGGTGCATCAGGTGTCCTCTGTGGCCTTTCCTTTTAAATCTGCAGCCTTGTAGAATGATCAGAACAAAGTGTCCTTGCTTGGATTTATTCGTCCTTTTTTCTGTGCAGCACTGTCATTTCAAAGTGACTTTGACTCTTCCAGTGTTTGGATAAGCTTGTAAGTTTGCCTGAGCAAGTAGCTCCCATGATGGATGGGTGGTCGCTTCAGAGCTCTAGTCCGCTGCATGTACTCCTGTGAAGTTCACTCAATAGCATCACAACTTTACCCAGCACAGCTTTGCTACCCAGTGCATGCTTCCTGAGTGTCCTGAAGGCTCGCATATATATTGACTTTGAATCTCATGGCAATTTGTAGACAGAAAAGCAATCAAAATAGTTGCTGGCTGACCCAAGCAGGTTTGGCTGACTGGTCTAATATGAAGTTGTTATTTATGGAGGCTGATCCATACAGAGACCAGGCTTCACCTTTTTTCCATTGCTTCCTGTAAGGTGAGCAGCCCAAGTTGGTTAAAAGAGTCCTTCTCAGAGAGAATCTGAAAGATTTTCAGAGAGAAAAGAGAGATTCCCAGCAAACTTGTTGTCACTAATCTTAGTCCTAGACAGCAGGAAGACTATAGATAAGTATCTGGTCTGTAATATGAGTGCAGGTGTTGCAGTCACACAGCTGTGATTTACCTTCCTGCCATGGGTTTTAGTGGGACCACTCTCTGTTAGGTCTGTGTGGTCTCAGTGTAAGTGGATATTGGACCTTTTTTATTTGCATGCCTTACAGAGATGTTGGTAGGATTCTCTCCACTAGACCTCTAATAGAAACGTGGTTTGCAAAGTTAATGTACTGAGTATGGGTGGCAGTCAAGCAAGATATTTGGAGTCATTGAGACCTCAAGACTGCAGGGTGCTGAAGTGTGACTTCTGTATATTCTGCTGAAATATGACTGGTATATGTTGTTCATAAAAAAAGGGAGCAGCTGCTGTTGTTTCTGTATAGGATCTTCTGTGTCACGACACAGTCTGGCTAAAGGGATAAGACCTGGGTTTTAGAGTGGGGGGATGAGCGGGTGGTGGCTTACTATTAACACTTCAGCTTTTAGAGGTGTTTAACCAGTAGAGATAGCTTACACTGTCCTGAAAATCAAGTGAGGTTTTTTATAGGCTGATTGACAGAGCAGCTGTCTGCTGTGTGATTTTCTAAGGTTTTTTTTTTTTTTTTTTTACTATAGTACTTGTATAGACATGCTCTTCATAATGATGGAATGCTGCTTTGGATAGGGACTCCATCCAACACTAAAAAATTAAACACAGCAGCATTCAGTCACTTTCCAAAGCTGGAATAGGGGCTCCATACAAGCTTGTTTTTTGGGATGTTTTCTTTTTGAGGCTTGTTTTGGGCAGGGATTATGGTTTGTGTGTGTTTCCTTTAGATGGGAAGGTTGTCACAATGAGTGTATGTTTTTAGCATTTTATCAACTTCTTTCTGTTCTTGGCAATAGTGTTTTGAAGCACTTTTCCTCACCAACTCAAGATTTGACTAGGTATTTACTGTCAAGACTTTTATTACAGGAACAGTCCTAGTTAACTTTATCAAAATTCAAAGAAGATTTAAGAAATCTGGAAATATTTTGAAAGTGAACAAAATCTGATTTCAAGACTCTAAGTTATTGTGAGTAAATTAATGAAAGACATTTGATAGTGATTTCCTGAAGTTAAGTCTCTCTGAAGCCTAAAAGCAATTAAAAAGAATTGGTAGGTGTGTGTATAAGGAAATGGCCTCTAAAAACAAGCAAACAAACCCACACCTTCCTGTTCTACAGTGTCTTATTTCCCTAACTTCATCTCCAGAGGCCCATTAAATTCTTCTGCACAACCTAGGTTTAAGGCAAGGTCCTGTTTAGGTTTAACATAGGAAGGTACAGAAAGGGCAAGGAACAGAGAGAAGCAAGGGTGAGAAGAAAACTTAACAGATTAGTAACACCAAGTTCATTGAGTTAATGTAAACAAGCTAAACAAACTGTCAATACAAAATACTTTATTTATTTTGAGTAAATTGAGTTCTGTTACAATTTAATGCAAAGAAAAATATACTTGTTATTTAACATTATATAAGTTAGGTTGCAATTGTACTGTTACCAGATATGCAGCTAATATTAATTTTGTGTATTAATATGGGATTTGTGGTTTTTATTTTTGCTTTGGTTGTCATATGTGATGTGCTGGTCTGGCATTTTAGTAGGTCAGTGGTTCCTGTCTGCAGTTTCATATTCTCAGACCTGTGTGTTTTCCCTTGAGGTTTTACAACTTCTGTTCTTCAGACTGTCTTGGAAACTTATGTCCATGCCATTGTTATGCTTCAGTTAGCAAAAGGAATGGTTTGCAGCTGTTCTCCCTTTTACAGAGATGATATTTTTTGTAGCTCCTCTTCAGTTGGTGACAAGGCAGCTGTTTGTATTTGTTTTGTGAAGAAAGTCTGAAACTCAAGGGGATTTCTGTTGATTTATTAGGTAGCTCCCCCCCTCCACACAATACTTGTGTTGTTTTGTCTAAAATCTGTGCTGTGTTGAAGACTGACGTTTAAAAAAAAAAACATTAAAATCAAGTTACTTGGTTTGCCCATGAGAAATCTCTGCCATCTTTCAAAGCTCTTGTCATTTCACATTGAGTTCAAATTCACTTTAATTGCCATAAAATTAGTATATAGCCAACTGTGATTTAAATTTTTCACAAGAACTCTAGACATGTAATTTTGGATTTTCAAAGTGGGAAAGCAAAGAGCAATTAAAACAATGCAGTGTAAATATGAAAAAAAATATATGTACTTCTGTTCTTCTTGATTTCACACCTCAGTAATATACAGTAATCTGCTTACTGCAGCTGATAGCTTTGTAATACATAGGTTAAAATGATAATTTTAATTGCTTTTTGCATTTATAGATTCTAATAGGTAATAAATAGAAAATTGGGTTTGTCAACTTGCTGTGGAGAAAGTGAATGGCATTTATGTTGCTTGACTGAAAAAGGAACTTTATATGATAGTCTTGTGTGGGAAAAACTTGTGCATGTTAAATAGCAATCATGTTTTCCTTGTTGTTTAGTGTCAGAGCAGGAATTTTTAATAGCACAAGTGTTATTCCCGAGATTCTTCCACTTTCCAGTTAGTTTTTCATAAAGAAAGTACTCTGACTTTCTGAACACAAACAAAAGATGTCCTTTAGTCTCTCCCTAACCAGATAGTTTAGTTCATGCTTTTCAGTGCTTTGAATTATTATGGGTTTTTTACCATAAGCCTACTGACACCTTTACTTGATTATTATCCTAGAATTTGATTGTTACTATGGCTGAAATTTACAGCATTTCAAAGGGAATGCTAATCCACTTGATCATCAGCTGAATAATGAAGAAATTAATACTTCTGAAAACATAATGGAAATAATGTATAGTACTTGTTAAAGAATAAGCTAGTCTGTTGTCATAAAATTCAAAAAAAAAGAGCATGAAGTGAAGAAATGTTTTCAGCCTTGTTTTTGTGCTATCATTGATTTCCGAAGCCACACGCACTGTATTTGTGTGTGTAAGCACACAGTTAAGTTCTCTGAGAAAATAATTATGAATTGTTAGGGAGAGGTGAAAATATTTTATTTAAACAGTAGTAGTGGTTGGATGTTATCAATATGGTCAACACTCAAAAGATGCAGGTTTTTTAATTCTGTGGGGATTTTGAGGAAGAAGCATAGTAAGAGGGTTGTTTTGGTCATGTTACGGAGGGCAAAGCAGGACTGAGAATACTGAAGGAGATACTCCATTGCCTTAAAAGGTTTCCTGTGGTAACTTTTAAGAGCATGACTGACGCTCAGAATGCTGTTGGCGCTTGAGCTCAGCTGCTTGAACTGGCTGTACTGAGGCACCTCTTGCAGCAATTGGGCATGTACTGTACTAGTAAAGGAAGCACAGCAGAAAACTTTCAATTCTTGTTGTAGCTGTACAACATATAGTCTCTCTGTTAGATCATAACTTCATGAAGAACTTCATAGAAGACATAAATGTAGAATTTTAATTACATGTTATTTACTGTTCATCATGGGGAAGATTATGAAATGAAAACTTTATCTGTCCCACACAGAAAGGCTACTGCCCTTGGAGAGTTGTGAGCAGTCTGACTGTTTCAAAAACCTTATCTAGCAAAACATACACTTGAATTCAAGATGCAGAACAAATAACTGAACTAGATAATGTATTCGTGTGAAGGTCCTTTAACACTTTAGAGAGAAACTGGTAAATAAGGGTGTGCCGGCAGTTACAGGACAAGATGAAAAATGGTAATGCTCTTTTGGAGACTATATCCCTGGGTTTTAGAGACAAAAGCAAAGCATTTTTTACTTTTAACATTGAATTTTTTTCCATAAATTATTTTTACTGCAATTACGTTGCAATTTTATATTTTTCTCTTCTTTTGTAATGTTTAAATTTTAATTCTGCATTCAGTGTGTTGCATACAAAAAATGTTTTCTGTTCAATGGCAGCCTTAAATTATTCTTCAGGATAGTATTTGATTGGTAGTGTCCTAGCAAAAAGAACAGTATAATCAATTATTTCTGAGGGGAATTGCTATAACATAATACTGCTTATAAGATTTTTAGAACTTCTTTTTCTAACATCTGAAAATTTTCTGTATTAAAATAGGTTTCCTCCATTTTTTGATGACAATCCATTTGGTATATATCAGAAGATTCTTGCTGGCAAAATAGATTTCCCGAGGCATTTGGATTTATATGTAAAGTAAGTCCATGACTCCCAACACTATCTTTTCTATTCTAAATACCTCCTGATCACAGTTTCTAAAAATCTTTTTAGAAAACCTGATTTCAGATTGTGATTTTCTGAAACATCATGTTGGAAAATATTTTATATTGCATATACACTTTCAGTCCCAGTAAACATATATATTTGGTAGACTTCAAGGTGGTGATACAGTTGTAAGATAATATCTGACTGTTTTCTGTATATTGAGTTATTAAATGCTTTTCCACCTTGTGCAAACTACATTGGCATGTACTATAAGAAGGTCAAGAGGAGAAATATGAGGAGATAATCTGAGTAAAAATTAGGAGAGCAGGAATAGAACACTAAACTGTTTCTGTCTATAGATACATACCACTTAAATCACTCTCAGCATGATTACTTGAGCAAACTTCAGAAGTTCTAGTGTAAAATCAACTTAAATTTATGATAGCAGGGGCTCAGTTCAATATGGAGTATTACATATACATGTAATGTGGGTTTAATTCTCAGTATGTAGCAACTGTTAAAGGTGTATTGCAGATGAAATAAGGGTTTTTTTGGATTTAAAAATTTCATAACTGAAATAATTTTTAGTAAACATTGAAACCGAGGAAATGCAATTATAAGCATGAAGTTTCTCCTAAGTGAGAATTGAGTGAATGAGTGAGGGAGTGAAGACAGGAAGTTATTCCTATGTTAATCACTCACAATGTTCTGATGGTGACTTCAGAGAGGCACTTGCTTACTGTCACTACTGGGTAAACAGATAGAAGCAAAATTAATCATTTGAGAAAGTTTTTTTGTGGTTTGTTTTTTTTTTTTAAGCCTCCACTGAATCATTGGATCCACTGAATGAAGCATGTCTGCTTCCCCTTAGACTGACTAGTGTATCATATTTTTGTGTCTTTGTAGCAGTTTTCTCTTAGTAACTCCACACAGTTTACAGTTTAGTGTAGTCTAATTGTCTGGTCTTCCTAATCCAATTGGTCTTGGAAAGAAAACTGATTATCTCTTGTAGTATTCTGTGCACTGAACTATAATATTGTGATCAGAAGGTGGAACACCTCAAATTAGGTTATCATCGCTAACAACATGTCCAATACAGTGAAAGCAGTTAGAGAGACTAACGAGGTCACCCCTGAGCCTTCTTTTATCCAGGTTAAACAATCCCAGCTCCCTCAGCCACTCCTTATAGAATTTACCCTCCAGATCCTTCATCAGCTCCATTGACCTTCTCTGGACACACTCCAGCATCTCAATGTCTTTCTTGAAGTTAGTGGCCCAGAACTGGGAACACTAGGTGTGGTCTCACCATAGGTAGAGGGGGTATGATCACTGTTCTGTCCTGCTGGCTGCACTACTTCCATGACTTCACTTGCTTTCTGCAGTGAGTGTTGAGCACCATGTCTTGGATATCAGCCCCTCTTTCTTCTTTTAAACAACAAGATGCAGAACTGGATAGTCCTTGAACATCTCTGCATCATTAACTTAAAGCAAGTGCCAAGATTATTTTGTCTAATGAAGGCAGTCTGTTTCTTACCTTCTAACCCATCTGTTTTCTCTCTCTTCTTCCAATAAGTCAGTATTTCAGCTAGAAAGGAGGCTGTCTTGGGTCCTGTCAGATCCAAACTGTGTCTGAAGTAATAGTGCTATACCATGTTTTAACTCTCTGTTCTGAGGCAGCAAAACTCTTTCCCTTTCTGAACTCTTGAGAGCACTTCTCTCCCTAGGAGTATGTACTACCTGAGCTTATGGGCCATTTTCATTTTTATCTCACCTACCCTCATCACCCTCCTCTACTCTGTACTTTCTGAATTTGTACCACTTCCTTTTTCCCTCCCTCTGCATAACTGTCACTCTCTCTTACTGCTTTTTTAAACTTCTCTTTGCAAAGCCACTTTTGGAGACTTCCAAACAAAATGTCACTGTTATGGCATTTTACTGATTATTGGTCTGCAGAGACCTTCATGTAGAATTTGATTCTCAAAAACATACACCAGCATATCTATTGAATTAATTATTGCATACTTTTAAAATGATTTTTTAGAAACAGTGTAATAAAGAACTACTAAACTATTTATTATTTGTTTCAATTCAATGGATAGTTCACTGGTCCAGTGCAGGAAGTATCATCTTTAGTTGCAACACTATATCAGCAAGTAAGCTCATCCCTTAACTGTTTTATGATGAATTTTTGAAGCAAGCCAAGAATGGTCCATAAAATGTTTTCTGGTTTTATAGGAATAAGAAAGTGTCTTTGCCCATAAACTGTGAATCTCTTTTTGGGTTTCTGGATTTCTTTTCAGTCCTGCTTCTAAGTGTGCTTATAGTCATCCTTGTAGCCTCTTCCATGACTTCTTTGTGAAGTAGAAAGGGATACTTCTGCAAAGGTGACTGTTAAAGGAGTTGATTACATGATTTAATTGAATTGAAATACGGATTGTCTGGAATAATCATGAGAGTTTTAAAAATTGCTTTCTGCATGGAATTTTTTATTCATATATCTGATAATTAATATTTTTCCAGTTGAATTTTAGAATTGTATTCCTGCCAAATGCAACAGCTTTTTAAACAGTCCAGCACATTCAATTCATATGTTCTTTCTGCACAGACTTTTGTTATTTCAAGGATAGGTGACACAATGCTATTTTTGGGAGGCATAGTAGATATTACAGGTAGGGATGAGAGAGGCAGGTGTGTCACTGTTATGTTTGTGTTCTTTTCTATAAATAAAACAGTTGACTTTTTTAACCATTGATATTGTTAAGAATTTGAATTTGAGCTAGCCATACTCTTTAATCTCCTTCATTTCATGCTGTATGTCATCTCTCAGGAATACTTGAGATTATAGAAATAAGGGTGGTTAAATTTTTGTTCTTTCTTGTCTTTGCTACTTCATGCAATTAGTCCAGAATGCCAGTTTTCTAAAATCAAATATCAAAATAATCTTTGAGATAAAATGTAACTGCTTATAGTAATATGAAGCCATATTTTTCTTTCACCTCTTAAGTACTCAAGCTAATTCCATAAATTACGATACTTCTGGTTTATGTCATCATTGTTTGGGGCTTAATATTTGAAGTACTTTGCTATTAAAATGGAAGAGTTTTATGTCTCTAAACTTTTAATCTTTTAAAATGTTAATTTAGCTTTATGTATAACTTTTCAGTAAGCCAGTATCTCAGTGAGGCTTTTTGTTTTTAATTAAACTATAGATGTTTTTATATATATTAAAAAAAATATATATCCAGGGAAACAATGGAAGAGCTAGTCATCTGCTTAAAACTACATATAATTTTATATATATATATAGCTCTTCCATGGTTTCCCTGGATATATATAAAATTATATATAGTTTTAAGCAGATGACTAGCTCTTCCATGGTTTCCCTGGATATTTAGCATAAAGATGAGGGTGCAGCTTTTTCTGCTTTTTTTAATATATATTAGTGTTGAGTTCTGACAAACAGATTGGCGATGCATTTTGATATTTGGAATGTCCAGCAAAATGCAAAAATACAAAGAACAAAATAGTGCCAAATACTTAGTAAGGGGCAGGGTGGAGAGAGAGTCTTTTTCCTTTGTTTTTTGGAAGAGTCTAAAAGAAATCTGCAAGAATTCTGTTAGATTCTTTTTTATTGCATACTCTTAAATGTCCTAAAATATGAGGAAATGGTCAAAGGTAAGCATGTCTATATTCTGTAACACTTGACAGTCAAATATGAATTACTTCTGTTTAACAGAGAACATGTTTTCTCTACTTCAGAGACCTTATTAAGAAGCTGCTTGTGGTTGACAGAACAAGGCGACTAGGAAATATGAAGGTCAGTGTAAAATCTTTAGTGTAACACAGCACAAGATTAAAATAATTCTGTAGGAAAGATATAGACCAGCTCTTCATAGAGGTTTTGTCTTTATAAGCATGAAACAGATACATTTCCCCATACATTACCCCATACATTACTTAGGTTATGCAATCCTAAATGCAAAGTTTTACTTGTGTATTTTTGTGTTTCTGAAAATCATTCCCCTATTTGGATTAATGCTACTCTTCATGATGGTTTTCCTCTCCCTCACCACCACCCTGTTCATTTTTGTGAAAACCTAGATTAAACCAGAAACTTGTTATTAAGTCCTGTAGTGCAGTGTGCCAGCTCATTTGGTTCTTTTGTGGGGGTGTTAATCCCAGAATGACCACTAATCAAACTTGAAGTTTAAAAATTATTTTAAAAGTATAAGGATTATTGTAGTACTGTGATACCTGGTCATTGTCCGTGTGGGGCTGAAAAAGCACAATCAAATAATTCTTCCACCAGGAAGAATTATTTACCCTAATCCAAACAGATTTATGAAGACAGTAGATACTGAAATAAGCTTGTATAATCTTTCTCTTTAGAGACATCTTAAATTTTTATTCCTCTGGGCACAAGGGATGTTAGAGGTTTGCTTTTTGGCCCAAAGCACATTGACTGGTAACCACAGGTGAAGATGGTAATAGGTGCACAATCATCCAGAGTTTTGTTAACATATTAATATAAATGTTTTAACCAGCTGTCCAGTGTTTTCTTTTGGAGCCTTTTTATGGCACAAAGTTAGACTGGTAAGAAAAAAACAGGAAATAATGTTTTTCTTATCCTTCAGAATCCTTTGTAGTCTCTTTTTCAGGAGCATTTCTTAAGCTGAAAATTTTTAAATTTATTTACCAGTGAAAACTTTTATATCTTTGGACAGTTTTGAAGGAAAGCAAGAACAAAAGCAAATCTTGACTTGTTCAAACATGGGCTTTAGTAAATGTGTTTGGCTAGGTTTTGTGTTGTTTTGGGGGATTTTTTTTTGTCCGTGGTTGCTTAGGTTTGTTTTGGGACTTTCCCTACAATTGACTAAAATTCTTTAATCAAAAATAGCTCTAATGAAGAGCAGATTTTGGGGTGGGAGCACTAGATGAGACTTGTGTCTGATCCTTTTCCATTGTTATAATGTTTTAAAAAGATGTAAATACCACAAAACATTTTCTGGTGAAACATTCAGTCAGATCTGCTTTTGAGGGCACTACGTGATACTCTTCTCCTTGATGCCTCATTGGATATGAGCATGGATAGTTCCACTCCACATAAATTACAAAAACCTAAATGTGTGATAATGTTTGGTTTTGTGAAGCTGTATGTGTTATAGTCTTGAGTGCTGTGCTTTGATCTGGCCTGAGATAGAGAACCAGCTGGTTTTCCCCAGTGCTTAATGCCTAGAGAGCAAGTCTGTGCTTGAAACAAGTTTAATCATGAAAAAAAGGACATTTTTGTTTCTTTTATACTTAAATAAAGCAGGCAGCCCAGAGAGAATAATCATTATGAGGCAAATACACCTTTAGCTGTATATCTAAATTGAAAACAAAGATTTTAATATATTTACTTTGACAGCAGTACTGAGAACCTCTTGCTGTCAGCATTAAATGTCTGTAATATTTAAAAAAGCTATTTGCTTCCCAGACATTATTTAAAACACTGTCAACCCTCAGTTATTTTTTTTTATAGTGCAAGAATTAGAAAGTATATCTGAATAAAAGGCATTCTATAAAATTTTGTTGAAAACAGAAGTAAATAGGACTATAATGGTTTTGTGGGTACTTTAAAGCCTGTTCTTGATCTCCGTTGTGTCAGAAGAATGCTAAAAAAAGCCCAAAGAAACCCCAAATCAAAATTACTTGGGTTTTATTGCTGGAACTCAGGACCTACTAGGGAATTAACACTATGTATTTATCCTTTAGAATCTTTTCATGATTAACACCTGAAAAAAAGAAAAAAGGATAGACCTGATACCACAGTCCTTGTTGAAATACATGGTTTGGCATACATGTACCTTAAAATATAGTTACTTTGATTTCTTTCCTTAAAGAATGGAGCAGATGATGTGAAGAGACATCGATGGTTCAGGTCTATAGACTGGGATGCTGTACCTCAAAGGAGACTAAAGGTACATTCTGCAAATACTGTATAGGACATCACAAGGAGAAATCATTGTTCATTTAAGCTGATCTGTTGAAGGTTTGTTGGCTGTTGCATGTGTGTTTGTGTGTGTATAACCACATGTCTATATGCACACTTAGTAATTAAATGCATATTTGCCTTTTTGCAATGTGGAGTTAATTGTATGAACGTCTGTTTGCATTTTTGTCTATATACGAACTGTCTAAAAAAAATCTCTGCTTTAGTTTGCTGAAGGTGATTAGTTAATACAAAATTTAGTTTTCAGGTTCAGGGTTTTGTAAGTGATTACTTGTTGTAAGTGTTTTTTTTATTTGGGGATATGGAGGGGATTGCTAATTTGTGGGTTTTTTTTTTTTTTTTCTTTCCCCTTTTGTTGCTTTTTTTCCTTGTCCTTATGTATGTGGAAGTATTTTACTCTGGGCTTTAAATTTTTGTGCCAAGTTCAATTCAGGTAAATGTTTTAATAAAATGTGAAGCACATGGGAGTAGGAGGAATAGGGAAGGTGAAAGAGAAGGATTTATGAATGTAATTCCAACGTACTTTTTTTTATAGCACTGAATTCTAGTATTGTATGATGGCAGATGTTTGCAAAAGCTATCAACACTACAAAATGCTTTTTAAAGTCCTTTGGAAGTAAAACTGCTTTCTTTCCTTCCTCAGAGTTCTAACTTGTACAGTTCCTTACAGCAGTGGTTTTCTGTAGCAGAGGTTGGGTTACCACATGCAGTCAGTCAAGTAACAATTAAATATTTGTTTTTCTTTTCTTTGCATTAATTTCTTGCACTTGAATTCCAGGTAGATACCTCAAGTTCTTGCAAAATAAAAAGAGACAATATTATAATGTTCTTGATATATTGTAAACAATATCTAATATAAAGCTGTAGATTACTTTTCTCTTTGAGAAAAATAAGTTTGCAGTGTTTTAAATGTGTGGGTTTGTTTTATTTTTAATCCTTACTGCAACCAGTTGATATTCTATGTAAATGCATTGTAATGAAGTCACATTTTTCTAGGTATGTACTATAAATTCTGTTTACTGAAACCTTCAAAGAACACAACCTGGATGATAGCCTGTTTAATAATATATAAACTCTGAAGTTTATGACAACCAAAGCAATAAAAAACATAGTATTAAAAATGATTGTTAGATGTACAATCAAATCGAGTACAATCAGGTCCAAACATCCTTTGTGTGGCATTTTTATTTTAAAAACTTATCAGAAAAGAGTTACCATAGCATTCAGATTATTATGAATACAAAACTTGATTCTTAATCTTTGTGATGGCTACATTAAGTTCTTAGAAGATGAGATGGTGCTCAATTAAACTTTAAGAGTAGGGATGTGGAGTGGATCAGAATTTTACTTGGTTATTTATAGAGGCAGCTATATTCTTCAGAATTTGTTTTCATGATTTCATACTAATGAAGAGATTGAAAATATGGAATAGTGCACATGATGCTCCATTTTCCCTGTAAAAAGTGTGAATTTGTCTATTATATAAATTATGTATTATGTATATATATTATGTATTGATTCATAGTCCTAATAAGGTCTTAAATATCAATATCATATAAACAGTAGCAATGGCTGAAAGGGAGAAAATCATTTCATTAATCATCCTTTCTCTCTTTAGGTTTTTCTTTCTGTATGTCACTTCACAAAACTCTTTTTTCTGCCAAAATGCTTACAGGGAGGAGGGGTACCAGGCACTGCCCACAGTGGAACCAACATTTCTCAGGGGCAGAGCAGATTCTGCACATTTTCCTCAGCATCTGGGCAGTATTACTGTGACTGCCAGACACAAAATTAGGACTCTGCTTTTGGCTGAAGGTTAAAAGTACTAGGTTGGAAGTTAGGGACCCATCTTTCCTGTTGAAAACCTACTGATGACATAATTTTGAAAAGCCCAAAAGCTCAGATAAGATCTCATGAGCTAGTGGAAGCCAGACTTTTATCTTTTCGAGGATATGCAGGATAGCATTTTGCTATACTTCATAGTTCTGTCTGTGGTATGACTTTGAGCCAGTTCATCCTTATGATTAACCATAAGGTTTTCTTATTCTGAAGTGTTCTGTTGGATTCAGCATGATAGTTAAGCTCTCAGTTTCTGAGAATATTATAGAGAGATGAATGTCCCTTGAGAGAGGAAAAAGGGTTTGCCCTTAATACCTGCAGTTAATGAAATATTCCTGAAAAGATCTTTATCTCATAGTCTGTGGCCAGAAGCGCAGAGCATTCTCAATGTTAGATTTCAGACAAGTTAAAACTACAGGTACTGTGAAGCTGATGAGCAATACTAGAAATAGAAAAGATCCTCTGTGAAACTAAACAGGAAACTGATACTACTCTTGGCACCCTCAAGTTTCATAAAAACAATCCATTTGAATTAAGATGCTTTTAAAGTTCTCCTTGTGGAATGAGTTAGGGTAAAGCAGTTTCTTTACCTGCTTCAATGTATTGCTAGGTTAGGAAGAAACACAGCTGGTAGACAGAAGTTAGTAATTTCAACCTCTTTAGAAGCAATCTTTTTGAAAGCAGTGAAGAAGAGGCTTTTTTCCCTTCAATATGGTAGCAGTTTCCCATGCTGCTGTGAACATTCTTAGTTGAAAAGAAGCTAGTGCTCAATAAAATAGGTATCTGTATTAAGTGTATTAATTATCTAAGTGTCTTTTAACCACATTATTTAAGTGTAAAATTGACAAAAAGTGCAGATGTGTATGTGTTGCTGCAAGCTTCTCTCTCTCATGCCTTTCATTATTAGGGAAAAGGTGAACTGTAAATCTGTACTCCATTTATTTAATAGATCTTTTACAGAATAGTATGATGGAGAGAAGCTCATTGAGGAAACTACTAACATTTTTGTTAACTACTAGCATTTTTGTTGTGCTTCTTCTGACTAGCCTCCCATAGTGCCCAAAGTATCCAATGATGGAGATACTTCCAATTTTGAAGCATATCCTGAAGATGACTGGAACAAGACACCTCCAGTACCTCCTAAAGATCTAGAAATTTTCAAGAATTTCTGAGTATAACATCTACACTGGACAAGGTATGTCCAAATGTCAAGAGTGCCCTTGAAAGAAACCATATACAGAAATTACATTTTCTGATTCATAATGGCTTGAAGTGACAAAAATCACTTACCTCACAGGATTTGGTTTTCTACATTCATGAAGGTTTATTTGCATACAAATATTTAAGTCCTTCTGTCCATAAATTTTTAAAAATAGTGTGTAAAAAGAAATACCTAGATTGATTTCACAGATAAGGAAATGCGATAGTTCTTAACTGAAAGGTTTTACTACTAAGAATGCGGACTCTAGAGAAATAAGATTGTCAGATCAATTCTTTACCCTGGGCATTATCTCTTAAAAATGTGGTAAGTTGATATTTGTTACTGAGTTCAAATAGTCCACCTTGAGTTTTGTGTTCTCTTTATTTTGTCTTAGAAACTGGAAGGAAATTGAAGTGCTAAGAGCAAGTCTGAAGAATGCTGGAGTTCAGATATAAAGGAAGATTGTCTTTTTGGTTAAGAATGATACTGCATTCAGATACGTGTATTAGTAAATGTCAAAAAAGATGGAGGCAGGCAGGAATAATATTTTGCTGTAAACATTTGACTTTAGTTTATTAAATTGTAATACTGATAGTCTGCTCTGAAGTAGGCTAACTAAAATGATATTTTTAGGATTATTTTTTTTAACTTATGGTTGAATTAAGTTTCCTGCTATTCCCAGATCCTGTTTGCATAGTTAACTCATAGACTTAATTTTATAAGTTTATACTAAAGTTGTGTAATTAAAAGCACAAATTAGTATATGTGTATATAATGGATACAGTACAACTAAAGCACAGTAATTGTGCAAAGATGTAAATTTTTGTACTTTGCAGAGTCTATGATTTTTATTTTTCAAATAATGTTTTTCAGAAGTTCTTTAGGAATAAAAGTCTTAAAAAAGGATAAATGAGTTTTTCATCATCTTATATGCATTTTATAATTCTTTGTAAAAAAACAAAAATAATTACGTTTTAAAAAAGATTTGTACCTAAAATTTCCAATGCCTCACACTTACAACCATAGTACTTGAAAGCAGAAAGACCAGGGCATGTTTTATTGTTGCTGAAGATGTATCTTAATGGCTAATTTATGAAATTCTGTTACAATTATGTCTCTTTGCAAACCAGAATTTTGAGTGATTATACTCTGTCTGAAATGAGATTCCTCACATGAGTTCTCACTAAAGATGCAAGTCAGTCCATCCTGATGAAAGGGCTTTAACTGGCTCTTACAGGAGTTGTTCCCTCACAAGCTTGTCTTCTCCAAATGTAAACCATGAGCCATAACAGACCTTTTTCATTAGTGAAATAGTTGTTGCTGAATGCTGAACACTTCAGAATATCAGAGGGAAGACTGAATATATAGTACAGCCTTATTTTTCTGCTCCTCCTTTTTTGAAAATGTCCTAGTCCCTGCTGCCAGCAATGTCATATGTACAGAGTTCAAACTTTGGATGCACAGAGTCTCTTTTTTCATCCTATGTTAACACCTTTCTAGCAGCTGGAGCACACTGTTTCGGAAGTATTTGCAATATTGCTTCATTTTAAGTAGCACTAAATATCAGTATGTGCATACGTATGTATCTCTAATAGGAATGCAAAGAAACATGAAGGTAGTTGAATACTAGGCAGAATCTCTTTCTTTTTTTTAGGTTTTTTTTTCATGTTACATATTGTGATACATGTGTTGGTATAAAGGAGTTGATTTTGAAGTGCTTCAATTAAAAAAACAATTACATTTTTTAGGATGTTATTGGTTTAGGTGACTTCTAGTGAAATTACCATATTTAGGCCATTTTTTTTTCACAGAACACATCACCTCTCTGGAGTTCTACCACTATGACTTATGGCTCTACATAATACTGTTTAATTAGATCATACAGACAGTTTTTCCCAAAAACTACTCTCCACATTTTTGATATGAAAGCAGTGAGAAATGTAGGCTGAAGATTAGTTTTTCTAAACTAAATCCTGAATGCCTACAAAGTAGGCATTCTAGTAATTGTTACTGAAATTACCATATTTATGATTTTATTGCAAATCTGTTACTGGAGTCTCTTTGTGGAAAAGTGATCTCAGTTTTTTTGTTTAAATAGTACGGAAGTGCTATTGAGAACCTGTAACTTCTAGGATATTAGATTATTTCTTCATAAAGCAAGTCCTCCTAAAAGAGTGTGCATTTTTGACAAGAGTTATACAACGTATAACAAAATCAGGATATTTCAAAATTATAATTCTGGAATGTCACAAACCTATCTTGATGTTATGCAAGTTGATGGCCCCAGCTGCCATTCAGTAAATATAGTGTAGGAATGTATCATGAAATACAGGACAATCCATAGGAAACTGTAGTTTTAACCTAGTGTAAGTACCTTGGAAAAATGAATCTAGCCCACTATATTTGTATCTGTGGAATTAGTTATTCTGAATCAACTGGAAAAACTGAAACACATAAAACACAGGTTACTTCGTGTAAGGGGGAGCAAACAATTGGGGAGTTTTCTTAATGTGCAAATATATGGTATTTTATGGACTCTGAATACTATATGCATCAATTTCTTATTTGAAAATCTTCATACTGCAGCAAGAAAGTGTGCTAAATATAGGATTTTTCTTCAAATTTCAAAGCTGCTCTGTGTTTAAGTCTTCAGATCTGAGGAAATTGAGTTGAAATTGAGTCATTTGCCACAGTGGTGGTTAGAAGTTTTGAACACTTGAACAACAGGTGATAGTGAATTTTCTTTTTATGACTTTTTTCTGTTGCTGGCAGTGGATGCACTGACACTCATTATTATGGAGACTTAAGGAAGTGAATGCATGTTATTAATAATGATAATCCGTTGACTTTTCATTGATTCCGAACCATGTGTACATAACACCTAACTACTGACCTCGTCAGCATGCTTTCTAGTACAAAACTGCTTTCAATTTTTTAAAATTATAATACTCAAGTAAAAAGTAAAACCAAAACATTTTTGAAGCATTATTTCAAGCGATGAGTTATTTTTTCTACAGTTCTGGACTTACTGAGGTGTTATTACCTGGCTGTTTTATTTGTTTGCACAAGTGAGTCTGCTTTAAGTCTTCACTGGGACTTTATGGCCCACTAAGGTAGTTCTGAGTGCTCGTGCAGGTAAACACTGCACTAGGAATTCTGGATTTATGGATTACTTTTAAGAAGACTAGAAGATTTTTTTTAGTTCCTATTCAAGTAGGGTGTTCTCTGAAGTTCATTTTATTTTGATTATTTCTGTTAATGTCTACTTTTGCATATAGACTGCATAAGGACTGTTGTCTTGCAAGAGAGCCCATAGGATTTTGACATTCTACATCCATGAACAAGAATGTTAAACATTAAAAAAAAACAGCCTTTATTTTTGAGTTTTATATCTGTATTTTTGATTGCCCAATCTGAGGTTTTAAGTGATAAACATGAATTGTAAACTCAATATTCTTGTAACCAAATGATATAAATGCTTCATGATTTCAATGAAGAACATGCTGTAGATTTTCCTGTAAATGAGCTTGATCAATGAATATGTGTGCTACTGAGCTTTAACTAATGTGATCTTCCACTGTAGAAAGTCATTGTTATGGATCATATATAGGTACTAAACTATGTTTAAATGGATAAACAGGGATTTTACAGTTTTGAAAGCAATGAAGACATGGCTGTTCCTCAGCCCATCTGCTTGCCATTCAGAAGAGTTGTGATGCAGTGCTTCCTATGCTATAGAGTTATTTTTCAGCTTTCAATGACTGTAGCATGATTCCTTTTTGTACTGTACTGTGTACAGACTTCCCATGTTTTGCACTTTTCTATGGCAAACCTTGCCTGCTTTATTAGTACTCTGTTGTGTAGTAAATAGTGATAGTGGTAGCAGACATATGTGTGCTGCATAATCAGTTTGGACTGCTCGACTTGCGAGGTTCACTTGGGCTAATTTGTGTTGCTGGTTGCTTGTTGTAGCTCACGTGTAAGTACTGTTCAAGTTACAAAGTCAGCCCTCATTGCACAATGAAAAATCACTGTGATCTGTACATAAACCCTAGTAAAACTTTATTGCTGTTTAATTTAATGTAATATCTGTCAAATCTGGATTCATTTAATAAACCTTTATAACTTTTCAAATGTTTAAACCTAGTTTGCTTCCATTTATGCTGGAAGGAGTTTGGGGTTCTTCATCGAAGAAAATGGTGAAGGGGAGATGAGAGGAGCAGAAAAACAACTGTTTCTTCTTTTCACATTTTAAGCCTTTTCTGAAAAAGACACAAGTGTTGGAACAGATTTCAGATGGTATCGAAGCACGAAAAAGTACACTTTCAAAACCATTTCAGGTAGTGCACCTGGTAGTAACACCAAAAGTGTTAATTTGAGCTTCTCATTAAACTTTGATTATATGACCATAATTGCTTTGGTATTTTTACAACTTAATGACCTGAACACTGTCCAGAACAGTCAGGTCAATCAGTTTCTTTAAGCATTGAACAAAATTCTTACAATGTCTACGTCACTTACTCTTTATTTCATCTTCCATCAAAACTTGACAAGTTTGTTTCTAACAAAATTTGTTTAGCTCTTTAAATTCCATCTCTTGGGTCAAATGTATTTTATTTCTTATCACGTAGACATCATAATCTGGTGATAATTACATAATCATAGAACCTACTGGATACAGTTTGGACTACTTAAGGGGTCACTTGTTAAAGATGAAATTGGTTTTTTTTTCTGCCTGGCTTCATTCTAAATTCTGTGCATTGATGTTTTTCTCTTGTAAACCACTATGTCATGTGCTTCAAGAAATTGGTAATGGAAAGTGAAGGAACACTACAATGAGCCCTAGCAAGCTTTTAGTCATGTCTTTGACACGAATCAAAAGAACTTTTCAATTAAAACACAGGAAATTTTTGAATGGCAACAAGAAAGAATTTTGTTTGGTATCTTGTTCATACCCCAGCCATGTAGCGGAGTTTTTGTTCATTTTCCTGAGTGCTCCATCTTTTTTGAATGCACATGTAACTCTTTCTCTTTGCCAATAGAAGCCATTTAAAGTGCACTTTTTTTACTCATTCAGGGAAGGTAGGTTTTGTTCACTACCTCCAAATCTCTCACTTCATGCTTCATTAGGCCTTTTTAGGGCAAAACACTCCTAAAACCACATTTGACAATAGCCCACTGTTCTGTGTCCCTCTGTTAACTCTAAAGGTATGATACTCTAAGGAGTGGTAGAAAGCAGCTGGCATTGTTACATCTAGAACCTGCCCAGTACTTTGTGAATTCTTATATAATTCACAAATCAAGCCCTTTCACATGCAAAGTCGTAGCTGCTTCAATCTCAGCTGCAGAATTCAGGCAGCTTTTCACAGGGAAAGTAAAAGGCTCTTCTGCTGCTCTCAGTAGAAGACAACTCCATTCTGTCTTTCATGCCCTCTTTCCATCCTACCCTTCATAAATCACCACATGTGAATGTATGTCAAGCTTTGTATTTATCCTTGAAACCAGAAATACTATAAAATTTTAGCAAGATGAATTGTACAATTTTCTATGCATCGAAATACTTTTCCAGTTTTGTGCAGTCATATTTCAAACTAGTATTCTGTGAAAAGTGTAGCAGTCAGTTGGGGCTATTATACCAACTTCAACTTAAGGTAGGTTTATCTTCTTCACTGCACTTGTTTCAATGCCAATAAGTTGCTGGGGCAGTTGAGAGTCTTAACGTCTCTTACTGCATCTGTAGTTCAGGCCACTGAATTCTCTGGCTACTGAGGCACATCCCAAAACTGATATGCAGACTTAAACACCAAAAATGCAGGCTTGTCTTACTTCTAGTATGTGGAACTCAAGTGCGATGCAGGTGGTGTCTCTACTGCCTTTTACAAAATCAGACTACAGATAGATACCTTGAAAAGTGTAGTCGGTGTCAGATTAAACAACTAACCAACTTCAGATTTTTTTTAGTTGTTTGTTGGAGGTTTTTTGTTTGTTTTATTTCTTCTCTCCAGTATATTGTCCCTATTCTAGACTATTCTAATAAAGCAGGCAAATTAATAGGAGAAAAATATTTGGGGGGGGAACAAAAGGCTTGATTTGGACTTTAAGAAAAAACTTGGTATGCCTGACCATACTTGCAAATGTAATCTATCACTAAGTGTTGTAGTTCTGTCACTAAATGTTGTAGAAAATATGGTGCCTGCTTAGGTTTATGTTGGCTTTTAAGCTAAAATTCCTGTTTTTCTCAATATAGTATCCAAAATATAGTTTTGGGAGTCAGAGTTAATTTCAATTTAAGTCAGTAATCAGTCTAGTTTAGAGAATCCTTGATACTAAAATCCCTTGATTGGAGGACAGTGCTTTAAAGTCATAATGCTCTGAATTTTCTGCCCAGGTGTAAGCTGTGCAGAGGAGGTAGTGTGCTTTCAGTGCCAATACTACTGCAATTCACATGAAGGAAACAAAAGCTTGCTCGAGCCTGCAGAGGTCCTTTTCGACTTGAAGGACCAAGTCAATCTTTTTCTTTGAGCAGCTTTGTGAGAGTATAACTGAGCAGCTTAGCAAATATCAAGACTGATGTATAGAAAAACTCCGAGCTTTACAAAGGCAGCTCTTCAGAAATTAAGTATTAGCTCAGTTTTTGATTTGGAATACAAAAGTAAAAGATTCTGTGCTGTTATGTGCTTCTGAAGTTTGGTGAACAAATGGAAAAATATGGAGTGTTTCATATTGTGTGTATAATACCTAGTAGCTTCTTTGGCCTGCTTTTATTTTCTCAGTTACAAAGAAATTGTACTTGAATTTAGGACCTAAATCTTCTAAAATCAAGATGCTTGTGAAGCATCATTTAAGTGAAGTAGTTCTGCTAGGCTGTCTTAATATAGTAAATAAAACATTCACAAGTGGCATGTCTTCCATTTGTACTGATAGCCAGTTTCCTTTGATGCATGTCAACTAGATGGCTTAACATTCTGTTCTTAGTTTTTGGTCAAGCTTTTACCTATTCTACTAGCAGGTTTTGCAAAAAATAAGCAGATGAGTAAACAGAAGTAGGTATTTTTTTTCCCTGTTAATGAAGCTAAGCTGTCAGTTGATAGTGTAAATGTATTATCAAGGAACAGCAATTTCATGTAAATGCATTATCCAGAAACAGCAATCTCTTCAAATGAATAAATTCCTGCTTTGAATGTGTTCAGATTTAGGTTTTTCTTTTTTTTTTTTTTTTTTTATTTTTCTCTTACTCTTCTGTGAATTCTTACTGGGCTGTGCCTTAAAGCAGCACTGCAGTCCTGTGCCATGACACTTGCTCCTCCTGCCACTCTGCCATCATCCATGCAGCAGCTGTAAGTGAGCCTGATAACCCAGCTGATCTGTCAGAAATGTTTCCCTGCTGGCACCTGAACTTTGGATCAAAAGCACTTCTTCCATCTAGTTTATCTGAAAAGGAGTTTTCAAAAGCTGAGTGTAACTGAAGTCTTTCTATTCTCTGCAGGTACTTGCCACCAGGGAGTGTGACTATTGCAATGTTGTGTAAAATAAAAAAATTCTAACAGTGCATTTCGAACCTATCTTCAAATGTTTACATAAAGCTCCTGTGACTCATGTAATCCACAGCAGAATCTTGATGATGCAAAAAGGAAAGTGTGGTGGTCACTTAAGCAAATGTTGTTAGGGCCTGAATCTATTCTTTAATATCACAATCTGGCTATTGAGGAAAGGGAGATTTATAAAAATTATAATAATAATTATTTTTAAATAGATTTTGTAGACATTCTATCAGAACATGAGTGACCATTACCCTTGAGTCAGGTTTTTTGCTGACCCTTGGTTTTGGATTTCGAAAACATCTGAAGTCTGTTTTAGGGACTAGATTTTCCCAGTAATTTTATATTTTTTTTTCTATGGTGATTATTTACATGCAAAATATGGCAGAATTGAAATTATGTTAATTTGTTTAAAATTTTAATTAATGCACTGAACTGGCAACCAAATCAGAAAAGACTATGCATTCAGTTTAGCAATAAGATATTTAACCATATCAAAGCTTTGGATGCAAACTATTTTAGGTTGGAAATAGAGTAATATTGTTTGAATAAACAAGTATCATGAAGGTGGACTCATTTCAGTTCTTCAGCTGTGGATTAACACTGGGAGCTACTGGATGAGGAATAAAAAGGGGACGTTTTCGTTAACTTCTCTCTTCCAGCCTGTCAGAATTATGTAGTAAAGTGTAGCTATGGCACTAGCCAGTATTCAGGAGTGAAGCTGGGATATGTACAGGGCATTTCTCAAACCTGCACTCTGGCTTGTGGTGATGCCAAGCAGCTTGTCCTCTGTTCTGTATCAGGTTTTACTGGTATGCTTTCATGTTGGGATTCACCTGCTGAGAACAGATTGTTGGTGGTTGTCATTCTAAATGCCTTTTGTATCACTTTGAAGTATGTTTGATAGATGTATAAAATCTTGCTTATTTCCCCCAAGACCAAGGTTCACCTCACTAGAAAAGGAGCAGCTGAGTTAATAGTATTAACCTTTTCTCTTTTTTTGTTACACTATCTTCATGAAATATTAAATGGTTTTAATTTTGACATGTGATGTCACATTTCTTAAGCAGAGGAGGCTTTGCAGCTTTAAAAGATGGGGCTTTTTACTGATTTTTTTTCTATTTATGTGACACATCGAAGTTGCCAATACAAGAAAGTTCTCAGCTTCTGAGTTTGCTGTGGAGTAAAAATCTTCGGATTTATGGAGTGAAATAGCCTTCATTAAGATAACTAACCAGTCTAGGAAGCAAACTTCCATTGGGTTTCTGGTGACAGACAAGATTTGGTTAAGATTTTTTATATTTCCAAGTATAAAATAAGATTGAATGATCAGTGAAGTGATTATTTTTGTCAATGTAATTAAAAAGTAAAATCGATTTTCTTATCATGCCAGTGCCAAAATCATGAGCTGTACTGAAAGTTATTTAATTTGTTGTGGTCTGTGTGCCGAATTTTCTGTTTTCAAACTGTCAAAAAGAATAGTAATTAATACAATAAAAAATGCAAATAAGGAGTCATTTACATTGTATTGTCTTTAAGCTTCTAGTGTATTCTGTACATTGAGATGTCATCTTACTTGAAATAATTAATTCCATAAGTTTGTTCTTTCTCTAAATCTCTTTAGTTGATCTGAGATTGGCATAACTTCAAGCAACTAAAATGAGAAAATCTGCAAGAAGAATATAGAAACAATCAATGACATTTAGAACATATGTTGTCCAAAAGTGTGAGGGTTTTGTTGGGTTTTGGTTTCTTTTCTCTGCATAGGGCCATATGCATATGATATATTGGAAGCTGAAACAAAAGCCACCTTGAGACACAGCTTTGAGTTACAGTATAGTTTCATATCTTGCCAATAAAGTTCTTGCATTTACTTTTCTTAGCTAGTTCCTTTTAAAGGATTGATGGCTGTATTTTTCTGTAACATTTTGCAAGTGCTTGCTTCATGTTCAATCTTGTTTCCATGTAGCCCTGAGGGTGACATTCAATGGAGTTCACTTCTGTTTATTCTATTGAAAAAATCCCTGATCCTGGTTTTTTTCCTCAATGTGTTATGAGCAATAGCAGCAATAAATTACAGATTAATTATCGTGAAAAACCATGAATGAGGAGACAAACAAAAGAGAGAGAACACATCCTATCGTGGTATTTTAAAGGATTTCCAGTAACATGATTAAATTAAAATTCTTTAAAACAAGGCCTTAAAGATAAAAAGCTTAAGGAATAATAAATAAAATTTTTCATATTAATGTCAATAGATCCATTTACCCAATTTATCTCAGTTTGCATGTTTTGAATAGTGGGAAATGAGTAAGGTTGTATGTGTGTGTCTGGGAAAGCAGGGTGTCTGGGTAATGTGAAAACCTTACCTTCTACAAAATGCTCTAATAGAAATTTAACACTGCAGAACAAATATTTACCTGTGGCAAGAAGGGGGAAAAATATATCTGCATTGCATTTATTATCTGGTATCACCACAACATATTTAGGCAGTGTACCTTTATTTGCTTGAGGGTCAAATGTTTTCAAATTGGAAAAAGGACTATGTGAAATAAAAATCTCCAGTGCTTATTTCCTTTGATACTGTATCCCCTTCTATGAGAATAAAACCAAAACCAACTAAAAAACTCCACCACCCATGCAGTAGTTGATTTAAGGCAGATGCAGTTTCTAGGGGTGGAGAGAGTACTTGAAACTAAAGAAGAGCAATGTCTTGGGAATGGAAGTGTTATATCCTTGGGTTTGAAAGTTTTCTGTCAGAATCTCATGCAAGTATCTTATGTTACACCAGAGGAGCTCAGGACTTCAAGGATCAAATTAGGTGGATTAATTTGAGGCAGGGGAAGGAAATACTTAAGTTTTGACTTTCATTTGACCATCTCACAGAAGCACAGGGTGGCTGAGGTTGGAAAGGCTCTCCAGAGGTCAGCTGGCCCAACGCCCTTGCTCAGGCAGAGCCATCTGGAGTCAAAACAACAAAATATTTTGTACTCCTCTTAAGTGACATCCTTAGAACCATCCTCAAAACTGAGAAAATAAAATATACACTGCTCCTTTTTTTCTGTATTTCACTGAAAAATAGAGCATTTATTTTTAGATTAATATTTTTTCCATTTTAAAGTTTTCTAAGCAGCCACTAATAACAAGTTATTATTTATAAGTAATATAATTAATTGTTCTCACAAGTTAAACTGCAGTGGAGTTGAAATTGCAAAGTATGAATTTTGCTCAGTTCCTCGTGTTCTCAAATGCTACAGAAGGACTATTTTACCTCTCTGGACTTAATTCAGGTCTGAAGCTGTGAAAGGGACCATGTATTGGTGCCAGCTGCTGCACACTGGTTGCTCATGACAAGCAAGTCCTGATAAAAGGTGGGGCTGGATTTGCTGTCTATAGACAGCTTTGAATTTTCATTTGGAAGAAAAATTATTTTTTGGTCAGCAAGTTCATGGTAAAGAGTTGTTACCTTAGTGACTTCCATGTGTAGAATCACAGTTTCCATTAGTTAATACACCTTTTTACCTCAGAGGTGTTCTAAATGGCCATGCTATTTAACCTCTATTCTTTCAAGTCTGAAGGCTAGTGTGGCCTTTCTGTGGATTGCAGAGGAAGGTTGATGTTGATGCAGGACTCAATTCTTTGCAAACAGGGACAAAACCTGGTGTGCTCACAAGCTGCTCGGTGTGCACTCAATCCAAAAAGTGCTGGTTGCTGTGCAAAACATGCCTCTATCAGACAGAGTTTCACAAGAAACTAACTTGCAGCCAGTTCTTTCTATCGTGGTGTGACAAGCTGACAAATCACATCTTGTGGCATTGTGCTTGCATTTCCACCAGACATAGTCTGTCTGATTAATAAATGCTGATCCTACATGGCTGGCTGGAGTGTGGGAAGGGAATGTGTCTCCACAAAAAAGCCCATGCAGGAACCACGAGCCCAAGCATGATCCCGTTTGGCTTGCCAGCCAACATTTATCCCAGGCAGATGGGAATGAAGCACAGCAGACCTCTTGGAAAAGAGGTTTCCTGGGTCAGGGAAGGCATTCAGGATGAAGGCTGGAGCAGCCTCACGTCTGTTCCTGGGACTGGATGACAGAGTTGTGCCATAGGTTTGAAGACATACACTTGCCTGCTCCCACCTGGTTTTATTCAAGCACCTCAAATGTATAACATCCATATTGCTCATGCAGGGGGCCTCATGTCAGCAAAAGAATTCCCTTTAATATTTTGGATTTTGGTAGTGCACAGAGTACATCTTCTTTTCTTCTCCCCCGAAAACTGTGCCATGGGAATTGGCCTGGAATACATGTAATTGAAAACAGAGGGAAACTGATGCCATTTCCAAGTCATGCCTTTCTTGTGATATAACTCCACATTTACTTAAGCATCAGTTTATGTACATACATTAGTAACACCATATATTTTTTAATCCTTCTCTTTTGAAATATGTAATAGTTTAATAAATCATTTCAAAGTCAAGAAATATTTTTCCACTGTTAATTAACAGAGCCTGAGTTGTTCTTTGTCCTTTTGGTGACAGAAGTATAGAGGAAGAATTGTTCTCGCTCTAAAAAAAAGAAATTTAAAAGGAATAAAATAACCACAGAAGTACTTTTAAAGTATACTCTGGAGTCATATTTATTTTTAAACAATAGTAAACCATTTAATTGTTTCAACTAGGCTTAGTTCCAAGCAGTTCTAAATTTGGAGTTAAAATAATTGATCTTAAAAAGATGTGCCAGAAAACAAAACTCTTCCTCTCTCATTTCCTGTTTGAATTGATGGGAATTTGGGCTCTTCTTTAGTTTATTTGGCATGCATTGCTCCCCCATGAAGCATGTCAAGGATCACAGAATGTCCTCTTCTCACAAGCAAAGCATGAATTTGTAATCCAGTGTGTAATTTTTTTTTTTCTTTAAAAATGAGCCTATTAAAAGAACTATTAAAAACATTTCAGTGATTTTGTACTGCTGGGCACAGAAGCAATTGCACTTCCAGCTTGCAGAGTGTTGAATATGTTATACATTGTCCTCTAATGCTGCTGATCACAATGCTGGAAGTGTAATACACAGCAGCAAAATCACAGCAAGATAACAGGAACATCAGTTGACACACACCAAGTGATCTGGTTCCTCCCAATGGTCCTGATTTTAAAAGGAGGGATATAACCAGATCAGGAGATGGGAACTCTGCCCCAAGAATTTAAGTAAATGGCCAGGGAGCTTCAAAATGTCCTTGGACAAAAGGAGATTCCACAGATCTCTGGAGGGGCTGTGTCTGCTCGTTTGGGACATCACAGAGTTAAGACATTAAATGTGGACTTGGAGTATAGGGGGTCTCAAAGAGTTTTGACACTTCAATCCCAAGACTTTTTATTGTGTTCTTGTGAGTCTGGAAAACTTCACAGAATTGAAATATATAGTTTATGATGTTTATGTCTGCAGATACAGTATCACTGGATCAGTGAGGGTAATAATACAAAACATAGTGAATTTAACTGGTAGGCATCTCGACATCTCATGGAACTATTTTGTAAAACAAGGGTAATTTTATTTTTCTTCAGGGGTTTTCTTTCTTTTTTTCTTTTTTTTTTTTTCTTTTTTTTTTTTTTTTTTTCTGGTGTTTTCCAAGAAGTTCTAGCCTAGAGTGACACTTGTAGGTTTATCCAAATGAAAACTATGCAACTGTTTAACTGAGTAACCATTAAAGACTCCCTATTCATAAAAAGATCATAAAAGTAGCTCTGTTTTGATTTAAGAAGGCTGTGATGTTGCTATGCTCTGCTATCCTTTTAGGTTGCCTTTACTCACTGAAAAATAGTTTTGTCATTACATTAATGTTTATAATTTTGGCTAATACTTGAACATGGTCATGAGATTGGAAATATTATTTCTCCTCTAATAGTTTAGGAGTTTCCAAACACTTAAAGAACATCAGTTTCTTTGTATGTCTGCAAGTCTGTCTCCCTTAAGCCAGTCATAGGGGGTTAACATTATAATGTTTCTGTTTTAATTGAATGCAACTGTCATTATTAAATTTAATATATAAGTCAGGAAAAAGTATTGTATGTGGGCTAGCACCAGAGAATGTGAAGAAAAAAAAACCGAAGTTGAATCAAAATTTCTATTTTTTTGCTTTAAATAGTCTCACAGAGAAGTAGCTGGGAGAGAAGTTAAGGACAAAGTGATTCAAGTTATTTGATTCATGAGAATGCCTCAACACATGATTTCACGGACAAGAAAATCTTTTACTAATACACCAAAATATTTTCAGATCCAGGTCCCATATGGAGTCTTTAAAAGGTGTGATTCAAGAGGCTGGAAATATGTCATTTTCATGTACAACAGGTGTGCCATGATCCAGTAAAGAGCTTCTACAGATCTGTCACAATTTGATCTTTCCATAGTATCCTACAGACACATCCAAATAGTGGGAGAAACTCTGAAGGCCTGCAGTACACTGGATTTTTGATTGTTGTCAGGCACAAGTGCAGGGAGTCTGGCACCCTGAGTCACCTCTTTGAGCCTGAGTCAAGGCTTTGTACCTCCAGGTGGTTATCCAACATAGTCATTGTAAATGACCTTCTGGGGTCAAATTAGTCCTTAAATTAGTACAATGAGTACTTAAAATTCGTTGATATTTTTATCTTTGTGAGTGTGGTGGGGGTGTCAAAGCATCTTGGGTTGCAACGTGCAGATCCAGACACCCACACGTCTCTTCTGCCTCTCCTCAGACTTTCTGTAACAGCAGCATAAACACCGGAGTCAAAATGAGGAGTGGTCTTTTTCCACTGTGTTTTAGTAAGATGAGAGTCTGTAAGCACAGTCCAGGGGGAAGAAAGGAAAAAGAGCTTGTTGGTTAGAATCTGTGGTCTGGGGTTTGCACTAAGAAATGACAGCCAGAGAATGAAAACAGAGCTCTGACAGCTCTTCGGGGGAAGAGGTGAGGTCTGAAAGAGCAATGGGACAGGAAAGGGAAGTTGTCACACAGCCAAAATTAATTTAAAAAGGAATGAGGCTGACAGGACTTGAATGGAGAGGTTTCATTTGCCTTGCATCCACCTTCACTCAGATGAAAAAGCAGCCTCCTTAAAAAGTAAAACTATTTAAGGGGTTTTAGCATGCTGCTCCCTAGGAATAGGCTTGTTCTTACAGCATGAGTCAGCCAGCAGAAAAATCCCCTTCTCCTGAGAGGACCATGGAGTGAGAACAGACCTGGCTCACCTCAAGCAGCTTTGCAGAGCTGCAGTCCTGTTCACTGCACAGGCAGGGCTCCTGCTCCAAGGGGCTGCTCCCATCATTTCAGCAAAGCTCATTGCCCTTCTGGGAAGCCCTGGCTTTTGCTTTGGAGGCTGTAAATATTAATATACAGTTGTTTGTCTTCTCCTTGCAGTCCTTTCATTTTTTCTTTAGTTTGTGGTTTTTTTTGTTTTGTTTGGTTTTTTTTTTGTTGGTTTTTTTTTGGTTTTTTTTTTGCTTTTAGTGATTACTCATCTATTATATAGTAAGCTACTTAAACAAACTTTTCTGTTACTGTAATTTTGTGTGAAATAGCATCGTTTTTAAACTGGAATAGTGGGAAGGAACTTTCTCTCCTTTCTTGAGGTTAGGTAAGCAAACGTGCTCACAGAATACCTCAGTCTGATTGAGTGAAAGCCTCAAATCCTCTCTTGCACACTGGCACAGGCAACTATGAAAACCTAGTCTCAATTAAGTTATTTTTGTAAAATAGTGGCTATTTAACCAGAATATAAAAAGAAGGCAGAAGTTCAAAGACCACTGTTTACTTTCTCATCGCCGATTGTGCTTTTTGTTGAAGCTAGGTGATGCTACAGGGGCAAGGATCAAGTATGGATAGATTTTGCAGCCTGATAAGGTGTCTAGCATTCTGTCCTCGAACCAGAGATTATTGCTGTGCAAGGTAAGCCAGTCTATCTGGGAAGCACACATCTCTTCTTTCTCAAAATCCTACCTACTTTTGTATTAGTCATAATTTGTAGTTGAACACTTAGGAATTTGCTCTCTTTCTATTCCTGAGCCTGTAGGATAGAAGACCTTGGGAATACTGTGGGTCCCTGTCTTTTCTTATTAAATTTCTTTTGTTCCTTTCTTTCCTGAGGAAATTGAAATGATAAGGAATAAATAATGAAAACCAGATTATTTTTTTGAAATTATATAACCATCAAGTAAATAAACAAAAATGCAAACAGCTCAAATAATTACAGCTGTGTTGCCAAGCCTTGGCAGTCTGTCTTAGTGAGTTTGACTGTCTCCACCCAGCTGAGTTTGCAAAGAGACAGTGCTCATGGAAAGGGGGCTTGCTTGCCTGTCTGCTCTTCCACACTTAACAGTTTCCAAGAGGGAAGGAAAAGCAGGATACCAGCACAAATCCCATTTCCTTGCTCTCCATGTACTTTAAATCCTCTCCCAAAGCAGGAGCAAACAGCTGTGAGACGAGTGTGGATCACTGGCGCTCAGTCGTATGAGGAAGAGTTGCTGTGCCCTTTCATGGCTGTGAACACAGCGATGATTAGCACTTACATGCCACACAGTTCTGGTACAGCTGCATGTCCTGGAGTGCTGCAAGTGATACAAATGAGGTTGGCCAAAGCCCATTCTATCACAAGGCATTCTCCAGCTCAGAGGTTTACTCTTGTATTGTGTTACAAAGGCTTTGGCCAAACTCCTTTCTTCCCCAAGGAAACTCAGCACAGCTCCCTCACCCATCACAAAGTCCAAATCAGAATCACATTCTGGACAGTGAGCCAGACTCCTGGCCCCAGGCCCAGCTACTAGGTCTGCCTAGGGAAGCATATAACAGCCTTGAAATCTGCCCTGAACACACTGTGGAGCAAGACAGAGAGGAAGATGCCTTCTGCCCATCCAAAAAGCTCACAGCAGTAAGGGGAGATGGATGTGCCAGAGCTGGATGGAGCTCTTGATACTGCCTAAGTTAAAGGAAACATAACTCTCCTTCCACTCTTCAAATATCTGCTACATTGCTTTTGTCTGATATTCCTCTAGCATAAGAAATTTGGGGGATGGAAGCTGAGATAATTTTCTGATAGAGCAAAAACTTATGTTAACCTTGAGTGCTATCATGTTTGCCTCCAGCAGCCAAGAGACCTCCATTTCTGCTCCACATTATCACTGGGTGATACTTTGATCAGCAGAAAAAGTCTAAGGAAGTTCTCTGGGGAGAACAGAGGTTTCCTGGTGTGAATCAGAAGGGTGGCTGCTCTTGCTTAGCTGTGAGGTCCCTTGAAATGCAGGTCCTCTGTTTCACTTGCTCGGTGAATAAGCTGTGAATAGTCAGTCCTGCTCATGGAGGGAAGGAAATTCTGATAAATCAATAGTCAGGAAGTGGACTTGCAGAGGATGCAGATGGCAAACCAGTGTCAGAGTTATTTTCAGTGACAATATTGGCAGGGTTTTGTTTGGTTGTTTTTTTTCTTTTCTCTCTCTCTCTCTTTTTTTTTTTTTTTTTTTTTTTTTTTTTTTTTGGAGGGGGTGGGTGCGGTTGGGGCGTTTGCAATTATTCCAGCTGTCACTGCATGGAAGTTTTGCATTGTGTAAGAGAACATTGACTAAACAAAAAAGCTTGGGTTTTTCAGTTTGAAATTGTCTGTGAAATCCTGTACATGTAGGGATTAAAACTGAGAGTTAGTTACATTAAGAAAATAGCAATGAGAAAAATCTTCATTTAGGGTGTCTGCGACAGTCATACCAGGTGGCCCTCTTTCAAGCTTGAAGGGTGGACTCTCCCAGGACCAAGGCGATCTGTACTCTGGCTTTCTCTGTGTGAGAGAATGGCAGAAAGGCTTAAAGCTTGCATTGATAATCTTTTTTTTCTATATCTGTTCCTCAGTCTTACCTCTCAATGACCTGAGATGGTATTCATCTTTCCGAAGCCTATGGCCTGCGTCATGGATACTCCCCTAAGTATCTCTAATCAGAAACATTTGTAATTGATATCTGTTTGTGTACTTTTGGTTATTGAGAATGTAGTGCAGAGAGACATCTGCTAAATTATTTTGATTAAATCCTGGGTACTGTGTTTTAAATGGAAAATCAGACAATTTGCAGAAAGGTATTTGTTATCTAACAAATCACCAATGATGTAAGTAGGATTTTCTTCCTAATATTGTTATGGGTATGTAGTTGTTACTCTTTGAAAGTTCTTAAAATACATCTCAACAGGAGTGTTGATAGCTGTGGATTCAGGAATAAAGAATGCAGTTACTATTCAGGAGAGCCAACTGAATTTGGAAGCTTTCCTTCCAATTTACTGTAATTATGTCACTGGAAGAGGTGCTGTTAAATATGTTAGGGGTCAGTGAGAGAAAATTTAATTATATCAATGCTGACAGTTCTTTTGTTTTTCATGCATAAAGCATTAAGTGTTAAAATCCTTGGACTGATTAGTAGAAAAATGAAGATTAATGTCTTATACTGTAAAGAGAAGGAAATCTGCCCATTGTTAGCAAAAAATCAACCCTGATAAACTAGACAGCTATCATCTTTTTATGGGAAGGACTAGGATAACAGAATATGACATTTGGCTTTGTTAATGAAAAAAGGCTTATGAAATATAACTCAGAAGTTTGATCACTTCAGGGTGATATCATGTAGGCACTCACTGCCACCACATATACTTGCTGTACACTTTCCATGTACAGTTCACTGTGGAGGGGGATGACTAGAAACAGCTGCCTTGCCTCAAATATTCCAGATAGCAGCTTGTCAAAACAATCTGCTGGTGAGCAGGGAACTTGTTGTGATTAAGTAATTTTTAGTGGATGTTTCATCAATTTGTGCAATTTTCAAAGCTCTGCTTCCTTCAGGATTTTCTATGAGTCGTAGGCAAGAGTCATAAAAGACAGCTAATCTTAATGTTATTTGCCATTATGGATTATTGTTACTCTGCCCCTAACACACAATTTTACAGTCTGTATATGTGTGTTTATCAGTTTTGTACTGTGTTCAATGCAGATGAGTTTACTGTGTGACCAGGCCTCTTAGATGTGAGTCATGCAAACAATTAATAAAAGTGTCATTTACCCAGAAATCCCCGTATCCTGGATATTATGAATGGCAGTTATAAGGGAAAACTGATGTGCAAAATTAAATTACTTGCTAGGGGTCACTTAAATGGTCAAGTTCAGCCTGCCATCCAAGACTCCAGACCTCCAAAGCCTGTTTTCTCTAACTGATCCTTTGGTAATACCAAAGACGCAGGAGCACAGCAGAAAAAATGGGCACCGTGTAGCTTGTGCTCATGTCCATCTAAGTTATAATGAAAAGCAAGAAATATGATGGAGTTCAGTTAACAAAGACTTCAGGACAGCTGAGATAATTCTTCTAAAACAGCCTTCTAAGAAGGTGCTCTGTAGTGGTTACAGTATTTCAGAATTTTTTGAAGTGAAGACAAATTCATTGCATTTAGAGGCTGTCTGAAAACATAACTCAAAAGACTGGGGTGAACACACACTGTCTTTTTTTCTCACTTACAGAAAAACAAACACAAACTTGAAGTGCTTCTTGACTTTCATTAACTATGCATTTGAGTATGAAGTATAATTGAGAAAAAAAGCATTTGAGTTTAATGGAAATATTATTGGGTGTTTTTCAACAACTATGAAGTTGCACAGCTTCATAATCCTGAATGTTTTTTTAGTATCCACCTGCCATTTTTTTCCAACATTGTGATTAGTAAGTATTTCATTAGCTCCCCACAGCTTTGTATTTACAGTATTTTGTCCAAGACACATGATGAAAATGTTTATCATTTGGATGAAATAATGAAAATGACCTTATTTTATTTCCTCATGTATTGCTGCCAAAGTCTGTAACAATAACAAAGATAAATACAAACTCAGAATATTTTAGCCAAGACTTTGTAATGAAAAAGCATCAAAGGCATTATATTCAACTGTGTAATTGCCTTGTACAGACTCTGAGACAGAACAGCTGGTTGGAAACATAAATAGTTCAATTTGCCTCATTAGGGTGTGTGTTTATATAGTGAAATATTCTTAATTTGTACATTAAAATTGTGCAAGATTATAAAGACACCCCCCAGGGACCATATGTGAGGGTGTAAAACTGCAATATCATATAGAATAGAGCCACAGAGATTTTTTTTTTTGGAAATAAAGATCTTTAGTTCTAAAAACAGAGTACTCTTCAAAAATACCAAACTGCAACAATAGCTGTAGCCATTTCCATGTTTACTCCATAAAAGCACCATTCAGTCATGCAAATCAATGTGCCCATTAATATAGCCGCACAAACGTCTGCTCTTTTCTGGTATTTGGGTGTCAGACACTTAAACCTGTTTTAGCTGCTCTGTTTGAGACTGTCTGCAGAGGAGGAAAACAGGAGCTGCGGGAAGCAGCCCACCAGTGACCTATTGGGTTTCACTGAAACTGCTGTGTGGGATTAAGTGGAGAGATTGCAAATAAAGGAATGGAAAAATCTATGCATCTTTGTGTCCTGAGGCAATGTCTGACAGTTAATTCAAGCCTTCTTAGTCCCATATATGCAGTGTTGTGTCAGCTGAGAAGCAAGATTTTGCTGCTGAGTTGGATCTCCAGGATTGCCTGGCTGCTGAGAGGACATGCTAATTGCTGGTGTTCCCAGCTGACTTGATAACAGCAGCCCTGGTGCCTTCTACTATTGCCTTGGTTTCACAATAAATACGTAGTTGGTGGGTGGGTGGTTCCAGTCAGTGGTGTCTACAAAGTTGTGTTTAGCAATAGTCATGAAGCTGTGAAAGTAACCATGCCAGACTTTCCCAATAGCTCTCTTTCCCTTGCACTGAAAGGCAAAATATATTGCTTGAACTTCCCACACCCTGGACATCATTTTAAGGAGTTTTCTTTTTTAATCTCACACATCTTAATTTCCTTTCACCCCTTTCTACCCAGAAAATACTGGATACATAGGAAAAGTTTTAGGCAAAGACATGGGTGATGGCAAGTCTGGAAATCAATATCATAATCCTGTAACATCCTCTTTGTTCTTTATCAGTGCAAAGATGGCCTCCTATCCCATGTTTGGTTTTCCCATCTTTGTCACTATCAGCTCAGCTACAGTTTCCAGTAGCTCATAACATATGTTAAAAATATCTTTCTTCTGATCATAGCAGAGAGGCATGAAGCCTCAGATTTTGGAGCCTGGATCTGCTGTGCTTGGGCCTGTTTTCAGATCCAAGGGTGCTATGTGTGGAGAGAAAAGGGTTTTGCACATCTCTGCCAGGCAGGCGTGTTCCCCACAGCACATTTTCTAGTGTTAAGTCTAATTTTAAATGTGGTTTCCTCCACCTCCTTTTACTAATCTTTCATACTGAGTTGATCTCATTGTCTGGCAGCTTTTCCATATGTTCAAGTGTTTGCCTTCTCAGTTCCATCCTATTACTCCTAATAAACTCCCTCATACCATGTTTAATAACTTCTCCTCTTACTACCTCCAACTATATGCAGATGATTATGTTTCCCTGCAGTCAGAACTTAGTCAGTTTGCACATGCTGAACACATTAGGAACTTCCGAGTTTTATGTGTAGAATGGCTGGCCACATATCACCAGGATTTTCTGAAAGTGGCTAGTCCCTCACACTTCTGAAAGAGGCCAGTGACCTGGGAGCATGAGTCCTAGGATCTGCTGAAGGTAACTCTGGTGGGAGAGTGGCCAGGTGATGTCTGTCCAGGTAGGAAGGGAAGCAGGGGGAAAGAGAGAAAGAGAACAAGAGAGAGAGACTTCATCCCCTTCTAGCACCTAGAGGAAAGCTGGGTGTGGGTGGCAGGAAAGGAATTTTATTACATACTTCCTCCATCTCTCCCTGCTTCCTGGTGCCTAATCTTTATTTGCCATTGCCCATATATTTTAGTCTTCTAACACCTCTAAGATGTGTGTGTTCAGCTTCAGCTGGGGCAAGGGGCCCTGGACAAGTGCAGCATGACCAGTGAACAGTCTTGTGGGACCAAGAGGTGTTTCCTCCCAGCTGTGGAGGAGAAACAGGCAATAGGGAAGGAAACAGTGAGAGGGAAGAGGATGTTTGGATAAGGTCACTGCTAATCCACTAAGGGAAAACAATAAGGACCTCTCATGTTAAATTTAGATGGATCTAGACAATGCTTTACTGTACTATTTGTCCAGAGAGATTAGGATAGCAGATCTTATTAATCCCATTGCATACAGATTTCCCCAGCCAACTTGCACCTCCTTACCATGAAAGAACTTACATCAGCATCATGTGCTCTTGAGCTGTATGAAACTTTCCTTCAGCTGCCACCTTATCTCAGACATGTAACTTCCACTGCCGAAACAGGGTAGGTACATTTGGTCCATCACAGCCCCATCAGACACAATAATCAGTGTGTTTTTGCTAATGCTGTCCAAGGGACTGATTCTACAGATGTATGCTGAGTATCTAGATTAAATAAGACTCTGCCCAAAACAGTGGGTCCTGGCTTTTCTAGTATTTCTGTAGAGAGAATATTCATCCAGTTTGTGCAGGATCCATTCAGTTTCTTCTTTTCTTGTCAATGTGAACAAACATCTCCTCTCCCAGTGAAAATACCACTAGGGAAAGTCCTTTCCTGCTCACAAATTTATGCTATTTACACTTGGTATAAAATTCTTTCATATTAATGAAAATGAGGAATGGAATCCAGCTTATTTGCTTTTATGGAAGAAAGCTGGTCCACAAGGACATCCTTCTTTATGACTTTCAGTATAAATGCTGAATAACAAAACCATTAGATAACAGTCATGATAATTTTTTTTCATTTTGTGTAAAAAAGTGTTATTTCAAGCAGGTAATTCAGATAAAAAAAAGGAGAGGGGGGATCCCAGAGATAGCTGGGGCAGGTGCTTCCAATGACTAGGGACAGCTGCTTAGTGTTGGGATTGATTTCTGAGTAGCTAAATAAGTTCACTGCAGGGCTGTTTAGATCTCCTGCTTGAGTGTCTGTGCTTTTAGGGGTGATCTTTGCTGGGGATATGGATTGGGCTTTGCCACCTGGTACAAAAAATAAATCAATGGCTAGACTCCTGCCTTCCAGGTGAATGTCCTATCAGTGTGCTATAGGTTCCCACCTTCACTGTATCTCTCTGCTTCCTCTTAGAGTGAGCTTTAAGTGACTTCCATGCGCAGCTTTGCTGGAGTATCTGAGGCAAGTTCCAACCCCAGCTTCATGGGAACTTTGAGTCTAAATCCCTCTAAGTGGACGGAGATTTTCACTGCTCTGTACCAAGGGAAGTTCTGTACAGGAGTGTGCCCATGAGAAGCATTCTTTCTTTATATCTTCCATGGACCATTCTTAATGAAAAGCTGTGCCTGGGCTCACATTTAGCAGAGCCTTTTGGTTTTTAATGTTTTTGATTTTTTTTTATTAAAAAAAGCCCCTAAACACCAGAAAGCAAGACTGAAGATACCTTCCTACTTAACATTTTCATCTAAATACTTTCCTACTCACTAGGTTGGATTTTTAAAATAATTTTATTTCAATCTAACTCTTTTTTCCTTGCACAATTGAGCGAAGCATCAGTACTTTGATTCCTGTTCCACTAGGAACAGCACCCAAGTCTGTCTGACCTGCCCATAGATATTGGGCATTTCCACCTCTGCTAGTTCATCACAGAGAAATTGGTGTGTTGGGGTTTTTGAATAAAATTTAAATTAATATCAGGCAACAAGGTGTCCATGAACTTGTGAGCCCTTGTGGCCAAGAAGGCCAATGGAATCCTGGAGCACATCAGGAAGAGGATTTGGTCAAGGGAGGTTATCCTGCCCCTCTACTCAGCCCTGGTAAAGCCACATCTGGACTGCTGTGTGCAGTTCTGGGCTCCTCAAGGTAAGAGAGACATGGAGCTCCTGGAGCTGGTCCAGCAGAGAGCAAAACAGATGATTCAGAGACTGGAGCATGTTGTATGAGGAAAGGCTACAGGAGCCGGGCCTGTTCAGCCTCAAGAAGAGAAAACTGGGAGGGGACCTCATCAATGTCTGTCAGTATCTAAGGGAGGGTGTCAGAGGATGGAGCCAGGCTCTGCTCGGTGGTGCTGAGCAATGGGACAAGAGGCAATGGACAGAAACTGAGGCACAGGAAGTTCCACCTGAACATAAGGAAGAACTTTCCTATGTGAGTGACCATGCACTGGAACAGATTGCCCAGAGAGGTTTTGGAGTCTCCCTCATTGGAGATGATTAAAAACCATCTGGACACAATCCTGGGCCATTGTGCTCTGGGATGACCCTGCTTGAACAAGGAAGTTAGACCAGGTAACCCACTGTGGTCCCTTCCAACCTGACCCATTCTGTGATTCTGTGTGTGTAATATAAATAATCTCTATCCCTATTTTTCCTTCCCTAAAATACACGTGTCAGAATATCAAAGGAGTTGAGGCAAGTTATACCTTTTCTAAAAATATATCTATATTAAAAATATGTTTTATATAAAAATGTTTTTTATAAAAAATGTCTTATAGCTCAGTAATTTGACTGGCCAGTTGCCTAGTGTTTTACATCATAATGTCTCCTGGATAAGGATCATGCCCTCTTTTTGGTGTTTAGCACACTGGAAGTTTGTAGTTTATTTTTGGGTAATAATTCTAGTAAAGGGATAAATTAAGAAATAAAATCAAGAAATAAATGAAAAGGGCTACTAAGAAGATGTCTGTGTTAAAAACACTTCCATTCATGACATCTTCCCAGAGCTCATTGTTTTTCTAGCATAACACTGAGCAAAATGAAAATAATTTATAACCACTTGCATTGTCTTGAAGCCCAGAATGTGACTTAGAAAAACAATTTGGGATTACAATGAAAATGGCCCATTACTGAAGAAGCTGAAGTAACACCAGATTTAATCCATCATCTATTCGTCTGCCAGTAAAATTGTGCCTTGCATGAATTTACTGCTCTGCCTTTCCAATTCTGCAAGTTAATACATATGGAAAATTTCTTTTAAAAGATCATAGAAATATTGTGCTGGCATTAATCAGAGAGATTTTGTCCTATCGGGGAAAAAAAAAAATCATCACCATTTCAGGGGTGCTGCACTCAAAAGCCTTACAATAGTACTGACATGCTCTGAGGGTATAGGAAATGTCTGGAAGTTGTTCAATGCAGCCTGAACTACTTTTTTTTTCATTTGAAATGAAAGCTGAGCTGTTCAATCATGAATGAGAACAATAGTGGCTTTTTAAAGGAATGTAGTTGGGAAGGTTGGCTTTAATTGGCAGTTTGTGCAAGTTCTGTGCTTCCAGAGTGCTGTCAGATACAAGTCTGGAGTGACTGAGGAGCTGGACCCACTCTTTTCTGCTGCAAAAACTCAGATTTGGTCTTGCAGTGGACAGACCATGATAGTGGCACCAGCCCAGCAGTAATCAAAGACAAACAGGAAAGAGAAGAGTCTCCTCTGGAAAGGGCACTATAAAAATTGAATTATAAAACAAAATGTGCAGATTCCACTTGGCTGGGTGGAAAAGTCCACTGTTTTTCTGTTGTTGTAATAAGGTTTTAATTCAAGGTAGATTCTGGTTATAAGTATTACAGAAACTGCATCTGGATGGTATTTAGGTAAGTGACTAAAAGTAGGACTTTCCCAAGATTTCAGAGGTAAAGTTTTGCATAGGATTTTTTCTTGAGAGATTTGAAGCTTCTGTGAAACCAAGACGTAAAAAGAAATATTCAGCAATTCATTGACTGCTGCTAACCAAAAATTGGGCTAAATCTGTTCAATCATTTAATGTCTCTCCTAAAAGCAAGTCAGAAATATGCATGAAAGAGCAAATAGCTCCCAGAATAGGGAATAAAAAAGCATTAGGCAGCTCAAAGCACATTCAGATGCACTGCAGTAATATCCTGAAGAAGGAAGCCTGGCAGGCAGCATTGTTATAATTTTATTATTTATATTACCATTGCCCCTGAGAAGACCCCATTGTGCTACAGTTCCTCAGGCCCATCTCAGAGCTTTTGACCTGCTCTCCACCAACCTCTATTCCAAAATCATCTTCTGCAAGAAGGATACTGCAAAAAAAATGAAATACTAATTAGACATATTGTTACCAGACTCTTCCATGTCATTTGTTTTATAAATAGAAATGACCACTATAATGAATACATAGTGAAAAGGTATAAAAGTCAATATTGAAAACTCAAACCTATTCAAAAGCAATTGTTTTTAAATAGAAGGAATGTTTAGGTGATCTGAGTACATGTCACAAGTTCATGGATACCTTGTTGCCTGATATTAATTGCAAGGTATTGAGAATTTCCTTCCTCACCTTGACATTTTTTTTCTCTCACTTAAACTCCCAAATCAGTAATCTGTTCTTTCCTAGAAACCATGTTCTCCCACAGCATCCTTTGATGTTATAGAGTTTTTCACCCAGTCAGTACAGAATGGTATTTATGAGGACATATTCCAGATATACTGCCACATTTCCACCACATGTGTGTGTATTGAACTATCTTTCTCTTCTAACATGACAGCTTTATCTCAGAACAAGTTTCTGGAACTCCCTCTTACCTTGTAAATTCCTTAGATGCAGTTGTATGATGTTGAGTTTTATGTAAAGAACCAGACATACATTGCAGGATTTAAAAATTCCTTTTATCCTGTTGGGTTGAACACATTAAATAACTTGAAGAAATCAAAAGCAACCTGTTTTTTACAGTAATATTTCTGGAATCTCAGCATATGCAGGAGTATACATGTCAGAGGTGAAAAAAAAATCTATCTGTGGTTCTACTACATTTGGTAAACAGAATAGTCTATGAAATCAACTTCTTGGTTCGTAAGTTGGAAAATTCAATAAAATTAAATATTTTTATTAATAATGTTTATTTTCCTTACAGTAGAACTACAAATCCTGGCTAGACCCTACTCTGCTAAGTTTCATATAAAAGTAATCTCACCCTAGAAAGTCCACAGCCTGCATTCATGCACAGATAAAAAAGCCACATAAAGGGAGCACATAAATATGGAAAAACCAGTGGAGAAAATAAACAGAATACACAGCGGAGGCTAATTCTCTGTAAGCATTAGCTTTAAATCCTTGGTTGTCATTATCTGTAATTGATAGACTCAATTACAGGGTAAAAGAAAGTAATTAATTTTAACATCATTATAATTTGTTTCCTGATGTTTAACTGATGTTGGCTGAATGGGAGCCTGTAATGCATAAAGGCTTTCAACTCATTCCCAAAATCCTGATGAGGATTTTGGGAATGAGTTGAAAGGAGTACATACTTCACAATATGAGGATTTGTTTCATTCCCTTCTCTAGATTCTCTGCATCTGTGGTCCAGTTGTCAAGTGGGATTATGTAACTCATTCCACCCTTAAGCTATGTGAGAGAAGCCCAGGTGGCCTCAGCTTCAAGAAGAGAAGGGAGGGCTTCTTACCCAGGTACTTGTACAATGTTCAGAGAATCTGGTCTCTGTCCCTGATGGGATGAGGCTATGACCTCTTAGCATTCTGTATGGGCTTGGGCTCCTGATTCTGGAGATCTCTTGGAGATGTTGATTTACCTTCCTACAGAAGTCAAGCTCTTGGAAAATGATATGTATGTAAAAAATATATATGTATATTTTTTCCAGAGCAGAACTAAGGTACCTCCCTATATCTGAGAACAGACAACTGTACTTTTAATATAGCAGTTATTAAATCAAAACTGCCTTTTTATTAAACAAACATTCTGACTCTTTATTGAGCACAAAAAGCTGTAGACATCTCAATAGTTTTGCTTGTTTTTACAGAAACCAAAGAGAAAATCTCATTTCATTTGAAAAAAATATAAATAAATTCAAACAACCTGAGTTATAGCCTCTGCCACTAAAGTTAGGAATGTTAGGTAATGCATTAAAAATGAAAACCTTTATCCAACAGAGATGAATATTTTATATGAACATTAAAATAGGTGTGGTTTTACTACATTCCACTGCTTTAATAATACAATAGACCCCTAAACATACTGGAGTAGGCTAAGTCAGCATGATGCCTGCTTTATACTGCTGAAATAACTCCCAAGAATAGTAATGAATGTGATCTCAGTGGATGTACTATAAATCATATTCTAATGAATTTTCCTGTTTGAATGGCCGGTTGGCAGATGAATGTGGCTACATAAAGGGGAATAAAAGTACAACAGAGTCTGTTGTTAGGATATTGTTGCTAGCAATAAGTTCTTGCCTGTTTTATATGCAACCATCCAGAAAATGGTATTTTAGTAGAACGTACTGCTTCACTTTCTGATGTCCCTTCATTGAAACTTGGGAAATTGGAAAGAGAGGCAACAAGGCCTCTGAAAGAATAACAAAAGGAATGAGAACATTTACAGTCTTCAAAATCCAGCAATTTTCATACAGTTACCTCTGAGGATCAGTGCATTTGTTGATTTTCTGGGAGTGTTCCCTAAGCAGTTTCTATAAGGGCATTCACCCAGGATCTCTGAACTGTTATTATGCAGTAATTCTGTCTTATTTGTGGAAAGGGACTCTTAATTTTCTAAGTATCTTAGTTGCCATATAAAAATTATTCTTCATGAGTTGTTAAAAATATTGTCGCCAAAGTTGTTGATCTGCATTCCATGACCAAGTTCTCTGCTCTTGCATATGTGCTGAACTTGACTGAAGACACTGTAATGCTTCCATTAAACTTATTAAAAGTAAGTTTGGTAGGGCTCAGGGTAGATGTTCATATAAACACAGAAACACTAGTGCTTTTCTCTGCAAAGCTCTATTGTAGTTTCAGATATCCTTACTATGTGTGTGGTTAGGGACCAACAGCACCTCTACTGATATTGGATTAAATAAAATTGTTCTGATGTTTTTATTCTTTGGAAGAAACTGAAGGTTTGTATTTCAGGTTAACAAAGTGTGGCTAGACAGACTTTATGATCATTTTGTCATTTGGTACTGCCTTCGTTTAAAATTGTTTTTACTGAGAGTGATGCTCAATGAACATAATACCTTGTTTTACAGACTGTTTCTCAGGATGTTTATATGCTGACTTTCTTCAGTAGAAAGAAGTTTTTTGAGTTCAGATTATTATTATAGGAGTCAGAAATGGTTGTCTGATTATGAAAATTTTAAACTGAGTGTTTGCTTTTCTCTCTCATTGTTTTTAAAAGGATCAATATCTCAGAAAGTATGTGGGAGAAAAGAGAAATGATATGGATGTGGGAGTTTTTGTGTAACTTATTGCTATGATTAGGGAAGTAGACCATAATAAAATGAGAACAGAGCTTGCCATTTTTTTCTATCAGTTCAAGACCACCATAGCAGTGTGAGAAAACAGGTATGGTTTGGAGACAGCACTTCAGAGAGAAAATAAATAGAAAGATAAATTAAAGCATACAAGTTCCTTACTAATTCTTCACAGACATAATCTCAAAGCCCTGTAAGTCAAAGGAGAAGATAAGAGACTGAGAGATTGGTTGGCATTCATCCCAGGAACTGAGCTGCACATAATTGGATTTCATTAGTCTTCCTTTCCTAAAAATTGAGGATATAAAAAAAAAAAGCCTGTTCTTTTCCTATAACTTTTTATTTTACATTTTAGCAATCCTAAACTTATATGTTTTCATCTGATTTGGGTAAAGCTGTGTCAAGTGTTATGTACACATCAGCTAAAATCTTTAACACACATTAAAACTTTTAAGGAGGTGTTAGATTAAAAAGATATTTGAACACAAAAATTTTATTAAGAATGTAGAAGCAAACTTTCTACAGCTGTATATTTCTAAACGTTGGTTTCAAAACAACTTGATTTGTTGCTTGTGTTAATGTTTGAACAAATAAATATTTTATTGCCAAATTTTGGTATTAACTTATTTTAATATGGCATCATCTTCTCCTGACTGTTATGTGGACTGTCTTTTTTCTCTTCTCCTCTATCCTGTCAATGCCTGACTACTGTACATTTTTTCTTGACAAATACAGTCAGTGCAGTGAACGTAGAGGATGTACTAGCTCTTGAAAAGGTGTTTAAAAACACCTTGGAACGACTGGAAAAACTGGAGGCAGCTGATTTTATTTTAAACTGGACACTGTAACTTTTCCTGGAAGACTTAGGCTCAGTGTTGTATTATCTGTCTGGAAGAGGTATTACCATTGATCTTTCTTTTTACAGTTTTGGATATTTTGATATTAAATGGTTCAGTAAATATGGAGAAATGCCAGCACCCATTTAGGTGCTCTAGGTTTTGCCAAGTGGGTCAAGCCTTAAAACTATGGGAACCCCTATCTATATACATAGGTCATGTAAGAAGATCATGTGCTTGCATGAAACTCTCTTTTGAAAATAGGGAGAATTCTCACAGATAATTTTTTAGTGAGTCTGGCCTGTTTCAACAGTTCTTTGTTTGAGTCTGCACTTCCAGAGAACTGTCTGGGAAGTAAGATATGGATACTAAGACTTAAACTTACTGCCCTATTGCAGCACCAGTGTGGCCAAAGTCTTATTAGATGCACCACATATTTCTAGCAATTTTCCTCTACACATTCTAAATGACTAAGATAGTGATTATCTTCACTAGCTTTCATCGTTTTTTTTAGAATTCTATAGTCAGTTTTCCCACTCTTTTTTCTTTTTTTTTCTACAAAATCTTACTTTTTCTAATAAATTGTGAAAAGGAGACTTTTCATTTTTATTAAAAGGCAAATTAGAGAAATGGGACAAGTTTTTAAAGCCTATATTCACATGGCTGAATCCAGAGATGTAAAAAGGTGATCTAAAATTAAGGTATTAATGTGATATTGTTGCTTTTTTGCTTGGCTTTGAGGTTAAGGTTCTTAGTTTCTCCTGTAGCAAACAAAGACAACACTAACATCTAAAACACAGCAAGGAGCTGAATTACTTAGACAGCTTTGCATTTAAAGAGTAACATCTGGCAAGACTTCCATATGGATTTGACATATACACGAAAAAAAGGATAAAACAAAAAAAATCAGAAAACCTTCCCACTCCCAGATATCTGGGATCTGTACTTACATTTACAACTCAGGCCCATTACTAACACAAGGAGATGGTGTGAACTGAATTAGAGAAAGAAATAGAAGATTTTTTTTAGGACTGTAAATATGTTTCAGGTTTTACTGGGCTGGGGGGAAAGGAGGTAAGAATAGAGAAATAGAAGTGATTTCTTTTTTCTGCAATAAACTACAGAGGCAACCTTTTTATTTTTTTTTTTTTTTTTTTTTTTTTTTAAGGAAAAATAAATTAAAAGTCTCAGAGAAGCGAACTTTTTTGCAGGCAAAAGCTGTCCCTTTATTACATTTCTGAGTAGAAACTGTGGGGGCATAAAAAGGAGAAATATAGAAACTCAAAAGTTCTTCCAAATCTTGCAAGATAAAGAAATAGACAAAAAGGAAAAGAAAACATGAGGAGTCTGGAGTCACATTGTATTTTCCTGTACTGTCAGTCTCAAAACCACATCCAAACCTGCAGAATTGTTCAATAAACACCCTTAGAAGGGCTGATTGTCACAGAACCCCACCTGTACCCAACAGGGCCACCTTCACAGCTCAAACTGTATTCACTGTGAATGTGAGGCAATTAAAACAAACTTTTAATGAGCAGCATGAATTTACAGTCTCTTCCTTCTGTTTCAATGACATGTTGGCTTACTGATTTATTTTCCAATCCAGTTTCAGGTTTGGATTCAGTGTCTGGACTGAGGAAGCAGCAGCAGTTGTTCATTATTTTTTCTTTCTCATTCCTCTCTTTTATTTGTGATCAGCCCTTATCTTTTCCCTTCCCTGTTGAAGACCCAAGTGCAGGGTTAATTGTTTCAAAGCAACAAAAACACACACACACACGCACAAGTCTTGTTTTATTTATGAACTTCTTGGGGGTTTTTGTTTACTTTCTATTTCAGGGGCTTTAAGTTGATTTTACCTCAGAATCTACAAGTGAATTATAATTAATTGCTTTATTATTTTTTATTCAGTGTCTTTCCTGAACAAAGTAAAGTGCATTTGCTTCTTACAAACCGCAATTTTCTCAAAAGTCTGCTCCACAATGATGTTTTGGAACAGGGGGACCCAGCAGAGGTCTGCCCTGCTGGCTGAGATATGACAGCTCAGTATTATGTAAGATGATCTGCAAAAAATCTCAAGCTGTTCCAGCTGGCTTTTTTGACTGTGTCCATATGGGAAGGGGAAGGACCAGCTCTGAGAACAGGCTGTTTCCAAGCCTGGTGTGTGCTACTGCCGAGCACGTGGCCATACCTGCGTCCCAGTTCCCCTGCTACCTTTTTGTCTGCCCATGGTTATTGCAGATCACTCCCATGCCCCTGCATGTCACATGAATAACATAGTAGGGTTTTGGAGCTCTGGAGTAGGTCCTGAGAGATGCTAAGCAGTTAAGATATGAGTGAAAGATGATGGTAAAGTGGGAGCAGCTGGAGGAAGCAGACTGATCTCAGTATCGCCCAGAGGTCTCTCCAACACTGCCCATTATTCTTTCCTGATACATCTGGCTGTATGACTGCATGCTAAATTTATTGGAGACTGACTTCTGCAAGAGGGACAAAGCATATTTTTATGGTAGTCTGTCAATTCAGTGGTGATCTAGATGAACCTGGGTTAAATTTAACAAAAACCATGTAAGCAGATCCTAGAACTCCACTTCTCTATAGATAAGATATGTGTCAATAAAAGTCAGAGTTGCACATTGCACAAACTCAAGATTTGGGTTAGATTGGGCCTAGGAAGTGCTTGGGTGAGATTTAACCCATAAGAAAGCTTAGAAAGTTTTGTCACTTGTTCAGAACTGGCTTGATTTCAAGCATTTGTTGTAGGACCATCTGACAGATTTGGCACTTTGCACTTTAGCAGACTGTGCAATAAAAAATTGACTTAACAGGAATTATGAGACTACCTTTGAAAGAAGTAAATGCTAAATAGATATATTTTTGATAGTAAATATTTCATAAATACTTTGTGGTGTTTTTGAGAAGAAAAAAGCAATCATCATTGTTTTCTTTTTCATCCTCCCACAGACTGACAGAAAGAAATTGTTACAACACCGTGGAGGTGTTGTATAGCAGCAGTTGTGCAATATCAATGTCCAAAGCTCATAAATTCATTTGCAGCTTTCAGACTCTAATATCTCAGGAGAGGTTTTGTTTTCACTTTTGATTTTTAAGAAACTGTGCACTGCTAAGAGCTGAGGGACAGAATGAGAAATGACCCCTAAAGGCCAAAAACTTTTTTTTAGAAGAAATTAACATATTTTTTCTGTTTTTGCAATACTAACAATCAAAATATAATATATAAATAAAATGTACAGTTGCTTTGGTTGCATAATAATAATGACATTTTAACAGGGTTAAAACATAGATATATTTTGAGCAGTCAAGCCCTGTAGTAAAACAGGCTGGTTTTTTTTTTTCAGCATATGTGAACCCACAGCTGTGTGAATTTGTTATGGCAGAGGAAGATGTTGATTTACTGTAATTTTTAATACATATAAAAATTAGATATAGCTACATATACATGCATAATATATACCTGTCTAAAAATGCAGTGTCAGTCCCCTCTTCCCAAACAGAATTTCACTGAACTTAAATTAAACAATGATGAATCAGAGTTTCTCTGTTTGGTAAATTCTGAAATCCCAGTTTCATTCTAAGGATGCTGAATTTGAATTTTCCTCCTCACAACCCTCCCAGGCCAACACTGATAACTTTGCAAAAGCATTTTCCATAAAATGTTGTTTTTGAGGGCTGACTGTTTATGAAGTGAGACCTTTAGCTGAGACGTATGGCAATGCACAAGAATTGTTTGCTATTGAAGTTGCTTGTCTGTGGCAGCAGCTACCGTGAACTTGGCCAGCACACAGCTTTCAGAACCAGTGCAGCTGATGATGTGTGACAATGTTCCATGCTATTACTACAGCAATTATGAAGATGATATGCCCAGCAAAGAACGGGCTACATGGGATTTTCCTTGCACTGCAACAGTTAATAGAGAATCTCTTCAGAGGTATTTCAAATAAGCATGGTGCACTGATGGTCATTTGATCCCATATTTATGCCCACCTGGAATAGCCATTGCCCCACTCAGCAGGATGTTCACTGTGCTCCCATCATGATTCAGTGGTGTCTGACACTTTCTGCTTACTCATGTTAAGTCACAGTACCATAAGGTGGAAAGTAGGGGAAAAAACAGGATTTATGTTTTTATTTATAGAAAACTTAATAGAATTTTCACACCATAAAATTTCTCCTGTAGATATAAGCCATCAAAAATTTATTGTATATGTTTGTTTAAGTTATATTTATCTTTACCCCCACCCTGCTTTGAAACAATTGAGTTTGTATTTTTAAGATATTGGACAAGAAATAGTAGCAAATGGTAGGTTGTGGAAGTTACAAAGCCTGGTCATGCATTCGGCCTCAGAAACTGTGTAAATTTGTCAAGACCCAAAGTCCAGTACTTCTAAATTTTATATTTTTAAACATAGTAGAGTGGAAGCTAGATTTGCATAGATGACTTCAGTGTTTTAGTGTTTCTGTGCCTGTGTCATTGGACACTTAAATTTGGACATTTACAAATACAAAATTCATGTATAAGCAGACACACCCGAACACTTCAGACCAAGATATTTTTTCTGAGCAAGCTTACTAAAAGTGATTGAATTTCCATTCAAGGATGCCAAAAACATTTTCCACATTTCCTAAATAGTGTAAGACACCACTTTTGAGTTGTTTGGTTCAGCATGCACTAGAAACCTAGTTTACCAGTAAGTTTCTGAATCTGAGCTTTTCCTGACTGTTGATTTCAATTTTTTGTTTGGAAGATACAAAGTTGTAATGCAATAAGCAGTTTCAATTTTATTCAAGGTATGTCCAAAATCTGCTTTCTTGTGTTCCTTAAAAAAGTTTGGATAGCCTCACTGGGTCTGTTTCTGTAACTAATTCAGGGTGGTGACACCAGGGGCTGTGGCAACAAAACTTTTTTGAAATTGTTACATAATTAACTGACTTTCTTCCTAATGTGGTACAGAGTAACACAATGTGTATGTATTTGGTACAAGCGTTAGCGAGTATTTGAAATAATCTCAAACATGTTTATATCCAGAAAAGGCTTGTATTTCAGAATAAGTGGGGAGTTGCTCTGTTGAAACAGAAAATTGATGAGCATTGCAGAGTGTTCAAGGCTTAGGAGTTTGAAAGTTAGTTTCCTTGGGAAGATAAATTTATGGAGAAATTGATAGCCAGTATGGACATATGGTAGGGCTGATTCTAGGAGAATATTGACCTACAAAGATAACTGATTGTATATATACACAAAACAAATCTCAGCTAGGAAGAGGGTTCATTGCAAGTGATATAACTGAGCAGATATAAACAGACTTCTCAAGTTCCTTAAAAAAAAAATCAAGAAATGTTCACCCATATCTGCAAGTGGGAGGTGGGAAAGGAGAGCGGGGGATGTCAGGAGAGATATGGCAGCATATGGCATCCTCTGTACGGGGCTCTGCAGGTGACCAAATCCTCCAAACAGCAGCAAACACAGCAGCTGCCAGGCAGGACATGGCTATGTCCCCCACTAGGCTTCCTGACAAAATCAGGGCACTCACGCCTCAAAGTAAAAAGCTCCAACACGCATGAATACACTGTGAAAGATGCAGCTCTCACAAACTTCCCAGGGGCTAATTTTTGTCACCTTGGCAAGCGCTGATAATGTTCCAAGGTGCCACAAACAAGTTGCCACTTGTTTTATCTCTTGTTTCTAAAGGTAAAACTTCAGTTTCTCAGCACTGTAGATCCCAGTTAAGCAAACCCAGTTAATCAAGCTCTCCAATCCCTTAAGAGGATCCAATTCTACAAGGACCCTGATGAGTTAATGTCTCTTTAGAGGTCACAAAGACAAGTTGTTTTTTATATTAAAAAGTCAGATCATCTGGTTTATTTATAGTGGGAAAATATGTGAATTGTTGACCTTTTTTGTTAGATTTTTAAATTTCCTCTTCTTCTGTATATAAGGATATAGGAAGGTCAAAAAAACTTTAGGAGAGATATGTGGATAAGGAAGGTAGCAGTACATAACAGAAGGGCCCTTTTTAAAAAGAAAAACTTGGAGGAGTGTTTGGCACAAAATGAATAGGACAGGAGTCCATACATAGAAGACCCAATCATTAAGATTGAGAGTAAACAAAAGAAGGAAGAGACAAAGCTCTGCCTGTCTCAATATGAAGGACCCAAAAGGTTTACAGTATGAATGCAAATCTGGGATATCTGCAGACCACAATGGCATGAAAACTGAAGAGGGAAATTCCTGAGGGTCAGCATGCAACTTGCTGGGATTATTCTGTTTGTGTTCTAGGATTTATATACCACTGTCATTAACAGCTGTCTCCTGATAACAACAGCTTTCAGAAACATATGGGACAGTCAATGCCCAGTAGATCAGAGCTCAGTAAAAAGGCAGTAAATGATTTGCCATTTGACATTCCATCACTGTCTCTGCAGATGATTTTTCCCCTGGACCCATCTTATTTTCCATATTATTGCTTCACAATTTTTCATTATATGTTAAAAGCCATGGAAACAATTCTACTGTGGAATTATATTTTTAGTTACATCCATGCTGCAACTTTGAAATTGAGGTAATGGTTATTGGAACTAGCAAGATAACCAAAGATGACTTTGCCTGCTAAATATTCAGTAAGAAAGCTTTTTGAGAGATACCAAAGCATATACAAACCAAATTTAGATACAACCAATTACAAAACCACCAGTATTTTATAAAAAAATATGAATTTTCTGAATCTATTAAATGCCTACTTATAAAGCACTGTAACAGTCAGTTCAGGACATATCAAATTATTTTCAAAGCATTAATTGGTCTTCATCAGGCTGCAGGAAGCAATAAGGAATGTCTTTTAAAGCCTAGGAAGAATTTTCACATTGTTATATGAAAATAATACTGTTCACAAAAGGATTCATTTTAAGCACAAATGTTCCCACAGCTCAGCCAACCCAATTTGTTTCACTGTTTTAGTGCCCAGTATTATATTGATCATAGAGTTATATTGTTTATTATCTTCTTGGGGAAGAATTTTTAAACTAAAAAATTTTTAAACTAAAAAATACTTGTCAGTCATCATAAAAGACACAACCAAAGCAGAAGAGATCTTGTAATGTAATCTGCAAGACCTTTTGTTATAGATCTGTAATTTGTTGTTCTTATGAGGATCTCTGACACATGAAGGGTTCAGCACTAGAGGACGAGAGGAAATGAAGGTGGCTTTTTGCAGAGCAACTCTAACTCTAGACCAAAGCACAGCTGAAATGCTCATGGTTGGTGTGTGATACTCTTCTACTTCTCAGCACCACATGACACAGGTGACTCTGGTGCTGCCTCAAACTGGAATTCTAAAAATCCTTAAAATGCATCATATTAAATGATTTAAGACTTATTTAAATCCAAAGATTTATGCACCTCTAGAAGGAGATGAGACAAAACCAAAAGCCTGAGGATTTATACTTTGGACTTGGAAGCACCAGCATTTCTTTTTCTATGCAACTATTCTCTACATTGCAATAAGCTCGGATGAAAAAATATCAAAAACCTATTTGCAGGGAAGGTGTTCAGAGCTAAAACTTTTTGAAACTGAACCTGATATTCTTATGTTTTTACAAGGATGTTTAAATTAAGGAATTGGATTCAAGCTAATATTTGATTTTAATGTATCTTAATATACATACTTATTTATTTAATTTATTTATTTATTTATTTATGGCACGCTTCCTTCCAGAAGATAAACAACATCAGGCACTTACATGCAGTTGCAAATAAACAAAGCTAATAAATATGTCATTTGCACTAACATAATGTGTTTGAAATAAATCATCCCAACAAGTATGTTTTAAAACATGACAGCTGTCACATCTTGGTCTGAAGACAGGGGCCACTAGGGGCCACCATACACCTCAGAAAAATTGGATTTCTTTCCCAGGGGAAAATCTTAACACACATTCCACTTGCACATAACTGACTTTACATTTCTCATGAAATTTATTTGGGAAATGTGCAAAATTTCATAGAAATAGTTTTTTAAAAAATAATTAGGTCATTAAGCTTTCCTTTCTATCTCATTCACTTCCATTGGCAGAGTTGTATACATGTGCACGACAAAAGACAGAAGGCTGGGAAGCACTAAGTGATGAACTTACTCCATGCTAGTTAGGTGCTTTCTCTGTGAACTACTTCTGGATAAGATGAACTCTGTTCAGCATTTTAAACTTATGAAAATAGCAAAGTAGTCTGCTTTGTGTTTTCAAATAAGTGTATTTTGAGAGAAGGCCATATGATTTCAGCAAGGACTCAGTTATGCTGAAGGTGTAATTAGAGTTACAAGGCATTGAAAATACTTTGATTGGAGTTCGGTCTTCACTTGAGGTTGTTATCAAATAAGTACTTATTTTTAAGTAAAATGCCTGGTTCTGTCACTCTGTCACATCTACTTACAGTAGATGCAAGTTCTGCAGGAATCACAGCAAAAAAAAAAAAAAAAAGTTATCTTTATCTTGTTTCTTTGGCAGAGGCTACATATACATAATTTCCATCTCCACCCCTTCTCTTTACCCACACAATAATCCCAGTTGAATAGTAATTGACAACACAGAGCATCCTGTAAGATTGAGTCATCTGTTAGTGTTAGAAAGAGCAGATCCCTGAAATCATGAGTGGAAAGAATTTGTTTTAACCAGAAAACCATTTAGCATTATTATATCTACATATATAAGCACAGCTGCATACTTGGGCAGATATTCAGTCCTTATGTATATTGACACTATGATTCCATTGGACCCAGAAGAACTATCTGTATGGATTAAGATTTCTGATTACCTTCACATTTCTTTATGTGTTTCATGTCAGACATGATAACAAATTTCTAATATAAGCTACTAGAATTCAGACATCAGAAAAAAATCTTTTTTCTTTTTCCTTTTCCTTTTGGGATATCCTGCACAGATTTTCCATTCTCAGAATTCTTACACTTAGGACAAGATCTTAGCCATAGTGGAAGTTTTAAAAATACTAATTTATATCCATTAATATCTCTCAAGTAAGTTCATGTGTCATTCACTGAAGTCATAATGAGACCCCTATTCAAATGAGGACGAACCTTGCATTTTTTAATTTCTTCCCTTTTCTTTTTTTTTTTTTTTCTATTAAAAATAGTTCTTTAACTGAAAGCTACCTGTCTTCTGGTTATTTCTTGATCTCTATGTTCAACCAACTGCTTTGCAGAACAGAACAGCCTTCAGTGCCTTTGGCTTACTGGAGAATCCTGGAGACAAAGAATAATTTATTTAGGGTCGTAGATGTGCTGTTATGCTATGATTCATGCTTGCACAGCATATCAGTTTTCAAATGCTACTCCTTTGACAGTGTGAGATGGTCAAAGAGGGGAATGAATTTTCCTTAATATTTACGGTGTTTCTCCTGATGTAAGAAACATTTAATGCATGAAATTAATGACAATTCTAAACTTGTACTGAAGCTTTTAGTCACTAAGGTTTTGTTAAGTCATTGACGATCTCTACAATGCAGCATCCTCACATTTGTGATCTGTGCTCTCATAGGTAAAATTTAAGGATCAAATATAATGAGAACAGACTGCCTCCAAGAAGAGTGGGTGATTCATGAGAGGGAAAGAGATCAAATATTGCTTCTGCATGTTCCTTATTGTCTCAAAAGTCAGAACCTCAGTGTTAAATCATAGCCTAAGAGTAAGAAGTATTAAAATGTTACCAAGTGTATTACTCCAGGACAATTACAGACTGGTGAATTCTAGCATAAGATACTGTTCAAGACATAAATCAGAAGGGGGTGAACAAAAGCATTTATTATTTATTATAGAGTAAATGCTGTTTTTCAATGGTATAGTACATCTATCTGAAATGATGTCCTGGATTTTCAAAGGATCCTCTGGATATCAAGCATCAAGTTCTTGAAAGTGCTCAGCAGGATTTGAAGATGGTACTCCTCTAAGAGCCAAATGTTGCTTGCATATTTGAAAGGGTATATATGTGAGGGAATAGTTGTGGGAAAAGCAAATAACAGAAATTTTACTTACTAACTTTTCCAATGCCACCTTCTATCTCTTTTTTTTTTCTCAGCTTCCTGCAGCCTTTATTTTTGATACTTTTCTTCCAGAGTTCATTTTTCAGTTAATTTTAATTTTTTTCTTACAATGAATGTATAACTTCTGGTATTTAGAAGAACTCTTTATTCTTTTTCTACCCCCTGTTTACCAGAAACTGCTCAGTTCACTTACTTCCCTTACATTCCTTTTTCCCAGACTGACCCTTTGGCTTACCTGTCTGTATATACACCGCTATGTCTTTCTACTAGTTTTTCTGATTCCAACAACTTGCACAGGTTTGATGTAAGGATCAGTGAATAATTTTGCATCTCTTCCCCCATTAAATAACTTCTCTGTTCAGTGTTTCACTGCACACTAACTTCCCCCATCCTCTCTCTGCTGTTCCTGAAGGGTGAGATGACCCTCTGACCCACATGCAGCAAGCTGGAACTCCCTTTTACACAATCATAGCAAAACATTCCTCTTTCATGTTTCCCAGAGGAAGTGAATGGGTTATAATAATGAAGGGAAGGGAGAAGCTGCCAGTTGTTTCCACCTCTGGATATTTTGGTTGGAAGGAGGGGGGGTTACTGTATTATTAGGAAAGGATGCTGTGCTATTCTGAGATGTCAAAACAGGAGGAGGGTAAAAAATATAATTTTTTATTTCCGTATTTACAGATATAGGAGACAATCTGTCTCATTAGTCCTCTGGACTCAGAAGCTGGTTATCAAAATCCACATTTTTTCAGGGATTTAATTTTGTACTTTAGAATGGATAAAACTCACACTGACCTTTCTGAAATTCAGTCATCTGCTTCACTTGTGGCCACATCTCAAACATGTCTGGAGGGTGTCTTTATTTTTCCATTGATGAACCCAGGGGCCCAAAAATCAGCTGCTAAGGTTGTTTCTAGGCCCAAGTGAGTGGACACTGACAGTGCTCACAGCAGGAGAAAGCTGTGGAGCAAGGCTGTGTGTGATACAGGCAGGGGCTAACAAGATATCCTACTGTAAGGTGCAGTTTTATCTCTGCTGTGCTCACATATTCTCTTAACATCACTTCTCAATTTTAGTTAGGGATGAGGCCCTGCAAAGTAACAGTTTTCTTCACATTTTGTAGAGCAGATGAATCTGAGATGTAGATCAGCTCTTTCCTCCCCTCTGGTGAGGTAAAAAGTTCAACATTTTTCTCCTTTTTTCCATTCATCTCTGCGCAGATCAAATTTTGATTTATCAGTTCCGTACCCCTGCAGCCAGCCTTCGGGCCAGGTTTATTCTACTGCTGTCAGAGCAGCATGTGTTACCTTCACCTCCCACACACTGATCCGAGCCCCTGCTGCTGTGGGCAGCTGGGACCCATCAGGTACCACTGCCAGGTCTGAGCAGCCGGTAACAGGACCTCTCCCGCGGGGAAAAGGCACTGTGGTGTTACTTGATTCAGGAGGCCACAACATTGCTTTGTCTCTTTCTGCATTAAAAAAAATAATAAATTGTAGTACTCTTTCAAATCACTCTTAGAAAGAAGCTATCAGACAAAGAAAAAAGATTAAGTATCCTAATGCAAAAAGCATGAAGGTAAGATGGTGAAAGAAAGTAACAAAGTAAATCCCTTTCCCTTTCCTTCCCTTTTTCCTATCTGCTCATCTGCAGGCTTTTTCTTGGGTTTATACTCTTTTCTAGAAAAAGTCACCTGCAAAGTGTATGTGTCCAGCAGATTTTATGGTCATTGTGGCTATGATGACTGCTTGCAGCATCTGCTTTATGCTGATATGTTAGCTCATGTCAGAAAGAATCACTAACATTTAAATTCAGATAGCACTGAATAAATATAACCACAAAGGACAGAAAGAAAAAAATGGCACACCAACAAATAACAAATTTACTCACCCCATCTTATCTTTTGGCACCTGAAATTGAAGACAAAGTTTGCAGCTTTGAAGAGTGCTAAATTAGTGAAATTCTGCTCTTGAACACCATGTTCATAACAAGCTGTTACAATGGCATGATCTTGTTATCGCCTGGGGAGTGAACTGTAATTCCTATGCATTTAAGCTGGCAGACAGGATTAATAATGTCAAGATATGTACATTCATCAGTGCTGAAGGATTACATATATTTATATCAGACTGTTTATACCAGGTTAGTTTTAATACTACACCATGACATTAAACTCTCCTCCTCAGTTAAATAAGTTTGGTTGTTGAGCTAAACTGGTTAGAGATTAAATAAAAAGGTGTTCCCAATCTAATTTTGATCTGGAGATAATTTTCACTAGTAAATTTCTCATGCTATATGTCGTACCTAATCGGTGTTTATTTTCCCTGGGTTATGGTACATTTCTATTAGTGTATTGAACAGCACCAGTTATTAGCATTATGCAGGGGTGGGCAGTTGTATGATTTAAGGACTGCATATATGAATGCAAATACTCAAATAGGACCATGATCTTAAACAGTGGGCAGCAAGAAAATGCAGGTAGTGCCTGGGGAAAGAACTAGACTGTGAGACACTTCAGTCAGTCCATGTATAAAAAATATCATACATGTGTATAACTGGCAAGGACTGCAGTAATCTTAGACTTGGTGGCCTGGTTCTGACAATTCCATGGTTATGAACTTAACATGTGGTATGCTCTTCATAAAACTATTCTGCCATTGTCAAACTTCTTTGCACAGACAATGAACAAATTTATTGGACTATGCCCATTGAGCATGAAAATTCAGTCTCTAGGGATTACTTTTTGTTTGCTAGAACCTGATCTGTTTCCAGAACATTTGAGGACTTTTCACAAATGGAAAATCTCTAATTGTGGCTATGGGATAAACAGGGAGAGGAAAAATACCCCAAACCTATAACAGTTAAAATTTCCACTACTAGGATTGAAAGCTGGGAGTGCCTGGGGTGGCAAAAAAACATTTGACAGAATATTGCATATCCAGAATATTGCATATCCAGAATTACCTATTAATTTTTTACATGTAGAAGATTTGTGGCATATACAGGACAAAATCCCTTTGTATGAATAGCAGTACTTACTGTAATAGAAGGAACACTTCAATAGATATCATGAGCCTTGGTTCACATTTAAAATTTCAAGGGTAATTGCCTTTTTCAGTTGCTGATATAACTGCTGACTTTCAAAAGTTCTGGGACAGTAGAAGTCACTGCTCAAAAACAGCATTGGTAATATAAGGCGATATAAAAAACAAAGGAATGCTGTATAAGCTCCTGTTTTCAGGCTACACTTTGGATGCATGAGCTACTGCTCTTCATTTGATGCATAAATGTCTTTATGGGTGAACTCCTCCATATCAGTGTAACTTCTTACTAATTTACTGTTTGGCTTCTTTAATTATTCTCATAACAACAATAATGCAAAGTCCTCAAACATTCAATTTTACTTCACGAAAAGAATAATCATTCTAGTTTTACATAGGAATGGACAAAAAGAAAGAAGTCTGAATGCCAAATCAGTTGCACAACTAAGCAAAATATTGTTTTCATTGCAGTTGTGCAACCCCATTGATTTGATGAGATGAAATGAAGATTCTAATCAACATGTAACATGATTGTGCCCTTATCTCAGGATTCAAATTCTTAACAGGACTTTTTTTTGGTCCCAGCTAATTAAATTTTAGGCACTAAAGGCTGAGACAGTAATGCAAGCAAAAACATGATCCAAAGCCACCTAGCACATAAATCACCTGAATCATTAAGCATCTTTCTTCTTAGCCTAAAAATTTGCTTATAGCTGTATTTCTGCTGCTGTAGGTACTCAGAACTGTCCCAGTCTGAGCACACAGGTTCCTACTTTCCCTCCATTCCATCCTGGGATCAGTGCCTGTGCAGTGCCTGGCAGTTCAAGCAAGCACTCAGAGAAGAAAGGGAAGCCTTGGGACACGATCCCTGACTCCAGTACTATTAATTTGCTTTTCTTCTGTTTCCAACTCATGTCTGTATTCTATCCCTGTTCCCAGAACAATTCACACATTTTTTTTTTTAATTGAATAGACATTGGAATAAAACAAATAATTTTTTTCTATTTTCTGATATCCAGACTTAGATCCCAGGAGTTAGGTCTTCTTTCCCGGAAGAACAAAATGTGCATTTTTGACTAATTTCGATAAAGAGGGCATTGAATTCTGGCTTGCCACTTCCTAAAGAAGTGGTCTCACTGATGGCTTTTGAGAATAAAAGGCATAATTTCCTATTGCTGTAACATCAATATCTTAGAAAAGAGATCACTGACTTTCAAATAATGTCTTATAGGTATCTACAACTATAAAATCACTGTATCCTGATTAGGCAGTATAACCTCTCCCAGTCCCCAAGTCAAACACACAAACACTGAAAAAGGATATGATTTTAGTCCCATTTTCAGCACAGAATTTCTCAAGAGATGTAGATAGTCCTCTTCCCACTTCTGTTTTGTGGAGTAGGTTCTGTGAATCTCATCCCTTATAAATCCTCAGGGTTTAATTCTGGGTTGCCAGTTCAGAATGGTTACAAACCAACCAAAAGACAGTGTCAGGCTGGTAGTAATTGGTAAGACCTTAAGTCTAAAGTACCAAGGAAAATCATAGGCAGCCTGCCCTTAAGTCTGAAGTATGTAGGAAAAAGTTGGTCAGCCTGATCTGGTTAGGCAGAAAGACAGAGTGACTTTCAGGTAAGAAGGAGCACAGAGAACTGAAGCTCTCCTTGAAAAAAGATACTGGCAAGAAATAAAATATGCACATGAGCAGTCAGATTTAATTTCATGAAGGAGAGTCATAAAAATTAGCTGTTGGATCTTGACTTTTACCCCATCTTTATAGAAAAATAGGGTTTCACAACATATGCAGAGGCTGGATGACAATTCTAATATTTCCCCCTTATCCCTCAGAAGAAGCTGTAAATAATCTGTCTAATCTGCTTATAAAGATATCAATTAATTGAAGTAATATAACTTCCTTGCACACTTTATTATTTTTATCTGTTCTTTTTTCTAGGATTTTTTTTCCTAGCAGCTAACAGGAATGTTTTTGTAGCTGAAATTCATGTTGTCCTGTTTTTCTCCACAAACCCAGAACACAAATTTTTTTTCCTTGCTTCTCGACAGAGTAATGTAAAACAGTTTTTACTTTCTTGGGGACTTGTATGATATCCTCCCTCAATTTTATCTTCTTTAGTCAAAACAAGACTTGCCCTAGACCAGATTTTTTAACTTCCAGATTAATCTACTTTTTTTATCCTCATGTGCTCTAAAACTGGACACATTATTCTAGCTAAGGCTGTAACAATGATGAACTGGCTGAAGAACTACTTATAATACTTTTATTGTTCACATATCTCAATATGCTCTATGCCTCTCCTACAGCAGTTACAGCTGACTCATGTTAGCTTCATATTTATGTAAAGATTCTTTCACAAAGAAAGGCTAACTTTGTTTTACAGTGTGTCTCTGCTGTTGATTATTCCTTCATGAGTCTAAAACCTTGTCTTTGTTCTTATTGTGCCGTATTTTTTTCAGACTCTTTTTCCAGTCAGTCAAAATCAACTTCTCATCCTGTCTTCTGCATTATTTGTCATTTTACACTGTCTTGGAGTATAATTCTGTAAATATTACAAGTCTTTCACATCTATCATCTAGATATCAGGAGAAATATTAGAGAAGACTAGATCCAGAAGCAAAACAGTATATTTGATATTACCTATTTTACTGGACTTGAAGTTACTGATGTTTATTATAATAAAACTACAAACTGGAGTGATAGCATGAACTCTAAAAGTGAGGTGCCTTAAGGTATATTGCATGCCCAAGAGAAAATGCAATCTCTGGAAGATCAGACTTCATTTAAAATTGCAGAAGCAAGGGAGAATTCAGTGAGGAATTCCTGTCTAACCTTAAATTAATGAGAACCATGTTAACTGTGGCATTTTGCCAGATGTAATTATCACAGATCAGATAGCAATTGGAATTTAAGATTGAAAACTGCAGATAGGACTTCTGGAAGATGCAGACTTAAGCATATGTAAAGCTTATGCCAGTCTGCATTAATATGCAGAAATCACCTAAGAGAGGCTGGAAGTACAAGGAAAGAGAGTTGTGTGTGCACTCGGCAGATCAAGGGGGACAGGCAGCTGGAAAACACATTCTATAAAGTAGAAATGCTCAGATCTAACAGCAAAAAGTACCAAAAGCAAAGTGCACAAGAGATGGGAATGTGAAAGGTCAAATTGATGCTGTTTGGGTTTTACATTTTTTCTCTCATATTTTCTTTCTATTATTCCACATATATTTGTAACTCTCTCAGCTATTGTATTAGTAGCTACTTTTCCCAGTACTTTTCCATGGTCTTTCCCTCAGCAGAAATACAAAACAAATTCCAGAGGCCCAAGCCCAGGAGGTACAAGGCCCCAGTGCTATCTTGGTTCTACCTGAGAACCAAGGCCAAGAACAACTCTTTGAGATACATTGTCATGGACAGAGTACAGCCAGTGCTGAAGGGAGGGGCTCCAGAGAAGGGGCTTGACTTGGGGGGATTGCATCACCACGTGTCCTCCTAATTGGTGCTTTTTATCAATTATGCTAATTTCCTAAAACCTATACATGTGTACTCATTCCTGTAGGGGTGGGCTTTTGAGGACATCTATCCATAACTGCTCCTGAAGGCCTTCAAATAAAGAGCCCCTTTTATATTACCTCCTTACTAAAATTATCTTGAGTTTCATTTCCAGGTTGGAAAAAAGGCAACAAAATGATGTCTGAGATTTAGAAATGCTGCAAGAACAGTGAGATAGCTAACTACTTCAGAAAAGTTCACAAGACAGAGCAAGAGGAGCAGAAGCAGCCAAACACAGAGTATAGAGGTAAGAGGTATGTGTGAGTGCAGAACACAACAAATTAAAACTGCATAGAAACCCTAAGTGGCTTTAATCTCATCTTTCTTCAGTGGTCAAAAAAGTGAATTGTATTTTATAATCTAGATGTCTAGAATCTCTCTGCAATCAGTGGTAAGAAATATGTCTACATAAAAATGAGAATAATATAACCCTGCAAACTGGGGTATGGATAAGTACGGGACAGGGCTCTGTGGAACCCCAGTAAAATCATATACAAAGTAAAAAAGGTGAATGAAGAACAGTTCTTGTTAGTGGTTGTCAATGTCAGAATTTGGACACCAGTGCAGAGAGAGATGAGAAATATTACTCTTTTCAACATTTAAACTCAGGGGCAGCAGAAGTAGAAGAAAATTCATAAATATGCTGTACATCATCTAGAGGGAAGGTGCAGATGATGGTCAGAGCTTTCTAATCGTGTATGCAGCCCAAAGAGAGGTAACTGCAAGCCAGAAGGACAAGATTCTCACAGTAAATATCACAGCAAACTTGTTCATGCTTAAAGTATTCATGAGTTATCCCAGCTGTAAATGTCATACGGTATAAGATGGAGCTTTGTTCAAGTCCACTGAGTTTGTGCTGCTGTCTGGAGATTATAGAGAAGAATAGTAAATAAAAAAAAAAAAAACCAAAAAAAAAAAACTAACAAGTGTTTTGGGATATCAGTAGTGAGCTTATTCCAGTTGCTATTTGTAATTATATATTTTTCAGTTATGAAGGAAGTTATAGAATATATGTAACCCTTAATGTTCCCACAGGCAGAGGATGGATAAACTGAGGTGACTGGATACAGAGCAACTATCAGTCCAAGAGCTGAAGGCTGTAAAATGCTGTTCCTACTTGAAGCCTTGCTTAAACTTGCCTTCTTTTAGTTTCTCAAGTGAGATATTGGCTGTTTACATGAATGAATGATACTCTCCATTTTGGCACATCCATAAATGTTCAGTTGACAGACACCTCAATCTAACTAGAATTACTCAAACTAGTGCTACCACTCTGTCAACTCCTTATGTCTGTCTGAGTTAAGGGTATTGTCTGTACTAGTATAAAATCAGTCTAGAGTGCCAGCTAAAAGGCCTAAAGTAAAGTTCTAGGTCCATCAAGACTGTTATTGATATTACAGAAACTGCATTGCAATACAGAAATTGCAAATTTCATTGCATGAACTACCTTTCCACTTAATGCCAACATACATCACTTTTTTATTATACATGGTGGGATTTGCCTCTGTGAAGTTAGGTTGCCTATTTTTAGAAGAAAGGCATATTTGCTCAGTTCTAATGTATTATTCTGGTGATTTCCTTTCTAAAACACCAAATGAGTCAAAATAAATACAAGAAAATCAGTGGGATATTCTACTGGGCTAATAAGATGCAATTCACTTGGAAGGAGTTGGCAGCCTGTTACTTGCCATGTCTTACTGGAGGAAGTGTAGGCAGGCTGAAGCAGAGAAAACTCAGAGGTCTTTCCATTGCTCAGTGGGTCGAGCCAGTAGAGTTCTCAGAGTGTCCTCACAGAAATGAAGGCATGAATATATTTAGAATCATACATGGAAACATGTAAGATTTTGAAGCAGTTGCAGTTCATATATACAGGTTTTATGTATATAAATTATCTGAAATTAAACTTTTAATACTGAAGTGTTGAGCCAACACTGGGTGATCAGTACAATTATTGTTGTTCTGTCTGAAAAGGTTCTTGTTATGTATTTGGAGGTTTAGCAACAGAAACACACTCAAGACACTCTAGTATTGGAAAATGAAAGGCAGTTACGTATTTTTAAAATATTTTTTCAGTAAGAGATGCTGTGGAGTCTGCTCGACTGAGTGACAGAAAAGATGTTAGAAAGTTAAATTGGATGAAACTTAGCAGTAAATGAAGAGTGCAAAATGGATTCAAAATAATTATGCCCTAAAATGTGCTGTGATTATGAAAAAATGCTGTTTGCTCAAGGGTGTCACAGCCCTCTGACACAAATTCTTGTTGTATAAGCATATGGGAGAATCAGTGGCATGATCAAGTTTTCTGAAATGACACAGGTCACATAGCCAAAACCTATTTAATTTTTGCTTTGAAAACCATTTTCCAGTGGGAGTATATGGAACACTCTTGGATTCTATTGTTATTACATATCCAGACTAGCTTAATATTCTTGTTATTACATATCCAGACTAGCTTAATATTCTGGAAAACAATCACAAGCCAAATAAAAAAATCATATAAAGGAGTAAAATTTACTGTTTACTGACTTTACTTTGGTACTATGTTGCTATTTTATCAATCTTGGCTACCATTGCAGATGAGGATCACAACAGTGTTCAACAAAACCGGTGTTTAATTTTCTGTTCTATGACAGCATTAATACCTAATTTCACTGTATATCCAATGTTTACCAACAAATTCAAGTGGCAACCATGTGTTAAATATTAATGAGTGTCATACAATTTACTCATCTTATTATTATAGCTTCCACTCAGCTATGATGGAAAAAAAGTTGGATTTTTTCTTGTTGGGACAGGGCCTCCAAAATGTGTTGTGCATTTGTGGTATTACCCTAGAGCCTGAAACGGAAAATATTCATCCACTTGGGCAACTTTTGTACAGTAGGATCATAGTACTGGGATAGAAAAGTAATGATTAAGTAATTACATTGTTTTGTAACTGCTGTGTTTGTTTTCCAGGGTAATACACAGACAGAAAATACAGTCTTTTTAAAAAAATAACTAAAGAGAGTAACCAGGTCACAAAACATGTCCTGGAAATAAGAAAAATAAAGTAAATACAATGTTGGATCTACAGGACTTCAAGGACTTCAAGGCACATTCAAGTTCTTTTTGAAGAGAGTAAAAAAGTCTACAAAATCAACTGAAGACAAGAAACCTTATTTGCCTAGAAACTGGAATAAAACAGTTGAAACTCTGTAGAACTTGCTGGTAAAAGATTACATTATAAATAGAGATCTGTTTGCAGTAATTACTCTCAGAAAACATCTGGTCTTTCTTGTTAAATATGATTAGTGGCATTTGAATCCAATTCAAATACTTCATCAAATTATCACTGTTTAAGCTGGTGGCAACAATACTAACTATACAAGTTACGAGTGATTTCCTTCCTAGTATTTATCTTCAATACTTAGTGTTTGTCATCCTCATGATTAAAGAAATCATCAGTACATTGGGATATTTGAATTAACTCTGGCATAGTTATATACTACAGTTATGCCACGTGTGCTGTCTGGGGACTCAGAATTCATCCTTCTGAACCATTAAAAACATTTATTATTGAAGCTTTTCAGCCCACTCAGCCACAGAGTGGCATAAGAGTGTCTTGCAATTTGCTAAGGAGTAGTCACTTCCTCCAGGAAAAATGTCTGTGAAATAATGCTCAGTTTCATAATGTTCCAGGCTACAATATGAGTGTAAAAGCTTTCATGTGGGGAAGAAAGAGCTCATCTAAAGACCGCACACATTTTGCTTTCTTGCCTTCATAGAAATGAGAGATGACTTCGCCATCCACAGTTTCTTCAAAGCAGACTTGGAGGTATTTCCCACTAACCTCTCCCTTCCAGATGCTATTTTATACATATTATTGCTTTTCCTCAAAGCAGCAATGTAGTCCAAAGCCTATCATAAAACTAGCAAGTCATTCCAAATCACTGGTTCATCATCATCCTGTAAGTGTTTGTATATATGTATTTATTTTTTCTTTTTGGCAGCCTTGACCCAATGAAATTGGAGTCTGAAGAGTTTAATCAAGTGATCTGTGGCTTGAAATTGACTGCTAATATCAGTTATGGGGTTACCAGATGATACATTGGAAATGGGATAGGCACACCAGCCCTAAAATGAAGTGGAAGAGGGTTCTCCAGGGTTCTCCCAAACTATTCTGGCATCACAGCTCCCAGATATCTCAGAAGCATTGGAAACCATATGGGGAAGGCCTCACACATCTCAGGCTAAGCTTGCACACTTGGGTTTTATTAAATCAGTGAAAGCTACACAGAAACCAAAGCTTTTCTCTTGATAAAGTGGATTTGTAATGTGCCCAAAGGATGTTGACAAGCGATTGGCTGTCAGACTTTGATCTTTTCTCCACACATCTTTTAATAACATGCACCATTTATTTTCTGAGACCATCTTGTTAACCATAGTCCTGCAGAAAAGAAATACAGTCTCTCAGTCAGAATCTGACATTCTTTTTGCAGATTTCTAAAAAATTGGCATATCTGCCATATTCCCAGGCCAGGCATCTTTCACAGGTGTAAAGGTTCATTGATGCTCAGGCTATATGAGCTTCTTGGTGTTCACCAAAGTCATCGATGTCTGGAGGCTCAGAATTGGCCAAGCTTCTCAAGAAGGCTACAGGTAAACAATCATGTGGGTTCTGAAGAGATATTAATTTTTTTTTTTTTGTCTCTACCTTAGATTTTAGAGATTGGTGACTGGTATATATTTGTCTTTGGATTTAACCAGACCTTGTCTGCCCATGTACCAGATCAAAGTCAATACTGGAACATTCATATGATGTTCATCAGCTTCAGACTGAAAATCACTAGCGCTGATTTTTCTCTTAACATTCCTTGAGCTGAACTTGTAACAAATCTTGTTAAAAACTAGCTTACCTGCAGCTGAGGCCAGTCAGTATACACTGAGTGTTTGGGGTTTTTTCTTCCTGTGAAGTTGACCATATATATCGAATAAAATCAGTCCTGGACATGAAGTACATAGAAACTGTATTTATTTGTGTAAGAAAAATATATAAACTGCATAATATATATGTGTTAAATGTATAAAATACATGTTTAAACTGTGTAAGAAAACAAGTAAGAATGTGTAAATAGGAACAAAGGTAAAAAATAAGATGCTTTGATAATATATTTTTTCAAATAAATGTAAAGGAAAAAGGTGGACTGTTAAGCACACTGCACAAAAACAAGCTTCCACCAGCTGTCAAAAGACATTGAATTTACCTGTGTTTACTAATTTTTTTTTCATTAAATGAATACCATGAATTCTTTTTTATTTACTCTTCATGGCCAGTTAATGCTTTTCTAGCAGCTCTCTGCCCAACAAGAAGTTGGCCTCTTAATCCTTCCCCAAGCAGCCACTCAGATATTCTACTTTGCACAGTAAAAGGGGCATCACAGATGTCACACGGCATTGCTCAGGACCTTATCTTAATTAGCATTGCTGAGAAGTATAGCCAAAGGCCTGTGTTCTGTTTCTTTCTTTGTCCCTGTTATTTTCTACTTACTTTTAAATCACTGCTAAAAGATGAAGAAATTACCTCATCCATTTAATAAAGAATATTGAAATATTACTTATTTTTTACATGAGTCAAGTAAAACTATATTTAGTGTTCTGCAAAATTAAATTCCTTACATCACATATTTGAATTATTACATTGTTACATCAACTGCATCATTACTCCAGCTAAGAATAGTGAAATTGAACTTTAAAAATTCTAAGATAAAGTCATAAATTGCAATATGATCAAAGAGAATTTTGACTTAAGCCAGTCATTTTTACTTGTGTTCTATTTTTATTCTTTCACCTTCACAGAATAACAAGAAATGTCCCAAGAGGGGAAAATACTTTCAAGGAATATATTTCCATTAATGCCAAGACATTTTGGATTAGATCCTTTGGCAAAACTTTTTACCTTGTGAGAAGTTCAGTACATAAAGAGCAAAAACACATGGCAGCTTCTGAGGAAGGAATTCAGGGTTCTATGGTTCACATTGGTTCAGAGCTAAAAAGCACTGTTTGTGTCCACTAAATAAGATGCCTGCATTAATGAAAATAAAATTAATAGCATCCTTTGGAATCAATGACTATCACAGATAGAATTATGTTTAAGGATGAAAATATCAAGTATTTCACAGAAAAATCAGATATTAAAACACATAGTTTTGTTTAAATTATTTTTGGAAGATAAAACAAGAAAAGAAAGAAAAGGTTACTGTTTATACACATTCATGATTTGTTTGATTTTATTTATGTACTTCTTCATAGGCAACTGATATTCAGTTTAATAATTTTGCCACTCACTTCTTCAGGCTTTACAGCAAATTATTAGTTAATCTAGGTATTTATGTTCTTAGACATCATCTTTAAGGCTTTTTCCTGAAACTCATCACCCTGAAATCTGAATAGCCAGCTGAGACACAGCTTGGTATGTGTATATTGTGGCATAGATTTGTGTCAAAGCAATCCCACCACTGTTTGGCAATTTACAGGCACTGTGTTTCAATGTTGACTTGGTTACTGTGGATTGACTCATGTCTCAATTCCTCAAAACCTTATATGGCCATACAATGCTGCCTGTGAACCATAAAACAGTAAAAGTCTTACCATATTTTGTTGAGGACATGGTGTAATGAAAAAAAAATCCTTTATTCATTCTTCCCTCATTTTCCCCTCATCTTCCCTCACAATTCCCTCATCTTCCACTAGTGGTGATAAACTATGAAAGAAAGAACAAAATTATCTCTGTTGAAAGTACACTGGATCATAAAACCATAACATCATATAATCATAAAATAGTTTGGGTTGGAAGGGACTTCATAGGTCATCAAATTCCAACTCCCCTGCCGTGGGCAGGGTTACCTTCCTCCAGACCAGGTTGCTCAGAGCCCCATCCAACCTAGCCTTGAACTCTTCCAGGGATGGAGCAACCACAGCTTTTCTGGACAACCTGTTCCAGTGATAATCCAGAAGATGTTGTAAGCCAACTGTAATTAGAAGAGAAAAAAACTTCAATTCCAGGCCAGGACTGACAGAATTTATTTAATCCTGGCAGCTGAACTGTTTAAAAGGAGGATCTCAAATTTAAAGTAGGACAGTGGGAACTGACATGCAACTTGCATAGTGTGTTATGAAAGCCTGCAGAAGAAATAGTCATAACAGGTTGTGTCAGTAACAGTTTAGTTTTAGACAGCTGACACAGGTGAGGAAAAAAATAAATTTAATAAACCATTTAATAAATTACCCAGATCTCAATTTTCTCTCTTTCCAGGTTTCTTTAAAGGCTGCATATCAATATGCAAATAAAATCTTAAAAACAAACTTGTGCAAATTTTTTTTCCTTAATTTTTATACAGATTATGATCAAAGAGGGGTTTTTAGATCTTCATATACCCTTACCCTGTGTGATTGTTCTTAACTAAATCCTGATCTTCTAAATCTGTACCTGAATTGTCCAGTGTCCCAGCATGCAGAACAGCCTTTCCTGTTCTGCACCCTGGGACACTGGCACTCATGAACAAGTAAATGGCCAGAATAGAATGATAAAGAGAGAAAAGTACTTGTAGCTTTATTCACAGAAGTGACTTGAAATCTAATTGGGATTTATGCTGTCATCTGAAGTGAATGAAAGATCATGGAGCCTGAATACCTCCACTGTCTGTAGGCAACATATTTTGGCTCCAGATAATCTCTGCCTTATGTCCATGCTGCCTAGCCACAGCCTATCTAGACTGATCATATCAGATCTAATGTCTTTTTCATGTGCTTTCATTGCCTCCAGATACGAGAAACAGAGTAGCACTGAAACAAATCTGCTGAGCTTTGTGGAGCCTCTGTCAGTCCCTGTAGAACCAGACTGCACTGTGGTGTGGTTGTGGTACAAAAAGAACTGAGCTTAGTTCTGGTGGACCAAGCTCAGATCCAGAGCAGTGGTGTTAATTAGACTGTCACCTTCACCTTGGTTGTGGAAGAGTGGTTAACAGGAGAAAAAGACCTAACCTGTGCTGATGCAGTGAGGAGCTGTTTTCCCAACTCCTCTCTCTGGAGTCTGACCACGTGCTGGCACCCACGTGTCAGGAGGTGATTGTGGTGTGCACTGCCTCTGTGTCCTCCTGGTTCATTGATACAGAACCCAATTCTGCAGAAAGATGCTCTGTTCCTGAGAGCCCCACTGCAGGTGCCCGTGGATGCAGAAGACAGGGCTGTGCAGGCAAACCCTCTGGCAGCTTTGCTCTGCACAGTCTGCAATTTGCCATGTGTGTCTGAACCACTGAGATAAGGAAATTAAATTTAAAATTGCAGATATAGTCTATCCTATAGGTGAGGGGAGACACCGAATTTCTTTTTTTTTTCATGAGGGACAGACATGTTCTGAGTAATTCCTTCCAAAGCAGTAAGAAAAAATTCCATCTATCACACACATATAGGTATTTTTAAATAATTCTTTTAAGCAGAAATAGAAGTATTCTATAAGCTCAGATCTATTTTTTTCTACATAGAGGGAGGTGATGGTGCTCCTGTTTGGAGCCATCCTACCTTTTCCTTATGATTTCTGCATATTAGAATAATTTATCAAACTCAGTGGAGAAAGAAGTTTGAGTCTGTTTTTCTTCATTTGGCTTTTGAGTGTCTTTGAGATGGGGATAAAAACAAACCGTATCCTGCCCCTGTGGAAAATACATTTATACTCAAGATATGCAAAACAGGATATGACAAAATTCTGGAGAAAAAGTACAGCACTGCTGATACATGAGGTTCTGGTATAAATCATTCCCCAGCTCTGGGATTCATGTTGGAAACTTCTCAGATAGATGATTTGATGCTTCAGAACTCCAAAGGAATAAATAGAAATGAGAACAAAAAGACACTGATTTGAAGTGAAAATGAAGTCATGTGTTTACACTGAAGGAGTCTAGTCATCATCAGAATGTAATTACAATGTATAATCTACTTTGAGTTTATATCTATCACATGACAGAGTTAGGATATAGTTATTTCATCAGAGTTTTCCAGTTTGGTCATGTGCTAAAACTACTCAGTTCATCAGCTACAATACTGGCTTACTTTTTATTTTATTTAGCTGCTGTTTGCTTGCTTCTACTTTTTCTTTGCCTTTATTTCATGAATGGTCTTTCTGTTAATGGCACTTAAAAAAACAGCATTTTCAACATGATCAAATCTAAATAAGTGTCCTCAGTGTATAAAAATAAAAGTGTTATTTAAATGTGGTATAAACTACTTCTGACACAAGCATCTATGTGATCTTGATCTGTTTTTTAATACAAATTTCATGTTGGTGCTCCAGAGTTCCTGTTATATTTTTTCATACAGCCCTGTGATATAGGCAAGAGTCATATAAAATCTATAATAAAGCTAGCTTTTTACTTTCTCTTAAATAAATCTTTTCACACTAGAAAGAACTTGGAAGATGTACTTGTTCCTAAGTAAAAATGACTAATATTGTCAGTGGGATTTCCCACTGAGGAATTGATGTTTATAATCAGCAGAAGCTACATTTCTCATCCACCATGTATACACTATCACATCATAGCAGATGCTCTCACTTCCGACTTTGCCTTTTCAGCACAGTAGGCATCTTCCCAAAGTTTAATCCAATGCAGAGAATCCAATCTTCCTGTCTTGCAGAAGAGAAGGACTGACATCAAAGAAAAACAGCTTTAGGCCCTAAGAGTTATGCAGTTTCATGTCTAATGTTTTTACTGTTTGGTCCTGGAATTGTACCTGAAAATTATTTAAGTATTTAGATTCCATGAATTAAAGTTGACATGTGCTTAGAGCAAATGGAAGAGCTTCATTCCTGCTCAGATCTGGCTGGGAGAGGCTGTTGAATGCTGAATAATCCTGAACTTCTCCTATTGCGGGCAACTCTTCTGATGTGGTGCAGGCTGGAAAAACCTACTGAGAGTGGACACTTTCATCTCTTATGCTTGAATTATTAAATAAGGCTGATATCCTTATGACATGCAACTGTTGCAGTAGGAAATGGATGTGCTAAATAAGTCTACAAGAAACTTTGTTATCATAATTTCCTGTTTTTGCTTCATTCATTCGCAGTTTTCCATCTCCCAGAAAAAATTCCCCCTAGATAAAACATAGGTAAAGATTCATGGCTCAAATTCTATCACACTGTAGCAACTAATTTTCTGGATTCTGTCAAGTTTTAATTTGAATATGGGTGCTAAAATGCTTAGAGCCATTTGTACATTGATCAGAAGAAAAATGCTAACTAAAGTACCTGAAGTCCTGTTTTAACCTCCAGCATTCTTAGGACAAGAAACCAATCCTTTAGGACAAGATCTTAGGCAAGAGTAAAACTTCTTTCATTCTGGCAGAGTTTGGAATAGTGATGATTAAACATAAAATGAATGTTACAATAATCAAACATAAAAAATGGGAAGCGATCAAAATCTATTAATCAAATAACTTATAAATTCTTGCCTAGCCATATAGTCATACTTTACAAACTTCTAAAATCTACAGTGCCTAATTATTTCAAGTACTGCAAGACAAACTTGAGAATCTTGAGTAACTTTTAACAAAGAAACTGTGCCGGTATCGAGAATTGCCAAAGGCAGCTGTTCCAGATGTTTGGATTGTAGGACAGAAGAGATGCTTTTATGAATGCTTCAGTGTTTCCTCCTGTCTTTGTATAGATCTGTGTTTGGGTGGTAAGAAAAACCTTCCTCACATCTTTCTGTTTTCTTTCACAAGATGTTAGACACATTTTCTCCTATGATCTTTGATCTTTTTGGTACAAGCACCTTAAAACATGCTGAGAGAGCAGCAAGCATCAACAGAGTTAATTTACCCATTGAAGTGACTTCATCTCTGACACAGACTCTTCCATATGCTCCTCTTTAGTATAAACAATTCCATCCAAGCCTCTGTAGAGCAGCAGTGGCAATGGGGTTACTAAATCCAATGTGTTGAGATGGAGAGAATCTTCGACATAAAGAATGACCTTGCAAAGACAAAGAAAGATCCCACACAGTAGATTGTGGAACTGTGTAAATTCCTTATCCCTTTGGCATGAGCACATGGTAACAACTCTCACTCCTCTGTAAGCACCTTGTGCCTGAGAAAGAGAGGACTTTCAAAAATGTCTTCCACCAGCTTCATCAGTTTACATTTAGGAAAACTGAGCTCATGTGAGGGTCAATGACTTTCCCAGATCACACTTTTGAAGTATATATTCCTATCCTTCTCCACAGAACATGCTCAGATCCAGTATATGTTTTCTTAGGTTTGCCTTTATCAGTAGCTCAGAAATTAATAAACTCACAGAAAGTCTTTTATTTTTCAATTTAATTTACAGTCTGTTTTTCAAACTTGTTTTTGCTGTTACTTTCTTTCTTTGACTTGTGCTCCCCTTTTATCATAGTGAGATGAATAAATCCTTTCATTATCTGTAGGGCAAAAGGAGAAACTGAATTATACTATTGAATATAAGAAGGTAAATAGGTAGGCAGAGAGAGAGGTAGATATATATGTAAGAAAAGAAGGAAGGAAGGAAGGAAGGAAGGAAGGAAGGAAGGAAGGAAGGAAGGAAGGAAGGAAGGACAGTTAATTATGGATGCTATCAAAAATGCAGTATAAAAATACCATATACTGTATAATTTCATTTTTTAGAAATACTTTCACAGAATCGCAGAATGACACAGAATCACTAGGTTGGAAGAGACCTACAAGATCATCAAGTCCAACCCATGCCCTCACACCTCAACTAAGCCATGGCACCAGGTGCCACATCCAATCTTTTTTTAAACATATCCAGGGATGGTGACTCCAACACCTGCCCAGACAGAACATTCCAGTACTTCATCACTCTTTCTGTAAAAACTTCTTCATAATATCCAACATATATTTCCCCTGATGCAGCTTTAAGACTGTGACATCTCAGTCTGTCAGTTGCCGCCTGGAGAAAGAGACCGACCCCCACATGACTACAGCCACCTTTCAGGAAGTTGTAGAGAGTGATGTCACCCCTGAGTCTCCTTTTCTCCAGGCTAAACAACCCCAGCTCCCTCAGTCATTCCTCACAGGGCTTGTGTTCCAAGCCCCTCACCAGCCTTGTTGCCCTCCTCTGGAAGCGCTCAAGAGTCTCAATGTCCTTCCCAAACTGAGGGGCCAGAACTGGACACAGCACTCAAGGTTTTGCCTCACCAGTGCTGAGTACAGGGGAAGAATGACCTCCCTTCTCCTGCTGGCCACACTATTCCTGATACAGGCCAGGATGCCATTGGCCTTCTTGGCCACCAGGGCACACTGCTGGCTCATGTTCAGCCAGCTGTCGACCAGCACTCCCAGGTCCCTTTCCACCTGGGCAGTGTACAGCCACACCATTCCCAGCCTATAACACTGCAGGGGGTTATTGTGGCCAAAATGCAGGACTCAGCACTTGGCCTTAATAAACTTCATCCTATTGGGCTTTGCCTATCCATCCATCCATTCCAGGTCTCTCTGCAGAGTCCTCCTACCTTCCAACAGATTGACACATGCTTCCAGCTTAGTGTCGTCTGTAAATTTACTAATGAAAAACTCAATACCCTCATCCGTGTTGTCAATAAAAATATTGAACAGAACTGGCCCCAGCACAGAGCCCTGAGGGACACCACTGGTGACTGGTCACCAGCTGGATGCAGCACCTTTCACCACCACTCTCTGGGCCCAGCCATCCAGCCAGTTTCCTAACCCAGCAAAGTGTTCCCGTCCAAGCCATGGCTTTTCCACGAGTGTGCTGTGAGAGACAGTGTCAAAGGCCTTGCTGAAGTCCAAACAGACAACACCCACAGCCTTTCCTGCATCCATCAGGCGAGTCACCTGGTCATGAAAGGAGACCATACTGGTCAAACATGACCTGCCCCTCCTAAATCTATCCTGACTAAATCTGATACCCTGGCCATCCTGTAAGTTCTGCATGATAACACTCAGTATAAACTGTTCCACTACCTTACCCAGTACTGAGGTCAGGCTAACCAGCCTATAATTACCAGGATCATCCTTCCTAGCCTTTTTGAGAATGGGTGTCACACTGGCCAGCTTCCAGTCACATGGAACCTCACCAGTGATCCAGGACTGTTGGTAAATGATGGAGAGCAGCTTCACAAGCTCATCTGCCAGCTCCTTCATCACCCTGGGATGGATCCCATCTGGACTGATGGATTTATGAACATCCAAGCAGCTCAGCAGTTCTCTGACTGCCTCTTCCTGGATAATGGGGGTGGCCATTCTGCTCTCTGACACCATCTACCAGCCCAGGAGGACAGCTGTCCTGAGGACAAGCCATCTTCTCACTAAAGACTGAGGCAAAGAAGGCGTTAAGCACTTCCACCTTCTCCTCATCTGCAGTTACTAAGTTCCATCCTGCATCCAGTAGAGAATAAAAGTTGTTTTTACCCTTCTTTTTGCCGTTAATATATTTGTAAAAAACATTTTTTATTATTCTTTACAAAAGTTGCCAAAATAAGTTTGAACTGAGTTTTGGCCTCCCTAATTTTTTCCCTACATGCCCTAAGAAACCCCCTTAAATACTTCCTGAGAGACCTGACCCTCCTTCCAAAGATGATACATCCTCTTATTATTCCTAAGTTCCTTCAAAACCTCGTTGCCCATCGAGGCTGGACATCTGCCTCATCAACTCATCTTTCAGCACACAGGGACAGTCTGTTCCTGTGCCCTCAAGATCTCTGTTTTGAAGTACGCCCACCTTTCCTGGACTCCTTTGTTTTTAAGGGCTGCTTCCCAAGGAACTCTCTGAATAAGTCTCCTAAATAGGCCAAAGTCTGCCCTCTGGAAGCCCAATGTAAAATCTTATTGATATTCCTTCTCATTTCACCAAATATTGAGACCTCTATAATTTCATGATCACTATGCCCCAAGCAGCCTCCATTCACCACATCTCCCACCAGCCCATCTCTATTTGCAAACAACAGGCCTAACATTGTCCCTCCCCTGGTGGGCTCACCCAGCAGCTTTGGCAAAAAGTTGTCCTCCCCACACCCTAAGAACTTCCTGGATTGCCTCTTTTCCACTGTATTAATTTCCCAGCAGATGTCTGGTATGTTGAAGTCACCTACAAGAACAAGGGCTGGTGATCCTGAAATATTCTCCAGCTGCTTACAGAGTAAGTTTTCCACCTCTTCTTCCTGGCTGGGTGGCCGATTAGAGACTCCCAGTAGGATGTCAGCCTTGTTGGCCTTCCCCTTAACTCTTACCCACAGGCATTCAACTTCATCGTCATTAGTTTCAATACCCATGGCATCAAAAGCCTCTCTAATATAAAGGGCCACCCCTCCACCTCTTCTCCCTTTCCTTTTTCCCTTTCCTGTCTCTCCTGAAGAGCTTGTAGCCATCCAGTGCAGTGCTCCAGCCATGTGAGTCATCCCACCACGTTTCCATGATGGTGACTACATCATAGCTCTGCTGATGCACCATGACTTCCAGCTTTTCTTGTTTGTTGCCCATGCTGTGTGCATTGGCATACATGCACTTCAGCTGGGCAACTGATTTCACCCCTAACTCAGGCTTACCACCCTTGGGCCTGCTTCCAGGGAGCCTAACTGCATCCTCTACTCCCTTAAAACCTACTTTAAAGCCCTCTCAAAGAATTCCACCAGTCCATGAGCTAAAATCCTTCTGCCCTTAGCAGAGAGATGGAGCTTATTCAGTCCCAGCAGGCCAGGTGCCATAAAAGTTGCCCCATGATCAAAGAACCCAAAATTCTGCTAATGACACCAACCCTTGAGCCACTTGTTGACAATGTGGGCTCTCCTATTCCTTTCATCATTTTTGTCTGCCACCAAAGGGACTGAGCAGAACACTACCTGTACTCCTGCCTTATCAACCACTTGACCCAGTGCCCTAAAGTCCCTTTTGATTGCCCTGATGCTCCTCATTTCAATCTCATCACTGCCAGCCTGGTATACCAGCAGTGGATAATAATCAGAGGGCTGAATCAGCCCAGGGAGTCTCTCGGTAATATCCCCTAGCCAGGCACCAGGGAGGCAGCAGACATCCCCGTCAGGTGAGTCAACAAATACTTTGTTTGTATTCATCTGGAAGACTTGCCCTTGACATAAGTAGCAAATACAGCTTCTGGTAAAGCTTGTATTCAGTGTTATTAATAGAAATCTCACACCACTTTTCAGTATTCTGACATTGGTTATGTTCAGTGAGTCAGTAACAGAATAAAATCATACTGCAAAAAACTTACAGACATTGGACAGTGCTTTCTCCTGTTCTTAACATATATTTTATGTTCACATCAGGTAGAAAACACGAGGAGTGCTATTTTAGTCCCTGTTTTTAACCTTCCTTTCTTTTACAAGATTAAAAGAAAATAATTGTCTCTTATAAGCATTCCAAATTAAATTGCAGAATGAAACAGTGTCCCACTAGATTTACATTTAAAATTGCTTATGCTCAATTTAGGATTATTAATCTGAATTTGTAATCATAACTGGTGATCAATTAGAAAAACATCTGTTGTTTTGAAACCTTAATTCCCTTTCTGTTTAGCATATTTTCTACACCTTTCCATTTTTGACTTCTAATTCTATGTTCATTCTCCTCAAGCAAAGTCATCCTGGAACTCTTTTACCCTCCTGCCCCTCTGTTCTAATTTTTTTCCCCAAACAGTCCCAGTCTCCCCAGCTCATCTTACCTCTTCCCATGTACCCCCATAAAGGCTCATGGACTTCTCATGGAGGCTGACTAGCTATTCAGTGAAGACTCAACACAGAAATTTCCATTGTGGATGAAAATGGATAAAAATTTCAATGCAGAAAGCACAGTGCAGCAGACCCAACAGGGTGGTCTCTCCATTACCACAACATTTTCTAAATCTTAAAAGAACTTGATCCTTATTTTGAGAAAAAAATGTATTAACCAGATCATTTGAAATTGGCAACTAGAAAATGGATAATTGTAAAAAGCCCTTATGCGACTCACAGCTGGAAGTCTCAGAATCACTTTGTTTTTCAGGTATTCGTATGTTTCCTTGATGGTTTCAGTCTGAGATGGAAAATTTCAGTTAAAGCCACCAAGGCTTTTACTCAGTGGAAAATACAGCTTCCTGTGAATCCATCCAGATGAGTTTCGTTTTTTGTGGTCAAGTGGAAGTTCTGCAGATACTAAACCTGGTATGACCAAGGGGTTTGCTTTAAATTGGGTTATATCGACAGACTCCATCCTTCTGCTCCTTGCTCTTTTGATTGAGAGAGGAGAAAATGAAGAGGGTAAAAATGGATAGGAGAGATATAGTTTTCCATTTGGCCGCTATGTTAAGCGAAACTGAAAACTGAGGTTGTGGAATAGAATCATGGTAGTCTCCTCAAAAAAGACATGAGGAATGAATATTACATCTTTCAGGAATGAGACATGCATTTTGATATGTGAATGTCTCCCAGTGCTAGCCCTTTGTGACACAGATATTGCGTAGTCCTTTTTGCAGAAAAAGATATAATTTCAATATTAAATAATATAGCTTCAATTATCAGGAAGATACATAATTTGAAAATTAATTTAGCTACTTCTGTTGAACAAAGAATCAACAGACTCTTACAGATGTGTGTGCAGAGACTAACAGCCTTGGGTCACATACTGCAGCAATGATTTGTTTATCATTTTCGTATTCATGCACAATTTTTAAGCTTACTGAATTTTCTGATTTTCATGTTGTCATCAGGTGCATTTCAGTGTGCAGAACCATGAGTCAGACTTGATTTTTTATATTTGACCTATGTCTTTGCTGTAATTTTTAAGTGCGTTTTCTTTTTCTTAATTAATATTTGAATAATTTATTTATTTTTAAAGTTACCATATGAATTCTGTTTCTGCCAGTTTAAGATATTAAACACTTCACCTATGACTGCTGTCAATAGCTTGATTTTATGACAGAGGGAATTGAAATTAATAGCTTATACATTTTCATTTGTATTCCACATGTAGATATTTCTACTCACCTCTCCACACATATCTGATGGCAACTAGAATGTAAAGGATACATTAAAAATATATAAATGTATTTAGTTCTTTCTGTTGATGAAATGTGGGCAAAGAGTTTCATTCATTTTCATATAAATTTTTAATTATTTGTAATTATTCACCAAATATATTTGTAAATATTCACCAAGATAATCCTTCCAAACTTCTCTAGTGCTATTGGATGCATTAGTCAAAAGCAAGTTGGCGCAAAAGGGTGATAAGCAATAATAATTCTTTTTTGTTAAAAAAAAATGTTCTGAATATCTGAAATTTTTCTTCTTCTTTTAATGTTTAATATTCAGTTGTTGAGTGAGCTAATGTTATTCTGTTGATATAGCAATTAGCTGATTTTCTAATCTTAAAATCATTGAATAGTTCAGATTGGTAGGGAACATTGAAGGTCTTGTAATCCAAGCCCTCTGCAATGAGCAGGGACGTCTTCAATTAGATCAGGTTGCTCAGAGCACCAATCCAACCTTACCTTGAATGCTTCCAGGAATGGGACATCCATCTTTCTAGACAACCCATGTCAGTGTTTCACCACCCTCATTGTAAAGAATCTTCTCTTAGTCTATCTAGTTTATTCTACTGTACCTATTATGATAGAAAACTATGCTACTCTAAGTTTTCTAATATCAGATTAATTGTTGTTGTTATTACTCTGATTACTATTATTAGAAAAATTATTTCTGTGTTCATCTGCAAGTAATCCACATAATTCCAGCTACTGAATTTACATTGTTTAAAATTTGAAACAGGAAAAACCAACCCTAGCAAATAGCAGTATTGGGTCTGTGCCTAGATAATCACTAATTCTGCCAAGAAAAGATGAAGTATTTTGTTTTCAGTACATTAGAGGCTAGGCCAAGAATCATATAAGGCAACTCCATTTTTATGGTGAATGCATTTAAAAGAGTGTGGATTTCAAAAGAAATCAGTGAGAGTTTACTAGACATGTAATAGGAGAATAAGGCAGGATATTCTAGGTACAATCATCTCAGAGCTTCTTGATAGGTCTCAGCTGCAGCAGTACAGTACAGTATGTCTGCATGTATTTTACACCAGAAATATTAGGCCTGAAGGGGTAGCAAAATAGTGTACCTGAGAGGCAGTCTTATTTTGCTTTTCACCTATGAAGGAGCATTTTTGTTTGAATGCCTTTTTTACATTAATCTTTAAAATGAAGAGCACTTAATCTTCACACAGCAATTTTCACACTTCTCCCTAAAATCAAATATATTGTTAAGTATTGGTTGCCCTAAAGCACATTATTCATTTTTTTGGGACAATTTTTCTCTAAATAAGTTTTTGCTTGAGAATGTTATTTCAACAAAACTAAAATTTTTCAAAACAGCAACAACAAAAAACTCATTCTGGGGACATCATGTTTTAAAGATCAATGACATGCTTTGTAGTTGCCAGTATTTCTCCTTAAGACACTTTCAGAAACACCCTTAAAGCTTTTTTTTAAAGCTATGGTGTTCAGAATTCTGTTTTGACTGAATTATTGAAAACACTATGTTGAATTTACAAAGAGTGTATTCTAAGCATTTTCCTCAAAATGTGTTTTGTGTATTTCGAAATGCACCTTTTTTTAAAAATTTATTTTGTCTGCAGACAAATTTAGGTAAATCATATAAAAGGTGTCTTCTTTCCTGAACACATACATACATGAACTTTGGAAAGAAAGAATCCAGAACACTGGAAAATAAAGACATTAATTTTTCTCGAAATGTTCAAATAGTGAACATCTGGTTTAGGGACATAAAAATTAAAAAAGTTTGTAGCAACACTCGTCTGATCTTATAAACTTGCATCATCCTTCATATAATATGTATGCATAATCCACATAATTCCAAAATATTAGAACTGAATTTCTGCAAATATGGATGTGTTTCCATTATAGTCAAATCTGGTTAAAAAAAAATGGGGCAGTACACACATATCATAAAAACACAGCTGAAACATTGCTCTAATTTCTGCAATTGTAGCCATATCTTTGAGATCAGCCTTGTTATGGTTACTTGAATCTTTATGAGCACACCAAGGCTGACAACCACTTTTTAAGATTTTAGAATTTTGCTAACAGAATTCTCTGAATAATGACTGTTCTGCTGGACATTAGTCAGATCTGAGAGAAAGCAATATAAAATAATAGATTTTTTGAGCATTTTTTCTGTGGGTCAGACTTAAGCACACAAATAGAGAATTATTGTCACATAAGGTGTCTTTCCATTAGCTGATGTGAGCACTGTTGGCACTCCAGATTTCATGAGCTTCTACTCCAGCAGTCAACCTGTGATTTGAGTGAGATTAGCATTAAACTATGCACCACCATAAACACTGAAAGCATCATGACTCCATTTTTGTCTGTGCCAGTTGCAATTTACCTTTGTGGAACTCATTGGGCAGTTAGGTTGTATTCACTGCAAGGCTTGTGGACAGAATAACTTCATTAAAACCACAGCTTGTATTACTTTATAATAATTCACCATTATTTTCCAAAATAATTAATTAAGTCAATAAGCTCAGTTTTACAACAGAGAGTTGTTGCTGTTGGTTGTTGTTGTTGCCATTGTGATGGTTTGCTTTTTTTAAAAATGTGAGATTTCAGAGCAAATAACTAAATGTCAAGTTCTTTGAAAGTTTTTATGAAAATTCCACAATGGAATTGCACCAAGTTGCCACTTCATTATTAAACTCATGTGTATCCTTTTACCAGCAGAGGCATCAAATAAATAAATTGCACTTATTATCTATCTGTGGAAAAGTATATGACTTTCCCTGTATGTCCTTTTGTTCTAAATTGCCTTCTACCACAAGTCTTCTCTTAAAGATTAGATTTCATCAAAGTGGGATTTTATTCCTCTACCTGATTTATATTAAAAAATGCATGTTCTGCATTTTCTCCATCTTCACTTTCAATCTTTGCCTCATAGGTATTCTTTCAGAAATGTTTGAATTTTTCTTTTTCCTTTTATTTAGTGCTGATTTGCACATACATGTGAAAACAATTTTCAAGCTTCTGACTTATTGCAAAGGCTACAGTTTCAGTGAATCACAGACACAAATATGATCTCCTGTTTGGGCACATTGAATTCTAAGCCCTGGTAAATGAATTCCAGAGTTCACTACTGTCCCTAACCTCTGGTTAACAGTGTACAAGGCAATCAGCATCATTAGAAATCTATAATCATTCATTCATATGATCTGCATATGATCTATGATCTGCATAGATAACACACTAATAAAACACAGCAATAAAATTTTGCTTGGAGTTCTCATTTCCAGAACAATAGCAAACTCATTACAAGCTACAATAAAACAGAAGAAAAAAAAATCTGGTAAAAACGCATATGTCCTATAAGGTTTCTTCTGCATGCAAAAAAACATTGCTCCACTTTTCCCTGCTTCCTTTAGAAGTATTTGCTTTCATTGTGAGACATAGAAGATTAAAGTTTAGTTTTCTTCCTTGATTCACAAGATTGTCAGTGTGTGGAGAGATTTTAAAAGTACTGCAAACCAGGAGGACTGTCTTAGTAATTAGAAAACATATAAAGACCTTTCTCTTTTCCATCTCTGGACATCTTGAACTTTTCCTTCAAAGATCAATATTATGGGAGGAGTAGGGACAGTAAGGATTTGATGCATGTATGCCTACATGCACAAGAAGAAGAAACATTGTATATATTTCACTGTTTTCTGCTGTCACGCCATCACAAACTGGTCCCTATCGTGTCCACAGTGACAAAACTTGAAAATGTTGCTACCCATGATGTCTTTCAGTCAACTCTAGATATGTATTTTAAACCATTCACATTCTTTCTATTCAAATCTCTATTGTACTAAGTTTTCAATACATTTTGTAAGCAAATCTGTTACCATGAGACTGCACACACAAAAGAATTAAATCTTTTGTGTCTAAGATGACAGTTCATGGTCACTTTATGGGAACTTTTTTAAAGTGTGGCAAATATTTTTCTTTATGTCTGAATTCTCAATGGCCAAATGAAACACTTTTTCCATTTTTCTAAGTAAATTTCATTAGTTTCAGAAAGTATTTTTAAGGATCTTTATTTGAATAGTGAAAATAATTCCACTCAGAGAACTTGCAATCCATGCAGATTTAGTATTTGTTTTCTTTTTAGCATCTTGATTTCTGATGCTAGCCGAGATGTCTACAACATCCTGTGTAATTTCTGTAAAAATAGGGATTTCCATCTATTCTGAGTGTATTAAGGGTTTGGCTGGTAATGTTTCTTCAATGTATGTAAGCTTCAAAGACTGCAAGACCTCTCACGTCATCAAAATGCAAAAGAATGTCAAGAAGTGAATAACCTGTCAGCAGTCATTGAGCATGTACAACATGAACAAAAACCATGTGTTCTGCAACTACAAAATGAAATGCTTTAGTAGCTTCAAAGTCCTTTTTAATTTCTGGTGTTTATTTTCCACAGCACAAGCCAGCAGAAAATACTCAAGGAATAGTGTCACTTTGGAGAGCTGATATTGATATAAGTCAGCTTCATCAGAAAACAGCAGAAAAATAATTTACAATGCAGGATTCTTATTTTTCTTTAAGTTAACACAGACAGGATATTTCAATGTTTCATGCATCATGAAACAGTTCCATTTGTTGTGGTCATCCTTTGCTGAATGATTAGGCTTCTTGCTATTTCTCTTTCAAGCAATGATTGTTTCTGTAAATGTGGTCCAATTTCAGGTGGATAAATCTTACAGGATAACAATAATTATATCAAAGTCTCACCTTTTACCTGAGATTATTTTAAATGATTAGTCACAAATAATTTGACAAATTGTTTGCTAACATAAAATATACATGCTCTTTTCTAATAATTACTCATCCTCATTATTCACGATGTATTATTTTGATTTTCATTATTCAGAAAAATTCAAAAATTTTGGATCAAATTTTGTAAGAAAGACACACTAAGACATTTAGAAACAGTGGAACCCAGTGTGCACAAGTGCTATGAGTATGCAGGTAGGTGGCTGTGATCAGTCAAGCAAAGTTTTGTTTTCTGCTTGGAACAGGAATATTTCATACAGAATATTGTGCCACAGCATGATACAAATCCTCCCCAAATGACTCTGGGAAACTATAAGAAAATTGAAAATAAAACAGAACTAGGCTATTTTATAGTATTTTATACACTGTTCCATCTTTTGTTTTAAGAAAACCTATTATTTGGCAAGCCAGCCTGAAAACATATTTTAAAAATAATGAAGCTTTCTTCTTCTGAAAGGACATCAAAAACAGTCATACTCGACTATCTGAACTATCTGTCTGAATTTAGATTTTTTTATTTGTGTAATTTTCTGTATGGCAGTAAATCTTGTATGATCAGTATCTGGATGTGTCAATGCACAGTTCTTTTTTCCTTATTATTGTTCATTCTTTGAATTTTTCAGTCCATTAGTTGGTCCAATTCAGCTACATTAAATAAATACTTAAGGTGTTAAGAAAATTTTTGGATTAAACTTCTGTCTGCACAGAAAGAACAGATTGCATGTAAGCCACGCTATGAACACTCAAAACCAAGGGGGTCATCAATGTGCTTTGAAGTGAAAAGTGAAATGGCAGATGCAGAACAGCACGTGGTTTGGAAATTTCATTATTGGTAAACCATGCTGTTTCATCTAGATAAAATAAAAAGGAAAAAAAACATGGGCCATGCTGATGTTAGATTACTTATCTGTTGCAAAGCATCTAGAATGAAACCAAATAAAAAAAAAAACCCAAATCACCTCAGTAGTTAACATGCTAGGAAAAGTACAATTTAAGTTTCTATTTATTAACTACACGTACAAATGATAAAAATTACTTCAATAGAGAGCAATGAAAAGCACTGAAACCAGAAAGCACTATGGAAACCCATGTGGACTGGGAAAATACCACATGTGGCTGCAGTATAAAGAACAAACCCTGGATATCATCAGGGCCCATTTTAAATCCTAATTGGCCTGTATCACATTGCAAAAGATGCAAATGTTTGGTTTTCAGGAGCACCTGGGACTCTACATCTTCAGGACCAATTCTACAGCTGAAGAGGGTTGCAATTACTTTGATTCAAAAATCTCACAGACTCCAATAGGCCAAAAAATTTAATGAAATTGTGTTTAAGCAGTAAGAAGGTGATTAACACAAGAAAACATTTAAAATGGGGTTGAAAATAAAGCAGCAGAGAGAATTTAGTCTTTGCAACGGTATACTAACACAACCCAGGCCAGAAGATTCCTCAAAATCTCAATGACATTATGGAACAGATCTAAGGGAGCAGACTCGGAAAGATTCTCTCCTTGATGTACTGCTTGTCAACAGAGCGGATGCTGTGAGAAAAGTGGAGATTGCCCACCCTTGAGTTGCTATATTGAGGGCAGTTTGCCAAAATCTTTCCAGGACCAGCAATGGCCATCATGTTAGTCTCTAGAGCAGATTGCATATTAGATATCAGCCTTGATGAGGATCTACTCTGTTTTCTTCTAAAGCTGGAGCTCCTTTTCCTTGTATCTAAGCCCTTAAATAGGAGCCTGGCCTGATTTGTCTCAGTTTTTTTGCAGCATTCATGGGAAAGCTGCACAGACTGGGCTGAGAGTTATCATGATGGATTTCTATGATGTATTGATGCTTCACATTCTTCTGTGACCACAGGCTAACTTTTGTTGACATTTCTTAGAAATTTGACATTATACCAACAGCTTTCACTCATTTGTCATATTGATATTCCTTTTCCATTTGCTTTGGTTATAAAGCAGAAATTAGATCAGTATGGACCTCCCATATGTTTTTATATTTAACGTAATTGCCATATTCTTTCTCTTTCTTATAATGCTTTTCAATATTTCTTATAATGCTCAATCTTCCTACTGGTAGAATGATATTCTGGCCTCTGGTGAGGAGGTGATGAACCCAAATAACTAAAATGTGGTAGTCAAGATAGCCTGTGACATACATAGAGCTGATGCTTCTGTCTCTGCTTTGAATGCAAAAATGACTAAGTGGACCTCCTGCATCTCAGATGGTTATCTCTTCCCCTGAGCTATTTGCTGTTCTGAGAAGAGCTTCAAAGGGTTTTCAAGAAAAAATCTCACAGATCCTTGGGATCATTGAAATGTCAACAATGAGGATATTTTCAGCTCCTCAAAGCTTTCACCACAAAATAAAATGTTTTACCACCTAGTTCAAATTAGTAACTCCTGCTTGAAGAACTTACTGCTGCAAAAATCTTGGGTTTGTTCCTTCTTTCCACTGTTAAGTATGAGTCTTCTGGTCCATATGCAAAAGGAACAAAAAGTCAGAAGCAGCTGTGTGAAATCTTTTCCAGCAAAAGCTGGCTTATAGAAGGAATAGGGCCTAAAAATGGCTGTCTTTCTCACTTGAGTCCAAGTATATTCCTTTGGTATGTTTTAATGTTAAAGTTTCATTTGGCAAAGTCAAATGAGATGCTCAGTCTAGCTATAATAGAAATTCTTGAATTTAAATCAGTCATTAGTGAAGCATTAAGCAGGTCAGAAGCAAGGTATAGTTGGGAAAGCCAGACCCATCATCTGTTCCTTGCAGACAAGTTCACCCTTCTTGTCTCTGTTGTCCCTGTCATTGTCTGCCAGGTACCTTTGCTGGTCTCTTCTATATAAATATGGAAATTAAAACAATTTTATTCTCAGGAAATGTTGATGGCATAAAAGGTTTTGAAGGTAAAATATAAATTTATTCCTCTGGGATTACAAATTACCTTAAGACATCATTAAAAAAAAATACATAGACTTTCTAAAGATGGCAAGAGAGCCAAACAGACAAAAACTCTGGAATGATTTTGAAGGAAAACTGAGCCAGTCTTTAAAGGGATAAGATGTTACTGGATTAATATGGAGGTTATGTATTAAATTCTTTTATTTGGGAATGATTTGGCTCAGCTAGTCTTTAGGAGTAAAGACTATCTGCAGCCTCTCCTACCACTTTATCTTTCCCAAACCAAACAGAATCTTGACATCCTTCAGGACATAGAAGCAGCAGGAAAACACAATCAGATGATCTGTACTAGACTCGGTTCCATTCAGTGGGTCTAGTTTTCACTTGCCTCACATATTTCAGTATTGTAGTCAACCGTCCTTCTCTGTAATTATAGGTTTATGGTTTGTATTTACAGGCTTATGAAGAGGAGTGATAAAAGACCTTTAAGTTGATTGCACACCATGCAGAGTGTGCAATCAATGATTATATTGACTGACTTTATGACCCCTTGGTGCTGACAAAACCTCATAAAAAAGCACATAATGTGAAGTGGAATGCATCATCGCACAGGTGTAAATGACTACACAAGATGCAAGGAAAGCAGAATCAAGCCAGTGGTACCTAATAAACACTTCCAGCCCAGGAACTGTCGCAGACTCTCATGTAAATACTTAACATGTGGTTCTGCTCTAAAATGTGACTATAAAATGCATTGTGGTTTTTTATTGCATTTTAGTGATACCATATTACATTTGCTAAGCTCACAAGTAAAAACTTTTTTCTAATAAACATATTAGCAAACGCCATGTAAACATTTAAACTCAATTTTTCTTTTCTTCTAATGCATTTCAAGAGTAAAGTTTATCCAGACTCAGCTTTATCTCACAGATACCTCTGCAAATGTACAGATTTTATTTCTCAGAGCACCAAAACGGGCTGCAGTTTCTGAACATTGAATTAAAAGTTTATTAAAAGTTTTCAAAAAATATATCTGAAAAATGGTACACAGTGGTCACATATTGAATTTCTGGTGAGCCAGATTTTTTATAAAATCCAGCCTGAGCTCTTATTCATCTTGAATTCTTCAGTTTTTTTCTCTTCAGAGATTTCCCCCAAATTTGCAGAAATAAAACCCAAGTAACTTTATTCTTTTAAGGTAATTATTTCTTATGCAAAATGGCCTTTTTCAATTTAATAGTATTGTGGGTAAAATAAAACTTAATTTAATAGTTAAAAATTGTAATGAAGGCCACTTAAGCTCAATTCTTCCCCAGAGGGGCAAAACTCCCATTCTTTAAAATACTAGGAAATCAGGATATAGGATATTGTCTGAGTCTGGAGACAGTATGAATAAAACATGTTCACAGTAATGATGTTGCAGTGGTAGGGAGGCAGACTAGGTAATCTCACAGGTCATTTCCCTGCTTATGCTTTGCATTGGCATTCTCTGCAGTACTGAAAATTTGATTAATTTCCTTATACAGGGGCCATCACAGCCTGGGAACTGAAAAGAGAGGGATGTAATGGCCCAATGCACACTATTGTTTTGGTTCTCCTAATTTTGAGTAATAAAGTACAATCCACTCCAATAACAATCTACAGTTCTAAAAAGAGCAGCAATCTAGTGCAGGGAAATTTCAGACAACCAAGAAATTTCTCAGTTGTTTCTACATGCAGGGTACTGTTTCTGTGTAGGAGTCAAAGGGGTCGGTCTGTCTCAGGTTTGAACAGAATTAATTATAACCTTGATTCTAGTATAATTTGCCACATTTCCACACTTTGTGTTTTGTCCAGATAGGAATAGTCTGGCTATGGATACAAGAATACTCTTTGGACGGCAGTCCTGTTGAATCGTGTCCGTACCTGAAAGCTGGAGAGAAATGTCATCCCAGCTCAGGGCTACAAAGCCCAAAGAACTGCTGAGTAGCCAAGGAAATACAACTCTGGGGGGTGAGCAACATAAAGCCAAGACCAGCAGTCCCTGCAGACTGCTGTGCTTTAAGGGTTTGTGGGAAGTGAGGCTGGGATTTTCAGGACTGCAAATCTTTACATCAGTGCTGTTTTCAAGAGCCTCTGTCCAGGGCTGTGTGCTCCTAGGGAAGTGCAGACATTGTCTTGACACTGAATGACACAGAATTTATCTGCTGTATTTCCTCCATTCTTCTGTGTCAGGGAATGACAGACAAACATACTGCCAGTTCCACAGTACTGGGTGGAAAGATGCAGATTATTGTTTTAGGCTCTCAGCAAAGAACCATGAAAAATACAATGATTTGGACAGCTATCCAAGGCATATAGCTTAGAAATTACAAACATCTGTCAAAATATATAAGCAAAATACAAACTTGTATGAGAATTGTGTCTCTCAGACATAACCCAATGTTTCTAACTGAACATACAGACTATATTAAGGCTGCATGTTTCTTATTTAGTACAAAAAAAAAGTTACATTTATTAATGCAGGTGAAGTCTATAACCACATTTGTTTTTAATAGCAAATTAGTTCACTATTAGGTCTTGATAATATCTCAGGGCTGGCATAACTCTCTCCTCTGCCTTTTAAATGTTTGTTTTCAACTAAACATGGCTCACAGTGACTTAATAAGCAACAAGAATTGCTCTGGTTTGGCTGAGATATATGTTGTGGGAAGTGACTGTCCTCTGGTCTCCCTTCCAGCTATTTCTTAACATCTTAGAGTTATGTGGAAGTGTCTTCTTTGGAAAGTAATAGCATAATACTATTATACTAATAATAGTATTATTATTTCTAAGTTGGCCAATGCCCATAAGTTTTTACCTCTCTGTTTTGACACAAATCAATAATTTATTCACTTAAGGCAATATTATATGTAAAAGAGAAATCAGAGCATAAGTCTGAAATTCAGTTATATATTACACCTACACACATGTATTCATCAGACTCCAAAGGTATTCAGGAAATTCTGAGATTTTTCTATCATTAACAAATTCTTCTCTACTCTGAGAAGCCTATTGCAGAGTACATTAACTCACTGAGGACATCCAGGCAGCCTGAGTCTTGGGCAAGTTCATATTGTCATGAGGTGAGATGGTAGCCTAAAATGTCCCAGGTTTCTGAAAACCCATTTTTTTATGAAGTTGAAACTAAAGGGCAGTTGCACTGAGCTCTAGATCACCATTGACAATAGCTAAGATCAGATACTTAGATCATATTCATATGCAAACAATTAGACAACCCAGTCTCTCCTCTCCAAAACTCTCTGTATTCTGACTGCTTTCAAAATTAGCTTTTTCCCTTACCATGGACAAACAGTCCTTCAACTGCTGATATTGCTCTCTTCTACTAATATCCGTGATGAACAGGGATGATCTTAATCAGGATAAGCTACTATATATCACAATTTTGAATTGTGGTAGAGCAGCATGGAAAAATGTTTTCTATCCCTTGGAACACATGAGGAAAAAAATATTTTAAAAGTCTATTGGATACTCCTAGAAGCAGCTCTCCTTTGCACAAGTATATAATTCATTGCAACCAGGATTTGTCTGTAGTCCTCCCTTAAAGAGAGGTTTACCTAAGAGAGCATGTTTTAAAAACCTTTTTTTTCAAGGTAATAAATAAACTCCTAAACAAGCACTATTTGTGGCAGAATGAATTAAGTAATTTGAATGTAAAAATGTCTGCAGGCAGATTAAATGGCATGAATGAAAGCAAAATGACAGTGTAACATTCTTCAAGACATAAACACTTGTGTCATTTTTTGTATAAGGGAGTTCAAGTTGAGAGCTGCAATAGCTATTGAGCTGCTAATAATTTCTACCTCCTGTTCCTCCTCCTCTTCTTTTGCAAGTTCCCCTCCATCTCTTCTTTGCATTTTGTTCTGCTTCTTCGGCTGCTGCTGTATTTCCCTCCATGCTTCTGACTCACTGGTAGAACAGATTGCTTGTAACATCTCTGTAGAAAATTAACCTTTGTGACACCTTTTGCATAAGTTTGAAATTGATTTAGATCTTTACCCTTACTCATCAGCCTACAATGCTCAGCTGCCTTCCAATAGTTCTCACAGCACTGGCTTCTGGTACTCATATTATATGCTCTGGGTTTTGCCTATTCAATTTTTTCTTCCTGATTAATAAAACCCAATATTTTACCTAGGTTGTAATCTTTATTTCTTTCCAGAAATCTGCCCAGTTTAAATCAAAAAATTACTTTTTGTTGTTACTGACTCCTTTCATTTTTTAACAGAAAAATCTGGGGATATTATATAGAGATGCAAGAGCAAAATTTATATATGAAAAACATTTTTTCTTGATATTTGAAATTTTCTGCTTATTAAAGAGCCCTGATCAAGAGAAACTGAACTTGAGATTTTCCTAATTTCTTCACAGACACGAAACTTGGCTAAACAAGTGTGGCAGTGCTGGTTCAGACATGGTATTTCTCATGGCAAGGAGCTCTACTCAGACCATGTTATACATTTTAAATACCAGCACCTGCTTCTATCAATTTTTTTCTTGTAATGCAAGATATATACTGCTCCTTTTAACCACTGGGTGCCAACTAGTCTGAGTTTGTGATCCAGAAAGATTCTTTGATATAAACAGAAATACTGAGTAATATGGTAAGTCTGTGACTCTAGCAAAACAACAAAACAGAGCTTCCAACAGGTTATGAGAAAATGCTATCCAGACTTTGACCAACAAAGATACTTAATCCCTTTCTGTATTACAATGGTCTCAAAAGTGTACTTCTTTATCTTTCTCCTTGATTTCTTTGTGCATTATCCTTGAATCCACTATACAAATGCCTACAGTTATAATGAAATCCTGGAAAACAGTGGAAGTGGTGTTGCCCAGAATGACTCCACAATGCTGAAGTTTTTAGATAAGTGTACACAACAAACTCTGAAATGAGTGCTATTGAATCACTTGGTTTCAGTTTCCTATTCACGGGTCAGCTTTTGTCCAAAAACAAGATCTAAAACCAACTTTGATCTTCTTTGTGATTTCTCACCAATTCCCTTCTTTGTTTCTCTCCTCCCTGCTGGATACTCCTTGTGTCTATTTAGGGAAATATTGAAGAGTCTTATTTTTCTGGTGACAGCCAAAATACTGAGCTGGAACTTACTTACATTATATTCTAGTCATTAAAAAATGTGGATTTAGGCAGCTCAAAAATATCCATAAATTCGAATGAAGTTTTCTGAATACATTCAGCCAAACAGTGCTTTGTGAAAAGGGCCCAAACTCATAGAGCAGGGCATGTACCCCTCTGCCTTTTCCTTCTCTCCACAAGTCTTTTGATAGGGATCAATCTATTATGTGCTATCTTGAATTAGGCTGTTAGCATTCAGATCTAGAATACAGTATGCAGTTGAAAATATACAAGGACTATATGATTTAATACAGTGGAAATATCTGGGATAAGTCCTGCTTTGCTTACTGATCTTCTACATCTTCTACTTCACAGAAAATGTTTGGATATTTACTGGGAAAAGGAGAATGGTGATTAGTTTCTATGTAAATGTCTAAATACTTCATCTTCATCTGTTCTCTGCCTGAATTCCTTCCAGGTCCTGCAGTTAGCTACTGCAACCTGCTGGGAGCACTGGATCTCATGCATAGGACTAAAAGGCCAAAAAAGGATATCTCAGGGCTCTCAGAGTCCCTAACATAGAGTTTGGTTCCTGCAACATGGCTCCTGGGATACCAGATGTCTTCAAACAAATTCCTTTGAGGTTTTTCCTATATTCTTCTCTTTAGAATATTTAAAATTAATATCTATTCCAATTCAGAAAGTAGAGGTTTGTGGGGGGTTTTAATTATTTATGTAAGTAAGAACTGCAGGAAACCCCTCATTACGGCACTTTTTTTCCCTAGCACAAATGCTACTAGGACTCTCTTTGAGGAAAAGTTATATTGCACTCTAACCTACGTAGTATATATTCTGTGATTTGTATCACTGATGACATAGTAAGTTGTACAGCTATCATTGTTGCAGGTAGAAATGAAGGGATGGGACTATTTTCAAGCTAGGAACGATTTATTGCTCAGATAAACATCAATCTCAGAGGCCATGAGATTTTAGAGGAGCAAGCATTCGGCCATAGCTCAAGAATAGTCACAAGTTTCTTCATTACAAGGCAATATATAATCTTCTAAACCAATAGACAGTTGCTACAGGATTTATTTTACTTTTCTAACTTACCACCTTTACTTACTTCTGCTGCACTGTGAATACTTTTATCGAATGGGCCTCTAACTCACAGGCACACATATGCTTCTATGATAACTTCTAAACTCTCAGCTTATTCCAGACAACCACACCCTTTCATTATAAAGTCCTCACCATCTTTTTAGTACACTTTCTCATTTACTTAAGGTATATTCTCACCAACAACTATACAAATATAAGTTTATGATTTTTTTGCTTAATATCTGTGTATTGTATTTTTACATCAATTTAAGCTTCTTCTAAGGCTGCAGATCAAATTCTTCAATGTCTGTTATGGTTTGATACTGGTGCAATGCTAGCACCCCTATGAAAATGTACTTTTTCAAATAATTGCTGTGAGATGTGATTAGTAACAGAGCAGAGTAGGCCTAAGCTTAATAACAAAGAGAAAACTTTATTAAACTACTATTACTATAAATACACAAACACTAAATTACGGATGAAGACCTCCCAAAACACTCCTCCTCCTCCCACCTAATTCCAAACAAATCCACGATGAGACACCACCCAGGATCCTGATTAAGTTGTTACCCTTCAGATAACCAATACTCAGTCTATCAAGGGAGACAGGAGTCTCTCCTGTGCCACAGACCCCCCAGGAAACACAATTGCCACCCTTGTGTTTCCATGTCACACATGGCAACTGCCTGGAGAATATCTGCCATGGTGACACTCTCCTTTCCATGTCACAGTGCTCTCACCACCGTGCATGGACAGACTGCTCATAGGGCTCCTTTAAGGATGCTTTGCCAAGGACCAAAAGAAAACAACAATTCAGCATCTCATCTTGGGACTACAGTCCCCCCCATTTCCCCCTGGGGCCGAGGGTCCAAGAACAGAGATCTTCTTCTCTTCTTCTTCTCTGAAGACAGAGGGCCTCTCCACATTCTCTTTAACTTTCCCCTGTTTTCTCCATTCCTCTGTTGGTAGTCACTGAAACAGGTCTCTTGGCCCACTAACACATCCCCCTAAATGCAGTCTGTGTTGCAGGAGAATTTGGTTCAGTATATGGCTAACAAGAAAAGTCCAGTTACAAGTCACTCCATCATCTCCTCCTGCTCAAAAATTTCTTCTAACATTTCAGATCCCAGACTGTCTCTCTTCTACTTCAAATCAAGGAGGAGTAATATTTTACAAAGCCTTCATTTCTCAGGAAAGGGTTAAAAGTTCAGACTCCCCAGACAGCTGAAATCTCTGCCCAGAAGCCAATTCCCAAGGCCAAGGCTGGGCACATTCCCCCACCTCTCCTTCTCCTCCACCGGCAAAGTTACAGGTGCCGTCCGGACTCTCTGTCTCTTCCTTCTGGGGAGGGGACAACAAAGGCATCTCTGCTTCTCTCCACCCTTCCGTCCACAGGAGCTGGCTCGGTTCCAGTCCTTCTACCCCTCGGCTCACTTAGACCAGGCTGCATGGCTTCCCCTCCCCCACCCAGCCCATGGCTGGGCAGGGGAGATCTGCTCAGCACTCTGACCAGAACCAAAAAGAGCGAGCTCTTGGGAGTTCCTGCTTTTAAGCCCCTGTGTTCTCAGAGGCGTATCCATACCTTCAGTGGTCACTTCAGGTGCCAATATCCAAACCTGACCACTGATTGGTTTGACCCAACTTCCTGAAAAAATTCACTTCTATGTCAAACCATGACAATGTCTGTGGAAGTTTCTGTTTTTCTGACTCCCACATACAGAAATATCTATCTGTTCATTCAGCTGAGGAGCCAAAAGTGACATGAAGACTTAGGAAATTGCCCTCAATTTCCAAAAGAAATATTTCTTTCTAACAGCAGAAATGATATGAAGACCTAGGGAGAGATTTCTTGCAAAACATAGCACTGCAGAGAAGCATTCATCTTTTAAAATCCTGACTGACCTCCAAAAAATTCTCATTTTAAATATTTAGATTTAAGTAGATTAGCCTAGATTTATCTGGACAATAAATGCTTATATTGTCAGCCAGGACAAAGCTTTCAGCTGGACATCAGTCATGAGAACTTCTCTGGTTGTAAGATATTGTCTGATCCTTCTGAAGATATGTTGCCAAACACTCATTATTGCTAAAATAGCAGCAACATTTGTGCCAAGTATGGGGAAAGTGAGGAATGTGGCCTTTAGACTGTAGTAATTTTTCTTCCCCAAAACAACTGTAAATGAACCAAAATTAATATTTTATTACAAACTGGAAAACAATGACACTCTCCAACTTTTCTTAGCTTCAAAGGCAATTTATAACTATTCATTACACATGATGTTGTGCAATCTGCTCTGAATAAGAGAATGGACATTCTATTACATTAGAATTGCTATTAAGTGACCAGAATAACTTGTTTCATATTGTTTAGCCATAATTTGCTTGGTCTTGACTTCCTGTGTCCCCAAAATAACAACTGACTAGTGTTTGTATGAAAGAGAAATAGAAAAAATAAATTAACATTACAATTGAAGGGAATAATCAGATTGCAGAAAATACTTAGCTGTCTAATTGCTTTTTAATTTGTCAGCTAAGATACATGAATAGCCTTAAAATTCTCACCTTTTGGGAAAGAAATGGCTTCAATATTCTGAATAAAATAAAAATTAAAATTCCCTTACCAGATATCTCTATTGATCTCATGCTTTTCCTTATCTGGTCTGTTAGGAGTTTATGTCATAACCTAAGAGGCATCTTACCATGAATGAAGGAAACATTGATAATATAACCACAGATATATTTGTGATAAATAATGTGTATGCATATATATGCAAGTTCATAATAGTATTGGTTTCAAGTGCATTAGACAGACTTCAAAAAGGGACGAACTAGCCTAGAGGGGAGATCAAACTGATCCCAGAGGGGATGGCCTAACCATCCCAGAAATGGGAGGAGAGACTTAAATGATCCCAGGATTGAGTCCTGGGGGTCCAACAGAGTAGCAGACAAAGTCTCATCTCAAAGATGATCCATGACTTGTAGTCTAGGGTCAGCCAGAACTATCCCTGGTGAGGGACCAAGATCTCACAGGAAGTTCATGTGGAGAGTTTGGGAAATTACATGCAGCATAGGAAGTTCTCAATGAGAGAAGCTCCATTTTAAATAAAAATTAAGTCATTTATATATGATAGAAATGTAAGTGAATGTAGAACACCACCATTTTGATTAGCCAGTAGGTGCTGTTGATTTTTACTTTTCACAGGAGTCAAAGAATGATGCTTTCTGTTCCTTCGGAACAATTTTTAATTTTCCAAGCTTCTTCTCTTTACTTGGAGTTAGAACTGTTCATGGCAGTTATGAAATCTTATATTCTTAGGATGATTTCCCTTTTTTCCAGACTATTTTTCATCTTTTGGATGATAAGTTGCAATGACAGTTTATTGTTTTCTCACTTATTGTTGGTGTATCTCACGATGTCATCAGTTTCTAGATACCCAGATGCACTTCAAAGATGCCACCCGCAATACTCCAGGATGCTTCTGGTTCATAGGTCTAATTCCCAGACTCTCAGCTCCTAGGCTGGCAGGCATTTTGTCTGCTGGCAATTCAGCAGGTGTCTTCTGTTTGGTAATTTTCCCCTTCCAACCAGGTCACATCACACCTCTGGCTACTGGCATCACTATATCACTCCAAGTGGGAACAGGAAATAAAGCTCATCTAGTTGGGGCTTCTCAATTTGACAGATATGTTAGCAATATCCAAGTTTCATTTTCAGAGTGTGATGTGGGAAGCACAGAATGTTGCACATGTAAGTTTATATTTTATAACACCTTGTTTTCTACAGCAAAAATAATTTTGCAGCCTCCTTTCAGGCTTCAATCTAACTAGCTGAATATATACTATTGCAGGTATGCCTGGTCCATGCTGAGATATACAGCATGGTCTCCAATGTACTGTCACTATAAATTAAAGCAAAGCTTCGATGTTGCAATAGATGTATTATCCCTCTGCCAGTATCAACTTTAGTTAGAAAATAATTGTATGTGTAGTTTCTTTTGCTCTTTTTTCAGCTGGACACTGAAGGACGTTTAAGAGTCATGGGAACTTCCTTCTAGCTTCATTCCCCATGCAGAGCCTAGGAAAGTCTGATCCATGTTGGGGTCAGGTTTCTAGTATTTCAAAAATCTGCAGGAGACTGAAGATAATACAGTAGGATTTCCTGTTCCAGTTGCAATGGACCCCTTGTTTGAAGCTTAAGTTGTCCTGGACCATAATTCAGAAGAATATATATATATATATATATATATATATATATATATATATATAAATTTTTTTTTCTTCTGCTTTTAGATAAAAGGCTAACCATCCATCCGGACAAAAACACGATAATTTTAATACAATGCTGTAAATGTCAGTACTAGCAAAGAAACTCTTACACCTTTAAATATTCTGAATTCCAGAGGAAACATTAATTTAATCTGAATTGAATTTACTTTGCAAGGACAGCATTTCTTGTTCTCTGCTACCTGCTGTTTGATTGCATGTCCACTGGAAAACTTTCAATGTTCATTTTCATTTCAGTACATGGGTCTAATTTTTCATTAAGTATGAAACACTCTCTTCCAAATGTTTGTGAAACAGTAAATTGTTCTACCAACTGGTGTCCATATATTTGCATAAAAAGCCATTAGTATGAGAGAAGCCAGTATTCTAGCTCACTAGATGTTTTGGGTTTGACACTTAATTTTCAAAATCGAGAAGCACTGATAGTGTTTCCCATATTAAAAAAAAAAAAAAAAAAGTGATTTTCATCTGTTACCAGCAATTGTAGCAAAGGGAAAAAAAAGTAAACTCAACAAAATAAAGATGAAATACCACACAGACACTGTGCAGAAAAAGTGTAAAGTGGCTGGGGCTTTTCCCAGTGCTGGTCTCACTGCTTCTGCTTAGCCTATATGACTGCAGCTGAGATGCCTCATCAATGATGTCTCACAATTCCCATTTAGAGACTTGCTCTGCACTTATTAATCTTACATTTTTTTCTGAACCAGCAGCTCAGCTTTGCCAAGGGGCTCCTAACATAACTTCCAGTCTCATGAGAGATGCAAGCTTGGGCCCAGATTTGACTTAGGACAAAATTTTGCTTCAATCTTCATCTTCCTTGGCAAGGACTGTGACTGTTTTTATGAATGTAGGATCCTGTTCACAAGCCATGTTTTCAGCAAACAGGAATGAGCCAAAAGAATGTGGGTGTTTACATTCTGGGGAGGAGAGATGGGGAGGAAGGGATCAGTCACTGAAGCTTACGGACACAAGTATCCTGGTTCGTAAGTCCAGGAGAACTCAGGAAATTCAGATACAGCAACTCCAGGTCATATTCAGGATCCGCTAGTTGCTTCCCTTAAGCAGTTCTACAGCTGAAACCACGTACCCTTTTCCTAGATACCATATGAACCAAACCCAGCCAGTGTCCAGCTTGGGAATGGAATTCATCCTTTTGAAGAGTAAGAACTTAATTTATCTCATCTTACAGATGATGTAAAAAATATGGCAGATGAATCATCCTACAAATGTTCACTTCTAGGTGACTGTCTCAGATTTAGTCTTCTTCAATATAGACATAAACAATGAAAATTAGTCATGATGGAACTGACCTTGAGGGTCTTTTCGATTCCCTAGACCTGGATGAAAATCAAGGATGTTAATTAATTTTTTTTAAATTAGTCAAATAGAAAATCTATTGTTTCAGTGAAGCACAGTGAATAATTGGCAAAAAGTGTGTAATTATCTGTCTGAATTTATAGTTTAAACTCAAATTACAATGAATAGCAAGGAGCAGACATGTAGGAGTCCAGGATATGACTATCACATTCTGAACATGGCATATTCAGCAATTCCTCCAAAACCATCTGTGATTTGAGATGCAATTACACAGAAGAAAAGTGACACAACTTTAGCAATATGGATTTCTTTAAAGAAATTTTCCACTACATGTACTCCTTTTCTGAAATATCACACAATATCCTTTTCACCCATGAGAGCACCAAAATCCAGAACAGAGCTGAGACTTTTCAAAGACTGTGGGTAGGCTCCAGCAAAAGCAAATAGATATTTACCAGATATAATGGGGTGTTTTTGTTTTTGTTTTAAAAAGGCTTGAAATCTACATCACAGTTATTTTTCTCCTTTCAAAATTGTAGTTCTAGAAAATCAGTGTTGAATGGTTCCTCTCATGTATCCTTGAGGTCTTGCTTGCGATCTATTGTTATTTAAAGTAGAACTGAACAGTTTCTGTTCACTCACACACACACACCTAGAGAGCCACACACATGTATGTGTTTTTCTTCTTGCAATTTCCATCCTGTTGTGATTATTCTCTAGAGACCAGCTCTAGAAAACCTTCTCTGTAGTAAAATGCTATTCATTTTAATGCTATGCAATTGTAGTAAAATGCCTTGATAATAATTCTTCTTATTTTATATAATTTTACCTATCATGTAATAGTATTATTTAAATACAATCAGCTGTGCATTTCACAATGAACATTCAGTGTTTTGATCAGCTTCAAAGTTTTTAAGCTAAGAAGAATTATTATTTTTATTAATATCATAGCTGTTCCAGTGGAATATGCAAATCAGGAAAGTTCACAAACATCCTGTTTTCACATACTCAGAACTCCCTGAAATACTTACAATGCAACCCGAAGCTTCAATACTATGGTTATGTCCCAATATGATTTTCTTGGAAATAGATGAAGGTTGAGGACCTCCTCATATTATTTCCATTTCTTCTCCCCAAACAAATGTGGCTAAAACCCAGACAATTCCATGAAGAGCAGAACTAATGAGGCCTGATTTCCTGTTGATTCTCCTTTTGTCTCTTGGGATTTGCCTAAAAGAAACATAGGCTGGAGAGCCAACCCTTTCTCCGTTTATTTTATGTGCACTCCAAAAGCAAAGAAAAGAAAAAAAGAAAGAAAAAAAAAAAAAAAAAAAAAGAACCAAACTACATCATGTGTCATCGTTTAGCCCCAGTTGGCAAGTACCAAACTTGTCATGTCCAGGTCTTACATTTTCCAATACATCCCAGTTAAACCCACCTCCTCCGCTGTCTTTTGCTATACATATACACATATATGATTCCCTTAGTCTGTGGGCCATTCCCAAAAAAGTCCATTGAGTTGACTTTATTTAATTAATTGACTACTTTAATCCAAAATCAAATCCCCTTGAGGCATTCACTGGACTTGCCAATCCTCCCATATTACCCTCCAAATGCACCCAGGTTCTTGAGCAAAACCAATCTCTCCAAACGTTTTGCCTTTGCCTGGGAGGAATAACCCAGCATATTTTCCCCAGCATATTTTTATGTGCACCATGGGATCTTTATTACCTTCTGCAGTATGTAGAAGCTGTGATTGGGCAGGACCAGACCAATCAGCACATCCTCTGGTGTTGACTAACAACCGTGGCTTTTACAGAATGTGCATCCCATAATGCTGGGATTCTCTCTTGAATAACTTTTTAAAGGATATATAGAATATTTGCAACTGCTTCATGTGTAATGCAACATGGAGGTGAGCACAGTAAAAAGGAAGCAGGCTATTCCAAACAACCATAATGTTCTGTGTGGTATCAGGTCAGTTTTAAACAAGGGTATGTCTAAACTCTAGCCTTTATGCAAATCTTGGGTCTTTGGCACTTGCTTTAACCTTCTCAGCTTGATTTCTATTATGCAGATGTACTGGCCTGCCAATTACCAGTCTATCTACTGAGAACAAGAGTCTTTAGGAGCAAATTCTGAAAGAAATGTCCTTTTTCCATGAGAAAAATTCTGTCTTTTACATGTGTTTTATCAGATAGTCAGCTGATGTAAATCAGTAATCACACAGCTAAAATTAATTTCCATCTGAAATTAAGTTTTATCCACTTACTGAGAAATGGAAGGGTAATTTCCTAGAGTAAAATCATCTCAATATGCTGTGTCTATAAACATAAAAAATATTTTAAAGTGATTTATCCACAAATATCAAGAATAATGACATCAGTAGCATTTGATTTAGTAGGTCAGCCTTTGAAAATTTTTAATTTGCCTCAGACTTTATCAAACCTTATAATAAAAAGAATAAACAAGTCCTAGGAAATTGGTATATTGGAGACTAAAGGTCTATGAGCCAAGGTAATTTAGATTGTCAAGACAACACCAATAATTAAGAGAATAGAAATATCAACAGCATGAGGAAAACATTGGTCAATGAATAGCCTTAGAATATATGAACTATATTAATGGAAGGCAGAAAGAAAAAAATTCTGTAAAAATTAAAGTATCATTATATATACATCTTCTGTCCAGTTGCAGTTAGTAATTCTGGGCTATTGTACTGGCAGGACCTCACTAAGGTGACAATACTCATCTGACACCCAAAATATTGTTGTGGGACACCCCAATACCACTGTGGTCAAAGAATGATCCCAATATAGGACAACTGGTGTGTGCAAACAAAATTCACAGTGCATTTCCTATCAAGACCACTTTGTGCCTGAATAGTGTTGCTGCAGTCAGCATTAGAGAAGGGAGCAACTGTGTTTTCAGGATCAGAACCCTCAGTGATGTATTTATCCATTTCTCTTAACAGGCTCTGTAGTTTCCTTTATGATTTTTGTTGGTGTTTATTCACTTTTATAAAAGCTTTGTCAGGGTGGGAAGAAGAAAATGTTGGAGGTTTTAAAGAAGACTGAGAGCATACTGATGGCAGATCTACCCAGCAGACACACCAATAATGAGGTAGCTTTAGTCTTACCACCTTGGGGTCACTAAAAGCTGTTCAGCCCTTTCATCAGCATTGTGGTGCACCATATGCTGATATAGGAGAGCTGAACATCTACTCACCTGGTCCCAGCAGCAGCCCAAATTCCTGATCACTGTCAGGGTCTAGGGATCTCACCACTGCCTTTGCTGTACATGGGCTGTGGAGTCAGTCCGTGCAGCTTCCTCTGCAAACCCTATAAAGAGTAGAATTTTCTCAACCCCATTACTGAGGCTCACTGCATTTCTGTCACTACAAATCAGGCACACACCAATTTTTCTTCCCAGGACAGGACATCATGATGCTATGCAGCCTTCCCCCTCCACATCTCAGAGGCTGGGACTGCACCAACTGCTGCCTGTGCCTCCCAGCACAGCTCTGTAAGTCGGGCAGGCTGCCAGTGTGACATGGCCATACGGCCTCTGATCAAGGAGTAAGTTCCATTGCAGCTATACACTGTTTTGCTGAGCAGCACAGACATCCCTTTAATATGGTATCTATCTGCCTCTGCTGCTAGCCAGATGTTGGGAGCAAACCAGAATGATTATCCCAGTGGGCTGATCTGTAGGACACCAGTGGGACTAAAGCTGACACATGCTGTAGTATGAATAGAAAAGGAATGACCAAAAAACTATATGAGGTTCCAGACAATTTAGATCAGAACTCTCTTTGCTTTGATTTAGTAAACCTTATTAAAAAAGGAAATATATATATATACAGATATATATATATATAGGAGTATCAAAGAAGATCTCTCTAGAAAATGGTGTCTGTATAAATTAGCAGTGAACTTGTAAAAAATCAAATCCTATAATCAGTAGGATGCCAAATAAAAATTTCAGTAGGTAGTCAAATAACAGGAAACAAGATAGCAGAATATGAATCAAATTGTAAATGCAGATATGACAGCAACTTTGAAGATCCTCCCTATCTTGAAAAATGCTAATGAAAGGAATGAGATGGCTACAGACCTGGGAAGTTTTCATAATAAAATATATTGAAAACTAGGAAAGGACTTGGGGTTTCTTAGAGAAGGTTGGTTATTTTCCTTAATTAGTCCATACTGTAAAAGTAAAAACAATTAGATCCACTAGAGAATATCATGAAAGAAAGGAAAACATTTAATCTGAGAGAAAAAGAAATGAAGACTCATCTTTTCTAAAAAAGAACTTTTTCTCTCACAATAGCTTTAGAAAACATTTTCCTACCTATATCTTACTTCAAGTCAGCTTTGTGCTTCAGAAATCCAGCAGCTGAGTCACTGCTAACTGGCAAAAGCTGTCTTCCTTCACAAACTGGTAGAATATAATTTGAACTGACTCAGAACTTACAGATGACATAATAGAGCAATTCTGTTTGGTTTTTTTTTTTTTCATTATTGATATATTTGTGGAGAGTATTCATTTTTTATTGCAGTATATGCTTGAGAGAAAATCTTCAAAGAGAAGTGCAAGTTCAAAGGTGGATTGAAGAGTAAGCTTTTCATTTTAGAAATATTTGAAGGAAAAATATAATCTTGGTCTTTGTCTTGTATTATTTTACTTTTTTGTAATATTAGAAGCAGCAAACAATTATTTAAAGGAGAACAAAAATCATTATTTTATCATGAAAAGTCCAAATTCCAACTTGGAAAACTAAAAAATGAAAACCTTGGAAATTAGAAATATGAAATCAAGACAGAAACAAGGTATTTATTTTTATATTATAAAATAATATATTTATTTACTACAATCATAAATAGCACAACAAATTTATGTGCTGTTTCAGGATCAAATATGGGAAACTAAAACTATGCTGGTACAGTTAGGAATGCAGTGTTTGGTACAGCATTTTTGGTACACAGTATTGATACAGGGCAAATGAAACTGAAGTTATGAAGTGGTATATGTGAAAGAATAGAGCTGAATTTGTCAACAATATTATACTGAAGTCTCTGTTCTTCCACCATGGCTTTCAGTTTTTCTGTCTTAAATATTTCCTATGATTTTCCTATTGTTTCTACTTATTTTGCTTCTCTGTCGGTTTGCTCTTCTTCAGGGCCATCTGACCTCATTAAATACTGTCTCATAAATCACCTTCAAGAAGAAGAGGGTGACCTGTCTCTGATCTAGTTATTGTTGGCAATCTTTCTGAAAGCAGTCATTTATCCTTATTTTCAGAAATGGCATCACTACATTCAACTATCTAAATCTCCCCTTCCCTCCCTGCAAAGAAAACAAACACTGACAAGAATAAGAAATAAGGGATGAATTCCGTTCAAAATTGAAATTGGATTAAAGTAGGAAATACCAATTTATTTTTGTAGGGAGCTGTTATTTACTAAGTACATTATTCATAAAATGCTAGTTTGATGCATGCAAAAAGTAATAAAGTGCATGGTCTTTATCAGACAATTAAGGCAATACTGATCTAAGATTACAGCTCTAAGTGTCATACAGACCTTTGTGCAGACCCTGTGCTCACCTGTCTCACCAGTCTTGATTCAACACACATTTTTTAGCTTAAGGAAAATAGGAAATCATACCTTACTTGACCCGAGCAGGATAACAGCTGCTATCATGGGTATAGATGGCTTGGCTGAGGCCCTAACCAGACAAAATTATTAAATCTGACCCAGCAAACTCTGGGGTAACATTTGTTTGCCAAAACTTGAACAAAGGTAAGACAATACAGGGAGAGGTGTGAAGCTTTTGAGTGTTTATATGAGCATGGGACTGTCTAGACACTTTAAAGCAATGGTAAAATTAGCTCTAATTGCATCAAACTAAAATTGAAGTGGGTGGGTGAGAGGGGTTGACAGGGCTTAGCAGCAAAACAGAAGTGAGGTTTGGTGGGACTGAATTGCTTGGCTGCTCCTGTGTAACATAGCAAAAAGCTAGGAAGAGTCTACTCAGCTGCATCTAAGTAAGACACTTCTTGAGAGCTTGGATGAAAATTGTAAACTTCTTTTTCCTTGTAGTAAAACCATTTCATATACAATTACCAGGTTATTGGAGATTCATCATCCCCAGATGGCTTTTAAAACAGGTGTGACAACGCGTGCTGCAATTTATGGGAATAAGGTCAGATGAGATTACAGACAAGTCTACTGTCTGCCTCCACCAGCACACATGGCTGTGATGCCCCAGGGATTGGAAACAAATTCTCTTAGTGTAGATACAGCAGCCAAAACCTTAAAAATTAAGATTTTTTTCCCCCGTCAGTTTTACTTTTGCTGGCAAAAGGACTTTTTCCTGGTAGAGCTCCTAGGCCTCCTTCCAGCATAGCTCCATCAGCAAAATATATCACTTAACTAACAGACTGAAGTGAGCCAGTAAAATTTCTAAGTCTAGACCAGTACTTGGCATTCTATTCCAAATCCAGTGTGGGGAGATGCTATGCGTTCATATTAAAATCCTAATTGGCCATGAACAAGTCATAATAATTATAAACATAATGTATCTAGACAGCATAAAACCCAGGCTTATTGCTTTGCATTTTGATATTATCTCAGTACAGCCAAGAAAAATGCCTGTGATACATCTTCTTTGTGAAAGCTACTTCCAAATTAGTTTCAAAATATGAACTGCAAGATGAAAGCTACTGGAATAACCCCAAAGCCAAAAATCAGAACCTGGTCAGTCTTTCTTGACCTAAAACTCAAGAAATTTATGATAAAATGATTATGAGCCACTAGCAGAAAATGTGAATAGATGGATGAATAGAAAGCAGATAATGGTTAGCTGTTTCATCACAAATCTCTGCAGAGCAGGGATTTCTGCCAGCAGCTGAGAGTTTTGCCCTTTAAGCATGTTTAACCTCATAGAGTGAAAATCTTTCAATGGTGTTTGAGATTTAGAGATTCAAAATCACTGTGCTCCTCCAGATGTGATCTTCCCTTCCCCACAGCCAACAAACACACCTGGTGAAAAGAATGGATCATTCTTCCCTGCTATAAATTCCCCAGAAAAGGTCTAGGGAAAATGGAAATTCTATAAGTTTATTTTATTCAATGTTTCTACAGTTTTTACTTTCCCTGTAGAATGGCAAAGATAAAGCATGGAGCCAAAAAGAAAATCAAAACAGATAACATTAAACAGGAGAAAATGAATGAAAAATATTAGCTTTTTTTTCCCAAATGGTTTTAAAAATGAGGTAATTATTCTTTTAAAAAGAAAAGAAAATTATTAAGAGACTATCTCCTAAAAATGAGAAATTATTAATGTGTTTCAAACCCAGTATTTTAACAAGGTTGTTTAAATCTGTCTCAGATAAAGGAGGCAACAAAAAAACCTTATAGAAATTGCCTGCACCAAAGAAAATTAGGCAAATTTTTTGAAACAGGAAATACTTAATAAACAAAATATAATACTAAGAGAAAAAAAATGAGATGTTGCCCTAACCCATTTGCAGAAGGATTTAGGCAAGGATTTGGAAGGAAAGTAACCTATTCTGACATGCTTGTTAGAGGATGAATGTTAAGAGATAAAACTCCAACTATTTCTTCATCTTTTTCTCAAAAAGTCTCATTATTTTCAGTGAAAGGAATTGCAATTGTCTCTGTAAATAATTTTAAAGCATATATTTTTGACTCAGAAGACGCTCAGAATTAAATTTTTTGTGCTTATTAAGCTTAATCTGGCAAATATTGTGCACATTTTCTAAACTCAATATGCTCAGATAATAAATGCAAGTGTTATATTTACCCACTAATGATATACCAGAAAAAAAAAGTGCTAATAAAGGCATATTAATCAGTTTTGATGTTCCTCATGTTTTTCCTTTAAGAAGACATATATCTCTATATTGTTCTGGAAATTTTTACATCATTTCCTTCTCTGCTTTGAGCAATATTGGTAACTTAGACATCAGATTATTTCTTATAAGCGTCATGAAGGATTTTTCCTTTAAATTTGATAATACCCTTCTTAAAACACTTTTGGGGATTCTTTTTTTTTTGCTAGCTTCTCCTATCAAATATTTCAGATTGGTCAAAAGTTACAGTGTTAACCAGATGAAAATAACAATTAAATAAAAATAACTACAAAACAAAATGTGCCCAAAATATAATCTGGAAATCCCCAAGCCTTGATTCTGTTAGTTCTTTATTTTATTACTCTGAAATGGATGCCTTTCAAAATGTGAAATCTAATTCAGAGAAAGGCTGTAACATGAAATAGTACATATACCAGAGAAACAACAGCAATATTTACAACTGAATAGAAACTACATAGCAGCTACTGTTTTGTGAAGTATTTCTACATTTTGTCCTTAAAAAGAACATAAAAATTATTTTTAAAAAGTATCCATCTAGTTTGGATTCGATCCTTAAATCATTAACCAGAACAACTTCATTTGTTTTCTTTGCCTTTGTACATGTGCTCCTGTGTCCATGTATGATATATATAGGTTATATATATATTTATATATATATATGACATATAAATATAGGCAGTTATAGAAATGTAAAAGATTCTTCTCTCCTGTGAGACATTTATGTTCTTTCCTAAAAGACAGGGTGCTGTAGGACTGTCCTAGGTAACCCAAAATGTTATTGTAATCCACATCTATCCATGCTCAAATTGCTACCATCTCTTGAAGGCCCACTCCAAAGATAAAAACTTTCCTTTTTTTTTTTTTTCAGAGATACACAAGTATCAATGAAGAAGGATCATTTTTCCCTTCACACAGACAATGAGAACTCATCATTTTAAAACACATGGTTAAATCCCACATCTCATCCAGTCCCAGAACTTCTGCCTGAGGCGTTGCTTATGTAACACAGGAGCTAAAATGAGCAGTAATGTAACATATAGGTCAAAGTAAATAGTAGCATAAGAGGTTAGTAATTTAAATTACTTTATAGGCAGTCCTTGTGGCAGTGAATGCTGCAGATACAGGTTCACTAGTATCTAGACTGAGACAATGTGAAGTTTGCTGGAAGATCCACCAAGGAGAAATCAAATTGAAGCCATAAGGCCCTGCTGGAAGCTGAACTCATAGTGAGGTACAGGCACAGTTTAGCTGTGAAAGTTTCACACCAAGTTTTGTAGTGTTTCGCATGCCAAAAGTTAGGCACAAGAGCTAACATCAGTGTCCAAAAATCCTATTGTAACTGTTCTTATTTTTAGAAGAAGCACACAGATTTGTCAGCAACTGATACTACAATTTCCACAAGAAAAACAAATGAAGACCTAAGCCTGCTGAGCTGATTGCCTGGGGATACACATGTTGAATGCACTTTTTTAATGGTTTTAGAAAAATCGAGGGAGCAAATCCAACAAGTACCAGTAAAATAATCTGTACTCACAACACTGTCCTAGTTTGTCTCCCATTCATTTGGCATTTCCTCTATGCTTCCTTCTTTTCAATCTGCATTTTTTCCCTGATTGTTTTCCCAGGGAGTGTCAGACTAGCAAGCAGCACACACTTGCAATGCATTTGCATAATGTAACATGACCGCTTCCCTTTGTCAATGCCAGTGATTCAAGACAAGAGTCTCAATCCATAGCTTGCCAGTCCCTGTGCTTCTTCAAACAAATTCTGAATTATGTGTTGTAAGATACCAAATATATATGCACATTATTTCTACTTTGTAAAGCAAAGCAAACAGCAAAGTGTGGATTTCTTTTTCCCCATGGGAAGAAGTGGTTGAAAAAGGATATTTTTTAGAAAAACAGTTCTTAAATTTAAGTAATTCACGGACCTCTGTCTTTAGCTCAGCACTCTTTCCATTGACATTTTCCAGTAAACATAAGTTCCTTGATTGATATGTGGTGGAAAACCTCATAACTTGCTAAGACTCAAGCACTTTCCCATGTTGACAGGCAGGCAATAAGTATAACCCTTACAAGGAGCAGGAGTGATGGCTGTCAGCAGTAAAGTTAAGAACCAGAAAAGTTGAAGGCTTAAGAGGAGGTATGTTAGGAAAAAAAGCAAAGTTAAGGGGAGGTATGTTAGGAAAAAAAGCAAAGTGAAGTCAATCCTGTGACAGGTATCAGCAAATGCAGAAGAAAATGGGTCTCGGGGAAACTGGAGTAAAACAAACTTTTCTGTGGAAAACTCATGATGGTGTGGTTATTTTTATAATTGTACACAGTACTCTGTGGTATAGGCATAGTTTACCTGTGAAATTTGCACACCAAATTCTGTAGCACTTCACATGTTAGGCACAAGAGCCAGCCATGAGTAATGCTATTATGTGATGTAGGCCTGACAGGCACTGGAACACCACCCTTATGAGTCCTGCAAAGACACAGCCCCTGGGGGCTGAAGAACAAGAGAAAAGTGTGCTGCTTAAAGAGACTCATGATGAAGTAGACTGCAGTTCACCATATAGTTTGATCATGATTGACTTCTTGAGATAGGATGAAGTGAAAAGAACCCTTTAAATAAACTAAGCAGAAAAAATAAGGGAAATGGCAAAGCTAAAACACCTGCTGTAAATAACCTCAAAGGAGTTAGACATGCAAAAGCTGGAATAATAACAGAGAGCAAACCACCCAGTCTGACTTGCTAGATAATTGAGTGGATTACTCAGCACAAAGGATAAAAAGACATTTTAGAACTTGAAGAGACTGGAAAGAGACACTTGACTGAAGCAGATGTCAGCAGAAAAATGGCATGCTGGCAAACAGACACAGAAAGATAGGAAAAAAACCCCAAACATAAAAGCAAAAAAACAAACAAGAAAACCCCATTCTTTCTTCTACCCATTGAGATAACGGGGAGAGTGGCTGGGAAATGTTTCAGCTTTCTTCACGTAGTCCAGTTTTGTTCTTTATTCTCTCTTCTAATGGTACTATTCTGTGTACTCTTCACTAATTGCCCTGTACCTCTCAAAAACGAACAGGTCATGAATTTTTGCAGATGCCTATATTTTGAAGGAGAGACCAAGAAGGGATACATCCTGTACAGGTGCCAAAGCCACGTTAGTGTTTGCCCATTCATGCAGCTTGAGAGAGACGGCAGGGCTCCACCACGCACTTCATTTCTGAGTTGTGACAAAGAAGCAAACAGCTGCCTCTGCCCAGAAACTTCATGAGAGGGTTTTCTCTCCCCCAAAATAGACTTCTTACTGGAAACTGCTGGTTCTAAAAGCAAACACAGAAAGCTGCTGGAATTAAGTTACGGGTGCTTTTGAAATGTTGTGTTTTTCAAATAATTTTTGCATGATATTTTATTGCTTTTTCTAATGTTTCCCAGCAAAGTTTTGTTTTAAGCAAAGGTTTTCCATTGCTTATCATTTATGGTAATGACATGCCTAGTAAAAGATTTGTTTCAAAAATGGTTTAAAGGTAACGAAAAGTCTTTCCACAGAAAATTAAAAGATTCTTTTGCATCACTGACTGATTTTCTTTATTAAGGGTAAGTGCTAGCTGGCTTTCTGTACTTTCAGTCAGATTCCTTAATCACACAGAGCTTTTCCCCCCTCCCTAGCAAAGCTAGAAGACACAACTCTTTAACGAATGACCCGGGATTTATGGATTTCAGGAAGATTATTGCACCCTGAGCTAGTTCCCAGTCCCTGGGGAAAACTCATTGTTGTGGAAATTTCTGGTGTTTTCTGTCTAGCATATGGATTTCTTTCACAGCTTCTCTAGTGAGAAATGCTTGTAATGAGAATTGTGCTGCTGAATTCAGTTATCCATCAATTCCATATAGGTACATTTGGATATAAGAATCAGGGAAAATTTCATACAAGTGTATTCAGCAATTCAAGGTACTCTTTCTTGGTTTCCATGGAGAGGAAATGGGAATTTTGTACTATGTGGAGCTGTGTCATGCTTTAATAGGTTTCTGTTCTGGAATACTGCTCCAGGAAAAATGGAGGTAGCCCGTGTTATCCAAAGTTTAATTATGGCCATCACAAAGATACAAAGAGTATGTGTCATTAATCAGAAGTCCAAATTATGTCTGCTAGTCTATATTCTGCAGTCTATGCAAGTGAATGTTTACAAGTTAGTATAACTATTTAATGGCAGAAGAAAGAAACCAGCTGCTTTTTATTAAAACTGAAAGATGCTACTTCTTTTGACCACACTTCTAAGCTAAACTAGGGGCCATCTAGGAGACTGTGGAAAATATTCTGCCCTCCTGAAGAAGAAATCAGGGTTTTGTTTTTTTTTTTTTTTTTTCCAATTCCTTGTTATTGGCATACATCACACTGTTTGCACTGCTCTCTGGAACATTCAGGTTTAGAAAGTTATGATTCACTTTAGCCCCAGTAATTTTACATGTACCGTGGTGTGTTACAACATTTTGCAATGAAGAATTTCCCCCAGAGCTGCAGCCTTCCCTCCATCTCTCCCTCAAGAGTACAAATGACCCATGTGCCTTGCATTAGAGATCAGACCACTTCTATATATCTTTTCCCATCTCTTATTTCAACATAACTTCTATTAATTTATATAGCAAGCGGAAGAAAACTGTGTTTGTAAGTATCTATAACTTTCACTAACCAATGAAATGATGTAGTTTGAATATTGCCAGCAAGTTTATCACCCCTCAAATAACCAGTCCCCATAAGGCTACCCTTTCCTAGACATCAGAAAGAAAAATTAATAACATGGTCAAGGGTTTCAAAGTAAATTTTACTTTTTGTAGGCTTAGAATCCCAACCATGACCCCCAACAACCCCTTCTCATTACAGTGGTAGTCAGATAAATCCTGAGTATGAAGAGACAGAGAAAATATGTGCTCATTGCAAGTAACAACAGGAAGGCTGACTTGATCCCTCATAAAGTCAACATCCACTTCAAGCCAAGACAATTTTGCTTAAACTATTAGAAGCCAAAATATTGCTGAGATTAGATTTATATGTAATAACTGAACCTTGAGCTGTCATCCCAAAACAAATGCATCATTTTCCTCTCATCAAAGATCAAAACCTTTTCCTAAATGTTCAAACTACAAGGGTGTGGGCAGAAAAATTGCCAGATAAAATTGGTTCTCTAACTGCTTCTATTTAGCATATCAATGTATGATATAACTTCAAAGGCTACATATAAATAAACTTCTATATAACTTCTGTTAACTGGCAGGAGTGGATGATGTAAAATGCAGCAGCTGGACCTGTGCCTGAAGTCATCCTAACATGAGGGGTAGACCCTGAAAAGGGAAGCCACTCCTACAGCATCAGGTTGGCCATCTCTTTTTTGATTATCACAAATAGCAAGTTTCTAGTTGTTCTCTAACTTTTATGAGCCTACCAGAAGAGATAAATTTACTAAAATGGATCCAGATTGATATCTTGCCAGTGTTCATTTTGTTTTAAAATCCCACAGAAATCTTTTCACACTATCTGATTGCTGTGTGGGGAACACAATGGGCCTCAGTTTGTTAATGAAGCTTTACCAATGTTTCCTGCTATTTTTTTCCTTACTGTTTTCTATGTGGTCTGTAATGTTGAAATTATGAGGATTAATGTCCTAGGTCAAGTCCTCTTAATGAAACTTGTTTTATTCCATGTATACACACTGGGATGAATGAAGACCTCTATTTTTACACTTGGAAAATCACAATATGACAATTTAAACTATTTCTTTAATTCAATATATTAAAAGCCTCTATCTACTAATTCTTTTTATTTTAAATTATTTTATTCTACTATATATATATATATATATATATGCATGTATGTGTATATATTTATATACCTATATCAGCTACAGTATCTCAGCTGAACTGTACCTGACAACTACCTAATCAGATTTTAAGAATTATTCAAATTAAACTAATTGACAAACATGGTCTTAGACAAGCAGCATAGTGAGGAAAACAGTGGAAAAATACTGACCTATGATACTTGGGGGAATCCTGCTGTATGACTTTGTTGTAATAATTTCTGAAAATATATTTTTCTGTCTTTCTCTTCTGCATCCTGGACTACTCAGAAATTTTCAGCTTCTCATTTCCTGAGTCATTCTTCATTCTCTCTTCCGTCTGGTGAAAGGAGAGATAAATTTTCTGCTATTTCCCTTCCTAGAAGAAATAGGCATCTAACAGTTTTCTGATTCAACCCCAAAAACCTCACCCAGCTGGTAGCCTCATTTTTTCTCTGTTTTGTCTCTTTTTTTCCCTCTCTATTATTCAAATGGCCTAGCTTAGCATCTCTCACTTCCAATTACAGAAAACATTTCTTTTCTTCACACTTTCATCCAGAGAAAAGTAAGCAGCTCAGCAGCACCACTCGGCCACCATGCTTTGGCATATTTCCATTTGCCACAGATTACAATGTAATTTTTTCTGTTTGCTTGTGACCAGTATCAACACTGTTGGAATTTTTGGTAATGAACAGATTGTATCTCAAAGCTGTAGCTATAAAAATGGCTATTTATCTATAACCTTTTTTTTCCTGCTGATCTTTATACTTGTGTCATTTTAATTCTCTTGAAAAACTGTGAAAAACAGAAATGATCTTCCAAAATATTTCTCTTTTAGATGTCCAATAGTGAAAATTTTTAAAAAGTTAACAAGCACAATACTGAGATTTCCTTTTGAACAAAGACCACCTGGAGAACAAAAGGGTTCCTGAATTGCTGCTTATATACCTTCCAGCAACTGGCACCACTCAGAAGAAGGACTATTTGTGAGTTTGCAACATTTTTCTTAACATTTAGTACTTTGTCTCATGCAAACCTACTAGAAAATACTGCAAATGACTCCATTCAGTTTAATTTGGTTTGGCTGCAAACACAATAATGTGTTTTGAAATCTGGCTAAATGATTATAAACATTGACTAACGATTAACAGCAGCACACTGAATCAGAGAGGTGTCTAATGATATACATCTGTTCCTGTTTAGCTCCTTCATTAATGATCCCCAAAAGGAAGGAATGAGCATGCAGATGACATCAATTTACCCTAATTTACCTTTACCTGCATATGCAGGGGAATGATACAGAGGTGTACAAACAGAGCAGAAACACTGGCAGAAGATAATTACATGGGATACAATTTGTAAAGATGAAATTTTGGGATGAGAAGAAAAAGTCTATAATCCAATATATATATCTCCTCAATGGGAGGAAGAAATGTAAGGAATAGTAAAGCCAGGATAATAAAAGTGACTTACAGGATGGCCTACTGAAGAAAGTGCATTATTTTTTAACAAATTGCACTAAGATATGGACAATGAAAAAAACAGAGCCCTTTCAATCAGGCTCATCTAGAACAAATTTTATCATGGTTTAGTTTTAAGGAGAGAAAAGCCTGCAAATTATTGAAAAGGTATATTGAGTTCAGAAAGGAATGGGAATAAATCTTATGGCAAGGGATAATTTTGATACTCTCCTTCTTTCCAACTGATGGATGAAGAATTGAAGACATTTACTTTCTTAGCCCTCTGAAGTATATAATGAAGTATTATACTTTTTTTCCAGCTTGTTCCTACAGCTTTATTATATCCTATAGCTTATCTCCTTTATTCTCCTATGAACGAGAATAAAGACATAAATTGCTTTTTGCCTACAGGGATTTTTGGAAGGTGGAGCCTTTAAAAGTTTTTCAAAGACAGATTTTTCTCTCCATATTTACATTGTAATGTCAAATAGATCTCTCTTAAAGTGTGCTTTTATTTAGTACTACTTTTCTGCGCTATAAAAAAGAACCATCAACAGGATAGGCTTCACATTTCTCATAAAATATTTTGTAGCACAACTTTTTTCTGAAGAGCCCTGAATTTCTCTGGCAATTCACCTATGTCACTGACATACAGTTGCTTTTATTGGCTCAGTAGATTTTTTCATAAATAGCAACCACATACAGGATTTTAATATAAAGCCAAAATGACTGTTATGCACTTTTGTGCTCTTTGTTGCCTCTAAAAATCTGCACTTTATAAATCTCAGGGTTTTTTTATTTCTTTAACTGTCTTTAATCTTTCCAGTGATCTAAGCTTCCATATGTTGGTAACCATAGATGTAATTTTCCTATAAGTACTTTCTAATATTTGTCTAAGACGGAAAAAAAAAATAATGTGACAAAATTATACCCTTAAAGAATTCTGTTCAATTTCTTTCAAAAACACTTGCATTTGAAAACAAAATTGTATGTTTTGGGGGAAATCCAGAAATGTAAAAAATAGTTGCAGAAAGTTCCCATAATGTGACAGAAAATTTTGGTTGTATAATTGAAGTCCATAATGGCAAAATAAATGAGTACTGAAATTTTCTCTATTGCTATTAGGAAAAATTAGGAAATAGTGGTTGCAGCACCAAGCCTGTGCAAGTTCAAAAAAGCTTTTGGACAAGCCCTCAGGCTCATGGTGTGATTCTTGGAGCATCTCATATAGGACCAGGAGATGGACTCAATGTTCCTGATGGGTCCCTTGCAACACAGCATATTCTGTGATTCTATTATTCTACAATATAAACATTTGAAATGCTAAGGCTGTGAAAGCAACATAATATCTGTCACATCTAAACTTGGAGCTTTATTTCTCCAGGGACAAATTACCTGCTGGCATGAACTGGCTCAGATCCACTGAGATTTGAATTGTCAAAGCCTGACCCTGCATTTCATACTTCCTTCACAGGAGCAAATGAACTCAATGAAAGGGGACTGGCACTTTGCTTAGAAATAGTTATGTTTGCCTATGTTATTTGTTTTTATTGTTTCTTCTGTTTATTGCAGATCCTGTGATTCAACCACACAGATCTAAGCATATTTTGCAGTATAGGGTCCACTGCACTCCCCACAGATGTGGCCAAAGTAAGGTGTAGTCAGAAACAAAGCACTCCTTTTTTTCCAGTTCCAAAGAAAACATGGAAAATTCAATCACATATGGGTATGTGCCATAGCCTTTCCTTCAAAACCACTGCTAGTAGTTTTCTTGCTCTGCCTTTTGGGCTATATGCAATAGTCAGCCACCTGTGCTTTAAATGAGCTTGTTTTCTGCTGCACTGGAACAGAACAAAGACAAGCTCTCACCGCCACTTTAGCTGAGGGGCATTAACAGATGAGCCACAGCTGCAGGCATTGCAATTTCTCCATAACTTTGCCCAAACTGCATGGAGAATAGATATTTAGCTCCTTACTCACTTGGAGAGAGAAAGAAGTGACATGACAACAAGGGTCAGTGTCTGCAATTGTTTTATATATAGATATGTAGGTAAGATGTATATATATATATATATATATATATATATATATATATATATATATATATATATATATATATATATATATATATTTCTTTGTGAGTAATGAGCAAATTACACTTTCATCATTTATTGTCCAAAACATTGTAATTCTACTTGCACAAGAGCTAGAAAGACATGTCTTTAAAACATCTTCCTCTCCTTTTGCTATCAGCTTACACTTATCCAGACATATTAATCTATAGAAAAGCAATGGTCCTATTCACACAAGAAGAGCTGGCAGCTACCTGACACTGTCATGTAATTAGAGGTGTTATTTGCTCATTTCTTTCTGTTGCCACACATCATGATAATAGGCATGATCTTTAAGTGACCCTTCATCACATCTTCCTCTGTTCCTTCTGGCCCAGTTCACAGCTGGAAACTTAAGGTTCTTTTCTAGGCTTAGACTGGGTCTGGATCAAGCTTAACAATCTTATATTGACACATTCCTGTCAATCCTGGTACACTGCATGTACTGCTTGAGGAACTCCACATTTTAACCTGTTTCCTGAGTGTACAACTCTATCTTAAACCATAACACTCAAAGCAGCTTCCAGGGACAAAGTTACAAGTGCCGAATATAGTTTCAGGTGGGAAATAATTCTAGTACAAAATATTTATCTGTTTCTTTTATCACATATTTCATATTTTTATTACTTCATGTCACTGCTGTCATAAAGAAATAGAAGTCCTTGAAAAGCATACAGTGGTGTATGCTGTTAGGAAAATTTTTTAGCGTAAAAATTTTTAGTATATTTAAAAATATGCTTCCAATGCCATAATCCTCTAACCAATGAAAGTTTTCACATCCTGTTGCTGATTTTGTTTTGGTTTTTTTGCAGCCATCTTGCTTTCTCTGGAAATATTTGCATGCTGTACATTTCCAGATACCTGATCTGAAACCTGATAACCGGTTACTATTGGCAACTACTACACTGAGATTTCAGATTTTAAAATTGTCACAGTGTTAATCTAATTGTTCTTATTTTTAAACATGGGAAGATTAAGCAATTAAAATTAAGTTGCTGAACTGTGTCTTTTCACATTATTCTGAGATTTACAGCAAAGACATATGTAATTGGTGAGACTAACAAAGTCTTGCTTAATAAACTTTAACAGGGAAGTGCTCTTTCATAAACTCACAGCACATTTTTAAGAAAATAGCTCTTATTTGTCAATGGAAGGTAAATCACCTTAATGGGAATCTTTTTTCAATGCACTGCTTGTAAAAGAATTTAATCTGAGCAAGCTACTTTCTACAAAGTAGAAATGCCAAATACCCCAACTGTCCCAAGAGATATTTCTTCTTAAAAATATTCAGATGACAGCTTGGAAGCACTACTTCAGTTTACTATAAAAAGACCTATTGTGGCAAATCACAAATCATAACAGTAATGAAGACACATCATAAATGCAGCTGTGGACAGACAGAGGAATCAGGATACCAAATTTTCCTGATTCTTTGTGCTTTTTCTAAAACTTAATCAAAATTTATACAAGTGAATAGTTTTCTATGATTTGTGATGTTTCTTTCATGCAGAACCAACTAATGATGGGTATTTGTGATTTAAAAGACTCAACTTGTATGAGTGACACAGGCACTGCACATTGCCAGAGACAGCATGATGGAGAAATATGGGGAGAGAATATTATATGTTGTATGTGTAAAGAAGAAAATCCCATTCTTCAGGATTAGTTATTTTACTCCTAGACATGTATTTCACAAAATTCCTCCTTCTGCTAGTGAATAACATTGTTTGCCTATGAAGTACTCTGCCACCTATCATTATGAACAGCAGTAAATTATAAAATATCATTATTGTTCCTCTAAGAGAAAAAAATGCTCTGTGCTTGTAGTTTCGGTTGGCAATGAATGCTTCCTGGAGCATGTCATATCCAGGTTATGCCTGAAAACCATTTTCTGAATCAGTGAAAAGTATCAGACTGGAAAAATTTCATTTTACTTAACTGGCTAGCACTGACTTAATTCTTACTCACTAGGAGTCCAATTTGCCTTGACGCAACATCTATTTCCAGTAAAAAGACCATCAGAATTGCTGCTGCCAAGAAATGAGGACTGAATTGCACAGTATTGTGTGAATTATCCTTCAGTTTACTTTGTAAGGTTTAGTGCAGTGTATCCTGCATTTTGACTATGTTAGCTGTATATAATTCTATGTTCTGAGTTTATATAGGACTCACTAGGCTAAATTCACTGTTTTACACAGTTTGAACTACCTCATTTAACCAAGCAGTTAAGACCTGTCTTTGACCATTTTAGGCATGTGAAATCACCAGAAGCAGTCAAAACATACAGGTAGATCTAGACCAGAATCTCCCTTCATACAGAGGTAATTTCAAAGGTAAGGCTATCCCATTATGGATAACAAGCCAATATAAATAGTATATGAAGAGGCCAAAGAAGGAAACTGGAAACACAGCAGCACACTGTGATACCCACCAGCAAAGATCATTCAAACAGGACCTGTACTTCCCTCTACAAGTATTTGCCTTCTGCTTTTTAACACCAGCGAAATTAATGCAGACCTGATTTGGAATAACACAAGCAGAGGAATTAAACTACTTAAAATTAAGTTTTTTTTTTTCCCAGACGGAAGAACAGAAACAGTGAAGTGCATGAAGGAAGTATGGGTCTTTCTAGTTTTCCCCACACCTGTCTTGTAATTTGAATTTCAACTGGCCAGTAACACTATGTAGAGACTGGACTAGATCTTTTAAAAATGATTCTGTGATATTTTCTCATAGAAAATAGCAAAGAACTTGAATAGTGTAAAAAAAAAAAAAAAAAAGATTACTGGTATCAAAGTTGCTCACTGAAAAAAGGTTTGCCCTATAGCTAAATTTCTATTACTTTCTACAGTATAATTATTACAGATAATAGCAAAGAATGTAATTCGAGGTGAAACTTCTGACTAAACCATTAAGTTTAGTGGAGTTAAAAATAAAGTCTGGATTTTATAAATAAAGTTTTAAGACCACACTGCTATTAGAAATTTCATGGGAAGCCAGAACAATCATGTTCTTGTGCCACTTTTTTCTTGTACTCATATGGGAACGGAATTCAGGGCATTGTCATCCTAGTAAAATTCACAGTGAAGAAAAAAGCATTTATCTTGGTGATTTTGTTTTTGAAAGATTTGCTTGGAAAGTTTTTATTATTTGCAGGCAGAATGAAGGTTCCTTTACATGGAAGATGTTTTAACTCATTTTTGAGATGGGCAACTTTTTCTTTCTATTGTCCAGTTTGGGTTTTAATTCCCCTCAAACCAATGTTCTCCTAGTTGGTCTACAAAAGTAGTTGGCTTTTTTCTAAGAAAGCCTGAAACTACATCACACAAATTATTTTGGGTAGTTGTTTTGTTCAACACTTCTCTGATCGGGCAAGAACTCTAAGAAATGTTGCTGAGATTCTTATTGAACTATTCATAATGTCTTCCACTCTGTATCTCAGCATGTGAGGCATTGTTCATATTGCCTCAAATGCTGTCCACAGACGCAGCTTCAATACTGCACCCAGCTATTACTTAGCCCAAGAGTTTTGTCATTCACAGGAAATACATCCTAACATTTCAACCCTGAAAGCAATGGGGAACCAAAAACATATCCAAAATACAGGTCTTTGAAGTAGAACAAAACAAACAGTAATATCAAGCTACATCTGAGAGGAGGAACAAAGGCATTAATTTAAAACAAAAGTGATCTTTTTTATCCTTCCTGATGTCTTTACAGTGCAGGTAAAATTTAAGCTATGGCTCTCTTCAAATTCTACTGATACAGTTTTTCTGATTGCCTTAAAGAGCTACCAACAGCTCATTCAGCCCCTTTAGGGATTTGCTAAGATAATTCATATAAATGAATGTGTGGCAACTGCATGAACGAGTGTGAACTCTAGAGATGCTGTAAAACCATTGATGCACTTGGGTAGTTTGGAAGCCCACCACAGTGACTGATGCATTTTAAACTACAAGTTTTAATTTCATTAATTAGGATTTCCTCCTGCAACTACTTACCAAATTATCTTTGTATGTAGCAAATTGATTACATTAACGAGATAGCATATTTAATCAAATTTACCAACAAACCTGAGAAGATAATCTGGCCTAGTGTTATAACTGAACCACAGAGGTTGTATCTGAAAACAAAGCAAGACACTTTTATTCACTGGGAATGCACTAAATGGCAAACTGTATTGGCAATAAAATAGAAATTTTTACAACTAAGGAAATTCCCTGTACATGAATTGTGTTCAGAAAAGTTATTTTTAAACCCAAAGATTATAGCAAATAGTCTTTGGAATTTCTGGCTCACTTCTGTTAAAAAATCCATAGAGTTGAATTCAAGTTGGCTGCCAATGTCTTTCCTATCCAGATAATTTCAAATTGATTCCTACATACATTTTTTAGTTTTTATTTTTACAATTACATGACTCTATTATATACTAGATGAAAGGGGATAGAACAGCACTGAAGGAATGTCAAATAAATATGAAGTTATTAACAGTGATTCCATGTGTTTAATTAATTTATTTAATAATTCTTAAATACAGCTGTAACTGTATTTTCTTAATATAATATTTTCTTATTATTTTCTTAATAGAACTGTGCACACAAAAATACTAAGTACCACTTTTCCATTTGCGGATGATCTTACCCCAGTCTAACTGTACCAACAAATCTTATCCAAAACTAGACTTTTTAAATTCTAGCAACAAAGAACAATTTATCCAATGAAAATACTTGCTTTATTCTTTTCTCTTCCTAACAAGTGTGATACACATCCTCAGTAAATTCCAAGGATATCAGTATGAATGATATATAGATTCTTTTATGGAATTCTTTAAAATCAAATCTAAGTAGCCAGACAGATGAAAATGATTAAGAAATCCAAGTAATAAATAAGATAATTTTTTTCTGACTATTTTAGCCATTATTTGGGTATGTTAAAATTATTTAGGATATAAAAACTTCAATTCTGCTTTGTTTGCTTCTCCTTTGAATGTCAGCAATGCTTTGAATATCAGCAATGCTTTGAATCAATAGAGATTATTAATTTATGGTTTATATTAATATGAAGGTGCAATTTTTTTGACAGTCAGTATTAAGTGGCATATTCCAGGTTTCTTCATACTATAGAAAGAAAGTATTAATAATAACATCTGAATAAAAATGCAGAATATTTAGTAAGCATGAAGATTTTTTAGAACAGTGTTCAGTAGGCCTAAGATGATTTTTTGAAAGCAGAATTCAACTCCTAAATGGCTTCTGAGTTCTCACTTTCTTGGTCACATTAGAAGCAAACAGAAAACTTTGCTGATTATGAGTGTTATGTTACAATTTTTATTGGTAAAAGGCTCAGTTCATAGCTGTCATAATGATATAAACTTCAGCTTGACTGTGTGCTAAGTGTAAAAAAAAGTGTAAAAGTGCTGTCAGGGTACAAAAAGCATGACAACGGGTGGTAGTGAACCACTAATGTAAGCACATTATTAAAAGTCTTCCTGTCTATAAAGTATATTTAAAATATTAAATCTATTAAGTGCAATATATTGCTAATGTATGAGTTGTCTGATGCATCTCTGTGGTGATTTTGGAATTTATTCATATTTTTATTTCCTTTTTCTGTTATCCTTAGTTTTTTTCTTGTACCTAACCAGTTCAAATGCAATAGAAGTCTGCTACACAGTACGAGCCTATGCCTCTCTTTTCTTGCAATATTATTGATATTCTGATTTTATGATACTGAGTAAAATTTAGCTCCTCTCTAGATTCATAGAATTATGCAGGTTAGAAGGACCCCAGAAAGATCTTCCAGTACTGTAGATAACTTTTGCAAGTTTACACTGGGAGTTTTTCCTTTAATGGACCTAAATGACTGTATTTCAGCAAATTCAGATGAGATCGAATGAGCCAGGAAGTATTTTGCTTTTTCAAAACCTCAGGCATTATGTTTTGGTTTTGCAAGTACAAAACCACGCCATGTTTTGGTATTGAATTGTCAATTCAAAGGAAGCAATGAAAGAGAAGAGTGGCAGTTATTGCAGCAGAATTATAAGAATTATTTGTCTTGCTAGAGGCTGGGGGTTTGTTTGAATACAAAAGTTAAACTATCATTTACTTTTCTATGTTCCTAAAAAAAGTTGGAGAGTCTTTTTGAATTCTTCAGTATTTTAATGAAAAGATATTTTGTGGTTATTGTTATGGATAATACCTGACATAGAAGTTTCAGAAATAATGGGTCACATTTGATCCAAACTCTGTCCAGACTCAAACTCCAAATACTTTATAATTTACAGAAGAATCATAGAACCATGAATCACAGAAAACCAGGTTGGAAGGGACCTCAAAGATCATCTGTTGCAAACTTTGTTGGCCAAAGTACGACCCTGACAAGAATGTTCAGCACCCTGTCCATCTAAATCTTAAAAGTTTGCAGTGTTGGGGAGTCCACTACTTCCTTAGGGTAATTATTCCAATGGCTGATTGTTGTCTTTGTGAAAAACTTTCCTTTTCTGTCTAATCAGAATCTCCTCAGGAGTAACTTGTCATCATTGTCTTTGATCTTTTCAGAAAAGAAATCCTCTACCTTCTTCACAGCTACATGTTAAATACTAATGGTGATAAAGGTCTCCCCTAAGCCTTCTTTTCTCAGGGCTGAACAAACCCAGTTATCTCAGCCTTTCCTCACATGGGAGGCTTTTCAATCCTTTGATCATCTTTGTGGCCCTCCTCTGGATCCTCTCCAACCTGTCCACATCTCTTTTGTGTAGAAGCAGCCAAAACTGAACTCAGTATTCCAAGCATGGCCTAAAAAGTGCTGAGCAGAGTGGGATAATGGCTCCTTTATCTGTGCTGGTGAAGCCCTTCTTGAGCCAACCCAGTGTCCTGTTGTCTTGCTTTGCCACAGCAGCATGTTGGTCACTCACATGGAGCTTGTTTTCCACTAAGAGCCTTTCCACAGATATTCTTCCCAGCTGGGTAGATCCCAACCTGTGCTGTTCATATGGATTATGTTTTCCCAGGTGCAGGACATTGACCTTATCCTTGTTGAACTTCATAGGATTCTTGTTAGCCCATTCCTCCAGCCTGTCCAGGTCCTTCTGTGGGGAGGCTTTCCCTTCCAAAGTGTCAACTTCCCCACTCAGTTTGGTATCACTGACAAACTTTCTCAGGGCGCATTTGATCTCATCTTCCAGATCACTTATGAAGACATTGGACCCAATACTGACAACTGGGAGACCCCACTTGTGACCCATTGACAGTTTGAAATGGAACAATTTACTGTCATCCTCCATGTGCTGTCCATCAGCCAGTTCCCCACCCACTACACAGACTACTTGTCTAGATTGTAAGGCAAAGAAAAATGTCTTTTTTGTGCTGCCTAACCCAATGAAATTATCTTTTGGTAATTTATTCTGATAGAGTTTCAATAAATTCTTGTCTGGTTTGAATTAATGACAAACACAGCTGTGTGTTCTGGACCTCAAATATGAACTTGAGAAAGAGTAACGCATTTTTTTACGGAACAATCTAATGGCAAATATCGAATGGGCAAAAAGACTTCCACATTGTAACTTGTAATATTTCTGGAAAAATAGTTTTTTAAGTGTCAAGTGTATGAAAAGGCAGGAAAAGGTTCTAGGTATTTTTGAAAATGTGACCTGCTGTATTTGGGAACAGACTCTTGAAATAATCTGTTTTCTGTTTTGCTGGTCTTGGTAATCATTTTCAAAAAGAAAATACTAATTCCACCTACAAACTTGACGTTAATCAGCTGTCATCCTGCTGGGCATCACAAATGAAAGCATTTTCATAATGAGAAAACAGATCAAAACAAGTTTCACATCTGGTGACTGCAAATACAAAGAAATCAGTCATTAGAGCTAACAGTCTTCTGTGTAAGAAATTTCTTGATGAGGGTAAATAAGCTTGGAAGTTCCCTATTTCAAAGCTGAAGTGGTCAAAATAAGTGAGAAAAGACTGGAAAGTTGCAATCTCTTCTTCCTCTGGGCGTGCCAGGATGTACGGAGCTGGCTGCTGATGTGGTAGCTGGCACAGCACAGGACACAACCTCTTTTCTTCTCCTAACCTTTATAGCAGCCAAAGCAGCCTACTCACAAGGCAGAGGCAGCCTGGGGAATGTGTTCTGGCTTGGAGACAAGAAAACACATCTCACACACCCAATTCCCATTCTTCTGTCCCCCATACATGTGTCTTCCCCATGTCCCTTTATTGGCCTCAACTTGCTCCCCATGGAGGAAGGAAGGTAAGGACAGCTCTGCCATTTGAGCACCTCTGCTTTTGGAAGAGCTTTGTGTACCTACACAAGGTTACTGGCATGCCTCTTTCCAATGTCGCAGTAACACACATAGATCTCTGGTGAATTTTGAAGAAGCCACATTCATAAATAATTTGGTTTCTCCCTGGCAAAGTTGACTGAACTGTAGGATTTCCTGCTTCCTCACCCAACAAATACAGACTGAATGTTATGTTTCTTTCTTAACTTAAATTTCCTTAAGTACTTACACTAATTTACATCTGCCTGTGGGTCGAACCTGGGTGCTTCAGCTGCTGGCTAAAGATCCAAAGCGAACACCTCCTTTTTTTGCAGCCCTGCTCCCTACTCTGAACTTAATTCAGAGCTGACTGAAAGCAAACCACTGTCCTGCCAGTGCTATTTCAGTTTTAAGGGTCTCCAGGATTTAAACCTAAACTTGGATCCAAACTTCCTAAATAGCTTCCATCCTTTTAATTGGCTAAATCATAACCTTGGATTCAGAAACCCTCAACAATTTCACATTATTCCAAAGGGATTTTACTGAAACATTACAAAACTAGCTTTTGGTGTATTTTGGCAGAGAGAATAAAGTGAAAATTCAGCCAGTGAATAATTTGTTGTGGGATAGAGAAAGCAGGATGCTGGCAGACAACTTCCTCAGAAATCTTGACATGTAAAATAGGATTTCTATTGCAGCAGGTGTGTGGGGTGGAAAATTAGGTCAGACAAGATTTTCTTCTCTGTGTGCAATCACTGCTGACAGGCATATGTCTCCCAAAGGACCTAGGGAGCCAGATATTGCTCCACTATTGTTCTGAGTCTCAGGACTGCTACAGAATTAGCTATTGCCTCAACCACTTTTAGGTCATGGGTCAATTTTAGGCATTGTTCCAGTTTTTTATGGATATAACTGCACTTAAAACACCCATAAAAGATGGGAATTACAAAATAGTGGTTTCTGCAGAAAGCACTGCATGGAGCATATGATGACCTTATCTTGTTTTTCCCTTCTGTCTCAAGGTTTTATATCCTTTCTTCATGTGGATTGCTAGGTTTGTAAAGAACATCCATACAACTTCCCAATACTTTTATTTTTGGTTTAAGTTCATATGTTCAGTAACAAAGGCAATAGCTATTAGCTGAATATTTTCTTCCAGTTAATTAATTCTTATTTGTTTTCCCATTTTTTTATTTTGCATATTATTTCAAAGTCTTATAATGCAGTAACAACTATATTTAGCTCAGTTTTACAAGCCCTCTGCCTTCCCAATCTAATAGCTCACTTGCCAGCAGACCAAGGCATTGTATTCGTCTGGGAAAGGGTTTTTTCCCCCCCCCAGAGACCCCTGTAGCTGTAACCATGTTAGTTCAACCCTTCCTTTCTTGACCTAATTAGCTGAGAGCCAGCTGTCCTTTCCTGAACAAGAAATGCCCCGTTCCTTCCTTGTTCACTCTCTTTCCCTCTTCCTCCCCTAGAAACCTCCAGGAATAAACGTCTTGGACCACATTGGGGGTTAGAGCCTCTTTTGGAATCTTTTGCCTTGACCCTGAAATATTCCCCCAAAGCCTCTCTCAGATCTGGGCTTGTCTAATAACTCCGGGGGGCTGCGGGGCTAATTATTTCACCAAGGAAAATCTAAAGATGAGAAACTAAAAGGGGAAAAAAAGATCTGTATGTAGTTATCTGCTATATGGTATTGTTCTTACTGAACCTATTTATTGTTTCTGTAATTCTACCACAATCTCCATTATTAGTATGTAAACTAAATGCATCCCATCAGTACAAGAAAAAAGGCACAGAAACAAGACACAAAACAGCATATAAGCAATACCATGTAGGATTGCATTACCTTATGGAAGCCTGTCACTCTGGTCTATAAGGATTAGCTACAGACACTAGATTAGGCATATAATTTGAAATGTCTAAATCTAGGTGCAATTGAAATTCTGCATCAAAATGTGACTGAAGCTCTGATATACCTCTTCTTCAAAGCACAAGCTAAATGATCCATGGGGATACGCCTGGAGCTACTCAACAGGAAAAAAATAGTTCAAGTAAGGATCAGATGCATCCCCAGCTGCTGTGACTTCAGACAGTGAATTTGTCTCTTGAGGTGAGGTGTCTGACAGCATGAGGGTCAAGGGAGGGGGCTGGGAAGGAAGCTTGCTGGTACACTGGCTCAGTGCACCTTCAGGAAACCTGTGGGTGGTGCTTAACAATGAGGAGTAGATCACCTGCCAAACACAGAGCTTCAGTCTAAGGATATTGACAAACTTGAGACCTAGGCCAATTTAAAATCCATGAAATTCAACATGGAGGAACAGCAAGTTCTGTACCTGGGGCAGAAAAAGGACACATGTCAGTTGAGGCCCTGGTGGAAAATACATAGGGGTTTTAATGGATGCAAGGTTGAAAATAGGACCACAGTGAACTCTCACCACAAATAAGGAAAACTGAAACATCAGGAAGACCAGAATGTCATGGGAACTTATGACTGTCCTTTATACAGTGCCAGTGGGGCTATGCTTGGCATAATCTGCAAAATTTTGGGCTCTCCCCAGTTCAGGATGGATGTAAAGAAACAGAGCAGGGTCCAGCAAAGATCTGTCAAGATCATTCATACATGTATGAAGAAAATTTCATCCTCAGAGATCTTGGAGACTCCACCAGACCATAGCATGGCTGACTTGATCTGCTGCTGGCATTTGTCCTGTTCCACATGTGAGATTGCACTTGATGTCCTACAGGGCTCCCTTCCAACTAACATGCCTCTAATGCCATGATACTGTGATTTTATTTGCCTATGATGCAGGAGATATGAAACTTAGGTCCTTGCTGGTCTCAGGGTATTTGAGAATGTAACTCCCGAATTGTTTTTAAGTAAGTGCTGTTAGCTGCTCTCCAAACATCCCACTGGATCTTGGTCAACATTAAAGGAAAACAGAGAAAGGAAGAGAGGGAAAAAGAGAGAGAGTGACAGAGCAAAATGACACCAAAGTCAAACTCTTGTCCTGTGTTTTCACTTCCTAGAATCATGGCATGAAAAGCAAACAGAACCTGGAAGAGGAATTTAAAGCAGCTGATACCGTCTCCCATTATAGCTTGGACTATTCTTCAAAGTGAGCAGTATTAGTCACTGCCTGACACTTTCATGACTAAACTCCAATATAAGCATAATTTAAGGAGTATGAAAATACCCTGAAGTTTCTAGTCAGTGGGCAATTGAGGGTGAAAAACCTTAATGATTGCTGATAGATAAATCAGAAGTGGAAAGAATGGAATACCCTATTGAAAGAGGGAGAAGCAATTTTAAAATTTGTATTTGTAAGGATGGTGAAGATTAAAAAGGGAGAGGGGTTGTGACAGATGAGAAAGAATAATGAGCAGAGAAAGCTGGAGGAAAAGAGGCAAAAAAATTGTTGCTAAAACTGAAGAATAAGTTTAAGATTAAAAAAAGACTAAGTCTTCTGTGTCATTATCAGGAAATGTAGAACAGAGTGACGCAAAGAAAATAGAAAAGTGAGGAGATCTCCCTAGATCGGGACAGATTATTTAAATGATAAATCCGTGTTCTTTGTAGAAACAGAGGAGAGCTCAAAATACTTTCTATAATGGAGTCTAAAGGCAGTGAGGCATGAAGAGCTTCAGATATCATCTTGCCAAGAAGAAATGCTTGACGGAAGAATGGCAAAGTAAATTAAAGTCCTGTAATTCTACATGGTAATGAGATTTTTTACAAAGGTGCACAGAAACACAAAAACAGAAACAAATTTTTTTCAAAATGAGCCAGCAATGGAGATTAGTGAAACAGACAGTGGAAAAGAAGAGATGGGCAGGCAGACCTGAAGGTATGCCAAGAGTACAGTTAAAAAAAAAAAGGCCCAAAACCATCTGACAACAAGATCAACAGGAGAAAGAACAAGGAGCAGAAGACAAACAGAGGCATTTAATTCCTGGGGAGTGCTCAGACACTTCATGAATATTATTCCAGACCAATGACCTGAAGGTGAGTTCATTTTCCTGCTCTGTCAGTCTTTAACTGTTTTGCTAAACCTGCCTGGGCAGAGATCCACTTTATTCTAATTGAGGAACTGGGATGAAAATGAAGTGGTACAGGGACAGAAGACAGCCTCTAAAAGTACCTGTTTCTCTGATCTAAATTGATAAAAGAGGTCTAGGATTTGAAATTGTGACTTACAATATGTCTAAAGATAAGACATTGCTACAACTATAGCATTCAGTAAATGTTTCCAAGATATATATTAATTATCTAACTCTGGAACTGCAAGTCTAGTTCTGACCCCAGAACTCTGTGTTACCATCAAACTCAAGTATAAAGCTAAGTATCACATCAATTTGCCTGTGCTGCCTCCACCCATGCCAACTCTTTAGAGCAACTCAATGGTGCCTCTACTTTACAAGTATCATAGTGATGTGCTAACAAATAACTTTAGAGGAAATATAGTCAGTATTCTGTCACTAATTCCTAATAACTAATCCCTAATCACTAATAAGACATACTGTAAAAGCATGAAATTAAAATTATTGAAAAAGAAAGACGTTACAGAGGTGTTAAAAGATTTTTTAAAAATATATTAGTTATAACTTAATCACTGGCTATAAAATTAAAACTCTGAAGCTGGACAAAACTCCCAGCTTTCTGTCCAAGTGCAGAGCCAACATTCCAGACCCAAGCATTGCACATATTTATCTCACCACATTCCACCAAAAAGTTGAACGCAGTCACTTTACCGAAAATCTTAATTTCAAGTGAAATACATGTGTGTTTTTAAATATTAAATTTTAACTGTTCACAACCACAAATTCCCAGATGGTAAGCAGTAAGCAATTGCAAATAGAAAAGGGAAACCTTGCAAAGCATGGAAAAAATGCTCTCTGGCAGAGCTAAAAAATTATAGGAACTGGCTTGCCTTTGCTATACTTTTTCCAAGATGTAAAAAGAAGCTGACAGATGGCTGCTTGCCATTTGTCATAACCCATTTCTAATATGTCTTCTTGTTACCTTTTTTCATACACTTTTCCTGTCCCTCTTTTCCTTCTTATCTTCAATAAAAATCTCTACTTTTTCTCAGGAACTGTTATTGCAGAAAGATTTTTGGGGTTTTAGTATGTCATTGGAATATTGTAAGATTTTCCCTAGTGTAGGGGTCTTTCACAGCTTTATAGCACATGCTGACAAAAACAGGACAGAGTTTGCCCCTTAGATTCATTTGGTCTTACTGCTCTGAACCGTGAGTGTTACAGATGCTACAACATAGATTATTGGAAACCAGCTCTCTGGCATTTGTCTTCAAATTATATTCATTTTTGTCATTCAAAGTTTTGACATAGGAATCTTAGAATGTCTTGATGAATATTAACTAATTTATAAATTAGTTAACCTATCCAGGTGCCTAAACAGGGAAGTATAGAAGCATCCAAGGTACTATAAAATATTCTTCAGCTGTGCCCTGATCACAGCTCCACTGAGCTTTCCTAAGTTGATCGGTGATTTTCACCTTCCAGTTGCAAAGATATCATGACCTTAAACAGTGAGAATAAAATCATGTTTTCCACTGATGTGGTTTTAATTCATATTAATATTGCAATTATTAGCTGGCTGTTTGATTTTTTTTATAATTCTAATATGCCTCCTTTCCCCCTTCTTTATTCTTCTATGAAATGATAGTTTTCTGAACTCTTAAAGAATACTATTCTCTTGTTTTTAAGAGAACCAAATCAGTTAAACCTATGCATAAATTGTGTCTGGGACAATCACCTACAATACAACAATGCAGAGATCCAAAGATGAAAAGCAAAGTTACTATATGCAAAACACTTCTTTTATGTCAGGAACTTTTTAATAAGTATATTATTCTGTGGAAACACTTCAAGTTCATTCAAGCCCTTACAGCAAATGGATTGAATTCTGCATATACCCTTGTACAAACAGGATAAAGCTCCCTTTTCTCACCCTGTAGGGCAAAGGATATTGGATCTTAAGACCATAATATATCTGTGCATAGGAAACTTATTACAAGTCCTGGGTCTGGTCCAGACATACAGATATTTTAAGGAAACCATTCATTTGGAGAGAGAAGAAGGAATGATATCCGTCTCAGATTGAAGTTTGAGGTTCTGATTTTTTTAGGTTTTGTTGTTTTTCTAATGAATAGCAGCTGTTCAAATGTGCTCAGAAGGTAGAACGCTGAATAAGCTCCAGTGCATGGGATTATTGGGCAAGGATCCGGGGACAAGGTCAAAGGGGAGATATAAATAAATATTTATATAACAGCTCCCATTGTTGTCAGTAAGGGATGATGGCTCAGCAAATCTAAAAATCAGCAAAGCTTTATTTAGGTGTCTGGATATGAATATAAGAGACGGCACACAGTCCAGATATAAACTATGCTATGCAATTGGAAAAAGTAATATGACTGTGTTAATCTGACTTCTTACATAGGCTCTTGGTTCCTGAAGACAATACTTCTGATTGTATGACACTGCTTTTTTAGATACATCCTTCATTTTAGAATAGAAAAACAGTAAATGGAATGTACTGTACAGATGCACTGTACACATGTAAAAGTATATGTGTTTCCGAAGTTTACTTTTTTTTTTCTGAAAATCCATTTCAAAAATATTGATTCAGTGCAATTAAGACCTTTTTTTCTGATATTAATGTTGGTCGATTCAGTGCAATTAAGACCTTTTTTTCTGATATTAATGTTGGTCTTCTAAAGCACAGGTTACAGCAACCTACCTTTTTGTTGATGCTGAGAGGAGTTATCAATGGCTGAGAAAATAGTGCAGACTGGCTAAATCTATTCTACTAAGTCTTACTGCTTTAACATTAGTGCACTCTCTAAAGGTTTAATCCAAATTTCTCATGCAGCCATCTTTGCTGCTACTTACTCACTTCTGTGTACATACTTTAGTACCCTCTACTGGTCTTAAATTTACTGTGGTGTTCAGCTAGTCTGATGAAGTAGAGGCAAACCCCTAATAGCCATCTGAATGATGAATACTTTCCCTTCTTCTGTTTTGATCAGGAGGTCATGATCTCTGTTCTAGTTAAAGGCACGACATTACTCAGTAATGTGGGGTGGTTTCTATCTGTCCTACAGTTCATTAAAATTGTGCATAAAAGCACGGATAGTAGAATCAACAATAAACCAGCACTGCTGGAAAAGACATAAAATATTGCACAGCTAATCTTAGAGAAAATATGGCCCCTATAACAGCTCTTTGTTCTCTACATTCTCGCTGTCATCTGTTGCACTGTTTTCAAGAATGTTAGATGTGAATTGATTGGCAACATCTTTGCTTGAGGGAAGCAAAGCTATTTAATGCATATGGTTTAAAAAAGTCTATAGCAGCCTATGAAATGCCCTGGGAATATGTAAATTCAAATTTAGTTGTAGTTGAAGAAAAAAGAACAGTAACAAAAATGGTCCAAAAGGAAAATATGGCTAAAAGGAGCACCATGGACAAGAAAGCACTGAATTTCTCCAACGGCAGACAAGTAATTGGCCACATAAGGAGTCCCATGAGCCACTTTGTACAGTTTGGCAAAGTTATAGCAAATAATGCAATCACTGGATTCTACCGAAAAGCCCTACATTTTTCAATACATTAAATGACAATTTTGATCTTAAAGGCTCCTAACACAAATATTCCCAAAAGGTTTCTAAGTAAGTGGGCATGAACTCAGGCATGAACATTAACCAATAAATAAGGCTATTTTAAACTACAGTTTCCAGAAAATGGATAAAGGAGATAATTCTTATCCTGAGACTTTGAAACATCCTTGCCAATATTTCCAGTTTAGCCACTGAATAGGATGCTGGACTTCAGTAATATTTAATATAGCTGGATATTGTGCACAGATTCTACAGTTCCCCATGGCTGAGATCCTCTAAAAATAATAAGTTCTGCTTTAGCAATGGCACACGCTGATGAACTTTTGAAGCAAGAGGTTGACATGGCTTTCCAGTGCTAGAGGATTCTTGGAACCCATAACCAGAGCTGCATCACCAGATACTGTCACCACCAGGTTCGGCTGAACCTAGTAAAGCACGAACACTAAAAAAACTGCTGTAGGTGGAGGGAGAGCTACACTGGTTGTTTCATTTGGATTTTTTTTCTCTCTTATTTGTTTGGTGTTTATAGACTGTTACTTTGCATGAAAGAAATACATCCAGAAACTTTTCTGGTTTGGGTTATTTTTACTGAGAAAATGTTCTATATAATACTAAAGCCCTTAAAGAGATTTTTTTCTATTATGCTTAAGCTTGGTTACCCATGGACTTTCTCTCCCTTTGGTTTCATACTTGGCCTTGTTACAAAGGATCACAAATTTTATGCACACCAAGGAAACCTTTGAACAGTAACAATAAATTAAGAGACTGGACCAATTATTCTGAATGCTTGCTTTTTCAATTGTAAAATGAGAAGAATGATCTTTCCAAGGGAAAAAATTAAAAAAGAAACTACTTTCTTTTTCTCTTGAAAAATGCTAAATTATTTCTAGCACCTTTTCTCATCCAACTAAATGGAAATTACCTTAACTGATTTCCTCAGCCTGGTTCTCTGAGAAAGATCTAAATCATCTCTAAGATCTAAATAATTCCCATCTGCATGTACATCTGAATGTGCCCCAACATTCCCTTTATTTCCCTGTCCCCTTATCCAGTAACCTATTAAATTCTTAAGCTATTAAAGAATATGTTAGAGGGAGGTGAATTATCCAAACTCTAGTATGTTATATTGTCATGAAAATAAGAGGGTGAGAAGATTAGAGTTCCCTGTGTGCCCCTTGAAGGAAAAGGGAAGGAAAACTAAAGAGGTAGTGGTTGGTTGGCCAGTCAGGAACATGCATGTCTAAACTACTGATTTGGCACACTACTTCTTGCTCAGCTAGAGAGCAATAAAATATGCTTAGAGGTTAAGGTACTAAGCTGAAAATACTGTGATTGCTTGGATCACATGAGGAAGCAAAGTATTGTGTTTTAGGCAGCAGGAAATGTAGAGAGAAGGGCTGTAAGAGAAGGCTGGTTTGCTTAGTTCTGCTTCTCAGTGAGCCATTAGAGGATACTTTTAGTTGTTTGTAGTTTTTATATTTTTAATTAACCTGATTGCATCACATTTATTTTCAAGCATGAATTAAATATTATGAATATTTAACTTTCTGTTTATTTTCAAATTTTCCTGTTTGGATTGCACCTTAGACTAGCGGGTAAGGTATGTTATAAGGACAAACCAATTCATGTAAGAGGAAGAAACACCCTTTCCCCAGTTCTTTCTGAATAATCAGATACAGAAATCATAGAATCATTGAATGGTTTTGCTTGGAAGAGGCCTTAAAGATCACCAACTCTCCTGCTATAGGCAAGGACACCTTACACTACACATTGAGTTTGCTCAATGCCCCATCCAATCTGGCCTTGAGCATTTCCAGGGACAGGGAATCCCCAGCTGTTCCAGGCAATCTGTTCCAGGGTCTCACTACCCTCACAGAAAAGAATTTCTCTCTAATATCTAATCTAATCCTACTCTTTTGTTTTAAAGCCATTACCCTTTGTCCTATCACTGTATGACCTTGTGAAAAGTCCCTCTCCAGCTTTCTTATGGGCCTCCTTTAGGCACTGGAAGGCTGCTATCAGGTCACCCTAGAGTCTTCTGCAGCCTTAACAACCCAACTCTCTTAGCCTGTCTTGATAGGAGAGGTGCTCCAGGTGCTCCAGGCCTCAGTTCATCTTCAACCTTTCTTACACGGAATAGAAGGGACACTCTTCCAGAAGTAAAGAATAGGGAAAATAAAGCTAGAGAAGTACTTGGGACAGAATTTCATTCAACCCACAGTACAAATCTAAGCCAAATTTAAAATATCTTTTAAAGTATTATTTTAAAAGATATGTTTGTTGAATTAGTCTCAAATCTTTTGATGACAAGTATCCAATTCCACAGTCTTTCCTACTGTATATATTACTTAATTCAGGAAAGAAGAACTGACTCTTCTTCAATGCCTTCATACGGTTTAGAAATAAAACCTTTTGCATTTTGGGTTCATCCCAAGTTTAATATGGGATATTTAATACCTTGTATGCTTCTACTAAAACAAAATAAAAAACAGAAGCAAGATAAACAGAGAGATAAATGGACAGATAAATGGCAAATATTTTAATTCAGATAAAAGTACAAAATAATAGCTAAAAGAAAAGAGGACAAAGACATAAATTAAATTACCATCTGCTAGAAATAACTATTGGGAATATACCTGTCAAGTCCTTTAAATTCTAAACAGTACTACCATTGTGGGCATTTTTGTGTCTAAATTGTGTGTCTACAACTCCCCGTGTGTTTCACAAACACATAGGAAAATTTTAATCTTAATTAAATCAAGAGAGCAAAATGAAAATCAACTTCCAGCTATGAATTCTGGAAAACAACTTGAGATAGAGATCATGCAGGGATGATTCATTTGACAAGTTATCTAATTTAAGTAAATATTGCTAGGTTGCGAAAGTAATTTTAAAGAAAATGCAGAGTTGATAGTTACTGTTGCCCTAGGGAAAATATATATGAGTGATATTGTCTTCATACTCCTACTCAGTCTACCCTTTGTGAAAATATTTTTATTGCCTGCTTTTCAGTCTTGGTTCACATGATATATTTTTACTGTGTTTTGTTGAAAATCATGTATTTTACAAAATATGTGGAATATATACACTTTAATTCACAAATATATACATATATGTGTAGATATTGTTACACAAAGATATAAAGAAGAAAAAGAGTGAATGTGTGTTACGAAAGCAAAGACAATCAGCTTCCCTGGCTGATTGTTTTTGTTCCATTGGAATGGAAACAGCAGAAACATATTTTATCCTGAGGTCTGAAAAAAGTCTTCCTCCAGTTATTAATGTCTCAGCTGACTGTGTTCTCTGAATGAATGAATGAATGAATGAATGTCTAAACCCGGCAGAACCATAGGAAATTTAAACAGCTATTATAAACTGTCATGTGTAAAAATAGTTGAGATTATACATGGATGGAAGATTCAACTTGACTACTATATCATAAATGATGCCCATCTTAAAGCATCCACTTGGTAATTATTTTGTTACTTATCAAACGTTTATATTTTATTTACTGCCCATCCCTTTTCCCTGTCTCCCAAAAGAGCCATATCAAATTTCAGGTGCTGAAACAGTTTCAGAAATTGCAGAAACTGACCACATATAAAAAATGGGACAGAACTGTGACCTCTGAGACAGAGAATTTATTTATGCTGATATTTAGCTTTTTTCAATCCCTTATTTCCCTTTTCATTCTTTGGAAATGATACTTTATAGATTTTAGATTGAGTCATCTATTTCAGCATCTGTATAAGAAACAAAGGATCTTTCAATCCAGCGCTTGTAATAGAATCACAGAATTAATGAATTTGTAAGTGAATAGCATACAATGCAAATAAACCTAAAAAGCATTTTTATTAGGCTTATTTTTTCTATGCTGGTTCTGGCTAGTCCAAAAAAAAGCTTAGATAGAAAACACTGTGCTATTGTTTCTGTGATAGAAACTCTATTATTTTCAGAAGTTTATAACAGAATAATCATTAAATTAATCATTCTGTTTACAAATTACACTGCAGTTATTTGGTTTTTTTAAAATATAATAATCTTCAGGGCAAGAGATAGGATTACTCTAAGATACCATAAGTAAAGAATGGAAAAATCCCAAGTTGGTATGTATTTGAATCATTTTATATGGCACAAAGTCTTCTACAAGACATGAACATTAACTTCATTTAATTAAATGATAATATTTGTATAATCAGCATGCCAAGGTATCTCAAACTGCTCTATTGTGTGGGTCCCATGGACCCTTTCATTCTAGTTGGGTCAAAAAACTATAGACTATATTTTCTTTGAAAAGAAAATATTGATTTTTTTGATGAAACAAACAAATGTCATTTTGTTTGATGAAAACTGTCCCAAAGCAATTAGTGTCACAGCTTCAAAAGAAACATAAGTAAAAACTGAAAAACAAAGGGGAAAGCAGCATTTATAAATCTGCCTCTTATGCCCATAAACCAGTGCAATGCTGAGTGTCCTGATCTAGTGAAGTAATCCTGTTGGAGGAGATCCTCACAGCAGAAAGGTGATTTCTGTCATGAAGACACAAGCCTGCCTCCCTGGGGGACATGTGCCCAGACTGCCCAGTCTTTAACGTGGTTGTATAAATGTGGAAAACAACAGCGTTAGCATAGTGCTGGGCATGAGCTAACGTGCCCAGGCTTTTAATTCCAGGTTGCTCTATCTGGCTGTCCCAGGGCATGGGCGAAACAGATGCCTAACTGCCTCCAGCTGCTTGTGAACATATCCTGTATGTGAATTTCCGTGAAGGAGGGGGAAAAGGAGGAGAACACACCCTTCACAGCAAAATTTGGCTGTAACGAATTTGCTTTGATTCTCAGATCCCCTGTTCAAAACAACTATCTAGCCAGGTCGGCGTTTGGGCAATACAAATTTGCACATCAGGCTAAGACCAGAAGGGAAGCCCTGTTGCCACAGACCCAAGTTCCAGAGATGTGATGCCACCAGAATGTGCTTCTAATTAAAAACCACATAACATTGTATGCTGCCTGTTTCTAACATTCTAAGGCAAATAGATTAATATATTTAAAACATTCCAGTCTTTCCAATCTTCTAAAAAAATATATCCTGGAATAGACAAGGTTTAATGTTTGAGACAGGTACACCCATTCAGGGCTTTCATCTCAGACTAATTCTCCTAGAAGGAGGACATTTGGCAGAAAAGTCATGACTGTGTGCTCAAAAAGACTGAGAAAAAAAATCATTTTATTTTCACACTTTGCTTTTGACAGCAACTATTTTACAGATAATCCCTGTTCTGTGGTGCTCCGCATGAAACAGAAAAGACATGTAGCTGGCAGCATTGGTCAAACTGAAAAGCAGAGTAAGCTTCAAAGTGCACATGAAGAAGGGAGGTTGCTGTAGGATAGGACAGGAGAGAACAGGAAAAGGTAGTGAAGGCAAGGCAAGTCATACTCTGTTCTTTAGTTATACTAGATGTCTACTCCCCACATTATTGTAATATACATTCCATCTTCCATTTGCAGTAAAAACTAAATTGCTTAGTTAATTTATTTCATATGAAATGAATTTCTATAGAAAATAAAAAAAGAATTGGCAGGTTCATAGCTATGAATCTGACTTACCTAAGTGGCTGACAATTATGCCACTAACTTGAGTGGATAAAGAACCAGATCCTTATTAACATATGCTTTCTTATTGACTCACTGCATTTAAATTGTGTCTGTAAGTGCCATCTATAAAATTGTTCTGAAGGCATTTTGTGATGCTATGTCACATTATTGCTTACAAATTGCTGCAAAAATTATAGTGAAGAGCAATATTAGGAAACAGTAGTAATGTGTACTGAATAAAATCCAGACTGTATGCTAGGGAACTGCTTTCTTATTGTGATACTCGTTTTTCCTCACAAGAAATCTAAAAAAGTCCAGAAAGTGACCTAACCACTGTGCAGTTCTCAAGAAAATCATAACACAGGGAGTTAATATACCTTGGAAGAAAACAATGTGTAATTCCACAACCCTCTGCATCCCATCTAGATAATTTAATTCTTTGTCTGACAATCAAGGAATGACATGATGAATCACTAAGATGGTTGGTTGCTTTATAAAGTAGTTCATTTCTGGTGTATTACCTCTAGATACTTGGAGAAAAATATTTCTTACTGAAATTATAATGCACTGTTTCATGGCCCACTGTTCCCAGATCCAGTGTACTTACAACACAGAAGCAAGACTTTGATCCACCACTTTATGGTGCCAAGTGGAGGTGCAGAGGAAACAGAAGTGTTTTTCCTCTACCCTCATGTCAGCAGTGCACAGGGAGCAATCAAAGCTGGGTGCTGCATGTAAATATCACATGAAGGGTGAGTCTTGACTGGGAAAAAATGTACAGGTTTTACATAACAGTCCAAGTGCTGCCAGAAGTGGGTATCATGGAAGAGAGAATGCAAAATACCACTGTGATATCATTCAACAGATAACAACCTGATGTATGTCAAAATTTGATTCAGTTATTCCCCATATTTCAGCACTGTTCAATAAACACCCAGTGATATCCTTAAAGTTCATAATTCATGATACTCAGCTTATATTTGGTTTCCATTAAATTTATGGGCTATTCACCTTTCCTATGTTGCCATTCCCTTGAAAAAGAGCACTAAATGTTAAAAAATCACAGCTGCCCCCCTGTCATTTGTATTTTTAATGTACATGTGTTTGAATGCAGCTTCCTTCCTTCCCCTACACTTCCCCATTGCTCAGTTTCCTCTCAGATAATATATACTTCCTAAAACCATGAATCTGTACCTTACTAGACAGAAAAAGAGAAAAGGTGCTGACTAGATTGGATCCAACTGATCATTCATATTATACCTACCTGTATTAAATGCTGAATTTAATCATTATACATATGAGAACACTGCAGCATTAAGCAATAGAAGAGATCCACAGGAAGAAGATCATTGAACAGATATTCCACAAGCATGGGTTTGTTGACAAGCTTAATCATGCCTATTATACCTGAACTGTATTCCCCCCCTTTTTTTTTTTTTAAGTTTAAAAATATGACAAAAACAGAATTTGGGAGATATTCAGCCATAACAACCAAAAACACTTAATTAAGTGAGGTGATCCTGGATGTATTGAAGCCATAACTGAATTTTTATTGACTTTAATGGGGACAAGATTTCACCAGCAAACATTCAGAAATCTGTAAGAGTTTAAAAAAAAATAAAATTAAGACACTCAAGCTTCTTATACTCTGAGTACTAAATAAGAGCAAACTATGATGCTAATCAAGTTTGACTTCTAAAATGCAGTGTTTATTGAAAGAAGTTTGAACACTGAGAAATCCACAATGGAGACTATTCAAACTAAAATACTTTGTGACACTTTAATTACTTTGGGTTTGGTTATGATTTTGGCTTTTTTCTCAGGACTGTCAGCTGCAGTAGTGATGGATACAGATAGCTCCCTCAGGATGAGGATGTGGAAGTAGGGAATGACTGATTTTTCTATATCACAAAAATATTTTATGTGTTCTAAACATTACAGTTTGACTTTCCAGTTCTGAACCATATCTCTTGAATAAAAAAATGGTACTTGACAAGGCAAGGAAATGGATTTACAAGTCCAAGAAAAAATACTGATTTTTTTCCATAAATTTTCCAGTACCAATTTATAATAGCCAAAAGCTTTATATTGCAGGTGGGCTGCGATAAGCCTGGTGAGCTTTGGACCCTTAATTGCTCTCAGAAGCCCCAGAATAAAAAACCCCTGACATATTATCAAGTAAGCTGCAAAAAGCAAAGAAGGTTGGGGAAATTAGACCTCTCAAAGCTTCCATGGTTTTGGCTCATAAATATCCCTCCAGGTGCTCTGCTGATGATCCTGTAGCTTGAAGGAGGGACTCTACTAAGAAGCCAGGCAGGGCAATTTTAATCCATGAAATATGTCTTCATTCCTGCAGTTTCAGCAAATCAACATGTTTCATGGAAGCAATATTCCCTTAAAAATTTCCAGTCATTCAGAATGCTGCTGTCATGCTGCAATGCAAAATCATATGGACGACTGTTGTCCTGCCCCCGTACACGTCTTTCTTCTCCATTTCTATGTTCTTTTTCCAATTTTGGTGGGTTTAAAATCATAATAGAATATACTCAGGTTTTATACTTTGTTTATTCTTCTTGAATATTATTCTTTACTGTCTCTGACTCCAAACTTCTTAATCCAGTGTTTTGACAGAAAAAATTCAACAGACTTGGAATTTTGTTTATGTTTTAGTAAGATTCTTAGTTTCAGCATCCCTGTACTACACTACCTTCTAACCGCAGTGTATTCCACCAGTATTTCCTTCATATTCGCTGTATTGTCCAAAAATACCTGCTGTATTAAGGTGACTTGCAAGACAGTCTAATAGAGGTTCAACTAAGTTGGCATACAAGAGACTTTGCCCATTTTTTTGTACTGCCACTGGCATGTACCTTGGGCATCAGAAATGGAAACACCAGAAGCTTTATAAAAATCTTTGAAAATAGCTTTTTAAAGTTTTTTTTTCAATTGTTCATAATAACTACATTATTAATTTTCAATCCTGTGCTTCATTAAACTACAGAGGTATTTAAATTACTTCTATGAAAGCTATTTGTGAACAACAAATTTATTGCTGGTTGGCCAAAATTGTTCCCAAGCTTTCAGAACCTCCATGAGAAAATTGTCAATCATTTCAGAACAGGAAAATGTTAATTGGTTCAGTTGTTTAGAGCATGGTGCTAATAACGCTGATCTTATGGGTTCAATCCTCACATGGGCCATTCGTTTGAGAGTTAGGCTTGATGATCTTTGTGGGTCCCACCCTGCTCAGAATGTCCTGTGATTCTGTGAAAAACTGAACAGAATAAGGAAAAATAATGCTTTCATTAATTCACAAAACAACTTCACTCAGACAGCTTCAGTTTGTTTTCCAACTTAGAGCAGACAGTTTAATACATGCATCATAGAAATTGTGTTTCTGTTAGAATCAAAAACAACCAAACAATTGAAATATCAGCTGTGAAAGAAAATCCACAGCCTCAGACATTGATGGTGTGAAGCTCCCAATCCAAAGTGCTGTATATCTAGTTTTCAAAAAAGGCTGAAGTCTGAAGGTTTCCTTAGTTCAAAGTGGAAAACAACCTTAAAAATGGGTTTACCTTTTATCTGAATGTCTAAATATGACTTAAAAGCCTGGCCAAATGTTTTTCCACTATGGAGACACCATAACACATCTAACTTATCTTCGTAAATTTTAATATGCTAGAGACTATTTGATCTCTGGGAAGCAGCATGGAGCTCCTTTCAGTCATACAAACTGGAGAGCACTAATGTTAGGCACCCCTGCTCCAAGAAAGAAACTTTGATATCAGGTCAAAATCCATCAATTCTTTATTAGCTCTTCTTTAAAAAAGAAACTCATTAGAAAAAAAACACTTCTTATGAAAATCTTAAAATATAACAAGCCTGTTTGGCAGCAAGGGCTCCTCAGAAGTGACTTCTACACTTGATATTGACAAGATGAGGAGTCGTTTTACTTCACAGCTAAAACTCATTGGGCCCACAGGTCAAGCCCATTTCTCTCTTCAAAATTCTTTTACTAGTTGACCAGTTTTTGTACTCTCTCTTCACATTCTTTTAAGGAACTCAGGGAGCTCAATACACTCAACTGTTGATGGCTGGTTATCTAAAGCAAAGGTCACTTTTCAGTCCTCTTTTCTGTTGTGATAAAGTCAGTTTCTTTGCAAACATCTGAGGTCAGTCTTACCTTGCATTTTTTGCTGAACTTCACAGTCACATTGACCTTGCCCATCTTTTCTCATTTTAAGGGTTTATTGGTCAGCCACACTCAGTGACTTAAAAGCATTTGTATATTATTGTTTCAGTAGCTAAAGGTTATAAAATACAGCGATACCAGAAAGCTCCTTTGCTCCAGGTGCGTCTTAGTGTGTGCCAAGAGGAAGCAATTCAGTAGGCCAAGTGGGCTTCACCACCTTACTTAACTAGCACTGTAAAGAGGCAAAATTCTGATTTAAAGATACCTCACTGCCTCTAGGGCTAATTTTGTACCCTTGGAAAAGTTAGTTCCATGACCCTGGGTTGTTTAGGCTCTACAATCCATAAAATAACTTGACAAGCTTTTGACAAAATCTTCACATTCCCCAAGTGTGTAGAAGATATTCTTCACGCAGTCTTCAAACAAGCTGACACAAGAGAAGCCTGCTGGGGTTGGCTCAGTTTATCTGTAATGAGCCGAAAAAGACAGAAGCCAATATTCCACTCTATAACTGGAATCAGCAGCTTATCTCATTAACTATTCACAGTGGAGCTGCTATGCTTGAGGAAACTGGAAAATTTTCCCTTTCTGTAGGTGAAAACGCTACTCAAGCGTTGTGAAGCTGCAATTTACCTTTAGTGCAAGCCTGCCATGAAGTAACTACTTTACTATTTAGCAAAAAACTCATGACCACTTAGAGTTTTTATGGCATTTTTAGATAAAGATGATTCTAACATTCCAAAACATAGTGTGATGATTTCCATTTGGTAGTCAAAGGTATTTTAAATCTTTACAATGTCTGAAAGCATGGATAAAAATCTCAAGGCACATCTGTAAGTTCAAAAAGCCACATTGAAATCAAACTAACAATAAGTGTTTCTTGACTGATATCTTAGATGCCAAATTGTATTCTGGAAGCAGTTTTATAACCAGATTCTGAACTTTGAAATAGGGTTTTACATTTATAACAGAAACAATTACAAAAGCAAGGCCAAGTCACGGCATCTGGATTCAATGGTCACACCATTGGTCTTGGAAGTTCCAAATCTAAGTCTGTACAAATACATGCTAAGAACTTCTGTAGTGTACATACAGTGTAGGTATATTGTTTTTTTTCTTTAAGAAAATAAAATAAAGTGGTAGAAATAAGTAAGAAATATTCTAAAATGCATCTACCTTCCAGTAGGAAAAATATATTTGTTTTTCATTTTTCAGAAAATATTTCTGAAAAGATTACCCTAGTACTTTCAACTCAGCTTTACATCTCTGTTAACCCCTCTCCTAAATATGACCTCCAAGTGTCATTTGTAGCAAGCAGAAAGGCTAGATTTTGCTATGTCTGCTTATCAGAGCAGCCATATTAAAAACACTGATTTCTAATATTCTGGCCACTAGATTTCATTTAGCCATTCAGATCACACAGACCTGTCTAATGCTGCACTACTAAAAACATTATAAAACTGAATAAGATACAGCAAAACATAATCTAGATCTGCACTTATCTGTCCGACATGCTGAGCATTAGGAAAACATATATTATCTTTGATCACATTCTGTTATGCTACTTACCAGCTCAGATACAAAACAATTACATTCTGCAAATCTACACATGAGTAAATAAAAAAAGCTGTTCATTGCTAAAATCCTCTAATCTCTTAAATGATATATTGTTTTTGCTGCGTCCAGTTCAGTTCTTATAGAGGGCATTAAGGTATCTATGGCCTATAGGAATATTTAAAAGATGAAGCAGAGCACATCTCATGATTTCTCCAGGGTTTGTGGCACATTTTGTTAACACTCCTAGAGTTTTGTTAATTACCTGGCACCAGCTATACAAAGCCTCTTTCAGTACAGCTAGTCTTACTGCTGAAATACATTCAGTGTCAAGTCACCTGGGCATCCTCTTCAGGATTAAAGTTTGCCTTCTGCTATGTAAAATCCAGAGACTCTGAAGTGTTTCTCTGTTTGTTTTTGATGCAGAAATACACAGTGTGAGAATACCAAGAAGGGTAGGAGAAGCACTTGTTTCCGTCAAGAGAGTGTTCCTGAAAGCAGGGATAGATAAAAAATGGAGCTGGAATAACTGCCCAGTGAAAGAGGGAAAATATCTCTAATTAGTGTTCCTGAGGACCTTGTTAAGTTTCTGGAAATAAGTGTGTATCAGGATAGCCTGTGTTATTAAGAGGCTAAGTTCATTAGCCTAGAAGTCATATGTGCTTCCTAGTGAGGTAACAAGAAGCGACAACACATTGCAGTGTTTCAAGTGTGCACCACAAAGAGTGTAGGAAGTCTTGCAGCTTAAAGGGAAGAGCCAAGTATTTGGGGTCTAAGTTTCATTGGCAGACAGGACTTGAACAGCTGAGCAGGAGTTTGGCAGCATTCTTAGGACAGAATTTGTTCTTCAACTTGAAATGTTGTTCTTCGGTATAAAAGGAACAACAGTGGCTGAGAAGGTTAAAACTGAGGAAGTGGAGAAACTTTTTGTAATTTTCAATGCCAAACAATATAGTGTAAACCACAGTAAAGTGAAGGAGACTCCAGTGGAGAATGTTTACTGCCCACTGCTACAGATTATTATTATTTTTTTAATAATACTGTAAGAAAAGTTAAATTCTTAGCTGAGGAAAGAAAGCAAATTAAATAAAGTTCTCATCACCTCTTTTATTTCAGCTCTTTTTTTGAAAAGAGGGAAATATTTATCTTTCCTTGGCTAATTCCTTAGCTGACAACAGAAAGAAGAAAATTTGGCTCTATTATGCTTCATTTTAAAGATCTGGAAGTGACATAGAAAATGCCCAACAACAGTTTCCATGTTATTATTCCCAGGTTATTAACAGTCTGATAGAAGTAACCTATGCAGTTAAAAGAAAAACTTATTCTTCACAATATCTCACTGGGAAAACAGAAATAAAATAAGAGAAATAAAGAGACAGAGGAGGAGAGTCACACAGTCAGAGGAAACTAAACCTATTTCTTCTAGTGGTATCTCTTATTACAGATTGAAGTAGATTCTTTCATTCATCCTTTTAATCACAGTACCTTTTTATTCCATCACTTGTTAATACTTTAAGAGGCTACACCATTTCCTGCCCTTTTGCTTTGTCATTTAGAACAAAGGTAAAGCAGCACTGCATCTCTCGAGGTAACAAGAGGAACAAACTTGCCCCATGGGTTTTCATTCAAGTCACCCCTCAGATAAGCCAAGTACAAATGGGCTACACAGGTTTGGGGAAAACTGAAGAGCCCTGTGTAGCTGTGGCAGTGTATACAGCACTTGTCTGTCCTGTGCTCAGAGGTCTCCGGATGCAAGTCAATCCAGAGATTCATGATGGGCAGAAGTGTCAGCCCAGCACTGTGCTCAAGCAAACAAACTGTGCGCAAAGGCAGACATGGGATCAGGCTAACACAGCTATACAATCCCCGTCTGGAGCTGCCCTGCAGACACAGCCAGTGGGCTCCAGCCACCCACCAGACATGCCCAAAGGCACTGGAAGCAAGGACAGCCATGTGACATTTTTGTTTGCACTGGCACAAGAAAGTTCTGTTTTGCTGATGGCAGCTGAGGGCCCACCAAGGCTGTGGCAGCCCCTAACACCCTGTTACTAACTCCCTGACTCCTCTGTTGTCTGTGTTTTCTGCATACCTCAGTGAGCCTCGACCTATCATTGCTTTCCCTCCCACACTGCTGACCCTCATTTTTTCTTCATTTCTTGTTAATCAGCACTTACTCCAATTAGTTTGTGATACAACTTGTCAGGCATTATAGTTCAAACACATGAAAGATCAAAAGTAAATAAAGGAAATACTGACACTGGCAGTAGACCCAGCATGCTGTCCCAATACAAATACTCAGAGCCTGAAGACAAGTAGAGAACAAGTCATGACAGCACACGGGTATTATTTCTGTAAGCTAACAGTTTGTTTTTCTGCATCATAAAGTTGAATGTAGTCCATCAACTTTTCTAGAACTCTTCATTTTTCTGCTGGAAGTTAAACAAGGTCCTAATTCATCTGCAAAAATTTATTCCCCGTTTGCTGCCAAGTGGTAAAAGCAATAGTTAATTTATTACCAGCTCCAACAGAAGGCATTTAAAAACTGCTGCTTTTTCATGTGTGTCACTCATGGGATTTTCAGTCTTCTGGGCTCCTTCTTTCTGCTATTTTGGAGACAGCTGTCAGGAAAGTCAACCTGTCCATCAAGTTTATTCATCAGCAAGATTGTGATGGTCTATTCCTCTCTTTTTAAACCATAGCAAATAAAAAAATATCAGTTTCAACTTAAAAAAATTTGTCTTGTTTCATAAACAGAATCACAGTGCTCTCTCTCCTTCCTGCATGAGGCTGCTTGACAAGAGAAACCGAGGGAGAATCCCAGCTCACTGCTATAAGAAGGATGGTGCTGGGTAGAGATAATAGGGGAGGAAAGAAGACTGGAAGTTTAATTCCACATACAGCTACTCTTTCAGCAAGAACCATGGGATAAAGCAGTACACTTTGATAGGCCAAGAAGCAGAACCTGGGGCAAGAAGGATAATCATAGAATAATAGAACAGGTTGAGTTGGAAGGGACCTTAAAGATCATCCTTCTACCAGACCACTTTACTCAGAGCCCCATAAAACCTGGCCTTAAAATCACAGAATAGAATCATCAGATCATCAAGGCTGAGAAACACTTCCAAGACCATCAAGTCCAACCTTTGACCGAACACCACCATGCCAACTAAACCATAGCACTTAGTACCATGTCCAGTCATTTCTTGAAGACTTCCCAGACTATCACCTCCCAGGGCATTCTGTTCCAAAGTTCCTCATGTTCAGCCAGGTGTTGACCAGCACTCCCAGGCCCTTTTTCATTGGGCAGCTTTCCAGCCACTCTGCCCCCAGCCTCTACTGCTGCATGGAGTTGTTGTGCCTTGAACACTTCCAGGAATGGAGTGTCAACAGCCTCTCTGGGCAACCTGTTCCAGTGCGTCATCACCCTCACAGGGAAGAATTTCTTCCTAATATCCAATCTAAATCTACTCTCTCTCAGCTTAAATCCATTAAGAGCAGCTAAACCATGTAAAAAAAAAACAAAACCCAAAGAGGAAAACCTGAGGCAAGGAGGAGAAAAATTGTCTGAAGAAGGGCATAGAGAAGAGCCCTTGCAAAGGGTAGCAACATACTGGCACTGCAGCTGCAAATAGAGAAGCAGGTAACTGTCTCCTAGAAAACCCAAAACTTTATTTCTGAGAGAGCAGTCATGATACAATAGTTTGCCAAAACCGTGCTTTGATATTGGCTCTTACTGAAGGTTGAAGGTAACTTCTCAGCCTGTGAGCTAAGTGACCACAAGGACAGTGGTAGTGATGGAATTTTCCCTCAAACACTGCCAATCTGAACAAAGTGAAGGTATTTCCCAATTAGTGAAATTCAGTGAAAATAAGACAGTTCTCTCTAATTATACCATTTCTCAAACTTTCATGCTTGACTTACCCTTAGCTGCCCCTCAGTCCTGTCAAAAAGCCTGTCATTTGCTGCTACCTACAACAAACAGGTTCTTGTTCATGTGAAGAGCCTTTTACCTTCAGACTAACTTTCAGAAATTACTGTATCAGAAACTCACTCGGTGTTCCCTACAGTTCAAGTATTTCTACTTGGTTTCCCTTGTTCCTTTGAAATATTTTCCTACCACTTTGTAAATTCTGTGCAAACAGCAGGTACCACAGCTGAAATGGCAAATATCAGTGACATGGATGATTTCCTTCACCATTTATTTGTTTTGCCTGTCCCTATACACAGTATAAAAACTTGAAACAATTTTCAAATATATTTTCCAACCATTTACTGTACCAGACAACCTAGCATCAGAGAAATTATATTGCTGCAGCAGCTGTCTATCTAGATACCAGTAAATGCCTCCTCTTGAAATACAGCTGAATCCTCAAAGAAAAAAACTAAAAAAATACTGTGACCACAGGGCTGTCCAAGCACATTTAGCATCTATAAGTTCCATATCACGGACAATATTTACTGCTAACTCCCTAACTGTAAGTACTACACATCAGTTTAAAAAATCCTGTCCTTGATACTTTTCATTCCCATAATTTACATTTAAAAATTGTAAAACTTTGAAATAAACATATATATTAGAGCTGGATGTGCATCCTTGTCAAAGTGGTGTGGTTTTTACCCTGTGAACTGTTGATGCATTTACTGTTAATACAGAGCTGATACAACAATATGGGTTGGTATTGGCTTTGCTTGGCTGAAAAAAAATTATGAAGATAGTGAACATCATGTCAGTGGTGCTATTTCTAGATGTCTGCAATACTTTATTCTGGCATTTATTTAAGTGTAGCTTATATAGTGCTGTGTTTTAAATTTGTGACCAAAGCAGTGTGGAAAACACAAGGATGCTTTATCTTACTGCTGATCAAGGCTGCTGTGCTGTTTGGGTGTTTTCTGCTTCTTACACTGTCTCGCCAAGAGAGCAGGCTGGGAATGCACAAGGAGCTGGTAGGGGACACAGCTGGGACTGCTCCTTGGATCAGTCCCCAGCTGATCCAAGGGATATCCACCATATGGTTGTGTCATGTTCAGAATATAGAGCTGGGGCAGGAAAGCAAAAATGGGGGGATGTTTGGAGTTACAGCATTTGCCTTCTCAAGTCACTTTGGTTCATGATGAAATCCAGCTTTCCTGGAAGTGGCAGAACACCTGCCTGCCCATGGGAAGTAGTGAATTAATTTCTTGTTTTGCTTTTGTTGTGCTTCACCTATCAAACTGTCTTTACCTCAATCTGTGATTTTTCACACTTTTTCCCTTCCAATTCCCTCCCCCATATCAAACTGGGTGAGGAAGAGGCTGCGTGGAGCTAAGCTGCCCACCACGACACAAAAAAGGTTCTGCAGCTAAAAGCATGGATAATAAGCTTTTCTTTTGAAAGTGAAACTTTATTAATGCATTTGGAAATATGACTTGTCCAGACTCTGACAAGCTTATTGCTAACAGTTTTTTGCCCATCAACCCTGTTGATAATCACACCTCTCACATGTTTCAAAATAAAAAATGGTCAATTGATTAGGATTCTGATTATTTTTATTAATTTGGTGATGATCCACTTACCACAATTTTACAGCCTTGAACATAATGCCATTCACTGTATTTACTTACCTTGGAAATGGAATTTATAAGTTCCATACCAAAACTCAGACGCATTCTTATGACTCAAGGTGGCATCCATGCTCATTTCTGCAATTATTTTGTGCCTTGAAAGAATGAGTTCTTTGGCTTTTTAGAACAGATGAGGGGAAGAGCCACACTGGCCATCTAGGGAACAGAAAATTGTGCATATCCAAAAACCACACAGTGAAACCAATTAGACACTAGTGCATGGTCTTCTGAATGCATTTTTCACTGGACTAGAGATAGGCTTACTTTTGTGTACAGAAACAATTGCTAATACCAGAGAAAAATTGAGAAAAGGGATGTCAATGATTTAATGACTTTAAACGAAAGTTTGCTTCTCTCGTGGATTTTAAAGGTAAAAGGCAATTAATGACCAGGTCTACATTCAGTCGGGTTAATTACTGGTTCCTGTCATTTCCTCTATTGTTGTAATTTTCTCTATTTCAGTTGTGAGATTTTCTGCTCACATGCATTTATTGGAGTGTCTGTCCTTGAGTATGATTGCAGAGACCAAATTCCCACATACAGCCAGGATACAGGTCTCTGCAGCAGAATTGTACCAGTATGAAGTATAAGGATTAATGTCAGGTTGGTCCTTTGTGTTGTGATGGGAGACCTTTATCAAAGAACTACAGAATCTTTAAGGCTGGAAAAGATCTCAAGATCATCGAGTCCAACCATTAACCCTGCACTACCAAGCCCACCACTACACCATGTCTTTAAGCACCATATCACTATGGAAAGAGAAAGAAACCCAAACTGGTCGGTACATTTTAGGGATTATGTGCTGAACTCCTGTGTGTATACGTGTGTGCGAGCGCACAAGATGCATAGCAGCACGTCTCAGTGCTTCAACAGTGCTGGGTGTGCCCAGGTCCCAAAGACAAACTTTCCGTAAGCTTCAGGTGCCGAACCCACGCGAAGCCGCAACTGCCGCGACCCCTGTCCGCCGGCTCCGGAGCCGGTTTTACCCACCCCCGCCCCTGGCGCTGGCCCGCCCGCAGCCGCCCCCTCCCCGTAGGAGCCGCCCACCGCGCAAGAGGAGCCGCTGCTCTGCGCCCTCCTCCTGCACAGCGCCCGGCGCGGGGAGGGAGGCGGGCGGAGCGCGGCGCCCCGGTACCCGCATCCCTCGTCCCCATGCGGCGGCGGGCGGCGGGACGCTGCCGCCGCGGGAAGAGCTGCGCGCCCAGGCAGCCCGTCCGGCGGCGCGGAGCCGCCCGCATCGCCCGCTCGCCCACGGAGGTCCCGGAGCGACGCGCTGGGCTCCCGCCGGGAGTGAGGGCTTGAGGCGTCCTGACTTTCGGCGGGGTCGTGGGGCAGCCGGAGAAGGGGAGCGCTCGGAAACAATAGCAGTCAATACAAACCAGCACCCGGCGGTGTCTGCCCGGCTGCCGCGCATCGCTTATGCTTGTTCGGGGAGACCCAGCCGCGGCGGCGGATCCCGCAGGATGACGGGTGATGAGGAGTCCTAAATCGGCATCGAGGCGGGCCACCGCAGGCAGCGATGAGCCTCGGCGAGCCGGTGCCAGAGGGGAGGCCGGGGTCCAGGTGACCGCCGGCCCCGCGCCGCCGGCCGCCCGCAGCCCCCCGGAGCATCGGGAGAGGCGGGCAGCGCCTGCCGACAGCGCCTCGCCCAGCCGCAGGTACGGAGCGGCGCACGGCCACCGCTGCCGGAGCACGGTCGGGTGCGGGGCGGGTTGGGTTTTGGGGCTCCCCGGCAGGGGAGCTGGGGGGCGGCTGGGCTCCCCGGCTGGCGGCCGTCGGGCTTCCCGCAGCCGGTGCCGCCGTGTGTCGGCGCTCGCCCTCAGCCCGAGCGCTCCCGTCGCCCGGTCCAGCGGGGACGTTCTTCCCTAATGAGAAGCATCTGTCCTCCGGTACGGCAGAAAGAAACACGGAGGCGAGAGGGACCAGGACTCCCCGCAGCCCCCTCCGCCCAGCCGCTGCTGGCGCACGGCCCGGGCCGCGCAGCACCGGCCGCGCCCTCCCGCCGACCGCCCCGCTAGGAGCCGTGCGGGCAGCGCCGCCGCCCGAGCTCCGCCCGCGCCCCGCCTCCCGGGGCGGAGCCGCAGCCCATTGGTCGGCACGCTGCGCGGGGCGGTGCAGGCAGCCAATGGCGGAGGGGGTGGCTGAGAGCGCCCCCTTGCGGCGGGGCGGCGCGGTGCGAGCTGCTGCGGCAGAAGCCGGAGGAGCGGGGCCCGGCCGTGCCTCCCTCTGACACGGGCGGAGCACGGTGAGTCCCGCTGGCCCTTCCCCAGCCCCTCACACGTCACTGCAGCCTCCTCTTCACCTCAGTGAGCATGTCCTGAAAGTGACCTCTCAAAAGGAATGTAAATGGGTAGGCTATTTTGTAGGAGGAATTTTCATTAAGGAGAATATAAGGAAAACAGCACCTGAAAATTCTTAAACAAATTACAAGCTATTTGTCTTGTAAAGAATGCTAAGCATCCCATTAACTTGACCACAGATATTTGGGAAAACTCTTCATCCCAATGAGCCTCTCCTTTGAACTGTAATAGTTTGCACATGGTAATCTTAGGGAAAAAATGTGCATCTTGTTGCTTGCAGACCTAAGACAATCTGACTTTTATACTACAAGAAAATAACTAATGGAACTAATAATACCTGATACAAGTGAATTATGTCATTGTCACAGTGTTGTATAAATGCAAATATTAAATGTTTATTACTAATAGCAGCCTGTATTCTTGTATGGCTTTAATTTGAAAAGCTTTCAATTTATTCTGTTGGTAGGAATAAGAATATAAGTGTTTTAAACTCATTTGTCCAGAGTTACTGTGCTTAATTGGTATTAAGACATTACATAACTTACTTGATTTTCAGAAATAATTAGTGCTCAAGGTCAATAACAGTTGTATTTTCTTGTGACTCTCCATGGTTGTAGCCATTCAGACTTTGACACACAGTTCCAAAAATCTGAACTTGAGTATTGGTAGACATACTATCAGCTTTTCCTCTCAGGTTTGTGCTTACCCTTTAAACAGATTGTCTAGTTTTATCAGTTTTGATTGATCATAATACCTGTTTGGTTTAGATTGCAATGTTAGTATATCCAACATCACAAAGCAACCCATGGCAAAGGAACAGAGTCTAGACCTATGGCCGACCAATTATTTCTTTCACTTTCTATCTCAACCATTCCCCATATCTATTATAAATGAGAGTCGTTGAGCCACATTTTACCCTACCAAATGTAATAGCCTGTCTAAAAATTAGGCAGCTAGGTGAGGTGAATTACCTAATTTGGGACCTAATGAAGCTCAGTTGTACTATTTCTAGTTATCTGATGAGGTACATAACTGATATTAGTCTTCAGGTGATTATAGCTCTTTTTTTTTTTTTTTCTTTCATTGACTGTAGAGGGAGCCCTGGCAATTTGCTTGAGCTAGATATGTCCCTAAAACTTTTCTAGTTTTGCTGTGAGATGAGTACTATTCTTGGTGTTCAGAATAAGCCTATATAATTTATTACCATAGGGAGATAGCATAACATTTTTAGAATAAGTATTTAGTAGAAATGAGTAATGGGGGGAAAATGACTCTGAAGTAGAAAATGATATGGAATAAAGAAAATGGCTTTCCAACTGAAGTTGGCCTTGATTGTCTACAGACGTTCCAGACAATGCAGATAATCACTAGGTATAGAAAGGGTTTAAAATATATAAAGAGTATATAAAAGTTTCTGAAAATCATAATTTCTTCTCTCTTTTCTTCCTCCCTGCCCCACAACAACATAGGAGGAACCAGGCGAGGGGAGGCGACAAGATGGGGGAGCAGGTGGTGGCTGGAGCGCTGTCCGTGGTGTTGATGCTGGGGCTGGGGCTGCCGCTGGGCGCCCTGGGCTGCCCCCAGCCCTGCGCCTGCTACCTCCCCACCGAGGTCCACTGCACCTTCCGCTCCCTGGCAGCTGTGCCGGCACGTATCCCTAAACATGTGGAAAGAATCAACTTCGGGTTCGTATGGCAGCTTGGAGCAAACACTTTTATGCTCTTAGTGCGGAAGCCTGGAATGCTTTGTGCACGTGTGGCAAACCAGGATCTCTGTGTGAACTTCTTGAGTAGAATCACAGAGATGGGTACTTACTTACCCATTGGTGCTCTATTTCAAACACTACAGTTGCTGGCATGGAGGAATTAGCTTAGTCTTTTTGTTTCAAAGAAAAGTTACTCTTATTTTCAAATAAATATTTATACCATGGTGTGAGTTCTTTTTTGGCAAATAGAATATTTAGTCCCTTAGAGTGTGTGAAGAAAGGTATTTAATTAAATCTGTTATGAGATTTCTACAGAATATAGTAGGAGTAAAATTCTATGATGCTACCCAGTAGCATTTTGAAGAACAATGAGATGTAGCATATCCTAAATGAATACAGTGGAAAGAAATTTGATCCATTGCCTTTGGAGTTGTGGTTTGTCTGCCTTTGGTGTTGCAGTTTTTTTCAAGCAACTAAGCGCAGTATAAGCATATTTTGGGAAGGGATTGCTCAGACTCCAACTCACTGTCCTCTGCCAGGATATTGCCAACTCACATCTTTCAGATTTCCTCTGCCAGGATATTGCCAACTCACATCTTTCAGATTTTGAGAAAAGAGGGCAGGGACTATTGGTAGCCTCATATCACAAAAGTACCTTGTTGGGTCATTGTGTGACGCAGAAGAGTGCAAGAGTCACAGTCCGCTTCTCCTCGGTGTCAGGGCTGCCCCACTACCCCTGATGAACTCACCCTGACAACCTCAAGGCCTGTAAGCTGCAACTGATCATGCAATGACTGGCAGTAGTAACCTTGACTATTTTTTGCTTCTCTATAGTTAAAATTTTTATCCACCAACATTTTATATACCTAAAGCCTAATTTTGTTCTCAAAATGCTCTTGTGCTCAGTAAAGCTATATTAAATAAGTACTCCAATCCCTAAATTGCTTTTGAAAATGGGATGTAGGCTTCTAAGTTACTAAGGTGTTTGGGCTGTTATTTTTAGTAAAGTACATTATTTGATATAATGTTAGCAAAAAAAACCATTTCCTCCTTCTTTATTTCATCACTACAAATGACATTTTCTGAGTTGTGTCCTTTCCTAGGAAGAAACAGTCTTAACTGTCTGTTGTTGCACTTTCACTTTGAAAGAGTGCTTTTATCATATTACTGTTTTAAGTGTGATGCATTTAGAAGGTGAAGAGTATTTTTCTAACTGGTAATTATTCAGGAAAATTTTTTATTTAGACAAGTTAATATTTTTTTTCGAGTGACTGATTTTGAAATAAGGAATTTTAATAAGATGTCTGCTATAAGCTTAGTGGATCTGCAGAAGGACTAAAAATATAATTGCAGTGTTATAAAATTTTAGCAAATTAAGGATCTTTAAATAGATAACATGGTGAAGATCCAAAAGTATTTTCTCCATGTTCAAAGTATTTTAATTTTGTGCTGTGTCTTCCCTTGCTTTTTAGAAAATACCAAGAAATTGGAAAAAAATCTCTAAAATTCTATGCTTCATTTTAAGACTTTATGCCTAGATTAGATAATACATTTAATTTCCTATATATATATGAAAAACACAAATGTAGAGCTAGGCCACCAAATGTAACTCTTCCAAACTGGCAAATAAAGCCTGATTTGCTTGTCCAAAGCAAAACTGATTCATTTTCAAAGAGTAGATTTTTCTTCATTCCTTATCTAAGAGGAGTTTCAGGGCTCAAATGATGTAATTGGAAGGTCAATTACTAGATCTTATGTATTTAGTTAATGTAGCCAATTATATGTTGTAACAGTAAGTGAAGCAGGATGTGACTTACTGCTCCTTGTGCTGTTTGGAAGATAACCCGTTTTTAGTGTTTACTCTCCAAATCTCTATGTATTTATTTTTAAATGCTGCTTTGGCAACACTGCAGATGTCTAGTTTGCCAGGCTCCATAGCATCATGGTTTGGCCACAGGCCATTAATTTATTTCCATTCTATAAACTGAGCTGCATGGAAAAATATACTGACAACTATTAGAATTTAAATGCCTATTTATTACTTTTACTCCTAATTTATGGCTGAAGTGCCACAAAGTGAGTTGAAAGAAATCTTAATGTAAACATGAACTAAGTGTGCTTGGGCCTTGTAAGAGTCTTTCAGTAACTTCTGGCCTTTTGACAATGCATTAAGGTCCCTCCAGTTTTTCCTGAAAGTTAGATTACACTAATTTTACATTTGCAGTCTGTGACAGTCAGTGTATAGATTGTAACTGCACGTGTGATTTTTTTTTTCCCAGGTTCAACAGTATACAGTCTATATACGAAAACTCCTTTGCAGGACTTACAAAATTGGAATTGCTCATGATACATGGAAATGACATTCAGAATATTCCTAATGGTGCTTTGAAAGATCTTGTGTCTCTACAGGTAATGCTTATGTTTTCCTAAATTTCAAAATGAACTTCCATGAATAACAGAAAACAAAATAAGTGTTCTTTATAGTGCCTTTTTAGGATTAACATCCCATTTCCCCACAAAATACATTGGATATCCATTAGCTGTGCCTATGTCTAACTTAATAATGCCAACTAACACTCAGTTGATTTCTACCTCTGACCAGCATATCATTTTTCAGTGGTGCAAAAGATTTGAATGTGGGAGGAAAACGTTTGCTTGATTGCTATTCTGTTTGGATTTAGATTAAAAAATAATCTCTGGTTCTTTTTTATGGTTGATGTTTGTTTTGTTTTTTGGTTTTTTTTTGTTTAGGTTTTCAAAATTAGTTACAACAAATTGAAAGCCATAACTGGCCAAACTCTCCAAGGACTTTCAAGTTTAATGAGACTACACATGGACCACAACAGAATTGAGTTTATTCATCCAAATGCTTTTAATGGTTTAACCTCTCTAAGACTTGTTCACCTAGAAGGAAATTTGCTCCAGCAGCTTCACCCCAACACCTTTTCAACGTTTATGGTCCTTGATTATTTCAAATTGTCAACAGTAAGACATCTCTACCTATCTGAAAATGCTCTTAGGACCTTGCCTGCAGGGATGTTTCAAGGCATGCCACTGCTGGAAAATCTTTACCTTCATGGAAATCCATGGGACTGTGACTGCAGTTTGAAATGGCTCCTTGAATGGAATGAAGTTTCTGGAGGTAGGAGCACAAGCTGCCAGTGTTTATTGAACTTCTAATGTTGATTTTTTTTTCCTGTTCTGTGTGTTGATGGTTTTGTTATTTCCTACGTATTATTACCTACATGATGTCTTAAGTGCAGTATTAAATTCTGTTACTGTACAATAAATGTGTGTATTTAAAAAACACTGTAAAAAGGAAGCAGTTCTGTTTCATTAGATAAAAATATGTATTTAACAGCAAATAAATTAGCCATTACATTTGGGATGATGGAAGTGGTAGTGAAGTTTATAACTGGAAAGGGGTTATAACCTCTTACTGCATTTTCTTGCACAGCAGTATACCTTTGGCTAAGGGCTGACAGCTGTCCTCAACCAACAAAACCACTGACTGTATCCTCCCATGGAAGGTGGTAATATTGGATTTGAACTTGTTTGTCCCAGGAAGGAAGGAAATCAGTTATCAAATTCCTGGTTAAGCCCTCTAACTTTGAATCTATTAACATTAAGGCTGTAGTATGCATTCTTCATGTCCATCCATGTTTGTTTATTGACCACAACTTCCTTTTATGGTGGAGCAAATCTATTTTAAGTATTTTCAAGTGCTTGTAATGTATTTATTTTCAACCATGTATTTTTTTCATGAAATGGCTGGTCTATCATTGTTCAGGCTTAGAGATAAATATCACAGGCTAGAATGCTTCTGATTGTGTGCAGAAACAAAAAAGAGAGTTTTATAATGCCTCTGTGTCAAGAATACACTAAATGAGGAAGGGTTTGAGTGTCAATTTTCAGTTTGGGCATCTCAGTGCAGCAGAGGAACTGGTGTCACACCAGAGCTACTGCTAAAATACTAAGAGGGAATTGGCATTTAATTGTAACTGAAGATGTCTCAAATGAGTGATGGAGTCCCAAGATTTTTATAATGATTTTGGAGCACGTATCATGAATGATGGTGGATCTTGTCATCTTAGAATACGTAATTCATTGCAATTTTGCACTTGACTGTAGGACAGTGCTTTTTAGGAATGTGTGATGCTTGAATGAGTAATATAAGTCTTCCTGACTAAACAGATACTTGAGTCATCTAATGGAAATACTGTATTTCACTAGCTTACATTTTAGTATTCTTACATTCTTTTCTTGATCCAAATTGTGTGTGTATGTTTAATGCTTGTACTTAAATTTTACTGTAAGTTATAATAATGAGATATTAGTTGAACTTTCCTTCCTTAGTACAGTGTTGTCTTGCTAGCATTTTTATTCAGTTAGGTTACCTCTTTACACTAAAACAGTAGTGATTTTTGGGGGGAGGAATAATTTATCCATGCCATTTTCATGTATGACAGATTTTGTATCTGTATATGATGATAACATTAACTTCTTTGGGAATTCTGTCTAGAAAGAGTTATTAAATTTTTTCAGACCAGTGTAGCCACTGCCAAGTTGATTGTGGGCCAGTTTTTCCTTATCTTTTTAAACATCCAGATTGAATCTGCAAGTGACAAACTGCATATATATGTATTTCATTTGTAACATCTTTTCAAGGAAACTGATTTTTCAGATTAGCAAAGCATATATTTTCAATTAAAATAATGGTATGAAAATTTGCTGTGCATTTCCCTTTCTCCTGACATTTTGCCTTATAACCTACCAGTATATTGTTCATTCTTTCAAAGATCCTCATTCTTCAGGATGATACTTATTCCTAGAATAACTGTAATACATTTTATTTACTATATGATTCCAAGCTAAACACCTAAAGTACATTTGACATTTGAGTGAGCAGAACAATGTAATAAATATATGATTGTTACTTTGCAGACAACAGTCTGCATTGACAGAAGAGAGGAGCCAAGACTGTAATTTCCTGGTCTAGCTCTCCTTCTCTGTTTTAGTTTTTTTTGTATTATTACAAAGTTTGCAGTTGTTTCAGAGATCTGAGTAGAGGTGGCACTTTTTTTATATTCCCTGCTGATAGATAGCTTGTAAGTGCAAAAAGTAGTCAGCCCTTTTTGGTAGCTACAGTAAAATGTTTTGTGTACTGCTAATACTTAATCAATAGAGAAAAATTAAAAGCTTCCTGCATTATTTAATGAGAAAATCCAGCATTTCTCTTGGTAAATGCTTTATTTTTGAAAGCTGAAAAGTCCCACTCCTCTTCATATTAGATCCACAAGTTAAGCTGTCACTACAAATGCAGTTTTTCTCACAGAGTAGTTTGTTACTGATTTAAATAATGCCCTGCACTCTTCGGTTTCTAGGCATTTAATTCAGAGGCAGTGAATCTAAATTTCAGAAGGATGGAGAATTTGATCCTCATTAAAGTCAGGAGAAATCATGGTTAGATTGAGAATTGGGTGCCCATTCAGCTGTAAAACAAAGAGGTGCCATTCTATAAGTCTTGCCTTATGTGTCGTGTGACATAATGCAATCCTCATGAAGTTTATTTCGTATTTCTGAGAGTTGTCTAACTCTAGAACAGTTTTTCAGCTTATTTATCTCTTGTTTTCCCTTTTCTTTCTTCCTTTTTTCTTTTTTTTGCAGGTGTTTTAAAATGCAAAAAGGACAAAGCCTATGAAGGGGGACAGCTCTGTGCTAAGTGCAGCAGCCCAAAACAACTGCAGAAAGAAGATATTCAAAACTTGAAAGATATTTCCTGCAGGAAGCCTGTAATTCAGTCCTTACTGAGGCAAAATAGCAGTAGTCAAAATGAGGAAGATGGTGACAGTTATGAACTCCCTCTGGAAGAACTTCAGTCCTTGCCATGGAACATTACTCTAAATATGACTGATGAGCATGGCAATATAGTCCACCTGAACTGTGAAATCAAAAAACCAACAGGTTCTACCAAAATTCAGTGGAATCAAATCCAGACTCAGGACATAGACATAAATGCCACAATTGCACTGGATTTTGAATGTCCAATGAATCGAGAAAACTATGAAAAACTATGGAAGCTTATAGCTTACTACAGTGAAGTACCTGTCAAATTAGAAAGGGAACTTATGCTCAGAAAAGAGCCTAAAATGAGCTATCAGTACAGGCAAGGCTCAGATTATGATGCTCTTTACTACACAGGTGTAAAAGCTCAAATATTGGCTGAGCCTTCCTGGGTGATGCAGCCTCTTATAAATATCCAATTAAACAGACGCCAGAGTACAGGGAAAAAAGTGGTGCTATCTTTTTTTACTATGTTTTCTCAGACAATTCATACCAAAACCACCAGACAGCAGAGAAACTGGGTAATGATAGAGCAAAATCAGAGCACAAGGACAGCACAGAGTGTGGTGGAAGGGTCAGAGTGTCAGCTGAGCTGCAGTGTGACAGCTTCTGAGAGTCCCTCTATTCAGTGGCTTTTTCCAGATGGAACTAAACTGCAGGCACCTTTTAATGAGAAAGACAGTAGGTTTTCCATTCTCAGTAGTGGCCAACTAATAATCAAAGCAGTGAGTTACACTGATGGAGGTGTGTACCACTGCATTGCCCAAGTGAGAGATGATACAGACATAATGGCTTACAGACTTGTTGTGCAGCCTGCAGCTATTCAGGTAGCTGATTCAGATGTAGTGAGAGTTGAAAAAAATGTTGGAGATCCAATAGCTTTGCCATGCAATGCAATTGCCATCCCAGACCCACAATTGAGCTGGATTCTTCCAAACAGTGAGGTACTCAATGATTTATCAAACTCTTCAAAAGGCTTTATGCTGACCAATGGTACTTTGCTTATTCCAAGGAGCCATGTCACTGATAGTGGCCATTACAGATGTGTGGCTGTCAATCAGCAGGGATCAGATCAGATTGTTGTAAGGGTCACCATAAATAAAATGGTGTCTGACAGGTCATTTAAGCGAATAAAACTTAAGAAGCGCCCAGGCTCAAAAAGTTTGTCAAAAACAAGAGGGCGGGTCATAGACGATGAAGAGGGATCAGGGGCAGGAGGGGTGGAGGAGTTCCCACGAAGAAAGAACCATCTAAAAGATTGGGAAATACCTTTTAAACAAAAAAGTGACCAAGTACCAGAGGCTCAAATTAAAAAGGGGAAGAAGGGCAGAAGGAAAATGAAAATCTGGAAAAGTACTGATGGAACCCAAGACAGCAATGTTGCAGAAGGCCGGAGAGTATTTGAATCTAGAAGGAGAATTAATGTGGCTAGCAAACAGATTAATCCACAGCATTGGGCTGACATTTTGGCAAAGGTCCGTGGGAAGAATCTTCCTAGAATGACAGCTACAACCATCTCTGTTACAACTTCATTGCCATCAGTCATGCAGGAAACTACTCCTGCCCCTTACCCCTTAGCCAGCCCTCCATCTTCAGAGACAGGAGCTGATGTGGTGGATTCCTCTGCTGATGCATCACCTGTGGGTGAAGATGAGCATTTCTCGGTCACTGTTTCACAGAACATGGAAGTGTTTTCAGTCCAGCCAGTATTAATAAGGTCAGAAACTGAACCATTCTCAAACCACAGGGCTTTAGAAACACCTGCAAGTATGGACACTGTAGAGATTACTTTGTCAGGTCCATATTTGACTCCTGTCTCTGCAACTCCACAACCACAAGGGGAGCAGCATCTTGATGTCAGGACAGATGATTCAGTTGCCTTTACTGAAGAACCTCTAGCCAAAAAAATTGTGACAAACTTTCCTAATGTTCAGAGCAGTTCCATCACAGTTGAAAATATAGATAAAACTGTATCTTCTATATCTGAAGAAAATTCTGCTTTTGCTGAGCTACCACTTGATGCTACTCTCCTTGCTGAGTCTCAGACTGTGAATCTTCATAGCACCTTGGAGAAAAGCTTGAAATTAAATGAAATTGGTCCAGTTAGTGTTGACACCATAACTTCAGCCCCTTCTCAGTTTGATGAGATCATCCCAACAGATTCTGTAGGCACTACTACTGTTCCTTCATCTACTTTTCCTTTTGTTAGAGAAAAGAGCAATGATGCAAGATACCAGCGCAAAAAAATATCCACCAGTCATACAAAAATGGCAGACTTAAGTAACAGTTTTCTAGCTGTCACGCCCATCAGGGTTCAGAGTGAAGAAGAACCTGAAACCCAGAGGAATACAGTGACTCAAAAAAGCAATTCCAGCAGTTATGCAGACAATTCTCAGACAGAGGAACATAGAAACCTAGCTGTTCCAAAACAAGGTCCCATATTCATTTTGCATAGTGCTAATGCTCCTCATAAAACAGCAGAGGGGTTAGAAACAGCTTCTTCCATGAGTAGACTGACCTCTATGGCCACCACAACAACTCCATATAGAAAGACCATGCCTTCACTTATTACTCAGCATGGTAGAAAAAGGCCTTATGGGAGAAGGAGAAGGCCAAACAGAATCCGACAAAGACCAAAGCCTTTGCCCCGCCTTGTTTTAACCACAGAGGCAATGCCTGTAATTCCAAGGACACCTGAAGCTGAAGCTGTTACCAAAACTTTTTCTGCAACTCTTAAAAGTCCTGATCTTAAAAACACCAAAATACAGGCTAGGAAAGAGGAGCGTATGGAATCCACTCCTTCATTAATTCCTGATTTGGGTGTCACAGAGAAAATTACAAAAATCAGAGACGTGATCACAACTTTCTCTTTTAGGCCTACTATTTCTCCACCTGGAGCCAAACGCGTGACACACCCTACTAGCCCTGAAACCTTGGAACTTCCAGTGACTGAACCCATCACAATTTTATCATCATATGCTGTACGTGATGCGCTTCCCACAAAAGAGTCAAGTGCACCTCTGAAACCAGAGCAAAGTGAAGTGCCAGCATACCACTCATTAGACAATGTCTCTGTGAAGAAGGACATGAAAGCAGATTCTAAAACTGTGGATCATAAGGCAGAACAGTCAAGGACCACAACTTCTCCATATAGAAACAGCTCAATACTATCAACAAAACCAAAATCTCAAGAAGAGCCTAACCTATTTGACTTACAAGTTGTAGTTAATGAAACAACTGCTGGAACATTCCAGTTGGCATATCCCACTATGAGTGACTTAAGTATTCCTGTTGGCACAGTTGAAGTTTTTAAGGACCTCTCAGTTTCAAAGGAGCCATGGAAGCCCACAGTATCTATAGAAACACCAGCAAAAGCTGAGCCACCTCAGCAATATGAGATAATTACTTTATCCTCCACTTTCAGCACTGCAGAAACTCAGACTTTTCCAGTTAGAGAGACAAAGAAATCTGCTACTTCCCAGGCTGGGACAGAGCCATCTTCCTTGGACAGAAAGGAATCTATGTTACATGTGTTTTATCATTCACAGACAACTGAAAAGCCTCCTACTATGCCCACTGCTTTTATTCCATTTATAAAACTTGTCACTCTTCCCCCTTCCGTTTCAAGCACTTCACATCCCTCTCTTCATTATACCACCAAGGAGAGTAATGCCTTTAATCAAGAAAGATTCCCAGAAGCAAAACAAGTTGGAGCAGGTGGTGACAAAAGAGTGATGACCTCAAAACAGAATGTTCACCCTACTCCTTCCTCTAACCAGAACAGGATTAGCATACAGTCCAAAGAGCAGCAATTCAATGAGTTGTATAATAGCAAGTCAAACAACAGTTTACTGCTAAGTCCAAATCTTCCCCATTCACCTGCTGGAATGATACCAAGCATAAACCAAAAACTACCTGTTGTGCCTCCAAAGCACATTCCAGTAAGAGGCACAATGAAGCTTCCTGTAACACAGGCCCCACTTCGCTATTTTATAACACATCAGCCTCTTCACTACACAAACAAACCAGAGATAACAGCGTATGCAGCACATACCATCCAGGACAGAAAAACTTCTGCTTCCCCAACTACCCCAACACAAGCCTCTCCATTTCACAAAACAAATCCATTAACAGAAAGCAAATTCAATAACGAGGGTCAGAACAGATACAATCTTAATTCAAGATTTTTTGGAAATAACCATGTTCCAGATAACAGAGGCACAGCTGGGAGGCTACCAAGTCAAGGGATCCCCTATTACCCCAGCTCCAGAATACCATTCCTTTTCAACAGAACAAGGATATTCCCTCACTTAAATATGCATCCTAAACCAGATGTTCCTAGTCAACTAGTGCCAAAAGACACAAATGCGAAGAAGGTTGCTCAGGTCTTACCTACTGGGATTACAGTGCAGAAAGCTACAGCTATTCCAATGCCTCCAATGCCACATGCTACAACGACCACATCACCACGGGTGATTTTAAAGATCACCCCTCCAGCCTTTCTCTCTCAGCGCACAAAACCACAAATAACCACTACAGTTCATCCTTTTAAAAATGTCCATTATCGTAATCAAAAATTTCCATCTGTTCCTTACATGGGAGGCATTATGCCACACAATTCAACTATAATTCAGTCTTCCACTAATTTTAGGGTACACGGAGAAAGACCTAAAATTATCACAAAAGCATCTCAGACCATATCCATCCTTGCTGAAATGGATGCTTTTATCCCTTGTGATGCAGTTGGGGAACCCAAGCCTTTTATTACTTGGAAAAAAGTCTCTACAGGTAAGACAGATAAAAAATGTGTTCTTTCGCGTAGTTTTTAGGAGTATTGCACAGAAATGCAACATGTCACAGGAGTAGTTCAAAATACTGAAAAAAATACTTCCTGTCACTTAAAATCATTATAGAGAAAATGATTAATTGCAACTGATCATTACAAGTAATAACAGATATGCAGTGTTTCTTGTAGTAAAAGAAAACCTCTACCATTTAATGAGTTCATTTTTGAAGAGCATTTTTAGGCTGTGAAAAGCAGCCAACTCTGCTGATTCATAGCAGTTGGAATTTACTACAGCAATACTTGTGAGTATGGACTTGTTAACATTCCTACCATAAATATTGATGTGTGGGTCATCTCCATATGTAACAGTAACAGAAAAGTTACATAAAGATTTAAGAGGGATCCTAAAACAAGCCCTTCAAAAATTTCCACGCTGTCCCTGTTTGCAAGCTAGTGGTTAGTTCTGCAATAGCAACAAAGACTAATTTGTGCTAAAGAGAGTATCAGAAGATGTCATGTGGGCCCTCCGAAGTTTTAATTGGTGTTGAGTAAACCTAAAATCTCACTTAAGACTTCTTCATTGCAATAATGTATGCTTTGACTTTGTCTTTCTTTCCTCTCACCTTCACAGGAGCTCTAATGACAGCCAACAGCAAGTTACAAAGGTTTGAAGTCTGGAAAAATGGTACTCTCCTTATCCGAAACGCTCAGCTTCAGGATCGTGGACAGTATTTATGCACAGCTCAGAACCTGCATGGTGAAGATAAAATGATTGTTGTGCTCACAGTTGTAGCCCACCAGCCCAAAATTTTACTTTCCCGCTATCGAGATGTCACAGTCTACTTTGGAGATACCATAGCAATGGAGTGTCAGGCTAGCGGGACTCCAAACCCATTAATTTCATGGATTTTCCCAGACAGGAAGATTTTGCAGGCAGTCACAACCACAGAAAGCAGGATAATGCTTCATGAAAATCGAACCTTGTCTATCAAGCAAGCAACTTTTTCAGACCGAGGAGTTTACAAATGTGTAGCAAGCAATGCTGCAGGAGCTGACAGCATTGCAGTGAGGCTGCATATTGCAGCTTTACCCCCCATCATCCAGCAGGAAAAGCAAGAGAACATTTCCTTGCCCCTTGGTAGCAGTATTAACATACACTGCACTGCCAAAGCAGCACCTTCTCCCAACATCCGCTGGGTGGTCTTTGATGGCACGCAAATCCGACCTTCTCAGTTTGTCAATGGGAATTTATTTGTGTTTCCTAATGGAACTCTTTACATTCGCAACGTCTCCCCCAAGGACAGCGGGACCTACGAGTGCATTGCTGCTAACATGGTGGGAGCTGCCAGGAGAACAGTACAACTCCATGTGAAGAAGCTCGCATCTAATGCTAAGATCACTGGGAGCTCTCCTCAAAGAACAGATGTAACATACGGTGGCATCCTGCATTTGGACTGTAGTGCTTCTGGTGACCCTTGGCCTCGGATACTATGGAGGTTGCCTTCCAAAAGGATGATTGATTCCCTTCACAGGTAAATTACTGTTTGGGGTGTCACAGGTAAATTGCAGTTTAGATGAACTTAGAGAAAAGACCACTCATATATGTACAAGTTTCATTCCTGACTTCTGTGGGTTTTGAATGATCCTCCCAATCCTTAAGAAGGAATTTTAAATTATATCAAAAAATATAAGTCATATCTTAGCATAATTTTCTTGAAAGCAGTATTACTCTTGAAAAGTTAGCTTCAAGTTTTTAGGATAAGCTGCCACTGTTTGTCTTTTACAGCCACTTATACACATAGCAAAAAGTCCAGATATACAGCTTGTATGCTGCTTGTTCCAATGTGCTTAGTCTGAATAATATTGCACAGGTGCCTGCTTTTCCCCAGGAGAAAAGGGATAATTGAATTTTTGTTTTTCAGGCAAATCATTACACACAGTTTGGGCAAATAAATCAACTTGTAATTACTTAAACAAACACAATCATTTTAACGTCATGTATAAACAAATGTTACCACACAATAAGATCTGTGCAAACCCGGTTGTATATAAATGCCTAAAACAATACGTTCTCGAATATTTGCAATATCAAGTAAAATACCGCTTCTACAAACCTACAATAACTGTCCTAAGACTTGGCTGAAAACAAATTTCTGTGCTATAAATTATTCATAGCTCAGCTTAGAGCACTATAAAGAGACGTAAATTGTACTGTAATTGAAATGCATAATTGGGAACAACTTTTTTCACAGCTGAACATAGTTATCATTTTTTTTATATTGACAAAAAAAAATATTTAGGTAACCTATATAGCACAAAATCCAGATTGCATTTTATGCCTCATAGTGGTAGCAAAAAAATACTGTGTTTCTCTTTTATTTTCTCTCATGATCTTTATGTGGGCTGCTTTTCAAATACTGGAGATCTTCTTTGGGGAGAAAACTGTGGCTACTGAGGAAGTTGGTTTTGACCACAATATGCTATTTCCATAGTGAAGTGGAAAGGAATAATAGCTTTTTTAGTGTACTGTAAATTTTTTTACCTTAAAAAAAGGAAAGCTTAGCAACATTTTGCTTCTTTGTGACTCTTCTAAAGGTTTAATAAGTATACCAAATGCCAGAGGAAGTTCCTCATCTTTATTTGTTTTCAGCTGAAGACCCAGGTACCAAACTCCATTATGGTCCATATAGCCTTGTGTGGATTATGTAATTCAGAGATCTCATATTTCAATGTTATAGAATAATATGCAAGTAGTGAGAAGCTTCAAAACCACCATAATTTGTTATTTAGTGGATGTTTAATGGTTAAAAACAGAATTAAAGTCATTAAACACAACAAAATTACTTGGTTACAAGTGAGTAGAATTATCTTTTTCCATTTGCTTTTTGGTGGTGAATATCCTGGAAATTTCTGACCATCTAATTATTTAATAATAGCAATTTTCCTCTCCTATTCTTTTTTTCCCTTTTGATACTGTTGAGTTGTTATTCCCCCACAGATTTCTCTCAGTATATAATACCCAAAATGTGATTTTGTAGCTCAAGTTAGGTTCTTTTTTCTTTCCTTACAGCACTTTGGAGACTAGAATCAAAGTATTCAGCAATGGGACTTTGGTTGTTCATTCAGTTACAGACAAAGATGCAGGAGACTATTTGTGTGTGGCCCGCAATAAGATAGGGGATGACTACGTGGTCCTCAAAGTGAATGTGATGATGAAACCAGCAAAAATAGAACATAAGAATGAGAATAACCACAAGGTCAAGTACGGAGGGGACCTGAAAGTTGATTGTGTAGCCACAGGTCTGCCAAACCCAGAGATCTCCTGGGGTCTTCCAGATGGCAGCATGATCAATACTTTCATGCAGTCGGATGACAGCGGCAGCCGGACGAAGCGATACGTCGTCTTTGATAATGGAACCCTGTATTTCAATGATGTTGGACTGAGAGAGGAAGGGGACTACACCTGCTATGCTGAAAACCAGATTGGGAAGGATGAAATGAAGGTGCGGGTCAAAGTGGTGGCAGAGCCTGCAACCATCAGGAACAAAACATACGTCACTATTAACGTACCTTATGGCGATGTTGTCACAGTAGCATGTGAAGCCAAAGGAGAACCCATTCCCAAAGTGACCTGGCTTTCCCCAACCAACAGGCCTATTCCTGCCCTATCTGATAAATACCAGATATACAGAGATGGCACCCTCCTCATCCAAAAGGCCCAAAGGTCTGACAGTGGCAACTATACTTGTGTAGCACGGAACAGTGCTGGAGAAGATCGGAAGATAGTTTGGATCCATGTTGACGTTCAGCCTCCCAGAATCAATGGTCATCTCAGTGCAATAACATCTGTGAGGGAGACAGCCATCAGAGACAGCCGGAAACTTATTGACTGCAAAGCTGAGGGCATCCCTGCTCCGCGTGTCCTATGGGCTTTTCCAGAAGGAGTAATCTTACCGGCTCCCTACTATGGGAACAGGATCACTGTGCATCGCAATGGTACATTGGACATCAGAGGGGTGAGACAGACAGATGCTGTGCAGCTCGTGTGCATTGGGCGGAACGAAGGTGGTGAAGCGAGACTGCTTGTGCAGCTCCTCATCACAGACCATTTGGAGAAACCCTCCTTCAGAGACCCTGTCAGTGAAAGGATCACTGCCATTGCTGGGCACAGCATCAATCTGAACTGCTCAGTCCAGGGCAACCCCAAACCCAGCACAAGCTGGATTCTTCCCAATGGCTCTGAAGTGCTGAGTGGCAGTCGCCTGCACAGATTTTACCATAAGAGGGATGGGATCTTACATATCAGCAGCTTATCTGCTGGGGATGCTGGAACCTACCGCTGTACAGCCAGAAACCCGGGAGGTTATATGGAACGAGTAGTCTTCTTGAAGGTGGGACTCAGGCCAGAAATTAGCAACCAGTACAACAACCTGGTGAGCATTATCAATGGAGAAACTCTGCAGCTTCACTGCATCACCCAGGCAAGCCACTGGGCACAGATCTCTTGGACACTGCCCAATGGTATGGTTATGGACGCCCCCCAGGCTGTGGGTCGCTTTTCCCTGATGGAGAATGGCTCATTGACAGTGCGTGAGGCTTCTGTATTTGACAGGGGCACTTACCTGTGCAAAGTGTCAACAGAGTATGGCACTTCTGTTATGACTGTGCCTGTCATTGTGATCGCCTATCCGCCTCGGATCACCAGTGAGCCAGCACCTGTCATTTATGCCAGACCTGGAAATTCAGTTAAACTGAACTGCATGGCCATTGGGATTCCTAAAGCAGAAATAACATGGGAGCTTCCAGATAAATCACATCTGACAACAGGAGCTCAATCCCGTTTGTATGGAAACAAATTCCTCCATCCTCAGGGGTCATTAGTCATCCAGCAGTCCACTCAAAGGGATGCAGGCTTCTATAAATGCACTGCTAAAAATATACTAGGCAGTGATTCTAAAACAACCTACATACACATATTCTAACATTAAAACAAGTGCCTTTGACTGGATACTGGTGTTCAAGTCACTGCCAAACATGTGCAATGAGGAAAGTACTGCTTGCAACAGTGGCTAACAAGAGAAGAAGAAGGAATTAATCTACATTTCTTTTGTACTCAATATGGTAGTAAATCTGGAACTGAGAAGACGAACATGTTGAAAAAGGTCTTAAAATTGTTAAGACAGTGTAATGTGGTTTTTCATGCTATCCAATAGCATCTGAGACCTAAAGTACTTTATTGTCAATAGTCCAAAGCTATTTCTTGTTCTAACAAGCACCTTAAAAATACCAAAGAAGTATTAACTGTTAATAAGTGAGCTGCAATGATAGAAGTACTTTAGTAAAACATAATTTTCTTTATAACCTACAGTGCCTTTTCATAATCTAGGCTTATAGAATATGATTATTAACCTTTCTGTTCATGCTTCTATCAGCTCTTCAAAATCAAAGAATAAATTAGCAAATAAGAGTGATCTATTTTAATAAAAATACATGCAGAGATTAGCTACCTTAACATATGAACATACATTTGCCAGCTACTAAGGATGCTATGGTCAATTAATTCATTATATATTTTATATATATTTTTTAATCCGACTATGAGACTAGAAAGAGTAGCAATGAAATTTGTCTCATTTTATAAATTATTGGTCTTTACAAGACTCTGATACATTACAGTGTTTTATAATATTAAGGTCAATATACTGTACATTTTATAATAAAAAAATATTTTCCAAAGAATGTATTCACCGGTTTTCTTTTTTTTTTTTCTTTCAGAAAATAAGGAACTCCAAACAGTGGGAGTATGGAGTTAGGTCAAAAAAACTGAAGTACTGTAGTGTTATATGTACTTGTATTTGAACCAATTTCTGTTTGTTTCATTTATAGATGTTTTAGAGAAGACAAATTAGTATAATTGTTTATCTTTTTAAAAGTGATTTATTAATAGAAATTGATGCATATTTCAGCATATATTTGCAATGTCAATACTTTTTCTGCAGTCAAGAATTCTTTACTGGATACTGTCCATAACTTTATGAAAATTTATCTCTTGTGCTATAGAAGTATTTGGTGCAAGGTGCTGATTATGCCCATGTTTTAAAAAAGTATAACAATCAGAATTTTGAAAATGTTAACTTACCTTTAAACATGTGGATTCTCTCAGACATTCCTGAATTCTCAAAGTTCGGCTTATTCATAAAACTTATGCTTATGTTTTAGAATATGGTTAGAATAAAAGCTTTATTTTTATTTTCTCTGTTGATCAAAACATGTTAGTAATGTAAAGTGTCTTGCTAATATTTACATTTTGCAAAAGCTGAAAGCAAAGGTTTCCTGTCCCACAAGTTTATCCAGTTTAGAAAATAGTAAGCCGTTGCAAAATTTATACTTATCGCAATGGTAAACAGAACTGAGCTACTTAAAGTAAAAGGTATTTTTTAGAAGAATATAGAATTAAATGAGAAGGGCATTACTGAAGATACAATTTAAATTACAGAATATTTTATAAAACTTATTTTTAAAAAATTCAGTGCAGGCTAAAAATCTGTGGTTTGGACACAACTTCATTAAAGTTGTGGATATGTTGCCTAATTAAATAGCACTTAAATATATCTTAGTTTCTTTTTTATGGTTTAAACCCTTGGGCCTTAAATCACCAAGCAGAGCTCAAGGGGAGGCATGTCCCTAAATACCTGGCAGGGATGTAGCTGCTTGTGAGAATAGTTAATGAAGAAAGAGAAGAGGCATTTAAGATTTTTAACTACATTGCCCATGTGGTACTTTCTAATCTGGCTATTTTCCTTGAACATATCAGATACAACTTTAGATCCTTTACTTTTAACTTTATAGTAGTTTTCCAATTTGGAAAACGGTCATACAATATTTAATAATATTAATACATCTTGTAAAAGAGTCTGAAGTCAGCATTTGGCATTGTAGTAGGAGTCAAGCACTTTTAATCATTTGTCCAGCCTTCACCTAACAGTTATGGGAATTTAGAGATACTCTTGGGTGCTGAATTACTTCTGTATATTTCTATTAAGTAGATTTCTTTTTATTTTAAGGGAAGAAAACAGAATCCAAATCCAAATTCAAACATTTGATCTTTTAGGTTCAAAGCATCAGATTGTGTTTTATTACTCAGTCCAGAATTTTCACAGCTGCCAATGGAAGTTTTGGAGGCTAAGAAATGAAAGATTTTGCTCTAGACATTTTCTTAAGTCAAAACTTGCATGCTTGCAAAATTCCTTCAAAAGGGGACTTAATTTTTTTAAAATAATTTCCATTATGTTTGCCTTTACCCCTTTTATGAAAATATACTCCCAATGAGAGACCTATAAAATATAATTTTCTTCCAAAATAAATGTAGCCACAACTTAAAAATATCAAAGGAATGCTTTTTGCACTCAAGCAGCGTTGGGTCATATGTCAGGTCTGTCATACTCTTTCTGTGCTGATATGCCTGTTGTCCAGGATTTCTGTCTTGAGTCCATTTTGTAGAAATAAAGACGTTCACAGGGAAACTAAGTCTGTTCAAGGACTTATATTCTTGGGCCCAAGTCTGCATGTCACTCTATGTGCTGAATCATCCATCAAATGAAGGCAGTCAGGCAAGTAGGACACTGAGATTAAATCATAATTTCTTTCTTTATTTCCAGGTAATTATCTGTGTTGTGTTAAATAAATCAATGACAAATTTACATTAGTTCAAGGATGCAACACTTCATTCATTTTTTTCTTCAAAAGTTTTCATTCCTTTTTCAGACCAAGCAGGACCCATGCGTTCAAAGGCAATGTATGTTGTTCTTTTTTGATTTGGGGAATTCTGGGAAATTAGGTGCTTGCTCATGGTTTGAGGAGGTTTCTAATTTTTTACTTGATCAATCAAAGCAGGTTCTGGATAGTTTCCATGGAAAGTAAAAACGTTCCTTGCTTTTGCTTTGTAAATGGAGAAGAAATATTTGTTTGTCTTCTATTTGCAGAAGCAGAATAACAAGGTGACTTATTACAACTGTGCAGATTGAAAATTACTGCAGTTGTCAATACATTTTTTGCAATGGCCTTCACAAAAAGAGATTCACTGTGACCATATCCAGAACACAACTAGCAACTAGTAACGGAAATGGATGTAGGAATATAGACCAGAAAAGCAATAAACAGGGAATTTAACTAGGGTATTCATGTCTAGATCTGATAAAATTCCTAAAACACTATTGAGTTCACTTGCATGTTTTAGTGATTATCTTCAAAAGCTCATGAAGTCCAATTGCGGTACAAGAAGACTGGAAAAAAATACCAAAGCTGTAGTTGAAAAAACATGGATCAGCAAAACTCTGGTGTTAAGAGAGGTACTTTGTTTAGCTCATTATTAAACAATCAATTTAAGAGCATCTGTAGAAAAACAGAGTGATAGGAAGCAGCTGCTCTGACTGTTTCTGTAACAAATCGTTTAACAATCTAGCTACGTTCTCACACAAGTATTTATTTCAGAGTATGGGAAGAGAGGACTGATACAGTATATCTTACTTTAGCAAGATTTTGTTACACAGCCATATGGGATGTCCTCATGTCCAAACTAAAGAAATGTGATTTATCTTTTATAAAGTAGGAAGCTGTATGTTACAGAGACTCCTGTGTAACATGAGTAATTGCTTCTCAGTTAGGAGAACATGTCACCTGAATCCAGCTTAGGTTGGGTGACTACCCACCTTCATGGAGAAGACATTTCAAAAATATGTAAATATTATTAAATTGAAAAATATTAAAGTACATAGGACCAAGTTGCAATTCTGAGGGATCTTTCTAGATGGGTGAAATGATTGGAAATAAAAAATAATCACTCCCCCCCACCAATAAATATAAATGTGAGAATTATATTCAAAAGAAAGACAATGAATACACATACAGTAAACAGTGAAGAGTAAAGAAGGTGTAGGAGTTGCACAAGTTAACAGCATGACATTCCAAACAAAACCTTATTACTTTGAAATCTGTTCAAGAGGGCTGTGTGAATGAACATAATGGACATGCTCTTCTTGCAGTCAGGCTCAAAAAAACAAAGAAATTGGAAAGAATCCAAGGAAGTAATTTAGAAGAAAATAACTTATAATGCTAATTGAAACTAGATGAGCTTGTTCTACCTAAGAAAAAAAAGGCCAAATATTAAATTCAACATTTAAGAAAATGTGTAGTCCTTATCAAAAGGGTGATGAGTTGTTTTTCAGGCTCACTGAGGGTAGTATGAGAATCTTACTCTGAGCAAGCTCTAGGCTAGATACTAAAACTTTGTAAGAACAGTTGAACAATGTATTATTTTTCTTGAGAAAATTTTGAAATTCCCATCTTTGGAGACAGTTAAAAACAGTTTAGTCTGATAGCTGAAACAGGTAATCAGCATCCTTGTCCAAGAAACTGAAAAATCTTGGGATTTCTTTACATTTACTGGAGGGTTTTATTACATTTATTTGGGGTTTTATTACAATCCTATCTTTCCTAGATTTTCCTATTAGTTAGATGCATTTGTAAAAGAAAGATTTGTTTTCTACCTTTAGTCTGGGCTTGTGATTTTTATCTATGTAATCTTCATGATAATCTATGGGGTTGTTAACCATTTAGTACATAACAGATATGGGAACATGACAAATAGATTAGCTGAGACCACATCTTTATGGTGGAAATCTCTTGGAGAGATTTCTAGGACCAGCTATGTCATAGTATCTTTTTTTCATTCAAGTAGTTTGGTTTACAAAGGAATCTCACAGCACATCATTCACAAGCTTGCCCAGAGCAGAAATAAGGAACTGCAAGGACTTTATGTATTTCTATTACCTAGCCTGGGTTTTTTATATCTGCATGTTTTCAAAAATGCATTTGCAATCTTTCAATGCAGCCAGCTACCATGAAACTATCCTAAAAGCTGTACAAGCATATGTATAGCTTTTAATATAATTTCCTCTCTTTTATTGTTTACAAATTGACCACAGCAGGGTTTGAATGATAAAAGGCAGAGTAAATCCTCATGGAGAACATTTAACACTCTATTAATCAACCCTCAATCATGTTTCCTGAAAAAGATGATAAGACAGAAGCCACTGCACACAGTGAGGAAGCACATGAAGTAGATTGTGACAGATTGTCATCCTGTGGAAGAAATAGTGGTTTGTTAGAGCTGTTGCAATTTCTTGATGTATAAAGTTTAAAATTTATATGTTTGCCCCAAAGGCGTGTATACTTTTTGCAGCTATTTCTCTTGGCCTAAGAAAAGATACAGTTTTTTCCTGAAAACCTTTTCTTTCTGGTTCAGTCCAGTAACACCAGCATGGAGCTGTTAGTTAGCAGAAATTCTAGTAGCTTTTGTAATTATCTGAGTTAGAATCTCACCTGCCATAAACCAGCTGAGCCTGGCTCAAGAGCCACCCAAAAAGTTCATCCATTCTGTGAGCGTCCCCACCTTTCTACTTGGAAGAAAGTTGAGTTTCATAGGTGATATAATAGTGAGTGAAAGAGAGTGCAAGCAATAAAGAGACAGTGTAGGGGTAATTGAGAGCACTCCTATTTTTCAAGAGTCTTTAGCACATTGGAAGTTCTGAGCCTCTGCTTACTCTTTTGAATAAACAAACGTTTCTTTGCCTGGGAGGTAGACTGCGGCAGTTGCCAGTTACGACCTCAAGCAGTAAAAGCGCCGGCTAGCACTGCCTTGTGAGGCCGTAGCTGCCACGATTATGGGCACTCCAGGGTTGTGGAGTGCCCCGGTTGTGGGTAAGCAACTTTGGTAGCTTCAGGCTGAGAGGAAGCGAAGGGACAAGAGAAGAAAACTTTGCCTGCGAAACTGAGAAGTTTTATTCCCCCATGCATGGTCTGAGCGAATCACCCTCAGAGCATTGCAAGGCAAAATGGCGACAGACAAAAGATCACAGCAGATTAAATAGGGGGTGGGCGGACAGGGGTGTAAACCTGCCTCGCCCTATGGGGTTAACCCGAGGTAGGGTTTCACAACGAATGTTGACATAACAGAGGTGGGTACAGCGTTTTGGGACAAATAGAAATGCAAAGGTGGGCTGATTGACACAGAACTTTCTGTGAAGAAGCAGGGAGTGGTTACAAGATTGACACCCCCAACAAGGAGTGAACAAACCTTGACTGACAGAACCAAATGAGGAGAAAACCAGGGAGGAGTGAGAAGATTGACAGGTAACTGTGGGTCTGCATGGTGGGAAATCTTGGAGTAAACAACCTGGATCAAACCCCTGTGAGGGAAAGATAGGGGTACCAGGAGCAAGCCTAACTAACATTAATAAAATCTCTGACTAAACCAACCCAACCTACAACAGTAGACCTCTCTTGTTTCTTTCTTTCCCATATGCAAGACCCACTGCTACTCTTCATATATGGTGAGTGTGATGCTTCTGACACATGGGGTAATGCAACAAGAAAGATGCTATCACGTTGGACTGTGGATGTTATGATGTTGAACTGCAGCTGTGTACCACCTACTAAGCACTTCTTTGAATGTGGGACCTCCACAAAGGGAAATGCATGTTGGCAGCAGTACTGCTGCTTATTCCCTTCTCCATGACCCCATTCATCAAGCACAGCTGGCCGTTATATCAAAGAATTCACAGACTGGCCAAGTCTGATGTGCCAGATCAATGAGTGGTTAAGAGGCATAAATATATAATGTCTCGCAGCTGCCAGGACTGGAGATGGCAGCCAGCAGTGTGAGTCTTGACAAGTGAGGGGTAGAATGACTTGAGATAGATAGTCAAATTATAAAATTAAAAGAACAAGTGGTGCTGTCATGCCTAAGTACCTCCTGTGGTGCTCTTTATCATTCAAAGCATACTTGATATCATATGTATGTTCTATAACCCTTGAATTAACAACACATGTATGGGTTTCCCTGTTACCTTTATTCCCAGTGTTAAAAAATAATTCAGGCTCTGAGTCCAAACTAGATTTTTTTCCTTGCTTCTACCACAAAGGGTCAAATGATTAAGCTTCTGTACTTGCCTACTAAGAACTGCTCTGTCCTTTTATGAGCTTCTTTGGAATATTACAATAACAGACAAAATGAGGAACATTTTAATGAAACCCTATTTACTAACCTGGGAAGAAAACCCTGGTAATCATGGATGACAAATGCATGCAGCTCCTTTGAAGCTAGCAAACCAAACATCTCTCTGAAATCAGTGGGAAAGTTCCTGGACTCTAAATTGTCTAGACAAAGAAATTCTTAACTGTTTCTTAACTGAATCATCTTTTTCAGTAAAGTGAGACTAGGAAATGATAAGGAAATTAAAAATTTGAGTATTTTGAAAAAACAAAGGGAAAGTATGGCAATTGGGACTTGCATAAGTGATGCAAAGGGCCTTTCTTATATAAAAATGGAGGTTAACATCTAATTGTATACTTTTAGAAAACTAACATCTTGTCAAAGTTTTTTTTTACAGAGTGCAAAAAGGTCATTACTATCCTGATCAGTTGCTTTTAAAAATTCTGTTAATATCTTTCTTAAAATCTGAATAAGAAATGTTACTAGGCAGTCCTAATGACAATATTACTGTGCTGTTATTACAGCAAATGTACATAAACAAATATACGTAGTTATAAGAAAACTATAACAGGCACCTTATACTACATTCTTAGTATTGTAAACTGCGACAATGATATAATTAAAATTTATTTCTCTTCATCTTTGGGTCTCACATCTGTAACACAAGATGGGGGGCAGTAGGTGTGTGGATAAGAAGATTGCTTACAATGCAGTTAGGCAAGGTGGTGTTAGCTGATGTATTATTTGTTTTCCTGAAGCATATGTGCCTTCATAACTGCAGGTAATGACACTGACAAGCAGACCACTGTAGCTGGGGAATTGGTGACCCATATCACAACTAACCCTAGCAGGTGCAGACCTGTGCAGAGCTTGTACTGCTGTGTGACACATACAGCATGGCCTTCAGACCCATCTTGTGCTGTTCACATCCCTTGACTGTAAAATAAACTGGCATAGTAATTATAAAAGAGAAGCCTGCAGTCAGCTCCCACTCAGTGACAGAATTTACCCTGCCTGCGTGGCTTTGCCTTTATCTCACAGTGTGAGTTCACACGTGCACATCTTCTTTGCTTGACAGTAGCAATGATGAGTAGAGTTGTTTACTTTTTAAGAATAGTTCAAATTACTAAATTGGAGCAACTGTACCATGGATGGGCTCTGCCCAGCATTCCTCATCCTGATTAGAGGCCTGTTTGGCACTGCACAACTCAGAGTTTCCAGAGCCTGAAGGGAAGAAATGTTGTCTATATCACCCTCTCTTTATAACGCTAGCTCTATTAAATGCTGATTTAAAATACACTTTATTGAGTGCCTTTCTTACTGCAATCATAATGAAGCAGTACCTCCTGGTGCAATGTACCGTGCATTCATTCCTCTTGATTGCATGATAGCTGTGTATTCTAATAATCATTCTAGGGGAGAAATGTTTTCTTTATAAAAGGCAGTATTGGAAAGAAAAAGAAAATTCAGTCAAAATCTCTTATACAAAATTTTTTATTGTTTTTCAAAAACTGCTGTAAAGGAGGAACTCTTTCAAATGAATTTTAGCTGCTTTCTAAGGCCAGAGGAATTTGCACTGTTTTCTCTGTTTTCTCTGTCTTCAAGGACATCTTAAATACTTGTCCTCAAACAGACCATATCCTCAACTTTCTCATAACCCTGCAGAAAAAAAGGAACATTAATCTATTCCCTAGTCACCTCAACACACTGACAGACAATTGTGCTTCATAACGGCCATGAAGCCAACAATAATGAGAAAAGCAAGGGTCTCATTCCTTTTCTCCTCATTAATGAACATTTTGTGTACCCTGGGAAGCACTGTAACACACACTTACAACAAAGGTCTGCTTGGCCCCATGAACTTATGCTATATGTCATGCTGCTCCATTAATCATAGTGTTTTCACTTATATAAATGGATTCTTGCTGTGTCAAGAGAAATACATATAAAGGGTTAAAAATAGAGGAGGCATGAGGAAACCCTCTGGATATATGACACCCCATCACCAAAATTATCTGCAAGAAAAGGTTTGAGGGACAGAATTTTGGGTTTTTTTTATTGTGACTTTTTTTGGTATTTCAGAATTCACTTTGGAATGTATTTGGAATATGTTGTGCCAAGCCTTTAAAAGGAAATATATCCTGTTATGGTTTTTTCTTACAGCCTTCAGTTCCATTCTTAAACTGCTGGATAATGTTTAAGAGTATTCAGTTTACCCAGCTGAACTTTTATAAAAGACCTATTATTAAAATAAAAAAAGTTCTGGTGATTCATTCAACATGTCAGTGAATCTGAGGAGATTCCCAGCTCATAAAAAATAAACCAAATAAGAAACAGGCTGTTTTTGCATAATCACACACAGCAAATTGTGACAGGCTTAATATTTGTTAGCTAACAGAATCAGTAAAGTTGTGGTATTTTTCTCTCTGATTAACGTCACATAAAACATGGTAACACATGGATACATAACATTTGAAAATATAGGAAACAAAACTACTTGATCATGGGAGACTTACTCAGCAGACCATCTTGAGCCGTCCCTCATTAGAGATTTCTTCATACAGGCTGATGTAGCCAAGCAGCCAAATTCAATTACTGAAGATTAGAATTGTGCTTCCTGACATCGTATGGGGTTCCACCAAAAAAAAAAACTTGCAGCAATTAGAGATGTCAGACCACTCCTGAGAGCAAAATGTAGCTTAGAGTAATTTCTTTTACTGAGTCATGCAGACACTGTTCTAGCTTTTCCCACCCTTACTATGACCTGCCTGTAAAATTTAACTGTAGTTGATAAACATACATATGCAGCAAGGTATTAATAATTAGAGGGTGAAATGTGAAATTTTGGTCCCAGGTATGGAGAAACAAAATGGCTAAAGTCTGCTTCCTGTTCAACAATGTCCAGCTGCTTTGTGCCATCTCCCTGTTGCAGCTGTTCTGTGAGTTTAAGTACCTGTGGAAAAAAACATGGGAGTTGAGATGCTGTTACTTACGGCCAGTTTCTAATAGCTTGGGTCATAGTGACTTACTCCAAAAGCAATCCTGTGGCATGCTGTTCAGTGTGGCTGTCTATATCGTAATTTGCTTTCAATCTTCACTTAGACCAAAAAGCCAAATAGAAACGCCAGGATTTTACCGTTGTATCAAGTTATTTCGAAATTAAATGTAACATTTTTCAGATATATTCACTTTCTCCAAAGATCCTTTCCTCCAAAGATGTGCAGATCCTTATATGTGTACATGTGTTTGTGTGTCTTTCCTTCTTTCTTTAGCTAAATATGTGTGTCTTTGTGCATGAATATATTTTATGTTTCCATACCTATGTTCTCTTTGTATATCTGTATATGTGTATATCTGGATGTGCATATATAAATATTTGTTTAAGTTCACTCTGCCCTTTCTCTGTAAATAAAGAAGGTAAATAAATTGTAGAGGTGTATAGAACATATTTATTTGGCCTGATAAGAAAAAAACACATGCTTTCTCTTTACTTCTGAGCATGAAGTACTCTACTGTTATGTGGAATGAAATCTTCGATTTGAGGAAGACCAGCCAGTGCTCCAAATGTCTGAAATATCACACTAGCTAGCTGAGGGAACATTTTTTATGATTTTGGAAGCACCCAGATATTCCACCTCACTCAGAGGCTCAGTTATTGCTTTTCCTGGCAGAGGAGTATCTTCCAACTCATCTTTGAATAGCCTTTTTTGCTCTTCTCAGCCAGCATGAGATGCTTTGGAAATTGATGACCCAGCTGCAGATGCTACAGTGAAACAGCACATTTTGCAGTGCTTTGATCATCTCAGGAAAATTCTCAGCTCTGGAAGTCTTTTATCTTATATTCTGCCAGCATGATCCATAGAAGACACTAGCAGTAGCTAGCAATAACTAGCATCTACTAATGGAATATGAATGAGATTTACAATCTAAATAAAGCAAATAGATTTTTAAAAATTCTATTGTGATTTTCCTTGGCTTAGTAATAACACAAATGAGGAGGATGATTACACTACATATTTAAAAATACATATATTAAAATTGTGTTGATGAAGCTTTTAATTTAATGTTTTCTTAGTCTTGCAACATTCTCTTAGAAGTTTTCAAGGCTGCCAAAATCTATATCCAGCACAGCAAGAGAGAAACGGTGTCTGCTGAACTCAAGCATGCTTGGATGGTGGTGGATATTTATACAACACTTCCTATTTAACCTTTCCCTCTACTTTTGTACGAATCTGCAAGACATGCTGAGAAAGATAATAAGCAAGATTACAAGATACAACAGGCAGGACATGCAGAAGTTATCAAAAGAACTATTGCTGTTATAGGCAGTCTGACAGGGAATGGAGGCAAGTGAATAAATGCTGCTTTGTTTCATATTGGTATAATCCTTTTGACTTTGATGAGATTAGATAGTTAAAAATTAGGAAAGATTTTAGCCCGTGTTCAGCTCTGATACATGAACATAGCTCAATCCTTGGCAACAATTTCTCCATTGAGGAAAAATTAATCTGACACAGAAACCTAAGGATTCTCAGATATCAGGCAGCAAGATTTTTTTGGGGGGGTTGACGGTTACTTTTTGTTATGATTATTATAGTATCAAGATTATACTCTCAGGTTTTAGTTCAGGGAATGTATGAAACAATCATTATATTTGTCACCAATTTTCAAATCACAGGACAGCAGCTGGCAGGTCTTTGTGTAAGAACAGTAAATTAAAAACAAGTACTGAAAATTTTGGGAAGAATTTTAAGAACTAGAGAACTGAACATAGAAGATGGACAAGAATAGCAACAGAAACCACTGGATTGTTTGAATCAAGTTAAACTTTGAAATATTTATTTGCACAGTAGTTCGGAAGTCAACTGTCCAAACAGCCTGTTCTTGCCAGTGTCTGATTATTTTACTTCATGTGTTCATTAGATTAGAACAATACTCAGACAGATTAGAAATAAGACATGAGTCTCATTTCTATATTATCTGAGTCTAAAAGACTTTAAATAGAAACGGTCAACTAAGTAATCCTGTAACTGCGACCCTTTCATTTTTGGAAGGACAAGGGCAGGGTATTGTGTTATAGGCATAGCAAGTAGTAATGTCTAAATTAAAACTGTCTAACTCAATAGAAACATGAAAAGTTTCAGCTTGCAGATATTTATAACTTGATTTATATTTTACATACTTGTCCTTTGCTTATGATGCAGGATTTATAGTGTTTTCAGTTTTTTGTGGTTTTTTTTCCCCTTTGTAATTCTTAAACAGTATTGCTGAAAAAGGCTCAATTGTTTCCAAAAATGAAGCTAAGGAAAAACTTTCTGCCAATAGTGCAAACACTTTCCAACTATTTCTTGAAGCGTTTGGTGAAGACTAAGATGATTGGAAGAAAATAATTCTAGGATCAAAGGAGGTGTGTGTGTGTTTGCTGTTTTAAATCTCAATCTCAGATGGCTCCTTCTTACCACAAATGATGTGGATATGTGTTGAACATCACATTGGTTAATATGACTCCCAGCAAGAAAATGCTGTAAAATAAATTCTCAGTGTGCCTCCACATCCTGTAAGGATGACAGACTCCATCTTGGGGAATAAGAACCTAAAATTAAGTTGCCACACTTACAGATGTTCAGCATCTTTCAGAATGGGCTGGGCTTCTTCACTGTGCTGAAACAAACCTCAGGTTAAATTGAATAAGGATTTGATCTCTTTATGAAGTATAGAAAAGTTTGAAAATGAAGAACTGAATTCTAAGAAAAGGAAAAAAACTACCACCACCCCCACCAAAACCAACAAAAATCAAACATTGACATGGGAAATCAAGATGAATCCGTGACAGCACAGGAACTGAGTATTTAAACTACTTGACTTGACTACTTGTCTTTGATGAATATAGTTTTATTGAAATCAACTTTTAGGACGTTGCTGGTAAAGAAATCATCAGATTAAAAACCATCAAACAATATCTGAGTAAAACAGAGATACAGACAAGTATGAGGAGACCGTAGCCTTTGAAAAAATGTCCTACATCTACATGAAAATAAGTGTGATTCAATAATTATTTTATCCAGCAGTCCTGGAAACCTCATATTGGGACAACAAGGTGAAATAAAGGCTTTAGGTCCCCAAATATTGTAAACACATATTGCCATGTTGTAAAATTCTGGGTAAGCATGATATGCCTTGAGAGCATATTCATTTTTTTCGGACATTTGAGAAGTAATAATTTTGGCAGAATACCTCTTTTTAATGATTTTATGTGTCCTTTCAGGAAAATGCATCCAACTATATGTCAACTGAGATCTTCTTCCTCTGCCCCACTTTGATTTCCAGCGAGTTTTAGGGCTCAGAAATGAAGAAGAACTACTAGAGTGATCGAATCCCTCCTGCTTTATAAAACAATGTGCAATTGAGAAAAATAAATTCATTGTCTAGACTTACCTGCTGGGATGCACTGCAGTGAAAACCACAGCTCTGTCTCCTGGTCTTCCAGCTCAGACATCTGCCAGGGATCCCTGTGAGCTCACATGTCCTGGCCTCTTTTTTATAAAAGAGACTTGAATATGGAGAAGAAAAGTGGATGATGTGCCAATATCTTGCCTCAATATGAATACAGGATGCTGGGAAATTAGAATGCTTCCTAGGCTCAGTAATATAAATAAATGTGTTCATTGTCCAACAGACTTAGAGAATATTGTTCTTTCTGGGTTCTTTTTATTTTAATTTTTTAAATTTTTATTTCTTGATCTAAGATAGGACCATGTTGTAAAAAGAGATGTATTACATTAACCCAGTCAGTCAAATTGCACTTCTTCTGGGATTCCTGATGACGTATTTCTAATGTAGATTCTCAGTTAAGCATCTTTACCACATAGCAATGAATGGGCCAGTAATTACTGAATTGGGTTTGTGTTCTCACCAGTTAGTTTAAGAACAGTCAAGAAATATTGATGACTATATTTATATAAGAAATACTGCTGAAATATTGCAGAGTTTTAATGCAGACCATTTAAATTTTTCCTTGAGGTCTTAGTGTCTGGGACTTGAATGTAATCACCTGGTTTACCACCACTGAGACAATATTAGACACAGGCGGCCAGAGGCTGAAATGACATAACATTGTTCTCAAAGTATGGCCTCACTTGTATACTTAAAGCACGCATTTGTTTATGTTGTACAGCTTCCTGAGCATTTGTCACCTTAGCAGTTCAGCCCTGCTGTCAGCACTTTTGAAGTATTTGCTATTTTATACACTGTGGACTCCTTTGGGCTTTTCCTCCATTTATTTTCCATTGAAACAATCCTTGGACTTTCATTTAAATTTATTTTGACTTCTCCTACTGTATCTGATGAAAGTGGTGTCACATTTGGTTATTTTGTTTACTGCCATAAAAATGTCCCTGACATTACATTTCAAGGGGATTGATGCATTTATTTACAAAACTTTTGTTTGCTTTCACAATATAAGAAAGGGTTTTAATAATGAGTATAGTCATTGAGAGGTTCTCTTCTGCTATAAGCAATAATTGATTACATAAAAACATATTAGGGTTTAAAATGCTACCACAAATAAAGGTAAACAGAATGTGTGTTGTTCAGCCACAGCAATAGGGAAAGATGCTTTCTTTAGTTTTCTGGGCTTTTGTCTTCAGCTTAGTTCTGAGAAAAATTATCAGATTATTGCCTTGGAAAAATAATTATGAGTTATTAGTTATTAACTCATAACTTTGTGTAGGTGTCTAGTCAACCATTGCAAAGAGAGTATCCACATGCTTAAGTGCTTTTCTGGATTGGGACCCTAAGCATTTTTCAAATAATCTGCCAGAAATGTATTTAGTTCACTGCAATGCAATAACCTTCCTAGGCTGAGCTATCCTTCCTTGACTTGGAAAAAATCCCTTTCTTTCCAGCTTTCCTTGGCAGAGTCAAACTCTTCACTTCTTACCTCTATAGATCTCCAGGCAAAGTAGTGGTCTCTCCAGAACTTGTCTTCTTGGTTTGTGTCAGGTTGTGTTATCATTTCACCAATTACTCAGGCCAATAGTCTTAACAATCTTGCAGTCCTCTTTTGAATTTTTCTCCTATTCCAGAACAAGCAAATTTTGTGAAGGAAATAATTCATTTTTTATTTAAAAGAGAAAAGACATCTAAATACGAGCAAAATCAGAGCCAGCTTAATGCTTAATGAACTTTTACATCTTTACATTTTAAAGCAAACTTTCTCAAGCTGCAGACTAGATCTATTGAAGGATTTTGTATATAGTCCTAACTCATATTTTGCATTACTTCATGGCTAGTCTGCAGCTGAGAGGATGAAAATTTGGTATCAGGATCCATATCTAATCTATGTTTAAGAAAATGGTTTTTCCCTAGCTGACAGAAATTCTGTCCAGAGAAAACTCAACATGAGAAATTCTGTGTAGTTGCAGTCTGACTCAATTCTAGTCCCAAATCAAATCCCAACATGCTTGCTCTGAAGACAAATACTCATTGAAGTCTACACAAAGCCTAAGGAAAAAAATTAGATGGGTAAACATGGTATCCTTGCATGCATCTTCCCTTTACTCCCTCTCCTTCTTTTACCTTTCAGTGAAAATATCTGTAATTAATACTTTACTCTCACAAATATGATGCTTGGTTCAGTTTTTCTGTCTTGCAAAATAGGATTACCAGTATGTCTTACAGAAGGGCTCTGATTCAGGTCTGCTAGGAAAAGGTGACTTTGTGTCCCTCTTAGAGCTACTCTAATTGATATTAAGAAAGTTAGATATTTAGGAATCTCAATTAAAGCAGGTTCTACTGCAATATCCTAAAATGTGTACTACTCACTTTTCAACTGGATTTTACTCATGTTGTCTTATGGGGACGATGTTTACACATTTCAATACTCTCATGGTTAGAAGGCTGCTAACATCTATCCCATTATATGTTCTTCATCAGTTTATACAAGATATTCTCTTTTCAAGATTATTCTTTATAAAACTCATGTTGGAGATAATTAATAGACACACATTTGTTCATCTCTAAATGTTTCCTCTGAAAGTTTTTAGGTTTTCAAAGGGTCTATTCAATTAAATTTTTCACTATTTTCTTTCCTTAAACTTTTTATTTCCTTAAAAAGAAGATTTCTTTCATGAGTAGTTTGCACCTTGTTGCCTTATTTGATAGAATTCTCTCTTATACCTATATTCTTTCTTCATTAGCTTTTAAGACAGTTCTGTAAAAAACTCTTCCTTAGCAAAGTTTTCCTGTAATTTGAATACAACTTCAAATAGAGGAGTTTCTCTCTTTTTCAAGTCACTGGTGCACAAACTGTGATGTACACCATATAGGTCCCTGATTTTTATCTTCTGTCCAATTTTATTAACTATTCTCACAGTTTACCAAGGCTTAATTAAAAAAAAAATGTTAAATTACTTATACTAAATTATTTTAAATACTGAATGTCCAATATTCAAATATTTATTATTGAAGCTTAGATACTTTTTTAATTGGGAGGATTTTGGTTTTTTGGGGTTGTTGTTGGTGGTGGTGGTGGATTTTGTTTTGTTTTGTTTTGGTTTGGTTTTTGTTGTTGTTGTTGGTTTTTTTGTTGTTTTTTTAAATTGCTTCTGGGGTTTTGTACAACTTAAACTCCATTGTCTTTCTGGGGTCCCATACAAAATTACTTTGTACACTGTTTCTGTAGAGTGTCTTCATCACTTTCCAACAAATCTCAAACAGCTTCATTTCTTCCCAGATGTGTAAGTGATGAAGATATTTACTATTTCCTTCACAAACATTACTATTATCATTTGCTTCTGAGAAATTAGTGTTTTCTGTAATTGCATAATTCTCAATAGTATTTCTCTAGCAAGAGTTGAGAAACATACTGACTTCCAACCCAGGGGAAGTAAAACAAATTCCCATATCAAGCTTTGTTTATACTCAACTTTGAGCCAATTAGTTTAGTTTTCCATGCTGTTTATATCCCCAGATAAGACTCATGTAATAAATGTTATTTTTTACATTTTTTGTATTTTTAAATAATTTCTTGTGACATGTTCTATGAAGACAGAACCTACATTGACTGTTAATTATGTTTGGTTTAGTTGTAAATCCTGAAGTATCTAGGATATTATTAACTGTTTGATTTCTTTATAATTATCTCTTAATCAAAAGAAATCATGAAAATTTTTGTTTAAAAGGAGATAACTCTCATAAAGTGAGAAAACTTCCTGGCTATGGCATAAATTTTACATTCTTTCTATCTTCTACTTCTTTCTGCTAGATGTAGATTATGCTTTCTCTTGTTCTTGCTCAAGATATCCTAAATATCAACCTTTTTCTCCTTGGAGTCCCGTCTCTGTTACCTTCATATCATAGCTCTTTCTTTCTTATGGCAGTAGATGCCCTCTCTGCTTCACATCTGCATCTTTCATTTCCTTTCTGTATCCATTAGTATTACCAGAACCTTTCTGCCACTCAGTTCCCCACTTCTGTGACTTCTGTGCCCTTATCATCCTTATGTCAGTGTGATTGTTCAAGTAACATAACCCTCTGCTCATCTCATTCAGGAGATGTCTGAAAATCCTTCTGGCCAGCTCATTCGTCCGACTTCTTTCAATCGCGTTTCATTTTTCAGATCTCTATTCCATATGTTCTGTTAATGAAGTAAAACATGCAAATATTGCTCAGAAGATTTGCATACATCATCTAGTCCCTTTTGCTGTCTCTTTATTCTTCAGAATCTGTCACTGCTGCTCATGACTATCTCCTTTGAAAAAGTGGGAACTGAATGTATAAGACTGTGTTTCCTGCTCTCAGGATGCTGGTGTTTTCATTGTTTGAGCCTTTCCCTGCGGTGGTTGCCTGCTGTGACCTCAAGCAGTAAAAGCGCCAGCTAGCACTGCCTTGTGAGGCCGTAGCCACCACGTTTACGGGCAATCCAGGGTTGAGGAGTGCCCCGGTGTGGGTAAGCAGCTTTGGTAGCTTCACGCTGAGAGGAAGTGAAGGGACAAGAGAAGGACACTTTGCCTGCAAAACTGAGAACTTTTATTCCCCCATGTGTGGTCTGAGCGAATCACCCTCAGAGCATTGCAAGGCAAAATGGTGACAGACGAAAAGATCACAGCAGATTAAATAGGGAGTGGGCGGACAAGGGGGGGGAAACCTGCCTCGCCCTATGGGGACAAACATTAGAGGAATGACATGGATTATAACAACCAATGTTAGCATAACAGAGGTGGGTACAGCGTTTTGGGACAAATAGAAAGGCTAAGGTGGGGTGATTGACACAGAACTTTCTGGGGGTGGTTACCTGATTGACACCCCAACAAGGAGTGAACAAGCCTTGGCTGACAGAACCAAATAAGGAGAAAACCCAGGAGAAGTGAGAAGATTGACAGGTAACTGTGGGTCCGCGCGGCGGGAAATCTTGGGGTAAACAACCTGGATCAAACCCCTCTGAGGGAAAGATAAGGGTACAAGGAACAAGCCTAACTAACACTAACTGAGCTTGTGACTAAATCATCACAACCTACAACATTTCCCATTGGGTAGTCCTGCTGTCTGAAGAGCTTTGAAATTAATGACAAAGCGATAGTGATGCCAGAGGGCTTCATTCAAGTGCTGATCTTCAGGATCTCTGTCACAAAAGACAAAATCTCCAAGCAGACAACAAAGTAATAAACTGTTCACAAACTGCATCCCTTGTAAACCGCATCAAACAAAATATCTTTGGATGGACATTCATTTATTGCCAAGATAACAACAAACACTGTTGTCTTTCCCCTTCAAAAGCTTTTACTATTTTAAACTTTTACTACTTTCTCTGTGTGCAGGAGAGAAATATTAGTGATTATCGCTTATGCAAATATTTTACATGTTATTACTTGAACTGGACAACAATAAATCTTGCTTTGCTTTCCCTATCCCCTGAATTCAACGTCATCACTTCTATTACTACTTCCTCTGGGACCTAGAGATTATGGGACCAGTCTTTGATTAGATGTACAAGTTTGTGTCACACATCATGGTCACAGGGCACAGATCACTGATCCAAGGCAAATGTGACCAGGAGATTTGAATATGTTTAAGCTAACATTTTAAACCATATTGAGGATCATCTGGTCATGCACATCCAGATACAAACTGGGACAAAGGAACACAACTAGCTTAAGCTCTTTATCTGACCATATAGATAATTTGTCAGTGCATAAATGTTGACATGTGCTTACATCATGACCTGGATCGTATTTGTGCTCGTGGGTTGTGCAGGGTGAGGGGGAACACAGACTGGGAAACTCCAGTCTGCTCATGCACGGAGGAGCAACTTCAGCGGATGGGAAGGAGAATATTCTCCCTAGTCCTAAACCATATTGGTGCAATTCAATAGTCTTCCCAGAGTAGTTTGGCACACTGCATTTTTTCTCTTTCAGTGTTTTTAGGAACCAGAAAATACTAGCAAAAAGCAAGACAGCAGCAGTCAGCAGCTGGAAACAGCTGGCTCTCACAAATGTCTCTCAGTATCATACCGGCTGCTGGCTCTGCTGAATATCATTGAGAACAAGTCTGTATTTGGTCCCACTGCCTTTGTTGATGACCCTGCTCTATTTCAGAGTTTTTCTCAGAAAAACTGAGCACATAGGCATAGAGATGCACTGAAGGAGAACTGGATCAAGTATTTCATACCTTCCTCCATGTGTTTTGTTAGGAGGGACAGAAGGTTATGCATCTCTAGTGCTAAGGCCTCTAATGGCAAATAATGGGTCAAGACAAATCCCAGGGGAAGGAATGATAGAGGAAAATAGTCAAATTTCATATTTAGAGTGAGACTCAGAATGCACAGATGTCTTCATAACGATCTGATGGTTACTTTAGGAAAATTGTATTTTTGGCTTTGGCAGTTTTTTAAATTTATACAGAGCATCTAGTTATCTCATATTTTGCTTTGATTCTGCTGCTCAGGATAAGTCCATTTGTGCATGTAAGTCTACTTGCCTGATATAGAAATGTAAATAAAAATTAACTTGACTGCACTTTTTTATGCATCCCAGAAGTATTTGACTTGTCTGACTAGTCAACAACCATCAGAAAACATAAATGGATTATGATAAAATAAAACGCTTTTCTGTCAACATTTCTTTGCACATTTTTCTGGCCATGGAAGCCTATTTCTGTGCTTTTGGGAAACAGGAAAATAAACCTCTCTTATTTTTTTTTTTTTTTGTAATTTAAACCTTTTGGACAAAATGTTTTACATATCTCAGCGTCCATCATATATAAGACAAATTTCTTACTGCACGTGTATCTTTTCTGTTAGGTGAATTTAATTAACACCTCACATATTTGAATTTGATAGGTTACTCTAAAAATTATGAGGCGATTATAGAATTTCATTTGACATGAGTAAAAAGTTTGGTATGTGCAATATATCAGGCAATTCCCTACATCCCTCACAAGAGCTGATGAAATCACTCCATATTCTGGCCTTCACCAATGAATTGGCTGCCATATACTGAGACAGTGTTCTTGGCACCACTTTTATAGGGCCATCATTGCCAGATTTCAGCTGGCAATGTTTTAGGGCTGGTTAGACACCTGGAGCAGAAGATTTTATCCAAATATAAAATAGGCATCTTCCCTCTTGCCCACCCCCAGCCAATGATTTTAAAAAATGCTTTGTCAGTTTGGGGTTAGACAAAAGAGAGAGAGAGACAGAGATGTTAGTTTTTGTTTTATACAGGACTGAATAGTTAATTGAACTGACATAGTGCAAAGCTTGAGTGTGTGGCATGGCAATCACACGAGCTCAGCTGACCTTGATCTTTCATGTGCTAGTGAATTCCAAAATTAGGCTAAGGTCTGAGGAATCAAAAACCCTTATCCTAGCTCCCTGTAAGAATTAGTTTGGATTTGACCCAAGGTAAGACTCCAGCTGTGCCTCTCTATTCCCATTGGACAGGAAACAGAAATCTCAGTTAATCTAGAGTAAGCACAACCTAAAATATATCATAGTTATATATTAAAAGCTATGCCTTTGTAAAGAGATTTATTTTATTAACCAAACAAGATCAGTTAGTCTTGTATGAAATATTTTCCTGTTGTCTATAAAGTGTCTTTGCGTTCTGCAGAGATGTATATTAGGCGTATCAACATAGGCTCTCTCTTTGAAGATTTACTATGTAAAGGTACTATTTGATAATACATTTAAGCCAAATTACCTGTCAAACTCTTCTTTGGCTTTTTGTACCTTTTTGTGCAATCAGAAAAAGAAACATTTCAAATTCTGTACATAGTGGTAAAAAATCCCATTCTGTCATTCTAAAATTATCCGTGACCATGGTAAATATTACCATGTGTAGGAGGAAACATCAACCACAGCCAGAGTCAGTACAATAACATCTGAGGTGGGGTGGTGGTTGGACAGATGGAACAAACCACAAAAAGAAGAGGCAGGGAACTAAACACTGTAGGAGAGGCTGCTCTACCAGCAATCTACCAGCAGTCTGTCAGGAATCCATGTCTTTCAAAGAAACTTGTTGCAAGATTCAGCAGGAGAGAAAAAAAAAAAGAAAAAAGACACATGGATAGTACAGATAAACATTCAAAGCAAACTTTACAATCCTGGGAAGTTTACTTGTCTCGAAACTCCAAGGGCACAGTCCTATTCCTATTTTCAAATGGAAAATACAGCTCTTCCACCTCAGACAAGCTGCAGAGTATGCATCCCACCACCTACTGCAACTGGCTGTTGGACAGTTGCCACAGTGCAATTGTTGTCTTACTTGTGTAGCAGGGAAACACCATGTGGTTCCCAATGGGTTTTCCATACAAGATATTCCATTGGTGCATGCCTCACCATTATTAAAGCTGTGATCCCTCTATTTCCAGCTGTTCTGCAGTTCCACCCTTTCTTTCAGGGCTTAATAGCTCTGTCTCAAAAAAAGTTCTCACAGGGTCAGTTTTAGCAAATAAACTCTCAACACAAGTAAACACTGCAACATGAACTTTAAATTATCATCATGTTTATCTTCCATTATTTGGATGAGGTATTTATTGTTTCTACTTTCCTAAAGAAGCAAGTTTGAATTCGAAATTGTGAGCTTTACTTTTACAAAATGACCAGTGGTAAACATGTAAAAAAAATATGAGCTTTTCTCAGGTAGTGTTGTAATTTCCTTTTATTTATTATGGGACTTATTATGTACATTGCTATCTGAACAAAGAGTTTTCTATTCTGAAGTTCTGTTAGAGTTAGTCATTTGCAACAGCAGCAATATTATACTAAAACACATATTATTGCATGTAGATTTGGATTTATATAGACATTTCTGTCCTTCCCTAAAATTTGTTTTGTTGCCCTGATTATCATCAAACTCTCTATATTACAGCATTCCCATGTGTATTGTGGTCATGCCTCTATTGCCCCTTGACCCTTGAATTGCTATCTGGAAAAAGAAGTTCATTTCAGAACCCAATATATGTTTCATTAAACTCAGTGGTTAGATATTATAGCTTTATAGTTGTTTTTGGGTTTTTTTTAATATAATCTTTTACAATTATCTTCAAACACTAATCTTATATTCACATATAATTCAGGAAGATACCTGAGCCTGTTCAAAAGAAATCTCGTTGAATGAATAAATTACAAGGATATATTTCTGACACTTCATAAGTTATAGAGAATGAATGTCTGATGCACATATTGAAGCATTTATGATTCTTTTTCCATAGAAATACAGATTTTTTAGAAATGTAAGGAAAACTGTACAGAGCCTACAAGAAGGATGCAGAGAGCCCAATTTACAAGAGCATGTAGTGACAGGGGGAATAGATTCAAACTGAAAGAGAGCAGATTTAGATTAGATATCAGAAAAAAAATCATTACTGTGAGGGTGGTGATGCACTGGAACGGGCTGCCCAAAGAAATTGTGGACACTCCAACTCTGGAAGGCCAGGTTGGAAAAGGCTCTGGGCAACCTGGTCTAGTGAAAGGTGTCCCTGCCCATGGCATGGGAGTTGGAACTGGATTATCTTCAAGGTCCCAAAATAATGATGTTTTCTGTATTAAACTTTAATTCATCAATAAGCTGCAATTTTTAATATTAAAAGATTAGATAATCAAAACTATTGAGCAATTGTTCTGTTTACTGGTCTGTTTGAACTTTAAATTTCATCATATACCTATAGACATCCTTTGAGTAAGGCCCTAGATATTTTGTCTCCATTGCCACAGGATTTTTCTTTTTCTCCCTGACTAGTAGAGCCAAGCTCTACAGCTGTTCCACCCGCAATGAATTTTGGTTCTCTGTTTATTGGAACTTATTTTGAGACAAAATCATGACTTACAGATTTGGAATCTGCTGTATGAAAACATTCATATTAACAAAAGTTTTCTCAGATTATTCACAAATGTTAGTGTACAATAAAACTCTCTACACAGACTGAAGCCACACCCAGAATCTATGTAGGAAAAATTTCTTAAAATTCATTCTACTATTTCACAACTTCTAATTCAACATATTGTGTTTTTTCTCTCTTTTCTATGTACTTTCTTAATCCATGTGTTTTATTAACATGGTACATCTTAAAATGGTTTCTCCCTTTGAACCATTTTCTGTTTTGCTATTTAGATCTGCCAAGTTTAAATGCATTAAAAAGAAATAGTAGCAAATATAATGAGGAGAAAGGTGTGACTTTTAGACTCAGGTTTGTATATTAATGCAGTTTGGAAGGGAATCACACACATCTTTCCTAGATAGTATCCTGTCTATATCAGCTCTTTCATATTCCATCAGCCTAGTCTACATTACAGAAGTCATATAAAAAAAGGTGGAAAGATTTCCTGCACATCATGCAAGTAACAGCCTACTGTTGCATTTCATGGACTACATGTCCCATATCACTGAGAATAATTTCATTTAAAATAAATTTAAATTAAAGTAGGATCAAGACATAAGAGCTTATTTAACCTACATCTGGATGGTATCAAGATGAGAGGAATTTTTTTCCCTTTAACAGAAATGTTTACTATCATCAGTAAATAGAAAATAACAGGTTCAAGTTTTTTGGTTGTTTATTCAGATTGTAGATTTTCAAGTTCTCTATAAAAAGCATTCCATGCTTTATGTTTCAGTTTATTTTTCAGCATTCCTTCCCTCAATGGGGAACATAGAAGTATTTAAGATAAATAATACTCAAATTTTTAAAGAATATTGTATATATATATATATATATATATGTAACAATGAAACACCATTTGTTTCCTCAAGCTATATTTCAAATAATTAAATTTTTTTGAGTTCATTTATTTCCAACATATTTGGTTTAAACAAGATGTACTCAGAGCTAAGTACATCCAGATTGTCCCCACTGGCATAAAGTATAAATAACAGCTATAAGCATTGATGCTTGCTGTTATTTTTAAGAAGTTGAGAATCATGTCTGATAAAGATATTTTACTTTACTAATTTATTGTGGGTTTTTTTTTGTTTTCTTTTAAATTTTGTCCTCAGGACAAGTTAAGAAGATTTGCATTTTTTTCCATGTTTAACTTCTGCTTCAATTAATTAATTTTAGACCCCATTTCTCATGTATCTTTGCTCAATAGACAAACATGTATCTAAATTCCACTACTTGGGAAAAAGCTGTTACTATGAATATGAACTTCATGCTTGGTTCTGGCTGACTAAGCATCCAAGGCTGGACAAGGGCCAGAATATCCTTAGGGGTACATTGAAAGCATAATCATATATTGCATAGAGCATCTGCCGTAACACAGTCCCCATCTGGGGTTTTTTATGTGCCATCAAAGAAAAAAAAAAAAAAGGCAAAAGTATTTGACAAGTATCAGTTCCATGCAGTCACAGAACACAGATATGATGTCCAGAGTAATGAACACAGATGATCATCTCAGGTTATTGCCAGCTATTCTATCGGGGGAATAGGTGGGTTATAAAGTTTATTTCAAACCAGATGTCATGGCTTTTCCTCTCAAAACTTATATTCTGCTGTCAAACACAAAGAAAAGACTGGAAATCAGTGATCACATAGATGTTAGGCTTAAATTTGATAGTCTCCATGACCTGGAATTTACTTGTGAAATTTGCATGCATTGTAATTTACGCTTCTGAAATTGAAAATGAGGAAACTACAAAATTTCTCTGTCTGAGATGACAGTTTGGAGTAAGGGCAACTGTATTTGAAGGATGCTTATATTTAATGAGTGCATGCCTGCTGATGTTTTAAAGCCAAATTACATGGGACCAAGCTTAAAGAGAGGAGGTGTGCACAAGATGTTTGTGTAAGACACCTAAAATTTTCTTGAGCTTCTTTTAAGTTGGTGAAGCAACTTTCTTCATGTCCCCAGTATCTTTAGAGTTCATTTGACAATTTTGTTAACAATTTTAAACAATAAGAGGGTTCTTATTTTTAAGTAGAAGGTCAAGACTTTCAGTCTGAGTAGAGCACCATTCCACAATATTTAAACATTGACACCAGATTAAAAATGGACACATCCTGATTTACTTTATCCAAGCACTTGCATCTGCAAAACTACCCTGAAAGCTTCAGGACCAATGATGATGATGGTGTCTATGGATTCTTTGCTCCAATTTGTCTGGAAGTGCTGCCAGAAATACCATGATGCTCCCGTGTTTATATTTCTACACTAAAACTCATCCAGGAACTGCTTCACAAGAAAGAGACAGACAACTCAACATGAAAGTGAATCCTACGCCACACAAATGCAGACTTGATAATTTTATTTAACATTGATGTAAATGTTATCTTTGGGGCAAAAAATAAATTATTATTATTAATCATCTCACTCCCTCCTTTTGGTTTAAACCACATTCTTTAAGAGTGATTAATTATTATTTTAGTAAAAGGTAAATTGGAAATTTGTCTTATGTAAGCAACGTGAGAGATCAGATGTGAAAGATAAATGAGTATACAAGAGTCCAAGAAGTGTAAACAATGCTTTTTGAAACAAGTAGAAATACTGTGAGCAATACTAGCAGTAACAATACAAAAATTTTGATGCAACTGTTTGTTTCTAAACAGTTTATGTGTCTTGAGCCAACTCCATTCCTTGTGTATACATACTCACACAGACTTGTTCTAAAAAATAGTAAAGCCATTGGTAGAAAAAGCTCCACAGCAGACTCCTGATGAGGACCATTATACAGTACAGTTTTTACCCCCTGTGCTTTTTGACTAGAGATATGATCATTAATTTTTTTACATGAAAATGTCTTCAAAGCAAATGTTCTATGCTATAAATTCACAAATGTTTACCAGATCACTGAAAAAAACTGAAAAGTAGGTTTGTTAATTAAGTAACAAATAGCACATGTCACTGTATGGCAACATGCTGCATGATAAGCCAGAAATTTTAATCACTTTTCAAACTAATTTAAAAAGAAATTATGCACATTTATGCCAAGATGGAGGATTTAATCAGAGTATACAAACCCACACACATAAAGTACAAATATGCATAAGGATCCTATTCACATGGCTCTTTATCTGAATTCTTTTAAAGAGGTAGTATTATGATCACAGCTTCTCCACAAATTTCCTGGAACTGGTCTTTATATCAGGGATTCACTGACCCCTGAATGGATCTACTCTAACTGTGTGCATGGTAACAGGAACAGCAGTAAACTTGGCTGTGACATGAGGCAAATGGATCATAGAGAAGACATATACAATTCACTGTATACCAAAAATGAATGGATGTGAATCTGAATTTTCGGCTGTGCTGGGTAAATTTGTCCCCCTGAGGACAGTTTTTAAATATTTATTTTAACTCTAAGACAAAGAAGGGCTGTAATTACAAGCAGAGAATACTAAAAATGCAACCAAGTTGCTGCTATAGTGGAAGCAAAAGTAAAATTCCATTAATATAACCTATAGAAACTATAGAACTATACAATACATATTGGTCATTAGTACATATACCTAAAATAATAGCTGGCAGATTGAAAATATGTGAAGTTACAGCTGTAACTGACTTTGTACCAGTATAAGCAACTCTTAAGTATGAGATAGGGAAGAAGAGAAATGATCCAACATTAAATATGAAAAAGCACCTCTTTCCCCATCTGATAGCAAGATGAACTGAGCTGTCTGTAAACATAACAGAAAAAGTCTCACTGATATAAGCTAAGATAGGTCTCAAGTGAAAAAAAAATAATAGTTGTTCATTGTTTGGGAGTTAAAGCTAGTGACTTAGTCAAATACAATACCTTTGAAATAATAATACATTAGGGCCCAAGATGCCCCTAAGAACCTGGTCCTTGGCACTCACCCCAGACCCATGAACTGCACTGGCATGCCAGGACAACAATCCCTAGAGAAGTAAAACTTAAGCTGTCCCAGCTGATATTCAGTCTTCCTCTTTCTCTGTTGGAAAATACTTGAAGGCAGTTATGTATGGCCTAAAAGTAGCGTAGGGAGCATTTTTTGTGACATCAGATATCTGCCTTGCTAAAGTTCATAGAGATAGCCAAGTAAGAACAATATTTGCCTAAGAATAAGCCATTTTTCCATTGTCATATTATTTCTTAATGTAAGCCAGTTCTCTAGTTCTGTGGCAAAATAAAATATCCAGATCTGAGCAGCCTCAATGCTCTCAGGTTGAAAAATCTATACTACTTGGAAGAGCTGTACCTTGCTTTCAACTTCAGATAGGTTTTAACTGAAAGTGCCTATGCATCTGCAACAAAACACTTTTACAAATAAAAATGTCTGAGGGAGTGGTTGGGATACTTAACCTGCATAAGAAGCCCACAAAGCACTGTAGGCATTCCCATAAACTCATGACAGTGTAGATGCTTTAATAGGTAGGAATAGAATCATAGACCTCTTTGCTAGTCTATTAAATCCACTTCTTTCATAATAGTCTCAGAAATGGAGCTAAAATGACTACAGGTTATATAATATATGAATAAAACTATTTAATTGATTTTTCTAATTAGGTCATTGGACAAAACCACACTTAAGTTAAATTTTGTCATCAAAAGTGTTTGAATTTTGTCAAGGGATACCAAAATCCATTATAGAATTACTATCACCAGAACTCTAATACATCTGAATAGAAGGCAGAACCAGTGAGAAATGCCCTCTATCCTTTCCCTTCCCCCCACCTCCCCCCGTTAAAACCTTGTTCTGCAATGTTTGCTGCACAGACCAATCTAGAACCTCACTCTGGGGTCCTTAGAAGTGTATAAAGAGGCTTAATAGGCAACATGGCCAGTAGCACAGTGGAATGCCAGTGTGGATTTAGCTTAATGCACAACATCCTGGGCCTATCCAGTCCACAAACTGCTCCCAGACAAAGCCTATTACACCGTGGCTTATCTGGCTTAAAAAACCAAACCAAAACAAAACAGACCAAAACAGGAGCACATAGCATTCCATCAGCTTTTTTCATTGTGGCAAACAGCTGAAAGTTTATATGTGCATAAATGAAAGGGGAAATGTCCTAACTCTGTCAAAAAATTTGAAAGGTGAAATTCAGGTCTCCTTTTCACAACTTCATTTCTGTGGGAAGAAAAGAATGCTTGCTCTCTCAGTCTCTTTCTGCCAGACATTTTAATCCACTGAAAACCAGGTATAAGAGGAATTTAAAAAAATTTTGTTCCAATATGAAAATGAAACCTTTTAGTTATTTTGAAACGTCTATCTTGGAAAAAAAATTAAATTAATTCTCTAATGTTGTTAAAGTTGCTATGGTTTGCTAGACTTTTGTTTTTATTTCACTCTGCTCTGCCTTGCAAGGACACAATAATTGATGGATTTTCGTCATTCAAGAGGCCAGATTTTCCTCCTTTAAAATAAGAGTAAGAAATCTGAGTTTCTCTCATTCTTCCTAGGATATGGCTTTGCATTTTAAATAATAACCATTACAAATGATCATATGTAAGACTCCATGTGCTATGATTTTCCATGATGTACCCAAGTCAAATTTCTACAATGTAATGGGACTGGAAACGAGAGCTGAAAGGTGCTGTCAGCAGCCTTTAGCTTTCCAAACTCTTCTGAAAAGGGTTTTCTGATGGGATTCACTCCACTGGCTAGACCCTAAAACACCATTCTTCCTTTTCAGTTAATACAGAGGTTTTTTCCTACAAAGTCTTGTCTGGGTTGTATTACCTGCATTAGTCCTATCCTTACGAGGCAGACAGCAAGGGGTGATTTGGTTCCTGACATCTGCCATTCAAATAGGTACTGACACGGGCATGAGCTGAACCCAGACCTCAGCAAGTAATATGATGGAGAATTGCTAATCTAGCAGAAATCTGTAGTCTTTGCAAATTTTATAAAACCCTCCTAGAATTAACTTCACCTACTAGATCATTTTAATCGGCGGCTTTTTAAGATCTTAAGTTAGGGTTTTTTTTCACTTTTCTTTTTTTATTATTTTACAGGGAACAAACTCCAACTAAATATTTGTGTGAGTTTGTTGTTAACTTCAATGTGCATATAGACTTGTTGAGGTTTGAGCAAAGGGTTTGGTTTAGCAGGTTTTGCTTTTGGTAGGAGGATGAGGGAGACAAGAAGAGAAGGGGAAACCTAGTAAAATGTACAATATATCTGATCACCTGAAAATTGTAACCAATGGACAAACAAGAGAGAATAAATTCTGAACATGTGTTGGAGATAGAAAATCACCTTCCCATCTGCTCTTTCATGTCTGGAACAAGCTAGGGATGTCTAATAAAGGAAACATCTGGGTCAGTAAATAAAATTCCCAAATTAGATCACCACAAATCAGTGGTTAATGAAACACTAGGCTGTCCTCAGTGTTGGAAAAAATTAATAATTTCCATCTAAATTGTGGGATAATCTTTTCTCAACTGAATGGAATGTTTTGCAATATTTATTTGTTTTATTTGCATTTATTTGCTTTATCTAGTTAAACTTTTATCCAGATTTAATTAAAGAGTAAATTAATTTCACAGTGTGCTCCTTTATCCAGATTGAATTAAAGAGTAAGTTAATTTCACAGTGTGCTCACTTAAACAACTACAGATAATAAGATATAATTTTAAACTACTGTAATGGTAATGCTTAGGCAGTTGTACATATCTCATAAATTCTGTATCATGGCACTAACAGTGTACATGCCAGTTCCTTATCTGTTGTAGTCTATTTACAGAATCACAGAATCACAGAATGGGTCAGGTTGGGAGGGACCACAGGGGGTCATCTGGTCCAACCTCCTTGCTCGAGCAGGGTCATCCCAGAGCACATGGCACAGGATTGTATTCAGATGATTCTTGAATATCTCTGGTGAGGGAGACTCCACAATCTCTCTGGGCAACCTGTTCCAGTGCATGGTCACCAGCACAGTAAAGAAGTTCTTCCTCATGGTGAAACTTCCTGTGCCTCAGTTTCTGCTCATTGTAGTTTGTCTTGCTTGGCGTTGTTGAGAAGAACATGGATCCATTCTCTTGACACCCTTTCTTCAGATACTTCTGTACTGATTCTTCTTTATGGATCAGGTCCCCTCTCAGCTGTCTCTTTTTGAGGCTGAACAGGCCCAGTTCCCTCAATCTTTCCTCATAAGAGACATACTCCACTCCCCTAATCATCTTTGTTGCTCTCCACTGGACCTGCTCCAGGTGCTCCACATCTCTCTAGTTCTGAGGAGGCCAGAGTTGGAACAAAACCCCAGACATGCCTCACCAGGGCTGAGTAGAGGGGCAGGATCACCTCCCTCAGCCTGCTGCCAACGTTCTTCCTCATGTCCCCCCACGATACCATTGGTCTTCTTGGCCACAACGAGGACTGTTGGCTCATGGAAGCCTTGTTGTCCACCAGCACTCTTAAGTTTATGAGAGCTACATCTGTCATGAAAATTCCTGTTGAATCTACTCTTAATGACTTGGAAACTTTAAGAACCACAGTGCACTGTCTTACGTACTTCCAGTTTGGAAGTATAGACAAAGTTAAATTGTCCCATTTGTTTCAAGTAAGCAAAGTATTCCAAACCATGTGATTAAACACAGAATACTCAAGTATTAATGAGATAGAAAACAAACTGTCATGAATGGTATAAATAGCATAAAAAAACCAAAACTCCCCAGCAGTAGCTGTTTTTAAATATTTGTTTCAGATTCTTCATATGATACACATATTTCCTTTGCTAATTACTGCTGAGCTTTTAATTGTTCTTGCCTAGAATAATCTTAGAATAAAAACACATTAAAAAAAAATCACATTAGTAAATTTACTTAGTAGCAGATATCTCCCTTCTATGCTTTTTTATAGAATACCAAATTACTTTACCATAGAAACTTTGCCATAAAGTTTTTATCTAATTTATACCTCATTTCAGAAAAAAGACATAAATTTGAATGATTTCAATGAATTGCAGAGACTGTCCAAAAACTATTCTGTCTATCATACTATTTAAACCATCACAAACATTCCATAAGGCTATTGAATCTCTCCTTCATTTTTCTCTAAGGGAGGTAATTAGTGTTGGTCTGAGACCAAAGTATTGCTTTTCTGTTGCTCTGAAGTAGCCAGGCAGTGAGTGACCAGATGAGATGCTTAATTGATGCTGAAAGAAAACTGTGAAGGTGATAATCATAATAGCCATCTTGGGAATGCATACCTGCTGGAAAATTTACTTCAGTTAGGGAACTGGTCTATTGTCCCTGTGATTAAAAAGCAGTTACTTTAAAGACATTGAGACAAAGTCTCTCTTTTGTACAGAATTTAATGCCAGATACTATTGCAGTGAAAGAGGTGGTGTTGGCACCTGGAGAATTTCATATGTGAATTAATTGGTGACAGTGAGTGCTTTTTTTTTTTTTTTTTTTGCTTAAGATTTGGGGAGGTACTTCTGTAGGTTAAGTCACAGCTACAATGTGAGGAGGCCTTGTAAAAGTAAAGAGATCTGTTATCTAACAAATTAGTCAAGGAAAGTACAAAAGAAGACCGGAAATTACTTTGAAAAATTATGAAGTATTAAAAATATAGTCCATATAAACTATCAAGCTTAAAACTTTCTCCTGCATATTATTATTAATATAATATAATATAATATAATATAATATAATATAATATAATATATATATTATATTATATTATATAACATAAGATAATATAATTAATGATATGATATAATATAATATAATATAATATAATAATATAATATAATATAACAAAATAACTATATGCTTCGACTTTTAAGTTTTCATATCTTGAAACCAAGATACCACAGCAAGACAAATATTCTGCCTGTGCACCTGACTTGCTAATAACAATAAAGTAAGCATACACAAACCCACCAATATGTACATGTAAGTTCACATGCCTTTCCTCCCTTTTCATGTCCTCTTGCTATTTTGAGTACATAAAATCAAACTTATATTAGGCTCTTCAGAGCATATTATTTTGACCTGAAACTGACTATGATCTGTGGAATTAATTATCTAACTTAATAGATATGTCATTACATTTCCATCTTGTAGTTATCATATTTGTGTTTAATTAAATCTTTATATTGTGTTTTTGGAATAGATGAAAATTCTGGATAATAAATTAATATCCATTTAATTAATATTTTCCTTAACTCAGTTTTTTATTTCTTTCTGCTGTCATACAAGATCAAACATATTTTCAAAAGAATTTTACTAGCTAAAAGTTCTTTCTTGAAATAAATTCAGGGACAGGAAATGCTTCCTGGAAAAGGGAGTTGAAGGAGGATTCCCTGTTTTGCTTGAGAAGTTTCTCTTACCTATACCCATGCTGCTTGGACTTGGTGTTTCCAATCAAGATCAAGGGGTGTTTCCTACTCTTTGGAGCTTGTATTAATTACTCTGTACATCTGTACCTCCCAAACAGATATAGATGTTTGTACAAAAAGCACAGATATGGATGTTTGTACAAAAGGCAAAAGTGGTGTGGTCTACAAATATTTTAGATATGTGGTTGTATTGCTCTCAGTAGGTAGACTACTTTACACTTCTCCATAAACTCTGCCCAAGCTAAAGACTATCAGGATCAGACCACAAGGGATTGTTCTTCCACCCTCATGGAACTTTGACATCTGAACTTTGCATTTTTCCTAAAATGACAGCATTCTCTGGTGAGCAATAACACATATTACTTTCACTGAACTGTTACAAAACCACTTGCTAATCTCAGCCCTACAGTGAGCTAGTCATCTCAGTGTTGTAGATGATAAAAAGCTTCTCATAATATTACAATTGAGTCAGGCTGACCTGGTACACAAAGGAAATGAACAGAAACATATGCCTTATGTAATGGTTTCACATGTAATTAGTTTTCTACAGGTTGGATTTCAGCCACAATTTCATCATTCTCTCCATTTTTGTTGAATCCCTGTTGACATCTCAATAGCTTTCTTCCATCACAGACAGATGCTTTTACCCTGGCTGGCTGGTGAAGTGGTATTAATAGTTTTCATGGGAGCTGTTGTATAGAAAAATGTGTGTACTGTTGAACACAAAAGCAAATAAAAGGCAGTTTTCTTCAAAATCAGAGATGTGTCAGAATCAATTTGTGCAACATTTCATGAGCCAATTTCACCCAGACTAGGATTACTGCTCAACAGCAAAGAGAAGATACATTTCCTGGACCAGCAAGCAGCCCCACTGTGACAGGATCCACCTTCAGCGGGGCAGCTGAGATTCAGTTTCCCTTCTGCTTGGTCTATCCTATGCAATTTAGTTTAGCTGAGCTACAAGATACTGATTTTATGACCCCAGAAAAATTTATAAATTCTTGGGTAAATGGGTTTCTCCCCTCTTTTCTTACCTGTTTTCCTGTTTCCCTCTTTTTCTCTCTCAACAATTTCAAGTTGTTTTTTTTTTCATGACGTAGATGAAGAAATCAACAAAAAATGCAATTGTAGAGAGATCTGTTCATCATCTTTGAAAGTCTAAATATTTTTCTTCCAATTATTTGACACTAAAATCAGAAGAAAAAAGGGGAGGCTCATCAGAAGAGCTCCTAATATTCAACCCATCTTTAATTTAAATTTTATTAATTCCATCACACAGATCCAAGAAAGTTTTAGAAATTTAAGGCAAGGAAGAGAACTGCTAAATAATCAAATTCAAGGTTTTCTACACAGCGTCCCACAGATGTTTAAGGCAGAGCCAAAGCATATCTATTGATCAGACCAGCAGAAGAGAGTTATTGCTGCAGGATCAGGAAGAGCAGAGCTATGCAGCTGCCATGTGCCCAAACAATTTGCTGGGACACAGCACCACCTTAACAGAAAGGCATTTTTAGTACCTGAAATAGCTTAGGCACCTTCTACAATGTTTGCCAGTATGGAAGGGGTCACAGTCTGAGAAGCCTATAAAATTTACATTCAGTAAAAGAGAAGAGATAGTGCTGCATAGAAAATGTAATTTAACCTGACCCACTGAAAAAGGTGTAAGAAAGAATCAGTTGACAATTTCACTGTTTCTGTATTACTAAATAAAAATGCAAGCATTAGAAACAGACCACCAACCAAGATGGAGAATATTTACACATCAGCCAGAGGCTGCAGTCTGACTGCACTACAGTTTACTGGGACGAGCTACTCTTGTCATCTCTAAGTTTGTGCAAGATTTCAATTAGCTTTCAGTACTTTAATAAGTTCAATGTGCAAAATTTAAAAATGGTTCTTGATTTGCCACTACCTCAATCTCAAAAATCTTTATTTGACAATATTTTTACTCTTTGAAGGCACTGGGCAGTATCACTTTTGCTTAATGAAGGGGATATTATTTTTTGACACAAATCTTACCAATAAAAGGATGAGATGCAATGATGCACCAAAGATTTAGAAAACCTATTCTGCTTACAATTGCATGCCAGGGATTTTTTCAGTAGTTTTCCTACTTTAACCAGCAAAAGAAGTCATGTTGTGTTTTTTTAGACAAACACTTCACAGATTGTAACCCCAAACCTGCTGTAAGAGTGTTTTCTCCCATAGAATAAAAGATACCACATGCAAGAGCTGAGTAGGAAGAAAAATTATGCTAAAGGTCATGGGTTTTTACCTGGTGAAGTGTGAAAAGTTAGGAGTTTTTTTCAGATGATCTGTTCCACTGGATTCAGTAAGAACAGAGCGACTATAACTCACAAAAGGAGGAGCAGCACTGGATACTTTCTCTTGACAAGAATTTTCCCTGTGTAACAGAGCTCACTTTCTATATGTGCTTCAAAAGCGAACAAGCAAGAAAATAGTGTGAGAGTATCTGAATAATGAGACCTTACCAGCCAACACTGGCCTGCTAACAATCTCATTACAAAAAATTATTTCAGGAGTTACTTCTTCCTCTACTCTTGCTATGCAAACATCAGAAAAGGGATAGTAAGTTTGGATTCTCTTCCTAGATGATTGAATTTGTTTTACCTATGAACAAAATAGACAGAGCATCACCATAGCTGGGGAAATATTTTACTTTGTGTTCATTTGGCTCAGTTACATGTATAAATTTTAAAACATATTGTACAAAAGTCAGAGTAGGTAGCTGAGAGATCATTTCCTACTTTTCAGTATGAGTGGTGATGACTGAATTGCACTGTTAGTTTAATACACTACTTGAATTGATAAAATTGACTTATGACCAACAAAACCAGTACAGCATTGCTCTGACCATCAAAAGTGTACAAATAAACTTTCTTTTTTATTTTTCTATTGATAATCTTCAGACAATGCAAAGAAGCAAATTCGTAAGCATAAAGTCCTATCATTAAATTACTCAGGTAATGCAAAAGCAGATGGGGTATCTAACTATTCCTGTGCCAAGAATGAACACATTTTATTGCTGTCCTTTTCCCTGTCTTTTACTCATAACATTTTGCTCCATTTGAACATTATTTACTTTGCTGATATGTGTTCCAATCTTCCTAGTAAGATTTAGCATACATGCCACCTAAACTTAAACAAGAGAGACATCTGAGGTTCTTCCCCAGTCTCTGAGAAGTGCTTTGTACGATGAAACAAGTGTCAAATGGAGAGTTTAGGCTAATGAATATGTTTGAAAATTAAGGCTTTAAGTATGTAGAACAATAACATCATAGAACCATAGAAGAACAGAATGGTTTGGATTGGGACACCCTTTAAAGAATATATTTAAGATCCAGTAGCTCAGCAAGCCTGTCATGGGCAAGAAAACCTTTCACTAGATCAAGTTGCTCCAGACCTCATCCAGCCTGGCCCTAAGCACTTCTAGGAATGAGATGTCCACAATTTCTCTAGGAAACCCATTCCAGTGCCTCACCACACTCCTTGTAAAAATGTCTTCCTTTACATTCAATTGAAATCCACCCTCTGTCACTTTAAAACCACTGTCCTTTGAACAATTGTCCCTCTTAGCCTGTTTCCATAGGAGAGGTGCTCCAGGCCTCTGATCATCTTCATGGTCACTCTCTGGACCCAACAAGTCCACAGATTTCCTGTGCTTTGGTCTCCAGAGCTGGACACATACTTCAGATGGGATTTTATAAGAGTGAAGGAGAGGGACAGAATCACCTCTTTCATCCCACTGGGGACACTGCTCTTGATGCAGCCCAGGATAAAGTTGGATTTCTGCACTGCAAGTGTATATTGCTGATTCTTGTACATCTTTTTTTTTTTTTTTGGCCACCAATATCTCCAAGTCTTTCTCTGCAGGGTTACTTCAATTCATTCATTCCCCAGCCTGTATTGATACTGGTGATTGCCCCACATGCAGGACCTTACACCAGCCTAGTGGAACTTCATCAGGTTTTCACAGGCCCACTCCTCAGACTTCTCAAATTCCCCCTGGATGACATCCCTTCCCTCCAGCAAATGAGCTGCCCCACTCAGATTGATTCTTTATTGATCCAAAGATCATGAGGGATTAAGAGGGAAAGCCACATCTGGAGCAGATGAGGTCACTTTGTTTGTTCAGCCTAGAGTGAAGACTAAGGGGACACCTTACTGAAGTCTACAATTTCCTTGTGAGGGGAAGAGGAGCAGAATTGATCTCTTCTCTGTGGTGACCAGAAAGGTATGAAACTGTGTCAGGAGAAATTTAGGTTGGATACTAGGAAAAGGTTCTTTATTGAGACTGTGGTTGGGCATTGGAAAGGGCTCCCCAGGGAAGTGGTCACAACACTGGCCTGACAGATTTCAAGGTACATTTGGACAATGCTCTCAGGCACATGGTGTGAGCCTTGGGTTGCCCTTTGCAAGGCTGGAGTTGGATTTCAATGATCAAATGTGAAACTAGTGTCTTGTCAGGCTTATGCAATATCCATCATGCAATTATCGTTCTGGAAATACTACATTTGTGAGTTGTCCTACCAAAAGAAGTTGTGATAAATGCTATAAATAAACACTGCAGGATCAGAATTTGTATGCGTAAGACTCACCTACTCTGATTGTCAAATATATACATTCTTGAGCAAACACATACTCATTTTGCATCCTCACAGTAACTATGGCTTCCGGATAGTGTACAGAGATTTCTATCAGAATATCTGCATATAATTCATTTGTGCTTGCAGAGTGTGAATTACTAGTTTCTTAAGAGGCAATATTTTCTTTCTAGAGTCTCTTCTATAAGTACTCCTTGAAATACTGTAACTGGAATATCTGAAAATGTCCCAGAATATTTTTAAAACTTAATTTGAACTTTGGAGGTCTTCCATGTCAATTCACTTCTCTGTAGTACATAAGTTTAATAATTGTCTTCTGTTACAGACAAATGCATGAACATGAACTTCTAGTAGCTTTTTATCACCTGATTTTTACAAAGTTTTTGTTGCTTTTCTGAATCAAAGTGGCTAGTTGTTAATAGTCTGAGGGGTTTTATCATGAAAACATACCTTAGACTTCCCAAAATGGAAAAAGTACAATCACTTTACTGAAGAGAGTTGAAATAAATGTTGCAGAATGTTTCTGACCTATGAAATGGGTCTATGTCTATCAAATGGAAGCTTCAAATGGCAATACAGAACATATCCTGTTTTTCCCACTGACTACATGGGAGTTCCTTTTTGGACCTGGCTGACATCTGTCCTCTGATGGACTGATTTTAAGATAATGGATTCAGAAGTCAATGCATATTACAAGAAAACGATCAATTATATTTATCCTATAGGTGAATATAACCTAACAAAATGTCTTGAAATACAATTTTCTATAACTTTAATCACTTTCGCTTTTAAAGTTAAATGTTCAAATGAAGGTAAATTGCAAGTGCTATTGCTATGAAGCTTTGTACACTATGTAATTCAATTGCAAAACATGGTCTTATGGCTTAAAGGAGACATGTTACCATCAGAAATAAATAGAGATATCACAATGATTCAACTTGCATTAGGTTGGTTACACCTGTCACATTTAGTTTTTCCACAAAAGCTAAACAGTAAGCCTGAACTGGCCTGACAGTAACCCTCTAATCCACTTATTTTCTATAGATTAAAGTAATTTGAATAAATGTCATATTTATTCATTTATATTGCCACATTAGATTGAGAAATTATTTTATGAGAAGAAAAAAATTTTGCCTCATAGCTTCCTTTTTTCAGGGAAGTTTTTATTCAGTTAAACAGGGAATATTAGGAGAGAGGAAATAAGGTAGAAATTAACTTTTTCTGCCTGCAGTTTCTGTCAGATGTAACATGGTTTGGATTGTGTAGTGATGTTAAAAATCTTTTTACATTTCAAAAATCTGTAGTGGCAGATGTGGTCATGTTCTTTAATTTATGTGCAGAACATGTTGTCTTGATGAGTAGGAGATTTCCTGTCCAGATGATATATAAATAATTAAGGAAAAATACAGGAAAGAAGCATTGTCTTCCTTTCCTGTGAGTTTTCTAGCAGACCTTACAATTCATCACAAGATGAGGAGAAGACAGTTAGCAGGGAAAACTTGTTGGTTCCAAGCAAATCCTGGGAGAGCAATAGCTCATGGTGGCTTTTCACTCAGTCTACCAAACTCATTTAAAAATGTAAGAACTTGAAGAACTAATGACCCAGGTCAGAGAAAAAGTCACCTTTCCAAGAAGAAGGCATTCAGATAGGTCTACAATGACCTATGTCACAGCAGTCTGAGGAATTTGGGCTTACCTTCCTTTCTAACAGAGCATAGGCAGACAGTAAAGTAAAATACATATATATGGTCTTTTTGAAAAGCCCTTCATATTAGTGTGCTTTCTTCTTATAGCTGAGATGAAAAATAAACAAAGATATTTTAGAAGTAGGAACAGAAGGGAATTTGGTATGTTATTTACTCCATCATCTGTAGATAATGTGATTCTCATCAGCATCTATTTTACATGTTAGTTTATGCATACTTTTATTTGGAATGGCTTTATATACTTACTGGATAAATTATTCTACAGACCTATGACATTTGGCAAAAAAAAAGTTTTTTTCTTTTCTCAATCTCACTTTCTGCAATACAGACTTGTTTTTTCTTGTTGGAGGAATATAAAAAGATTTTTTTATTCCTTTTTGCATTCAGTTGATGCATAGAAAACGGTTACTATGTTCCCCTTAGTTTTCTTGCTTTCTAACCTAAGCCGTCCATGTTCAGTCACCTTTCTGAAGCTCTTTTTTTATCCACAATCTCATCATCGCCAGTGTTCTTCTCTGATCATTCTGGTTTACATCCTTTCTTAATTACAGTATCCCAGATAATACTTAGTGCTCCAGCTGAGGCTTCAAGAGCCTCAAGAAAACTTGAAGGATCACCTAATGTGTCATGAAGACAATATGTGTCCTAAAGTGCCTTTTGCACAACACTGTTGTCTCTCATTCTGGTTGTCCTCCACAATGAGCTCAGTTCCTTTTTTGTTGTTGTTAGAAAGCTGCTCCTAAGCCAGCTCCCTCCTACCCTGTGTGTGCAGATAGCAGTTCCTAAAGAATACCGTTCCTCAAGAAAGCTGCCACCAGCTCAGGAACCCAGGAACCGCTGTGCAGACCCAGAAAACCAAGACTGACTCAAATACAAAGAGAATCAGGCTTTTCTACTCTGGGAAAGGTAAAAGCTTGAAGTCCAATGTCTCAAAGGACACCATTAATGCAGAGCAAAGAGAGCAGTTATTTCAGATTCCCTGCAGCTATGACAGGGATGGAAAGAACAAACAACTGAATTTACAACAGTAAGCAGAAGCATGGAATTGATCCCTGTGTTGGGAAACTTTCATATACTAAAGCAGCATGTCAGGACAAAAAGGGGATGAAGGGCTTTTGGAACAGGGGGATAACACTCCCTTCTCTGGAGCTGCCCCTTCACCAGAAGTTAATTTTTAATTCACTTGGTGGTAACAGATTTGCCACAAGAGGCATGGGGAGCTGCATTTCTCCTTTTCAACCCCTCCATTACACACACAAGAAACACATGGAGGTTGGCATAGGATGTGCTCCTCATCATGGAAGACAAGCTCTACCCCATTTCCAGTTGCTTCCTAATCATCACGTGGCGCTGACATCAGCCCTCTCCCTCTCCTTAGTCCCTGTAGCCGAAATTATTGTTTACATATTATTCTATCAACCTGTCCTTCAGATGTGTAAAGGTGTATTTTAAGTAATAATCTTTCCTGCATCGTGTCAAATTTAGTAATGATGATCACTGCCAAAGGAATGTTCAAACAGATGCAATTACATTTTAGGTTTTTTTCCCTTTACCACTTTTTTTCTCCCTTCATATAATTTCTCTGTCCTTAATCTTGGTTCTCTGTGGAGCAGACAGGGAGAGGTGAACTTACAAGCCACTAAAGAACAGATTCAATGTGTAATGTATGTGTAATGGTATTTTTCAATATAAATTAAAATGGGGAGTGGGGGCAGATTGCTGCCAAAGGGCGAAGGCTGCAACTAGTAATGAAAGAATTATTTTCATGCATTTAAGAGAAAGTGCTGAAGTGCTGAAGAGTTTTATAATCTGTTTTCTAAAGCATTTGACAATGTCCTTCTAGCATAAACCTGTCCAGCATAATTACTAGATTCCTTGGCTGTTCTCAGCAAGTTAAAATAAAAGCTCCTTCTTTGAAGAGTTGTGATTTCTGCCCTTTCAGAGGGAATGAACTACTCCTCCTGCTCTGTGATATGGCCTCCTCGAAGAAGCTCAGGGCCAAATAAAATGCAGTGTTTTCTGCTTGTGGTTCTTTTTCCTATTGCTTGAAAAGGGCTGCTGGGCCCTTCCTCTGCTGTTTCAAATTTGTAATGAGTCCCTGCCAAAGCACAGGTCAGCAGTTTGCCGTTTTTTTTTTTAATTTAATCCTCCTGACAGGCACAGGTCCAGCACCTCTTGAAGATCCTCATTTAAGTATGTCTGCCCTGCTTCAGTCAGGTGAACACTGTGTTGATGAAATAGCCCAGAGGGACTGCTTGGGCCCAGCTCATTTTACTTACACTACAATACTGCTTCTACTAGTCTTGGCAGGGAAAGGTGTTGTTTGTCTGAAACTCCCCACTCACCAGGTGGACTGCAGCATCTCCAGCAGCATTCCAGCCATCTTCTTTTGGAAAACAACACAGAAAACTGGGTCAATAAGCAGCTATGAGTCACTTGAGCATATACACTACTTTTATTGCTCCATTAATGATGTCTCAGTAAAAGACATTGGTGTTTTAATAAATAGCCTGCAAGACCTTGTAGAAAAACTCTTACTACCAAAAGCATGAACAAATTCTTACATCAGCTGTAAGAGTTCAGAACTGCTCTTTCAGACAGGAGAATTTGATCCTGGGAAAGCTCCAAAAGATCTGAGCAAGTAGAGCCAACACATGGCAGGTAGAGCTGTCTGTAAAATCCTTGATGGCTTCAGAAATAGCACATCAAAATCTCTGACTTGGCAAAAAGCTGTGTGGTGTGTGAATACAGCTTATTCTGTAACAAATGTTGGAGTGCTCATTCATCTTTCCTTCTTCAGCTAGCTGCTTATGTGAGCGTGAGAGGGGGAAGTCTTGCAGTTTCATCTGTAGAACCCCTTTAGGGATGGTCAAACGTAATGTCCAGGTGCACGTTTTTGTATTTCCAGAGTATGATTATAGTGATTGCTACAAAGTAAGCATCATGTTTCAAAGCTTCTCTTTCAAACAATGTTTTAGAAACCTACAGGCTTGTGGCAGGTACAGAATCTCAAAGGAACTATTAAAGTTCTTTTAATTATGGAGGTGATAGAAATTAAATTTTCTGATCTCCCAGCATTTCCTTCAAATTTAAAGTGGGTAGGCTCCTGTGGATCTAACTGCAACTGAATTAATGTCTCAGTACCTGAGGATGAGGAAAAACATTAAGATGTGGTCATAGATCCAAAACAATGTCATTGACATCAAACTGGTGCAACTTAAGTAATTTTTCATGGAAAAAAGTTTTCTCCATAATGCTTAAGTGTGTAATCCTACAGGAATAAAATGTATTTCCCCAAAGAAGCTGTGACCTTTGATCACTTCTCTTCAGCCCTTCCATTCCCTACCAACAGGATAACTCTACTCAAACTTTGCCTTAATTTTCAAAAGCCCATAATTACACCCTGGTAAGTTGTTTACTTAATGCACCTTGACAAAGTGATACTTGGTCAAGGGGAAGACTCTTCCAAGCATGTAAAAAGCAATTTCCTTTCAACTACTAGTGAAATAAAATCCCCTAGAAATAACTAATGTCCAAGATACAAAGCCAAGCAAAAGAAGGTCCTTCTTTCTCATGGCAAGAGGTCCCTTCACCTTGACTGAATGCTGTAGGACATGGCTTATTTATTTTTCTAGATATCCTGCCTAGTAAGACTCCCTCATTAGTGAGAGAAACCTACTGAGCAATGAAACAACTCCAAAAATGTTTTCCAATGTTTACTGGAAAAACTGGCCAGGAAATCGTGGGCAGGAACTGCAGGGTGGCCTTCTGCACTAGCTCTGCCCTTCCCAGCAGGGCAGCTGGGTAAGCTTATTTTTTATTCTGCTAATGAAACCCAGGTCAACTGTATCTTTTTGCAAGTCTGTCTGACACTGGACACCTAAGCAAAAAGGCCCAAGCCCCCCAGCATTTTTACATTCATTAATGAGAATGGCACAAGTGTGATCAGAACGTACACAAAGGTCCATCCTTTGACTCACAGAAAACTGGGTTATTGTCAGCAAAGTCATGGATAGTAGTTTTAAAAGGGAGTGTCTGCATCTCCTGCAACAAATGCTACCAGACAGCCTCAAGATACCTTACAAGAAAGAACTGTACTTTTATATTTAAAAAATAAACAGGTCTGACTAACTAAACAGAAAACTGAAAATGTGTCATCTTCTTCAAGGAAATGCTGGATACTGAGAATCCCAAGTCCCACATTTCTGTTTCTGCTACAGCTTTCTTCACCAGCTATTACTATTTAAATCCCTGGTAAGACCCCCAGACAGAAGATAATTTAAAATTCCATTCTATGTACATATAACAAAAAGATTACTTATGCACTAAAAAGGATACATTCTTCCTGAAAATTATGTAGTTGTGAATAATGAATATTTCACTTTATCTACCATGAAAACCAGAGACAATAACACTGCCTCCTACTATGGTTTTTGAGGCTAGGATGCACAGTTCATAAATATTTGTCAACTGCTTGATTTCTAAGGTGCAGGAAACTGGAGAAGCATAAAGTCTTATGTGCACTTTCCCTCCAGAGCAAAATAAGCATTGCAAAGTAATTATGCAGCACATGTAGCTGTTGCAAAAGAAGCAATTGTAGAATTTTGGATATTTTTTCCCACATAAGCATTGAATTATCCAGTGACTTTAGGGTATTTTGGTAATTAAGACCACATTCCTTCACAAGTCATCACAGTAGATTTTTTTTATTAATAATTATATTAAAATGTTCATTAAGTTACAGTAATGCTGGAAATATCACTTTCATGTACACCCTCACTGTTAGATCATCAGTTTGACAGTGAAATACCCCAGTTGTCAAACCAGCTCAGTAATATATGTATTTCAGTAGACATTAAAATTATTTGGTCCTTAACCAGGTCTCTCTGGTTTAACAACAGCCAAAATTTTACAGCAGATGCGTCTGCTATTAGAGATTTCTCTTTGCCAAAGTGTTCTTCTGGCTAGGATCAACCCCTTGGGTGTTTTGCTGGAAATCTTGCCAGAATTAGGGGGTTGTACTACATTTGAAACTTTCTATCTATTCCTCAGTTTTCATTTTTAGTGTGATCTTATTTTCTGAAAAAGGTCACGGAAATTACAATGCAGTTAAAAAATTACAACACACAATATTCACATGACATACTTACATAACAATCATATCTTGTCAGAATGTCAATGTTTCCAATGCTCAAAATGTAATTCTGCAGGAGAAGGAAATAAGTAGCAAACTTGTTCTCATGCACATAAAGCTGTTATAGTCACTAAATATAAGAATATGGAAAGCAGCTGTATAATAACTAACCTGTACAGTATTTTTTTCTTTCTTTTTCTTCTTTTTTTTCTTTTGAATTAGGTTCTAATGCAAGATGTTTTAAATACTCCACTATTTTTCTTTGCAAAATATTTCCATATTAATATCCTCCACATGGTAGTGAAGGGATTGTAGGCCTGTGCAAAAGAAAGAAAAAGTGACTGATTGTATGTTATACAGCCAATCCAAAGCTTACAGAGGTCGACTCAATTCTTTGTTTTGGCTTCTGTTGATTTTGGGATCAGAATCTACAGCAGGGTTTCAGAAACCCTAAAAGTTTATTTTAAATAGGAAATGATGAACTGCAAGCCAAACCATTTATTTGCAATAGAGAGAGAGAGAAAGAAGAGCAAGTCAGAGATTATTCTTCTTTCCATGATGTGGACTGTGGGGAAACAGCTCTATTTATAATTTTGCTTTAAAAATAACTTCATTGCCCATCTGAAAAAAAAAAAAAAGATAATGATAATAAAATAATTGTTATTATTATTACTGTTATTCACAAGAAGCAATGCTAAGAATATGAAGGCATCTCATACCTTATGAGGCAATAAAAATTGTGAAGTCTTAAACTTATGATAGTGTGTTTTCATAATTTAGAATTTCTGCCTTTTTGGCAATTCCCATGAAAATAGCAATTTTAGACACCCAAAAGCCCTTTGGATCACACATGTATTTTGAAATCTGAATTTCCATTGCATACTTAATTTATCCCAGCACTCCTTATTGAAATTATTAAAAGCAACAATTTAACTGGATCCCACTATCTGTTCAGCTCATCTCAGAGATTCTGTTTCTCCTTTGCTTTATCTGGTTGTATTTTCCAAGACCTGTTTCCCATTAAGTGGAGAGCTCCTGCCTTTGGAACAGCTACTGGAGGACTTAAAAGTTCATTCCAGTGAGGAGTGATTCAAAAACAGATTCCTGTGTCTTGATGGACTCTTTCTTCCTCTTAAGACAACAGTGGAGCAGAGATTTTCTCACCCCACAACAGAGAGTGGCACCACATCTTGTCTCTGACAACAGCCAGTTCTGGGTGCATCTGACAAAGACACAACGCAGTCAGAGACACAGAACCCCTTAAGAACTTTCCCTGGGCTGACACTATCAAGGAGCCGATTTTCATTTTAATGCTTGAGGGGTTTATGCTCTTAACATGATGACCTACAGTTCCATTGGTTACACATTTTTAAAATACTTTTAATCCAGTTGTTCTCAAATTCATTAGAATTCCCTAACTACTGCAATATAAGAGGAATCTGAGTAACCTCTTCCAGAAGGTTGTGTGTTTTTCTTCAGTTTCACCTTATGTATCTATGTTAGCAGGAAACAGGTCTAATCTCTCTGATATTTCCCTTATCTAAAAAAAAGTCTAAAGAAATTACTTTAGATTTTTACAGCAATGTCATACATCTTTGTATAATTTCATCTCTGTGTGTATTAACATACAGTATCTTTACAAAAACGGAGAGTATTTCAGATAGAGGAATTTTATTTGTTTATCCAGTAGCAATGTAATCTCTTCCATTTCACAAACTGATTTAATTTCGTACAAAGTTTGTCTGGCATGAGACGAATTTTTTTATGAATCAGTTCATTTCACAGACTGAATTTCTAGGGTTTTCAGCCATCAGAATTTTGATTGATTTTGAATGGTGGGTGTCACCACTTCATTATTCCATGAGCTATGCCAGCTCTGAAAAGCAAACAAAATACAAAATAAACTGTACCTTTCATAAGCCACTTTGTTGTTAGTTATTGTGTAGCACTTTTCTCCTCAAGAAAACAATGTCTAAACTATATCACATTTCTTCACATTTAATATTTTTTTTCCAAAGACATGCTCTTTGGCAAAATGAAGGCTATAACTCCTGCATGTGATTTAAAGGATAAACAAAAACGGGGGGAAAAAATCTTCTGGTTCAATAAAATAATTGTGCCAGAGGAAAACCGTAGCTAATGTCAGATTAGTGTGAAAGCCTACTTGGGCTACTTGTGCCTTGCCTTTCCTTGAGGCTGCCTTTCACAGCAGGATGGTGGTCTCTCTCTCACTAGCAGCCTACCTCCCACTTTAACACCTCATTTTTGAACAATGTTTCCTCTTCCTGTCCATAGTAACTTACTCACAATCGCAGCAATGTATAAATTGTGTGGAGTACAGACCTTTATTTCCTGAGTAGCTGCAGTGAGAACCTAAAAGTGCAAGCTCATTGCAGAATATCTCTCATGGGCAGACACTTCCAGCAGCTCCCCTCCATACAGCTTGGAAATTACCCAGGTATCTCCATATCTATTGCCAAAGAAAATACCTGACTTTTTTTTCAAGCATTAATATTAATCAGATTTACAATCTATATTGCATATCCTAATAAAGAAAAAGATGTCACCACTTTCAATAAATCTATGCCAAAATTATTTACTGAGAACACTTTCTAAGTCAAAAGTTGTTGCAGGAAAGTTCATCTCTTAGGGGTTCCAAGACGTAAGCGCAGACAGCATTAAGGACATAGTGTGTAACAATACCAGCCATGGTTACTGACTAATACCACCCTGCCACAAACTGTAATCTGTTCTAATTCCAGTACAAGCTTGGAAGAAAACACCAGTCTCTCAAGGGGACAATTAACACTATGACATTTAATAGTTATACAGTTGGATATCTAATGCTTATAATGGCTCCCAGCTACCCATTAAGAATGAATATATTTTTCTTCATTTATTAATTATTGAGCATGTGTACCTGTGTATTCAAAAAGGATAAACATATGTTGCACAAATGCAGAGTTAAGGTAGAGTTCCTCAGGATGTTAGAGCCATTACTATCAGGTGTTGGTACTTGAAATCTGGAAAAAAGTATTCAACAGCAATTAGAACTACATCCAGTATTCATCAGTGGATTCAGAGACCCAACCTTACTCTCATTCAGAAGAAAGTTTGCTTTGATATTTCATAGGCTTTTATTTTAGCATAATCTATATTTAAAAGCAAGATGGAAAAAACAAGTTTTTGTTATGATCTGAATTGTAACATGCATTCTAATTTGTTCAAGTTAAATTTTAATTCCAAATAATAAAAGAACAGTTATTTTTTGTAGCTATATTTTTGTTGTGTTCTAAAATAGCAGCTGACTTAATTTTCCGTACTTGAACTCTGTCTATGGCCACTTTGGAGCCTGCACTCAAAATGCACATAAACCTAAATCTTAAACAAGCATTCAGTTATGCACTGGCTAACTTGATTTCCACAAAAATTGCACTGGTTTCTGAAAAACACTGCCAGAGCAAAATTAGAATAACAGAAATGGGGATTATTTTAGCAGTACTGCCTTTACAATCTAATTTTTTACAATTTAAATCATAGAGATTAACATAGTACAAAGTAACACACTTGGCCTTATAATAGAAGGGTCATATCTTGGATCATAATCTTTCTTTAAAAGAAAATACTGCCTCTCAGAAACCAAATATGTAATAACTGTAACTTCAAATCTGACTTTTCTGACTAGTCCTGGTTCTTGTCATCCCCAAGTTGATATAATGTCTGGTCTCTATTTTCTAAGAAAAATATAAATGTTTCAATTTTTGTGGTTCTTCAGAGCAAAAGTGAAATGAAAGGAGTTACATTTTATCCAAAAGTTCTCATGATGACATAAAGAATACAGTGAAATCATTGTCCAGAATTTTAATAAAGGTTAGTTAGCTGTATGAAATTTAAGTCGTCTCTCAAAACTGAACCATAGGTTTCATGCGAGTTCATGGGTAAGGCAGTAAAGTCTCTTTTTAAAGGCTTACATCTACTTTTATGCAGCAGTTTGGATTATAGCAAAGGTTTTTGTGCAGCTCTAACATTCACTGCTATTTTGTCTTCCAAAACTGAATTCCACAACTGTCAAGAAAATACTGTGCATTCAGCAAAGGTCTGATTTTGGGAGGTAACGGACCCAGTGAAACACTAAATCCAGGTCCACACAGCACTGCACGGCGCTGGTTATGCATTTTAGCAGAGCTTTGAACTCTCATTCCAAATCATGTCCATCAAAATTCATTGTATTGGGAGCATGCTGGGATAAACACATTTTTTTGTAATTTGAGACTGCCAAATCCCACATGATGAATGTGAGACGCAGTCAGCTGCCCCTCATCCCAAATCCTTGCCCCATGTCTGCATCTCCCTTTCTGTGGTGTGATACCACCGCCTCTTGCCTCTTCCTCATGACCTTCCGATTTGTGTGCCAAAACCCACCACAGCCACAGCCATGGCAGCTCATGTGTTCAGGCATGGCAGCCCATGTGTGCATTTGGGACAATCTGCCAAATATTAATCTCATGGGTTAGTATTTAAGTGTCTTAATGTGTCCCCACATTGTATGTGTATGTGCAAAACTGTCTTTTAGCAGCATATTGCATTTATAGTATATGTGCTGCTAATTTCAGCAAGAGGATTATTTGCTATTCAGTTTAATAATAAACATTAATACTTTTCAAAGGCAAAAGAAACACTGGAATTCTGCTGTGATTTTCCTATGTTTTTGGCTGGCTCTCTGCAATGGAGAGAGTGGCAGAAAATCCTAGCATGCCAGTGGCACTGTAACAATTTCCTCTGCAACAATGGACTTCTACATGACGTAGTGACATTTTGCAATAAAAACATAATTCTAAAATCAAAATTTGCTGTGCAGGTCTAACTTAGATGTTAGGAAATGTACTGTTTTCCTAACTTTGCTCCTAGTGTCACAAAGAATTCTTTCTATAAAGGACATAGGTGGCAAAAGAGAAACAATGTGCAAGTTTCTGTAAAATATCTTGCTGTTAATATGACATCAACACCTGAAATGACAAGAGTCACAGCTGAAAGTGTGAATCCTATCTAATGAAAATGTAGGCCAAACTAAAAACTGTATCTTTAAATATAACCAGAGTGATACTTAAGTAACACAGACCCTTAAATTTTTCAGTCCTCTCCTGACATGTTTTTATTTTTCTTTCTATTATTTTGATTTAAATAATATAAAAATAATATACTAAAATTTTTTTCTGCTTTTACAGAGAAATTGCCATGTTTGGAAAGTCGTGACTACAGAGACAGAAAAGTAACAGACATACAGCAAGACAAAAGAAGCAATTCAAACCCACAGAAGGAAAATGAAGGCAGAAGTATCCCTATAAATTTAATGTTCATCAAATAATGTAAAGAAATTACAGGAAGTAAAACATCCATAGTACCAAAAAACAAAAAAGCAGCAACTGTGAGGTCTAGAGAAGATGAAATAAAAAACTCAACAACACAAAAGCAACCTGTGAGCAACCAGTACAGTGAAATCTGTACACCAAATGAAAATTTATCTACTTGTACTGTACACTGCTCAAAAACCTAGCTACTGCAACAATCAGTAATAAGGGGTATGTAACAAACCACATAGAAAATGCAACAATTTACAGAGGAAAATATTCAGTCTAGATGTTACTGTCCTGTCAATCTAAGTATTAAAAACTTAGATATCCATGAGCGGAATGCATTTATAAATATCTGAAGATAAATCATATAGACCCAATGGTAAAGAGGAAAATTTCCACAAGTTTTATGAGCAAGGTAGTTCTGGTAACAAAAAAAAAGGCATAATGCTGAATAATTCCTCAAATTTAAAGAAAAATAAGACTAAAAATAGACAAACAAACAAACAAACAAAAAGAGAAAAATTAAGTTGGGTTATCTCCAACCTGGATTAGCAACTGACAGTGTTTTTTCAGAAGCATAATCTTGGACCTATACATCTGAGGCCTATATAAAGTCAGAATTGAATTTTTTTTTCCAGTGAATCAATCTGTTTCACTCAATTCTCAACAGCTGCCAGAAGTCTCTGTATATGACACATTTTGCCTTGGGTTTTTGTTTTGCTTTGTTTTAATGATTTGTAAGTGTTTTCAATGATTTCCTCCTGTGACTTAAGTCTGCTACCCAGATACATCAGAAATGAGTGAACTCAAAATAGTAGGATGTTTTAGTGAACTGCATAAATCAAATATTTTGCACATAAGGAGTTCTCTTTATAACACAAACTGTTCCACCTCCTGTTAGTATGTTCCTATTTCTAAATTTGTCAACTACATGAATAAAATGTTGTGGACTCTGAGAGCTTTTAACTTTGAGGCATCCAGAAACTTCCAGGCTTAGTGAAGGATCCAGGCTGTGAAATACACTGGAAAGCACCCAAATGAAGCATGTGCTCTTTGACCTATCTCAAAAGGACAGGAAAATGTCAGAAATATCTAGGCATCACACAGTGGGGATCTCAGAGCCCACTTGATGGGGATGGTCTATGTGCAGGAAAAGTGAAGACTCCAAGCTCCCTTGCAGAAGTATTTTCCTCCACCAGGGCCTAGGAGTAATGCACAAAGAATTCCCATCTCTTCCTTTTTGGATGCCCACTAGTGACTTCATCTAAATGGATGATTCACAGTGGCTTTCTTAAGAACTTGATGGAAAAAGAAATTAGGTCAGATTTAGAAGCGTATGGTAATAAACATATTGAACAAACTGGTAAATGGAATGTGCTAACAGCTCTCCTGAGTAGTGTGACAATGACCTACTCCTCACACCTCCTGGGAAATGTGTGAGAGGCTTGGAATCATAGGATCATGGAATCATTAAGGCTGCAAACACCTTTAAGATCCAACTGTCAACCCAGCACTGCCAAGTCCACCACTAAGCTATGTCTTTCAAATACCTCCAGAGATGGTGACTCAACTACTTCCCTGGACAGCCTGCTCCAGTGCTTCACAACAGTTACAGTTTCCATTAAGAAATCTTTCCTAATATCTAATCTAAATCTCCCCTGCTGCAACATGAGGCCATTTCCTCTCAACCTTTCACTTGTTACTTGGAAGAAGAGACCAACCCTCACCTAACTACAACCTCCTTTCAGGAGCCAGGGTGAACCACACCAGCTCCCTTAGTCACTCCTCATCAGAACTGTGCTCCAGACCCTTCACCAGCTCCATTGCCCTTCTCTGGACATGCTCCAGCACCTCAATGTCCTTCTTGTAGTGAGGTGTCCACAACCGAGCATGGAGCATGAGGGGCAGCTTCACCAGTGCTAAGTGCAGAGGGACAATCACTGCCCTGCTCCTGCTGGCCACACTATTGCTGAGACAGGCCAGGTTGCCAGTGGCCTTCTTGGCCACCTGGGCACTCTCCTGGCTCGTGTTCAGCTGGCTGTTGACATCATCCACTCCCATACAACACTCCTTGTGTTACCTCAGCACTTCTGTCCTTACAGCCTCTCTATTAATCAATAAATGATTTGTAGATGCTAAATATGCTTTTATATTTAGAGCACATATGCTCTTTACAGAATACATGCAGACTGAAGGCAGAGACAGTGCTGCAGAGGAAATGCAGATTTAGCTGCAGGAAAAACACAGAACTCTTTGACTAGAGCCCTGAAAAGCACATAAACTGCTGACTGAAATGGCAAGAGGAATACAATGGCAAGGAGTACAATTTGTGTGTGTATGTGTGAAGAATTTAGGGGTGAGCAGTTGCAATCAACTTAAAACAGATTTGTAATCCATAGAAAAGAGGACTTTCTGAACCTTGCCACAGTCATGGAAGAGGAAGGTGTTGAATTGGGAAAGCAGGTGTAATGTCAGCAAAGAAAGAGACAAGTCAAAGGACAGCTTTTCTTATTAAAGAGCTGCAGTCTGTGGGACTGAAGTACTTAACATGAGAAAATGGTAGGGAAGGGGGTAGAAAATGTCTGAATTCAAGGTCAGAAGAGAAGCATTGGGATGGAACAGGAAAGGGGCACAATGGAGTTTGCTAGGAACAGAGCTAATGTAAATGAAAATAAGATAATAAAAAATGTTTCTTTTCTAGCAGAAGTTTCTTACCTTTTCTTGAAAAGAGTGACAAGCCTTGAAAAATCAAGAGGTTTTCTGCTTTTAGACTGAGAACTAAAAAACCGCAGAGCATCTTCAATTATCAATGCTGCATTTTTGCCTCCTCGGCTGCTTCATTATCTTCTTGACTCTGTGCACATCAGTGGCTCACAAAAAGGATCACAAACACATTAGACTTGAAATGAGAGGGAAAGTGGAGTTCTTGAAAAACTTTCCACTTGGAGAACTGAAAATAAGCACCCTAGTAAATTTTTAGAGGTACTTGATACCTTTTTATTTATTTTGTGAACACCAGCTTACAGCCTTGTCATTTGAATGGGCTCAGTGAGTATTTTCATGGACTCAAAAGTACTTTCACACTCAGATGCCAGTGATCCATGAGGGCACCGTGCATCAAGCTGAAATGCTGCCAGGTCTACAGAAGCATTAATGGTCATGAGAAACAGATATCAGCTGCCTGTATGGGTTATATCTAAACAGAATAAAAATTTCATCTTTAAATTCATTTTGGTTCTTGCACTTTTGTAGGACAATAATGAGATTTTTCATAATAAAAACGGATATTTCTACATGTGCTCATGTCACCTTCCTATTCAGAGGACAAACAAAAAGGAAGGTATCCTCCCACCTCGCCTAGTTCTCCTCATTTTTGGATGAGCAGTATTTTTCATTTCAGGAAAAGGAAACATGAATGAAAATGTTATGCTGAACACAGCAGAGAGCAAGCAAATGTAAACTTTATTCTGAAATTTGCTAATAGTGACATGCATCACCATTTGACTGATTGATGTCACTCCTATGTAGGTGAGCTTCATAAAGGCTCCTTTATGGTTCATGGGTATGATTTTGTATCAATATCACTGAAACAAATCAAATTCCAAGGCAAAGCTTTGATGACCAGCTCACAATCCATATTAACCATATCTTAGAAATGTATCACTGAATCAGATTGTTTAAGTTTAAGTTTGGCTTCAGCAAAGTGCCCTTGCAAGACGAGCAGCCTAGGATATCCTATAAGGTACAGTGCATGTCCAGCACTTGCAAAGATACATTAATGATGATATGTTTAAAGCTCAGTGGTGGTCTTCGCTAACAGGACTGTGTCTATTTAGACCTTTCACATAGAAGGATTATCACAGAACCATAGAATTACAGAATGGTCTGGATTGCAAGTGACTTTATAGACTATCTAATTCCAACCCCCCTACCCTTAGCAGGGACATCTCCTACTAGACCAGGTTGTTTAAAGACTCTTCCAACCTGTCTTGGAACACTTCCAGGGATGAGGCATCTAAAGCTTCATTGGGTGGCACCTTCAGTGTCTCACCACCCTCTCAGTTAAGAATTTCTTCCTAATTTCTTATATAAATCAACTCACTTTCAACTCTTTAGAAACAACTTAGATCTGATTCTGCAGAAGATGAGCACTTTTCAGTGCTAGACTATAGTCTGGCCAAAAGCACTAGCACAAACCTTAAATATCTCCAATTATTTTAAGGGACTTTTTTTCTGGCATGTAGCTGAAATATTTTTTAAACACCTGTGTCTTAACCTATATAGGTGAACATACACTTAAGTCATGTTGCTCAATTTGCCAATTGCTTTACCATGTGATAAACCATGCCAAACAGAAATCCAAATGTCATCATTTTTTCAAAATTCCCATCAAAGCAAATAGAAAAATATTAGTCTTATACGTAAGGAGGAATGTCAGCATGAATTGTCAATGATGAAATCCAAATACTGGCATTCTGTTGTGTTAACAGAGCCAAATAAGTGAGAATGAGAAATAAAAAAAGTAAGTGAAACCATCTTTTCCCATATTGTTCTCCTTTTGCAGTTCAGTTCTTTCAAATTTATATTAGCTTATCCTTTCAAACCCATTCCTGACCACTGCATAGGCATTTATTCTCTAGATAAAATTAATTAATTCTGAGTGGCTCAACAGTTCTTGAGCAGATGTTTTTAGTTTTAAGTGGACCCTGCAGACTCAAAACTAATTTGCTGAATTTTTTCACCATAGAAAGGAAGTTAATGAGTGTCTACTACCACATTCCTTTCACTTTCAGTCAAATTACTGCTTTACAGTGTTTTTAGCACCCATGTAACAGCAGTCTCATATTTTAAAAACCTCAAAATCTAGTAACAATTCACTTTGATATATTGAATGAAAATTATTGCTTGTAGGGTTTTTTCCCTTAGAATATGATATACCTTGTGTGATATAATTTTATCTGAATGACTGACAAAAATTTTTGGCATAAAATTTATTAAAATTTCGGTTTTTTATTTGCTTTAAAATAACTGAGAGACAGCTCTGCCATGGTAAGTCACTAGAAGTCATATTATTTTCTGCATCGGTAATTGGACCAAATGATAAAATAATTGAGTCTACAAATGACCTTTTAATGTATTCCTGAAAAAGATATCAGTCCTTAAAATACATTTAGAGCAGCAATTAGTATTTTATTTAATTCATGAAGTCATACATCTGCAGATTTATAGGCATACATTTGATTTTTTGTACAATTGTAGCATCACTGGATTTCCCTTCAGTTAAAAGGAATACTGACTTCCACACCTCAGGGACTTGATTTTGATCCAGAATGAGAATCTGTCCCACATTCAGAATATTCACTGAAGGGAAAAAAAAACAAACAAACAAGCAAAACAAAACAAAAAAAAAAAAAACAAAACAAAACAAAAAAAAAAAAAAGCCACGCAGACAAAACCCTCTACCCTACAAATTTTCACCTTTTATCTACAGGTGAGATTATTTAATTTGGCTCTTCTCTGGCCAAAGGGTGGAGACTGCTGCCCTCTGATGTCTCATTGGTATGCGTGATAGAGATCATAATCCATCATAATTCTAGTGAATAAGCAGCACAGTGCTCAAGGCACATTGTGCTGTGCCTTGTAGATGTACCTACAGCAGATAATAAAATTCAGATGTCTTTACAAAGCATTAACCTATCTGGAAAAAACCAATCTGCTAGGAATGGCCACCCACAGTATGAGGCCATTGAGACAAAGGCTTCTATCAAAATTAGTACAACACTTTGGCCAGAGTATCAGGGACTGAGAGGAAGGTCTAAGGAACTGAGCACTTCTTTTCCCAGTATAGGTCATTACTGAAGAACAGAAAAGCAGCAATTTATACTCTAGATAATACTAATGTTGCACTTATCCAGTAGAGGATACAAATTATGCTATTCTGTTTAGCTGTGTGTGGCACTTGCTCACATCTTCCCTGCATGGGTAGAAAACTAATTGACAATATCAGCACTGAATGATTGCCCAATCTGTAGAAACAAGGCTGTAAATCTGATATTAAAAAAATATCACAAACAAACACAACACCAGGAGGATGGAAGAAAAATTTAAAAAATTACATGCTATGAATAAAAGCCATAAACAACAACAGCAAAATGTTTTCAGAGAACAAGAATACTTGAAAAATGTTTGAGCAAATGTATGGGCATGCAGGTTACATAAGGATCTACCCTCCATCTATGGTCTCCTTCAGTCTCAGAGATTTTTATGAGGATATTTCTCTAGTTTCCATAAGTAAAAAAACTGAGACTCTGTAGTTAAAATTTGAGTCTGTATTTTGATAAATTTACTCGTGTTGGATCCTGTCCTGCTCTTCAGTTAACTTTCAGTAATTCCAGTGAGACTGCTCATAAGGTAAAGGTGACTAGATCTGGAGATCTAAAAGCAGAGCCATACTTCCACATGGGTTGGTAGGTCTTGTCCTCTGAGAATATCAGTGTCTTCTAAGGCAGTATCAAGAACAAGTTGCAGCCCTTCGTCAGGTTGCGCAGGTTTTCAGGCAGGGATAGCTCAAAATGTTTATATATTATTAAGGAAAGATCTGCTCCATTTTTTCATCTAAGCTGGCCAAACCTTAGCAGCACTTCTGTGAGCTCCAGATGCTGTCATGCCTAAATTTCCAATGCACTGGGTTCCCATAAATAGAACCAGCTCAGACATGAGTAACACACTCCCCAACAGCTTTCTAGTCCATCAGCTTAAAGAAACAACTGCCTCACCTAGCAGCACTGCATACTTTAGTCCAAATATCACTTTTTAAAAAAATATACCGAAGGGCATGGTAATTTTGGCAAGCTTTTTGATACTTATTGCTCCTGTCAGTTGCAGACTGTGGGAGTTTTCAAAGTAAGAAATTCAGCAGCTCAAAGGATGAATGGCAAAACTTCTAATGATGATAAGCAGGCCTCCACAATTTTAAGAAAGGAATCTTTTTTCTGACTCAAAGTTGGAATTAAAACTGATTTAATTAATTTATACACTGGGAAATATCTCTGTACTTCATTTAATTTCAGAAGAAAGGACAAAAATAGCAAAAAATTTGATCACTGAAGAAAAAAATGAGGGGGCCAGCTCTTTTATTCTGATATATTTTATAGTATGCATCTTCTGCACCTGTGTGAAGCCATCTGGGCTTGTTTCTTTGTCTTCACTGCTCCCTGGTACAATAAAGAGCACTTCACGTGGCAACCTCATAGGAATGAAGGGAACCACACCTGTACTGAGCTCCAGAATCATTACCACTGTATAAAGGTGAGCTTTAAGTCATTTGAATATGTAAATCCAAACAGCAGCATGTGGCTTAACTGCACAACAAGACCTTGCCAGAAACCTGTAAGTTTGAAGATTGCATAGACTTCCTGGAGCCATAAATACAATTGTAGCTGCCACATCAATACCAGCATCTACAGTACCACAGTCCTGCATTACTTTTCAGTGTTATTCAGGCATGGATGCTCAGGTGTGTTCATGGAAATTCAGGGTGGTTTATGTGTTCATCATTTGTTATGGGTATTTAAAAATGGATCCTGTCCCTTATGGGATTTTTTTAAAGCATTTGAGTAAGCTTGGCACCTTGATTTCAAATCAGAATTTTTCAATAAGCTGCTGAAAATCTGTAATTATTTGCCTCTGGTTAGTTGCTAAATACTTCTGAAAATCTGCTTCTGCATGTGTATCTAAAGATACAAGTTTTGTTATTTTTAAGTGACACCAGTTCCAAACCATCCCCCACTCTGGAACCAATCTCTATGTGCTACATAGTTATGGTATAAATAAAATTTAAAAACAAAAATACAAAAACTGGAAGTGATCAGGTATTCTCCAGAAATCATTTGCAGCCTTGCATTTCTTCAGGGGTTTCGCCAAAAAGTCTCCCAGTTCAAACCCTGGCTCCCAGGTTTGTAAAACGGTGTTTTCCTGGCTCTGTGAAATCCTCAGGCTGCCTCTGATCCCACAGGGCTGCTCCACAGAGTGCCCTGACTGTTGGACACTTCTACAGAAATAAAACATATTGAAAGTCATTTGGGTGGTTACCCAATCTGCAGAAAAAATACTAAAAAAAGGTGCACGCTTGTAGTCCATGCTTCCTATAGCCAAAATTGCCTCATGTTTCTCACTTAATTTTACCTGGGTCTTTGACCATTACATTTTCTTGGACGCAGTCTAGTTAAATTTTTTTTGTCTATTTTTTTGTCATTAATAAACATTCAAGTCTTCCATACCTTTCATTCTTCAGTGCCAGTCCTGAGAAAGACAACATCACTTGAATTTGAATTCTGAGGAACTATGAAGTCAGATAAAAGTCTGTGCACAGAATAGCTCTGTTTTAGCTCTGGTAAAAAGCTATGTTTAAATGACAGCTCCATTTTTGTGATTTATATGCTCATATACGCAAAGAGTCAAGTGCAGTATTGTAGATCTTTACTTAATTGTTTTTACAACTTGATTTACTATGGGTCTTAAATTAGCCCAGAGACTGCCTCATCTTTTTAATAAATAAGTTACAGAGCTTTTTCCAGGCAAATCTGCTCTGGAAATCTGCACCTTTCTTCTTTATTTGTTTTACTGTCACTCAGAGAATGAAAACGTATATAAACAAGACATCCATGAAATTCCAGGCATTGGTGTCATAACTCCAGGGGCTTTGAATCTTCATATTTGAACAGTTCACTCAGACATCTGACTTGATGGAGCACAGATGTCTATGATATCACTAAGTTCTTTGGAAGACAGAGCATATAATTGCATATTATTCATTAACATTGAATATGTTTCTGTTTAATATGTGTTCCTGAGAGCTAATTCCCAGTGTCATCTAGGATGCTTTCTGCAGATAAAGAACAAGTTAATACAGTTCTGCTGGCACTTAAAGACTCAGTCCCAAAGCTAACAAGTGAAATTAATCTAACTAGGTAGTTTGTTGTGGATGCTAATAGCCTACATGAATTCAAAATTAGATCAAACAAATTCATGGAAGAGGCCAATCAGGGCAATTAACTATAAAGCTCATGAAATCTGATGGTGGTAAGAAAGTATGCTGCTATTCATTCCTCATTCATACACTTTTTCCTATACAGCTGTTATTATCATTTACATAAACAGGAAAAAATTAGATCATCTTTAATCTGATTCTGTGTGGCTCTTTATATGGACTTATCTATATTTTTGAGAAATAAATAAAAATACATAGAAAATAGTTTACTCATATCAGTAAATGAACAGAGCTTCCAATGTAATGAAAGCCATACAAGGAATACTAAAAGAAAACTAAAAATACTAAAATCATGGTAAAAGTCCTTTGGATTCCAGTGAAGACTCAAGTCAGTGATGAACAATACTATTACTGGAAAAAAAAAATTCCAAAGTGTAACTACCAGACATATAATGCAAGCCTAAAACAGCAAACAATTTGCAAATTCCAAAGAAGCTATATTTCTTGAATTGGGTAAGCCCTTTTGTTCCTCACCCTGGTTTTTGTATATGAAAGTACTCCATTGCCTGCATGCTGAGCTGTCATACACAACATTTAATTTGTTAAAATTCCACTCTGTTCTGTGCATAAGATGTTTGGAAAGTTGTTTGCTCACTGCTGTGGAAATTCCAATGTCACTACTAAAATCAGAGCTCACTCTCTCTTGTTTAAAGTTCTGTCACAGCTCCTCATATATCAGTACTTCCTGAATTAACAACAAAGAGAGATCCAGAGTTTCCCACTAAAGTAGCTAGGGAAGCATTCCTGACTTCTCCTTCCCTCTCCCTCTGCCACTATTACCTGAACAGATGTGGACTTTATTTTGGGGCAGCTGTATTTCTTACCACATCCTGTGACTGCAGTTGATATTAAATTCCTTTCTTATCTCTCTAATGTCCATTCTAGCTGTATGCCATAGTCTCTTTACAGGAAGAAAGTGAGTGTTGATTAAAGCAATATAATAAATCATTTATAACTCCTGTAAAAACCAATAAATGCTGATGTGGTCATATGTTGTTTCAAAATACACCTTAACACATACATTTAAATCAAAGTCCAGTTAAGGCTAATTTAAAAGATAAATGGTTAGGAATAAATATTAATGTACAAAACCAATCATCATTAGACTGCTGCTCTGTAGAATACACAGAGTTTTCAAACATAATTAATGTCTAGAAGTTTAATAATCCAGCTGCAATTTATTTATGTTAACAAATCTCTCAGGCTTTTAAATTCAAGAGACTTTGAAATCAGATCTTAAAAGTCTCCTGAAACTCCTGGTAAATTGTCACAGTTCCTTAAAGTGATGCAATTACGTTTCTCAGAGTTCATAAAAAAGTAACAGTTCATTTCTCCTTCTCCTCACTGCAGAAAAATCTGGAAATAAAAGTTCTAGTGCTCAAAAGCTAGAAGTGGGAGGAAAAAAGCCTAGAATATCGTACCTTTAGATGATATTTAAAGGAATTCCATGATTTGGGAAGTTTGACTCATATTCATGAGTAGCTGGGATGAAGATAATCACAGATCTTTTTTGCGGCTTATCTACTAATATCACATGTAAAAAAGGAAGGTGTGATTTTAGTATACAGCAGCATAACATGCCTTGTTCAGGTATGGATTGAAGGTGTAAATATTTTAGCACAAATTAGGGAGCAGAATATGCAGTTGTAGAGTCTGAAACCATATTGCTAGTACATAGCCCAGATACATGGGTTACTACTATTGCTCCCCACTGATTACATTTACACAAAGAAATGTATGCAGAAAGAATGCTGGTGTGTGCTGTCACTACATCTTTCTGTTGCTGTGGAAAATACCCTCTCATGTATATTACTTGATTCTACTCTTTGTCTAGCCTAGACAAGGGAGCCAAGACTGCAAGTATCCATCTTGATGTGAGGTAGAGAGGAATCTTTCTAAAAATTAAAAATAACATAGCCATAAAAGTGGATTTTCATCCTGATTTTTAGATTAAATAAGCTTTGAATTTTAATTCTTAAAAAAAAAAAAAAACTGTGCAAGGATATTTACAAAATCTTTCAACATGCTAAGGAAAATACAAGACATTATAACACAACCACATTTGTCTCCAGAGAAGTTTAGAGTTTTCATAACAAATATTTATGTGTAAGAATATCAAAACAGAACCTGGTTCTTTCACTTATTTTAATGTCTTAGCACCACTGTATTCATAGCTCTCAATGTGAAATAAATTAAATTTTTTCTTCCTTCTTTTTTTCCTGAGATAAACACAAACATGTGGATACACTGTCAGGAAAAGAAATTCATTCTATGGTAGAGACATTAAGAAGATGCAAATTACATCTGTGCATTCACAGTGGGCTTCAACTAACATTGGCCTTTTTACCTCCTCTCCAAACCAAGATCCAGGAATCACAGATCCCTTTTTTAAGAGGATTTGCATTTAACATGCCATTTGCATTGACCACAGAGGAGGCTGTGCACCTTACTTGCTTAAAGCTAAAGCTAAATGAAATTAAACATTCCTTCTTTCCAAATACCACATTCAAATATACTAATACTTTAAAAATTAACATTATAAAGATGTCCTCATCCATGTGCAGTAGGTATACTATTTGATAGCAGATATCATAAATCTAGGGATAACTAATTATTCCTTCCCATGTACTTTAATTGTCTGTAATTGAAGTTCTACAGTTTAATTCTAGTGGTTTATAGGTCAAAGCAGAGCTTGTTTCTCAGTGATAAACAGACATTTCTCATAAATAAAGTTATAGCAATTAAAATTGGAGTACAGATCAGATTTTTTCTCTGAAGTTAAAAGTAACTGACAGTAATGGATTACATTCAGAAGTACTTCACTGCACTCTGAAGGGCTGCAGATCCCCTGTCCAGCTCCTGCTGCCAAATGCCCAGCTGTTGTTTGAGGTCTATTGCGTGGGGCCTGACTTGACTTACCCGAAACTGCTCCCTTCAGCCTGCAGCCTCTCCAGCTGTCTTCTTAGCAAAAGCTGGGCTTGTGGAACTCCCTAACTCAGTGCTCCAACTAAAATGAAGAGCACAAGCTGATCCCTTCCTCACTACCTCTTCCAATGAGTGGGACAAAAGGCAGGGATCATGAGCCGGAATAAAAAAAATTTACTGGAAATAACAATGAGATCAGAAATAGTAACAGCATCAATGTTAAGAACTAAAGAATACAAAAAAATATGTTGATTCACATACAGAAATTGCTCCCTGACTGGAACCCATGTGGAGTGAGTCTTGAGACAACAAACCACCATTTTGTTCCCAACTGCAAGCTACAGTCCCCTCTTTCCTGGAAGTGAGAATCCCTTACTTCTGTCCTCCACTCGTGACGTGAATGATAGAGAATAAAAACCCAGTCTTGCCCACATGGCTCCAGGCTCTGCCACCTCACAGCTACTGCAAAAAAAAATTAACTCTGTCCTGGCAAAAATCAGGACAACTTGGAAGAATTGCTCACCAATCCTGCCAAGTTTGAATGTTACTGGTTCTGTTTGAGATCCAAAGTCTTTTGGAATAAAAATTAACTACTTTTTCAAAATGCCAGTTAGCCAAATGAAAGCCATAATTTTACCTTGCAAAACTGCTTTTGGTTTTGTTTTTTTTTTTGTTTTTTGGTTTGAATGAGCAAGGTTTGAATCTAAGAAAAGGAAAACTGCAGAAACTAATTGTGAACTGTAACTATTCCAAGTAATCAAAATAAAATATTTTTAGATTTTAATCAATGCACTTTCCCATAGAGATACTAATTCTCACTGACGTTTTTCCTCTATCTCATTCCTCAAACACCCAAAGACTGAAATCTATGAGATCAAACCTATGAGATCAAAATATCACCCTAATGTGAAGATTTGGTTCATCCTTCTAAGCTGTTTTGAGATTTTTTTGCATTTTTTTTTCATTTTTTACTATGGATCTTGTGATCAATCAGTGTGTCTTGGGCAGTTCTGGTACTAGCAAAGCAGATAGCCTCCTCTCTTCATATATATGCTCCCAAACATTTTATCATGTAATTTCTAACTCACATTCTTCTGGTAATGGATTTCTGCTAGTTTGTCTGACCTAGGAAAATTTACATTGAAACTTAACTTGTATGTCATTACCTAACAAGCCTTTTCAGCTTGTAATCATTTTCCACTGGTGCTCATGTCAGAGAAAGCTGAAAAACGTACTTTTAAAAATATGTGCAGAACTGAAAAAAAACCCCACCAGATTAAACACTACCATTTAATTCAAACTTCCAAAAAAAGTTTCCTTACACAGATATATAAAGCTACTTCCAAAAATAACACTTCATGTGGCAGATACACATGTAGGACAGAAAAGTGGTCAAGAGGAGCTGAGTCTTAATGATTAATGAATCTCAGCTTGGCAGGTAGAACATGTCAGTTCTACAGGATGTTCATAGTATCCTGTCTTGTGCTTGAGATGCATTTCCACATACCCCACTTTTTATGAACAAGATGACCTTGTCCTACTTTCAGTCTTTTCCACTACCATAAATAAATATATATTCATGCACTTCATTTTTCCATTCCATTTTAACAACAGGCAGGTCAGACCTTTCTGACCACTGGAAAGGAGTATATTAACAACAACAATGCACTTGTTCAGTCTGTTTCTGTTCTGCAGCTCTTCCATGAAGTATTCAGAGTTGAGTGCTTGTACTGCTGGTGATGTTAGATTTGTGGTAGCTTGGACTAGGTAATTTCCAGTTTTTCCTTCTAACTGACTAAAATGAATTGATTTCAGCAAGATCAGCTGATCTGGCTTAAATTCATGTCAAGAGCATACTTAGAAGGTCTGATATCATACAACAGCTTACACTGATTTTCGTGCAGATGCAATTTACAGTGACTTAGTGTATTTTGTAGAACAGTATCCTTCCTCAAAATCCTGACTGACACCAGGTTTCTAAAATCAAGTTCTGTTTATTAGATTCAAATAAGAACAGTATTAAGGTTTGCCATTCAGTTAGTTGAAACACTATAAGTGACTTAATATTAGCTGTTCTGCATTCCTTTCTGCATTCTACTCAGATGCTTACATTGAAATTTTTGTACTCTTGGCTAATGCATCGGGTTAGAAATCCAAGTATACAATACACAAATGGCTAAGACACCAACATCATCTGATCATTAATATGACTGTAGACAACAACAAGGCCTTTCAAACCCAATTACAAAGTACTGCCATTATATCAATTACAGGATTAAAAATAGAATTAATTCAACACCAATGACCAAGAAATGGGGAAAAAAAAAGTGAGAGACATCCTAACAGAGCTCTATTTTGAAACACATGCTTGTTTGCAGTTTCTTATATAACACGGGTTCAGGAAATTATTTTATGACCTAATTTCCCCTAACAGCATTTGTTCTGAAGCTAAGTAGTAAGGAGCTCTGCAGTGCCCCATGCTTTGCTGATTGCAGCCCTGGTGCTCTGCAACTAATGGGGCCCAGATGGGACCAAGAAAAAATTAACTGAGCTGGCTGGGAAGGGACTGATTTATAGTCCTACTCATTTTCCTCCTACTCCAAAACAAACAAAGTTAACGAAAGGCAAATCTGCTGTGGCAAAGCTGCCACAGAAATCTCCAGCCCGTGTGACATGTGTGCACTCTTAGAAGTCTCAAAATGGAGCAAGAAAATGAGACCATCAGATGTGTTCCTCCTGACAGCACAGACTACTTCAGAGCTAGCATAACTGCTGTTTCTCTCTTGGACTCATTGTCTTGGAGAAACAAGCCTAAGAGGGATAGTAGAGTCAGGTAAGCTGTGTGTGATATCTCAATTTAATGGTATATATCTTCTGTGTGTATGGTAGGGCTAAGGCTCTCCCAGTATTGTTGTATCTGAAAGCTGTAGTACGTCAGAAGTCCAGCCTGTTTGTGAGTTTCTTTCTGCTCACACAAACTATCTAACAAATACTGTATACTTGGCATATTGTCAGTTACTGGATAATGTGTGAAGTTAGGTATGTTTACTTTAAAATAAATCCCATCTAGATATAGAAATAAATCCTTCTTTTGTACACAAAACCTCTCACACACTATTTTTACTCTTTCCACAACTGTTTTCTTTTTGCACCAAAAAAAAAAAAGAAGGATTTTTGTTAATGCTAAGTAAGTCTCTTGTGTATGTCAATTAATTTTTAGAGGGTATGTTTTTTCATCTGGCCTTCTTCATGTTTGTTGTAAAGTCTAGTGGTGATCCAAAAATAATCTCATTCAGATAAAATTGTTTTATAAAGTTGCGACTCAGCATCATTGCATTACTACCTCTCCACCTGCAACCTGGTATACAGGATTAAATTACAACTTCAGTAATTTCCTAGGTTTTTTTTTTTTTTTTTTTTTTTTTAATATTGTGATTTGGAAGTCAAATGCACATTTAAATATTATTTTAGCTTCAAAAGTAGGACTCTGAAATTGGTGGCATCACACCTGCTGTCTGCAATTTCAGCAGTATGTAGAAAAACCCATCTCTGATATTGATGAAGCTGAGTGCGTGGCAAGGTGTCTGATTTTACCAAAATAGTGCCACACAGCACTCAGGCAGCATGGTTCTCTCACCTCTAGTCTGAGACTGGCCTCCTAATTGTTTGCAGAAGCTGCTGACAAGTAGGAAGTGGTCATGAATACATGCTGGAGCTTTAACATTAATGTGTTAACCAAATTAAATATCTTTCCAGCACAATGTAATTTATGTAATTTGTGCACTTTTGTATGCTATATTCATGTTGTTTTGTACAGTTTCTTAATTTATCAATGAATCTTGCAGTAAACAGCAAGAATCAACTGTGGCTTTGTTCATTTTCTCTTAGGAAAATGAACTCCCTGCTTAGCAAATCCAAGATTTTGGAAGAACATGGTCCTTTCCAGTACAGGAAATCTGTATCTGGAATCTGCATTACAAGAACTAAAAAGAGAGACAAGGAAAAAGTTCTTCTTAAGATTATCTACCAAACTAGTAATTTAATGGTTAAGAAGGAGTTAGGTGCTGGCTGAGGAGCTGTTTAATAATGTTGTAGCAAAGAAAGTAGAGATACCCCAGGGATATTCATATTGCCCTGCTATGACAGTGAAATGACTGTTAACAAAAGAACAATTCCAATGCAGGGAAAAAGGAATGGTCCCCACAAGAATCCCTCCAAAATCATGCAGATGAGGATAACATCTCACATTGTTATACGCCTAAAAGAACAATGATTATTTTGTCACTCAACTTCACATTCTTGTCACAAAATTTGATTATGAAATCTTAGAGTTAATATTTCCCTGGGAAGCAAAAGATGCTCTTTGAATGAGTTGCCATCTGAGTTGCTACTAACCAACCTCATCAGCCTGAGGCTTTTGACATGGAAAATGGGACCTGAGCCAGCAATGTGGCCAGGTGATTGCTACAGACCCTGAGTGACAGGACTGACCTGAGGGCCATGGATGCATAGGGATGGCATGGGAGAGGCTGGGAGTGGAGAGAAATCTGGATCAGTGAGACCCACCTAACCCAAGAAGTCCTCTGTTTCAGCCTCCAGAGTGTGTTGATTTATGCTCAGGTTCATGGCTTAGTCGTGGACTTGGTACTGTTGGGTTAATGGTTGGACTCAATGATCTTAAGGGTATTTTCCAACCTAAATGATTCTATGACTAAAATAGTTAGAAGCAGATGTGTGTGCCTTAAAAAGGAACAGCATGATGTTGTATTTCTACTGATCCCTTTTTTCCTTTAATAGGAAATAAATAAATCACCTGGTGACAGACACTCACAGCTGCCTCCAAAATTTCAAAGAACCACCAGACTAAGCAAGACAAACTATTTTCGCTGCAGGAGCATCAGTTTTAAACCCTTGTTCCATTCTGTGGGTGACTTTTAATAATCTTTCATTAAGATTGACTGCTTTGCAAATGAAGCCAGCTAGAGGGTCTGATGCCTTCTGTTTGCCCTTCTACATGGAAGGCCAGCAGCAGTTGGTGTAATATTTTGCTTTGCCCTGAGCTGGTTTTGTTTGTGACATAAATGTGGAAGAGCATTATTAAGGGTAAGTGATCTAGTATGACACTGCTCATCAAAACATTTTCACACTCTGCAGGCCATAAATCTATTGATGATCCTGAATTTTGTGAATGATTGCTGTGAAAAGTGAGGAATGTTTGCATAATTTAATTTGACATGTAAACTACACTATGGGTTCCGAATCTGTCATCGTAGTGTTGAAATCCATCCTTGACACTGACTTGTACAAATGGCAGGTCTCACTAGGAGAAAAATATATATTTTTTTTTTCTGGAAAGAAGTGAAATTTGGCATTATAGGAGGTAAGTCTTTGTAGGGCTCTTTGCCAGTCATTAAACTATGGCTGTCAGCTAGATCTGTTTCCCATGTAAATAAAACTCTTTCCACTGTGTTCTTCCCTTCTGGAAGAGCTGTGTTTAAATACAAATGAATGCAGGTAGTGATCACATTTCTTTAAAACAGAGATGGAGAAGCTCATGAGGGTGGATGGGGAGGAGAGTTGGCTTTCAAGAATTTTGAAGTTTCAGATAAACTTTTTAAAAGCATAAAATTTGGCTGGTTTTGTTTTTCTTTCAATAGACTTTTGGGGTAAAAAAATAATTTCTCTTACCAGCATATTCAGAAATTAAAAAGCACTTACACAAAGCCAGCCTAAAAGCTGGATAAATTTTGTATTTATATTAAACACCAGCACATGCCATGATTGCATTCCTTAGAAAAGGACTCTACTATTAATGCTTTTCATGTAGAATATAACAAAGAAAACACTGTACATTAAATAATTTCTGAAGCACTGCATAATTCCAAGGATACCAAGCATTCTCAACTCTCATTGATTTCAAAACCTAAGGCATTAGGCCTGAAGTATTTTTAAGGGGATCTTAAGCTATCCAAAAGTCTCATGTCTTTTCTAATGAAAATCTAATTCACTTGTAAACCAATTTAGTGCCAAGCATATAAAAATCTGAAGGATTTCCTGCAAGATTTTTGATCCAAAATAGAAAGAATTTTTTTCTTTTCATCCATATCAAGCTTTTGAATGGCAGCTCTCATGGCTGTGACCATGAAAACAATTAGAAAATGTGATGTCTGTAATTCCAATGTCTTTAACGTGGTCTGCAGGCATGCCAGGTGGGTCAATACAGTAAAAACCTCAGCATGGAGTCTGCCCTAAAGACTATTTTACTCTAGTTACAGAATGACACTGGAGTGAAAACAGGCCATGTAGTAAGGAAAATATCAAATCTTGCCTACCAACACACACAAACATAGTTCTGAGAATATCGAATCTTTTTCCCTGACATAGTTTAAAGGGATAGCAACAGGCAAGGTCGCCAGAAATCCTAAATCTCAAACTCCTTTGCAAATGGTCTAGTGCTTCCCCAGTTTCTTGCAAAACCTTCTGCTTTTCATTGTGCTTTCACACCACAAAGTCAAAAAGGAAAAGGTTTAAAAAGCAGAAAATTTTTTTTTTTCATATTCAAAAACTCAGAAGGCTCTTTTTATGTAACTCCAAAATCCTGTTGTGGGACGCTGACGCTGGACTCCTGCAGCCCCGGTGGGTCTGCTTAGGTCAGACTTGAAGTGATTGTGCCTGGCTGATATAGCCAAGTAATAGTTATGAATATAAACAAATAATACTACTACCTTACTTTAATATGTTTATTTGTGTATGGTTATGCACATTGGATGGTAGTTATCTGTACTGAGGCTCAATCTCAGCATCTCCTCTCTTCTTTCCTGCTTAAAAATTCCCCAAACAATTTTCTGTTTGACCAAATTTTGCACACGTGTTAATCCAAAGATACTTAGAAAGCAGATAGAAAAATGCTTTAAAAATCCCAATGCTTTGAGTTTTTCTGCATTCAATGAATTGTTAAGGGATGTTTACTATTCAATATCTGCTTCTAATTTATGTACTGTTTATTCTTTCTTCCTCTTTAATAAAGAAATTCCCAAGCAATATTCTGAGTATAACCAAAGCCCAAAATACAGTCCTTGATCCAAAATCCTTACAGTCAACAAAAGTTTATATAATATTCATCGAATTGCATTTATGTTCTCTGCTCTCCAGAAAGAAATGTAGCACATTGACAGAGTAATTTGAATTCATCCAAAGGAAGGAGGAGGAAAGAGTCAAAACCAAATTATTTTCTTCAATATCAGATAATCATGTCTGTCTGGAATTTTAATCTTGTTTGTGAAGAATTCCAGTGTGAAGGACAGAAGCTTGTATATAATGTTACTTAATTTTAAAATAACACACACAGAACTCAAACTGAATATAATTGGGGAAATAATAATATTAAAAAAAAAAGACTCCTTCCTATTCTACAGAGAGAAGGAAACAAAGATTTCTGAAACAGGAAAGGCTCCCCCTCTCCTTCTTGCCACCATTTTTTCCCCTTTACCCTCATATTTGTCACCTTCTAAAAATGTTAAATCTTTATTCAGGATGTATGATAGGTATATATAAAACTGTGATCATCTCGAATAGATTTATTGGAAATTGATGTCTCCTTGTTCAACTTCACTTTTGTAAGTCCAAAAGTAGTGTTTGGCAACACTGGGAAAATTATTCACAGATGCTCAAAGCAAACCTGTTTCACTGCATTTTTGCCTCTTCATTCTACTTCTGTGTGAAATACTGTAAATTATTCTTTTTCTGGAACATTCACATATTGACCTTATTATTCTTACAATGCCAGAACTGGAAAAATATTGTAATTTGTCTCTGAGAATAAGATTAATAAAGAAGAAATATATTAGTTTTTATGTACCTTTTTGGACTCATAGGTAGAATAGGCCTTTGGATCTCTAAATTTCAGTGGCATATGATCATTTACACTTAGTAGAGGTGTGGCCTTTGGCTTTTAATTTCCAAGAGAATGCAACAAATAGTATAATATCATTTCTATCTTACTGGAAGTGATAATAATAAATCTTTAATAGACTTTAATATGTTTTATAATAAAATGTAAAATCCTTCAGTTTCTTCTAGGAAGGTGGGAAACAGGTCAATGGAACTGAAAGACAAAGAAGTGACCAGTTGATTTGACAGCTGCACAAACAATGTGCAACTTTATCTAATATGGTATTAAATAAATTGCAGCTTTTATATTACAAGATACTGAGATGCTGAGCATAAGCCCCTTCCTATCAGTAATAAAAGACACTGTATATCCCAGAACTGCTGAAGAAGATGTTTGGTATGGATTTTTCACTGATTTATTGCTTCTGCTCTGGAAAATATTACTTGGAAAAGTCAGTCTCTAGACCCTTTGGAAGCACGAGGATATTGGAAGGGAGGCAGAGGAGCAGGTCAGTGCTACGTGCTCTGTACGTGCTGGAGTTTAATCACGCTCTGAGCTTTCACCTCTCCTAACTGCAAGCAGATGATGCCTCGGCAGCTCTTAGAAAAGGGTCTGTAGTGCTACAGCACCAGCAGCAGGGCCATTCATCATGACCAAAACAGCAGTAACAAAAATTCAGTAATGGAGACAAGAGAAGATCCTCTGTACTGGTGGGGGGAAAATAAGCTGAAGTTTGCTTCTACCTCTTTATATATACCTCTGTATCATTTCCTTCTGAAGTAAGTTTTTTGTCACCTCTGTATAATTATCTCTTGCTTTACCTACAGCAGCTTTGTTTTAAATTGTTATGTTTTCTAAAACTAATTTTAATATAATACCCCACTGGCAATGTCATAACCTAGCTAGAATTTAGTCAAGTTTTCCATTGTAAGGATCTCTTTTCAGATGTCCAAACTAGAACTTAGTGGGGAGAAAAAAAATTTCTGGGGCATAAAGGGATAAAATTCAACTTACAAAAACTTAAATCCCGGGGAGCCTAGTTTTTCTGAACTGTTTCTTAAAAGTAAAGAGAGAAGAAATAGTTTAAATATTACATGCACAGTAAATGTTTTATTCTACTGTCTCAACTCTGTTGACTCCTCCTGTCAAGCAAAAACAATAGGCTTTGATATGATCAATAAGCATAAATATTTGGCATACAATGCAATTTTAATCCATTTTGGGTTTAGTTTTTTTGAGGTAATGGCATTTGGGTTTCTCAGAGGGCTGGACTGGGATCTGGTCCAACATATTCAGATTCATTAGCCGTGATTTTGTATCCCAAGGTAACTCTTTGGAAGAAAACAAATACATCTGGATTACACATATATTGTAATGGAAAGCTGCAAAAGGAAATGCTGAAGTAATTACTTCATTGCTAGTGCATTATAACCAAAATATAACCAAAGTCAAACAGACTTAGGGAATTTAGGTAGCAACCAGGTTATCCACAATATATTACAGTGAAGAACTTATTATTCTTTAAAATAATGCCATGTGTCATGAGATGATGAGAACCATATAGAGTTTTCTGGGCTCATAAGTTGCATGTCTTTTCTTTAAGAGTAGCTTGAAATGTTGTCTTTTTTTTTTTTCACAGAACCTCAGAAGAATCAAATAGAGTGAAAAATGCCTATTTTTTATTCAGAATTGATTTGATCAAAGTTGAAAATCAAAGTCTACAACCAACAAAACTGTTGTTATGATCTCTGTGGGAAATGCCATGGAATTGTGCAGCCACATATGAAATACAAGCTTTTCAATGAACACATAATTATAAAAATATATAACTTTTTTTTTGGAGCAGAGCTCAGACAGAAATAAATATGTCTCTTTCTCTTTAGTGCCATTTTGTAAACACATAGCCTCTAAAGTCTGTCTCCAAGGGATGCAGTTTGAAGCAGTTTTCCTTTAAATTAGCAGTGGTAAAATAGCCTTTTAATTCTTGGGTGGGGGGGAAGGGGAAATAATCACTCTTTTACTGTATAGTATTTATTGGCACAAAGCTTTGATAGTCCAAGTCTTCAGCTGCCTTGGAACACCTGTAAGATATCCATTTTTTAAGTTGGAAAACTGTATCCAATGTAGAGTCCAGCAATAACAGCTGCGAGACAGGTGTGATAGGCAAGGAGCCTGGCCAGAGTGAGCTGTCTCCCTGCCACCTGTGTCTTCCAGGCGCAGGACTGATTTGGGCCTCTAAGGGGAGGTGCCTTTCCAGGACTTGGCAAAACCAGAACCCAGACTCCCCAGGCTCAGCAGGAAATGGGCCATAGTCCCTAGACATTTACACACGTCAGTCTGTGAGCTCCACAAGGTCTGAAGGCATGCAGTCTTGTATATTAAATCTTTTCCCTCCAAATAGGCAAAATCACCCAATTCATCACCTTTGTCTGGCCACTGTTTTATCAAAAAAGTGCTTGGATAAAGCAGATACAGTATATTTAGGCAAACACAAGGTTAAACTCTCATTGTAAAACTGGAAACAGTTTAGGAAAAGAGTATAACTTCTCTTTAAAAGTGTTAGATTTATTTATTAAAGTCCCATTTTTGGCTCTGTAGCTTTCACTTAGGATAGTTAAGAAATGCCTCAGCTATTATACCTGCAGAAACAGCTCACACGGCAACATCCCCTTTCTGCTCAACAGACTTGAAACTTTGATTTTACATCAAAAGTTATATTTGGGAGATGGAAATTTAGTGCCACTTCAACTTGCACAAGAATTTATCTGATCTACTCTCTCCCTTTTTCACTGTAATAGATAATCTGTTACTGTGGCTGGTGCCACCTCTGCATCAGTTTCTACATCAGGTGTTTATCAGCATCAGAGATGACCCAAGGCTGCAACTGGATTGTGTTCTCATTTTACATGAGTAGTAGTAAGCATGGGCATTATTTTATTCCATATATAATTGTGTTGGCATTAATCTGCACTGTATTAATAATCATAATACATTCATATTCATCTTTATAATATTAAAATGTTATTACAATATAACCCTCCTTTATTTTATTGCTTATCTGAGTTGTATATATTTCACAGATCATCACAGATACAGCACTCACAGAGCACACTTAAAATAAAGAAGAATAATGATTCCTCTCACTCATCTTACACTTTAGTTTCACTGGCATGAGACAGTGCTTAAGCACATAAAACAGCAGGGAAAGACAAACTGCAATTGCATCATTTCTCAAAATTACAGCATTTCTCTTCTGAGTATAATTTTTCCTCAGCTACAAGAGGTTACTAATTTGCTCCAATACTTCAATGAGCAATTGTAGCCTTCTTTGGGTAGCACATACTGTCCATCTGCAATAATCTCTGCACGCAGGGAAGCTTCCTCTTGTTTGGTTTGAGGCCAAGTCTCACTCTCCAGGCCACAGCACAGGCCTTGAGAGCTCATCTTTTCCCAGCATCAACTCTTCTCCAAACTGTATCTTCCAAACAGAGGAAAACTGACAGCAGAGAGAGAGAGAGAGAGAGAGAGACAGAGCAGCATCTACAAGAAAATCAATTAGTAGTTCTCTGTATGCTACCTGGAATAAGGGCCTATCTTTTTACTTTGCTTTGGACACACAAAGGAAAGAGGAAGAAGGGTGCTAACAATACTCTGTGCCTAAAAGCACGTTAAAAATTGTTAAGCTGATTTTAAATCCATGGGAACGTCTATGAATATAAAATTGGCTGGGCATTTTTAGAGGTGTCAAGCCCCATTTTTTTCTAGGCAGTCACGCACATTGGTAAAAACTAAAAGCGCAAACTGCACCAACATTTTATATGTTCCCTTCAGCAATGGACGATCCACAATCATCTCCTGTAGGTACCTCTGGTAGCAGCTGTCATTAGGTCTCATGGAAAATTAGCTTCCTTCTGTTATTTAATGCTGCAGAAACAGAACAATGCACACAGGTAAATCTTTCCCTTTAAGTTTTTCATAGTTTCTTCCTTCAATGGCACATATTCAGACACATGATACAGAAATTATTATAAACTTTTACTGCTAGACAGTATTAGTAATTAATTTTTCAGTTCTGAATTTTTAGTAGCCCTGAATGCAAATATTAAAGTCTTAATAATATACCAGCTAACTTTGCACAAAATAATGGAAAGAACTTGCTAGGTCCTAGAGTCTGATTGTCTGCCTTTACAGGCAGATATGTCATATGATTATTTTTTAAAAGAAATAAAGTTATGTAACTATCTATTTGAACTAATTATAAGTCTCATTATTATATGAAGGTTGTTCTAGAAGCTACCAGCCTGAAGCCATCTTTTAACTGTTTTGTCCTCAGATATCTCTCTCCTTAAATCAGGAATTCTTTCTCTATGTTTACCTGCCTGATATGTATATGTAAAGGATTTATGAGTGATGCCACTCTTTGTTTTATTACTTTCACTGCAAGTTCTAGAAATTCAGATTATTTATTAATGAATCCACCTCCTATCAAATATAATTTTCTTCCAATTTGTAGATGGAAAGAGAAAAGATCTCACCATGGTTACTGCTCATGATACCTCACAGAGTTTGGCTCTGAGAATATGGCAGCTGGGTCTTCTAAAATCATGCATCTTTGACCTACAACTGGTCTTCAGAGTGCTCAGCAGGATCTTAAACTCCCCAGAGTTTTGACTAGTCTGTTTAAGGGTAACAGTGGTGGTTGTCAGGTCTTTTTGGCTCATGAGCAGTAATTGGGGCAGTACATTGTTCCTTGTCAGTACCTCCAGCATGTGTAGCAGGAGTCAGTCCTCAGCATGTTCCAAGAACCTGATGCAAAACTTGTGCCATGCTGTTTTCCCAACAAGTGTATGGGTAATTGAAGTCACCCATGAGGACCAGGTTCTGTCAGCCCAAGACTTCCTTGAGAAACCAATATAAGGTTTTGTCAGCCTCATCATCTTGATCCTGAACAAAAATATTTTCCTTAAAACCTTCAACCAGATTTTACCTATGGACAAATGTTACTCAGATATAAGCATATTCAGTTCTAAATAAATATTAAAATTACCTATCTCCCACATTCATTTTGTTCAGATCTCTTGCAGAAGAATCAAGAATCACTAGTGGTTTGTGTCACTTATTTGTGTTTTTCTATAGTTGCACAGAGATTCTGCATACGTCTATAAGAAATAAGCTACTGTAAACTTGAAATGTCTTTAGAGTTACTTGTCATTTTATATGCATATTTTTAAAAAAACGTTAATGAAAACTATGATGTTGAAATAATGAATTACAGAAATTTAAATTAAAAAAACCCTAGAGGACTGCACAGAAACACTCTCTGTAAGTTCAAATAATGAATTTGAACTGTTTATCTACTTATTTAATAACAGGGACTTTTATTCCCCTTAGGTAATCAATCTTAATTATGTAAGCTGTGTTGATTATCATAACTTTTTTTTTTTGGTACAACAACAGCAAACTGATTAGGACAATGGGTTTCCTTCTAATAAGTAAATTACAGACGAGTTAAAACAGCTGTCATTCAAATATATTTTTGCCCTCTGAAGGATCACAAGATTGATTACAAATATTGTGTATGCAGGAAGTACTTCATCATTGATATATATCCTTCTGTGAATGAGGGAGGGCAGGAGCATTGTAAAGCATGTTATGGCTCGAAGCAACAACAACAGAGCCTTTGTTCAGAGAAAAAGAAAAAAAAAAAAAAACTCTAATCTGTTAACAGCACTGTGTTTGCCAGCCAAGTTTTTGTTGGCAGTTTTGAGAACCCTGATCCAAAGGCTGGGCATGCCTGTGACAGACACATACCTACCCACCCAGTGCTGGTCAGCCCTAAAAAACTCTGTCCATCCCACAATTCAAGGCTGCTGAACTTGAGTCAGTTTTACCCCAAAGGCTGTGATGTTCAGGAGAGATTTGTAACTGTCTAAACTGAGCCCCATCAGAGCCCAGCACTGACCCAAGAAAACCAATGGCTTCCAAGGTGGGCGTGCAGCAGCCTGAGCACACCAGGGACAAGCTGGAGTTCATCAAGCCCCACCTAATCCCACCTGCCATAAGTTTTGGGCTGGAGTTGGATAGCTCAGTATTTGGCATGTTTTTAGATACTTCTAAACTAATATATTTAAGAGACATGCATTTTACTGAGGCTCCTTGTTTTAATTAGCATTACAAAAAGCAATTCTGCAACTGACACAAGAATTGACAGCATAAGATTGTAATCCTTAACATATATTTTTTTCCCATATAGCTCCTATCCACTAAGTGAATCATGAGAGGTTGTAAGCATGCTGTAGTTCTGAAATCATAAAGCTGGGCACTGATTAAGAGATATCTCCTGCATAGTAAAGGATATAGGATTTTGCTACTTGAAAGCACTACATTCCCCTGTATTGTAGCCATCCATAGATCAGGTGATGGTTATGCTTTTAATGGATATATCTACTCTTCTGAAGTACTTCTCCCTGCACTTTCCTGTACACAGTGCATCATTTTTCATGAAGGTGTTAGTGTAGCTGGCATGCACAAACTGGACCTTTTTCAAGTGTAATTAAACTGAAAGATAACCTGAAGGACCACTCCTACTGTATTCCTGCAGTTTCAGCTTTCAGTGTCTGGGAGAAGTCTGAAGTTAGTTTAAAGTTAAAAAAAAAAAAAAAAAAACAAAAAAATAACCTCAGGTATTGTGAGGTTATAGCACTAACTGCCTCTTGCTGCAGATCCAGAAAACAGAGCATGCATTGGTCCCTGATCTTTGCTAGGATAGACAGTCTCTATAAAACCTTATAGATGAGGTTTTGGCCAAATTTTACCCTTTGCTTTAGGGATGCAAAGATACTTTTCAAAAAGAAGTGAATAGCATGATATATTTAGAATTCATATTTCCACACAGGATAATGCAGACTGTGTGTAATGTTCCTCTTGTAAAATAGCCTTACACCATGGTATATTCTACTGCCTTGCCATCTCACATGACTGTTTTAAAGAACACAATTATGTCTTTATGTCCCATTTTAGGTTGCTTATTTTTTATCCCTTTCAGTATTTCTCATAGTATTTCTAGAGTTACAGACAATGAACTATCAAGTAACTAGTATGTTACTTTCATCAGTAAAGAGTCTTGCAAAATTTGGTAGATAACTTCCTGAAGAATGTGAGATGAATGTTCTGTAAGCTCTTTGGCACCACAGACTAGCTGAGCTGAGGGTTTAGGGTGACATAATACATTTTTCCATGTAAATGCTAAAAAGAAAAAAAGCCATAAAGGAATCTAGATTTTTATCCATATTGTCACAAAGTCTGGTAAGTGCATTAGCTAAGGGCAGTGATAAATTCAGCACTCCTGTAAATGTAATCTTCTGTCAGAGTAATTTTTAGCCTTAGTTTCAAGTACAACTTCATCATCAGCTGTTGGTAACTTGTCACTTCCTAATTTTGGTTTTTTCTCATCCTTATGCTCACTAACATATTAACTATTTTTAATTATCACAATAATGTGTCTTTTAATACAAATGTCCCACTGTTTTCATAATACTAGCAGAACATTTTCCAGCAGCAATGCACTTCACATATGATCTCATGACTAAATTATTCCTGACTTGCGGCCATATATATACCCCTAGGTCATATATGTATTTTTCTTAATGGGTGAACATAAATTCTACTGTAGTAAAGAGAAGAGAAGAGAAGAGAAGAGAAGAGAAGAGAAGAGAAGAGAAGAGAAGAGAAGAGAAGAGAAGAGAAGTAAAATATGCCTAACAGGGAAGAAAACACATCTCTTGATAGGATGGAGGCAGGAAAAAGAAATGTTGCTCAATCACTGCCCCCTCTCCCCTGCACCTCATTTATCTTTGCTCTTTTTTCATATAATCATATGTGACAGAGAAATTAAGTAGAACATATTGCACTAGCATTAGGAGGAACAAAATAAGGGACATCATTTTCATGATACTTAAAAATAAGACCTCAAAGAAAGAGAACAAGTGTCACAGAACGTGCAAGAGGAGCCATTCCAGGTCTTTCTTGAAAGCAGGGAGAAGAGAGTACACCCAGACAAGGTTATGCTCATAAGGCACATCATTTATTTGTCCACACTAGCTTGACTGAGAGACTGATGACCACCTCTCTCCACCTTGTACCCACTGTCAGTCTTCATGAATCCTTGCACCTATATGCTTGTCAGGTTGTAAAGACATGTTTGCCTAGAGGAATTCTTGGGAAGAAAAAAGAAAAAAAACAAAAACAAAACAACACAAGGGTCTGAGAGCTACAGCTCAGAAGTGTTAATAAACAGTAAAGCACCTGGAAAAACATTGGCTGGAATAGAGAAACCTCATGAGTGTGTGTGGGAGCATTATTTTCTCACCAAGCCTTATTTCAGGACAATGTTTAAATCAGTCACACCATTTAGATGATTCCCCAGCCAACCAAATTATTTTCTGAGATTTCTGTGTAATTTTTTCTTCATATCATCATTGCTGTGATAGAAACTTCTGCTTCAAAAAATGGAAGAATCGGCATATGCAAATGTTCCTACAGTAAACAGCATGACAAAGAAACTGGAGGCTTGTTTTGAAATAATATAAAGTTTGCTTTACCACATTAGGATCAACTGGAGGTGCACAAGCTCCTGGCCTTTGACAACTGAACCACTTATGCAGTCATGTGCCTGAAAAGAATCAGACATTAAATCTGCAAGCATTTAATTTGAGGATTGTTTGGGGTCTGCAATAACAACCCACCAGATACTTGCAGTCATGTGAAATGGCTCAGCCATGTCAAACAGACCATAATGGCTCACTGGCATCAGTCTGGGTTTCTGTTTGTGCACTCAGATTTGTCTAAGGAATATATTGCATGAAGCCTGCAGAAAAGAAACTCTGGTTAGAGGAATCAGAGCCTGGAGGAGAGCCAGAGAATTATTTTATCCACAGAAAGTTAAATTCCTAAGTAAAGTCACAAATCTGGGCAAATATGGATTAGTGTAAGAACTGGATTAGGATAAGAAATATGGAGTCCCTTTGTACAACATCTTTACACCAGCACAATACATAAAGCTCTAACAGTGCTCACATTTTATATCTGCAGATGGTTGAAAGGCAGAAAGGTTATGTCAATTTCTCTATTTACACACACAAGTCTAGTACTTACACTGAAAATAAATGGAGGATTTAGACTTATAAGCCCTAAAAAAGTTGCATTCCACAAAAAGATCTTATTAAGAAAATCCTAGGCCCTCAGAATTTGGGTATTCAGCAGATCTGACTGCATCTTGTAAAAACCAAGAACTGCTCTTTATAAAGTCAGTAAGTCCTGTTCTTGAGCAGACCCTTACAGCTACAACCAAAATAATTTTAAAAAGGTAAAGAATGTAATAGGATTTATAGCTCATATAAAGTTTTACATGCACAACTATATGAGATCTTTCAAAAAAAATCAGTATTTTTCTACAATAGATTATTAAAATTCATATGTTAATATAAGAGAGAGAGCAAGAAAGAAATGAGAAATTTGTTTGTAACCAAAACTTCAGATATTTTGCTAATCTGCAAAATCAATCATGGGGACGGAGTAGATTTTATGAATGGAGAACAAAATATACACTGTTTTAACAGTGAACATTTTGTATTAGCATGAGAAATATGGCATAATTGTTTTTTCATATGCTCAGGAACTTGACTGACAAAAAGTACAGCAAGCTGGAAAAACTAAATAAAGACTATTTCACAGAAGCATCAGTTGCTTTCAATTGCTCCCTGACTAGACAACACCTTACTTGCTATTTAGGCATTAAGCTTGCCAAGAACAAATGGTCCAAGAAGGTCATTCTTCAAGGCCAGTTTGGCTTTTCTCCTATACTGCATCCATGAGTTTTATTTTATAATGAAAAAAATCCTGCAAAACTGCTTAAAAATGCTGGTTCCTGGTGTGTGCTTCAGTCCAGACTGTCTTGTCTACATTGAACTGTTCACACATCTTGGATATCAGCCTTTTCAGAGACTCCTAGAGTTGTATGTCAGTAGGGACAATTACACCATCTACTCTGACCTGCAAGATACCAAATCACTTTAGGTTTCATCCTCTTATTTCTGTATTAAACCAGAAAGGCATCCAAGCTTGAGCTGAAAAAGTAAAGAGAGATGTCTACAGAAGTGTTCTTCAATAGTTTGTTCCATTGTGAGATCAAAATGGTGGCTTATTTCCTGTTTGTAGTTATCTAGCCAGATTCTGCTGACAGCCACTGGTATTTATTAATATATTAGTGACTCTAGTATTCCCCCTTCCTCCCAAGAAACCTATGTACTTGTTAAGAGTCACCTCTTGGTACATTTTCTAATCAAGGCTTTTTAAGCAATTCACTGTAAATTGATCCTAAAATTGTTTTTCTGTGACTCTTCTGTTTCTCAAAGTCCTTTCAAAATATATCAGAAGAACAGCTTTATAGCCCTCTGCTACTTTTTTTCTGTGCATAAAATCACTGATTACAAAATGATTTCTCTAGACTGTAATTCTGGCAGTTAATGACAAACTAAAAGGACACTGTCACTCGTCCCTTTTCAAAATCACTGTTTCCAGGAAATGTCCCCTACTTGTCAGCTTGCCTTTTGCAGTCTATTGTGTGAATGCCCTGCTTTTGTAGAAGGACCCAGCTTAGAAAGCAATCCAAAGTCACTGTTGACTTGTTTTGATGATTATTTAATTTTCTTCAGTCCTTGGAGCAAATGTGTTCAGTTATAATTTTTGCTCCAAGTCACAAAGACAATGTCAATTGTGCTAGATCTAAGGCAGACCTTAGGCACATAAGGAGGTCTTAAAATAACATTTGCTCACAAAAGACTGCCTTATTCATAATATGCCAGTTATTCTATTCTTAATCCATTTCATTTACGTTTCGCTGGTACTAGGGAGAATTTTCCTCTAAAATTGGAATTCATTCTGTGTTATAGTAAGGCTTTTAAAGCCCTAGGTAGATTGTAATCCAGTAGTTATGACCTCCCAAACTAGCAATTTCAAAGGAAAATATCAGGTTTTTATAACTGGCAATGTAGCTAGTTTAGGATTCCTTAGGTCAGTCTTCCTGTGCATTTTAATCATCCCCATCACATCACCACTCTCCTACTTTTTTGACACTTTCCTGATATTATCAGTATTTATTTTAAAAGCATGGCCTCAAGCTAAAGATTCCCTTTGACACCTTTTCAAGTATATAGTCAATACAACTTTCAGTTCTGGACAGACAGAAGGTATGATGTCTCTGTATAATTATCTCAAACAGTCTGGGTCATAACTAAGCTGCCCACTTCACAAAAAGGTCACAGATGAGCTGGGCCTGACAGCTGATGGTCCATTGATATCCATGGAGTTTTTGTGAGTGCTCAGGAAAGGGCACTTTTCCCTCTACCACCACTCACAACGTACATGGATCCGTTCATCAGCTGCAGTACAGAGAATTAGAGGAGGTGTCTTCTAGAGACATCAATCCACAAGAAGGACAAAGTCAAGAATATAACAGTAATGAGAAAATTGAAGTATCATCTAACATGCACTCTGTGAGTGGGATGCCAGTCACTCAAATTGTGCCTGCAGTGAACACACCCCTTCAACAAGCACAGCATAGAGCAAATCATCAAATCATCAGCTTTCTCTGGGTTTATCTCCTTATCCACAAGCTCAGACTGCAAGAAAGAAAGAAAGACTGTTGCATCCCTTCTCAAATAGCCTCAGTGTCATGCTCCTTTGCTTCATTTCCAGCAGCATTGGCACACAGGGCACAGAGCAACTGCTTTCCTCTGGCCGTGCTCCAGGAACAGAGCTGGTGTCAGTGCAGCTGACTGGACCCAGTAGGTGGCAATAAGCCTTTCCCCGCAGCTGCGGTAGGTTAAAGTGACCCTTTCTTCTCCAGAGCACCCAGAGGCTGTAAGGCATAGGACAGCAGGTGGTGCTCTGGCTGTAGGTAGTGCTCCATACACAGGTGGTGCTCCACACACAAAGGGTTGGGCTGTTCAGCTTCCTCCTCACCCTTATCAAACAGCTTGTGCCAAGGAGAAAGAGCAAAAGGCGTATAAGGAAAAAGTTATTCACCAAAATGGTGGAATGGGCTGCCCTGGAAAGTGTTTAAGGGCCCATCCCTGGAAGTATTTAAAAGATGTGTAAATGTGGTGCTTAGGAGCATGGTTTAGTGGTGGAGTTGGCAGTGCTGGGTTAACAGTTGGACTTGATGATCTTAGAGGTCTTTTCCAGTATAAATGATTCCATAATAGAAGTATGGAATAAACAGGGTTCAGGTCATTCATTCACATCAGGCTTGTATCTGTTCTCATTTTGTTTTTCTTTGCCTTAGCCTGAGCTGAAGCAAAGCTCTTGATGTGTACGGCAGCAGGCAATGAAAGGTGACTGTTTCAAGTAGGAATTCTTTACCACAGATGTTTTTTAAATAGAGTGGGGTTTTTTTTCATCTAATGCTTTTAGCAAACTTTAAGGAAGTCAAATCTGTTCTGAATATATGAAAATTCAGCTTTTCAGAATGATGTGTTTTTCTTCTTATTCTCTTTTACTTTACATATAATTTGAGGAAATCTTTTTATATCTTTTAATTACAGGAGTGCTTCTAATACAGGGTTAACTGTCTTCTATCATTTCTTAGGAAGTCAGATAGCAATTAATGACTTGTTGGGAGAAGAAAATGTTGGGTTTCTTTTTTTCTTTTTTTTTTTTCTGAGCAGGCTTTTTACTCCATAGAAGAAAACAGAAAAAGAAAAAAACAAATATGAAACAAAACATACAGAACTCTCAAATGCAGGAATGCCACCTAAAGCCTGTATGCTATGTATAACCCTGAAGGGTTAAGGAAGCTGGTAAACCTATCTGAGCTGTCTGCAAAAAAAATTTGTGACCTGTAGTTGTTTTCAATAGAGAATAAATTTATTGGGTTATGTTAGAAAGATCTTCTGAGTTGAAAAATATCCTCCATTTCATGCATTTTGTTTCCAAAAGTATGCACTTAAAAGAAGTTGTCTTAAAATTTAATAGTCCAAATTATAACTTACAGATATTTTAATTACAGTGCATCAGTCTTCAGATAAATTTAACCAAGAAGTTGAGTTCAACTCTGAGGAGCTGCACACCACATGCTACTCCACATACCATATTTTAATTATATACCATATTTTAATTAAATTAAAAAATGGTTACAAATCAGCTTAATTGTATTTCAAACATCTACCTATTCCCAGATGCTGGGATATCTTGCATACAGATAAATTCTCTCAGATATTTTTAAAACACATCACAGAAATGGCTATCATGATTACAAGAATCTTGGATTGCAAAGCAGAGACTCAGAGGACAATTACTCATCAAGAATCCCACCAACAATATGAAAGTAGGCTTACTAAAGTACTTGTGTACTTTCATAAGCAGTTTAAGCTACCTAAAACGTAACTCATCTTCAGTTCTCCCACCTTAGAGAATACCTGGGCTCAGTGTTGCAAACTTAGCACTCAGATGAAAGTGAAGCCTGATATTCAAATGTAGGATGGCAGAGGACTCTTTGCAAGCAATCAAAGTAATTATCTGTGTTGGATTCACCTCTGGGAGCTGTATTCACTTACATTTAGTCCTTCTGAACAGTCATGTTGAAAGGAATGCTGGAGAAGCCTTTGAATCCTTGCAGCAATAAAGAGTTATTTTCTTTGCAGAGCAAGGAATTTTTACTTGCTGGCCAATACTGTATTTCTCTACCCTCTAGTGGTGAAAAACACTTGCAAAGAACTACTGTGCTAAAAAAAAAAAAACAAAAACAAGATTTTAGGAGAAATATATAAGCATTCAGAAGTTCTTAATTAAAGATAAAATCACTTTTTACAGTGAAAGAGGTTACCAGAGCAGTTAAAGCACCAAAATATCCTAGGTTTTAATAATTAAAAAGTTGTCTATATTAACAAACCCAACTTCAAATGAGGTGTGCAGTGAGTTAGAGGGTGCATTAGCAACAGAAAATGGGTCTTGATTCAAATAACTGCTTGCTATTTATTTCATGGAGTGTTTTATCTAGGCATCTCCTTGGTAAACCTGAAAATAGATGTAGCCTGATGCTCAAAAGCTAGAAGAGAGCTCCTGGAGGAAAACACTGACTTTGGCAGCATAGTGGGAATAAAGTACCTGGGACTGCTCAACACTTATGGTTGGACACCAGTTATAAAATTATATAGGGGAACTGTTGGTTTCTGTAACATTCTGAACCTGGCTGTTAATACAGTATGGGAAGGAGGGAGGGAGGGAGGGAGGGAAGGAAGGAAGGAAGGAAGGAAGGAAGGAAGGAAGGAAGGAAGGAAGGAAGGAAGGAAGGAAGGAAGGAAGGAAGGAAGGAAGGAAGGAAGGAAGGAAAACTATTCTGCTTCATTGGTAAACCCCAGCTGGTAAATTCCAAGGTAAAACTGAAAATAGAGAGACTTTTAAATGAATTCTATAGTTAGTAGACATGTGGCTTGTAACATACAAGGAAATTTCATTTGTTTTCTGTATAAGTATATTATTAGGCATTAGAGACATGTTTCTTTTAAAATGAAAGAAGAGGATCCTAGTTCTGCTTCTGAAAATCTGTTTCATAAAATGACACCTGTAAAATCACTCTTTAAACTTCTGTAACAAGAAAATAAATGAGAATTTACAATTTCAAAGATATTTCTTAATGACTTAATGGATAAACATTTGTGGGTATATTCTGTAGTAGTGACCTTCCCCAAGCTACACTCACAGTAGAATTTACTTCACTGGCCCTCAGATATTACAGTACTCAATTACAAACTTCAAGAATTTTTTTATTTTGTAAACTGGTAAGTAATTGGCATTGAGAGAGCAAAATATAGTTAGTACTCAGCATTTTTATAAGCCTACAGATGCCATAGTATGTGGATTCCAGATCACAACCTGTAAGGTGCAAGAAAAAATTCCAAAAGTATTTTGATACATTTGTCTGCTCACCTCCCTCTAAGCCTGTAGATGTTGAAGTGGAATGTTGGAAGATACAGTACATTCATGACTGAAAACCATGAGGCCACATCCATTTTTAGAGCACTTACGTGGCACAGTGGAATATGGTACAGACAATCAGTTCTGCTGAAGATGCACTTTGTTAAAAAAAAAAAAAATACTTCTAGTATTTTATTTCACTTTAGCCATTTCTCTCCTCCCAACACAGTGACAAAAATGCATTTCACACCTTTGGCCAACATAGAAGAAGTCTATAGCACAACCTTGGTTTCAGGTTTCAGAATGCCATTGATATAAAAATATTTCAGGTCTCCTGATCATCCATGTTTTTGTTCTATGCAGACTGTCTAAGATGTTTCTTTGTGACTTCATCAGAAATGTTCCCACCATTGATTTCTGGAGTGAAGCTGTTTTCCCTGAGATTGCAAACAATATCCCTGTGATGAGCCTGCATGTTTCTTTTCTGCAGTGCTGGAGTCACCCTGGTGCTCAGCTGGTCTAAGTGAAATGGATACTTTTTGTGACTTGTGATTTTAAATAGGCAAGAGGATCTACTCTGAAGTTAATACTAAGTTCTGAAAAACAAGTACAAGCTTGTAATGCAAAAACACTATTTTAAAGACTTAGATTTAACAAGAACTATTTTAATGCTGTGTTTCAAGGTCAGTGTTCTCCATTTTTTCTCTCCTTTTTTTTCCAGTGGTGAAAATTAAAATTAGTAAGCTCAAAGATAAAATATTTCATAGCTTTGGAAATGCTGAACTCAGAATTCAGAAAATAACTGAAGTTAGTTTTAAGCTGACTTGTGAAGTGTTGTAAAAAAGAACAATCACTATGAGTCACTAAAAGTTATGTCATTTATTTTACTGGAGTTTTATATAATATTCAAATATTAATAACCATTAGTATTAATTTCTAGTTAATAAGTAATAGTCCTCTATCTTAAAAATATTTGATAAAATATTAGCACAAAAATTTTGAGTTTACAAAAACATTAAAAACCTGTGACTCCCTGTGTCTTACCTGATGTGACACTGATGGTTTGTCGTTTTCAGTATGTTATCTTATAAATTAACATGCTATTTAAGTCTTTATTAAATTCTCATAGTGATTTTTCTCAATAGCCTCGGCTTGCATGAATGTATTTAATATCAGCATCAGAAAACAGTCTAAAGTGAAATAGTGTAGATTTTTAATCATTCCCTGTAGTTGTAATAGCACATATAACTCTTGGTATCTGAAAGAATAGCTTCAGTGATGAAAAAATCATAAGGCAATAGAACATTGGATCAGCTAGTACTTTCACACCCTCATACACTATTGTGGTTTATTCCACCCTCTTACAGATTTAAGCAATTTTAAAGACATGGTTTTCAAGGACATTCTAGATATGTGCCTTGCTTCCACCAGCTATCAAAATAAAAAAAAAAAAAACAAACTGGTTAGTATATAGTATAACTTGTCAGAAAAAAATCGTGTTTGTTTTTTGAGATTTTTTTTTTTTAGATCTCTCCACTCTGTTTTAATCCTACTGCTTCTGGAACTCTCTTTTTTGTTTGGGTTTTTTAATGTCTCCATTGTAAGCTTTAGTAGAGCAGCCTCAACTGCCTAAAAACTCTTCTAAATCTATTTGTCTCTTCTTTCTCATGGAAAAAAAATGTTTGAGTTATCTCTGTAAGTTTTGGTATGTACATATATATTCATGCACATTAAGGTATGACTACCTTCACTTCATTAGAATGAAGATAGTATGAGAGACCGCTTTTCTTGCTGTTCAGCACTTGGCTTGCATATGACTATTCTGAAAAAACGGTTTCCATGCAGACTGCCATGGATGCACACATGGCCTGCACTGGTCTGAGAGGTTCACAACAGGGGTGATGATACAGTGCTTAGGAGGCAGGTGCCTCTCTAGAATGGCATAGGTGACATGGCCACCTCTGTGGGACAGCACAAGTGCACTTCTGGGTTGCATGAGCCAATAAAAAAAAAAGAAGCTGTAAACCTATGACAAAAAAGGGTGCATGACCACAGGCAGCAGAAGGACCTCAGGAGTCTGAATTAAGCACCCTCTTATGCAGGTTCGTACAGGAAAGAGTTTCTTTTCCATTTAAGATCATCTGCAGTGGTTTTTCTGGACAGACTGATCATGGTACTTACTGCTTTTAGTTACTTTATAGCAAAGTACAAGCTATTCTGAAGAGAGTTAATACTCATCTCTCTTGTAAAAGGCTGGATTCCTAAAAGGGAATTCCACAGCCATGAATCCTTCGAAAATGCTCTTTGTAAACTCTCCAAATGCTCTCCAAAAATCATGGGAGCAAAATACAGAAGAAAAGTTTCCATTTTTTATCTAGGCTTCTATTCTTTTTCATTCCACTGAAGAGGTAGATCATGCTTACATGCAGGTTCCTGTCCTGACCATTTATACTGGCTAAAGTAGGTTGACAGCACAGAAAATTGTTTGGCAAATATGGAAACACACACTGATTTTATAGATTTCCTTGAGAGTTTAAATGGTGTGTAAGTAATCTGAATCATTCTCTGAGACTTGTGAGCAGCAGCCTTCTGAGTATATGTCTAAGGCTTCTATGATCTCAGCCTTCCAAAAGGAAAATATTACCTCTGTTGATATAAACATAACTGCTTGAAAAGGAAGAGTGAGATACAGAAAGAAGGAAAGACAGACAGACTGCATGGAAGGGTTACTTTCCTTTGAATGATTGAACTCAGGCAGCAGTGGGGTACAACTGATATCTGAGTTTCTATTTCAAACTTTTATGTTGTCTGTAATGAATTCCCTAAGGCACCACTACTAGCAAAACAATTATTTGTAATCCTCTGTCACCTTCCTTTATACCGGAGAGCCTGCCTAGGGCTTCTGTAATTTTTCCCATGGAAGCCTGAATGCCTGTGGTCCAAGGTATAATAAGGTGAAACAAATTTTCTCCAGTTACTCTGACACCTTGAATGTAGAATCTAACACAATTTAATATGAATCTCCCTTTTCAAAGAAATAACATTTTATATTACATATTTTCATTCTATAATAAAGCATGTACATTGCATACTTATTTATATACAAAATCTTCCAATGTAATACAAAGCTCTTCTATGTAGCTATCATATTTGTATAAACATAATTACAGATGCTTATAAAAATGTGCCTCTATTTGGCTTCTTACCTTCTAATACAACCTGTGTAAATTTACCTTGGAGGGTCATCAGGAATTCATCTTTTACAGTTTTATTGTAGTTACAGTTTTGGGGGTTTATAGGTCTCATAGCAAAATGCTCTTGAGCACTGCCAGGAATGATACTGCAATATAGTTAAGATAGGTAATAGGTGCAATGTCATCCCTGTCCAGTCAGACAGGGACAAGTCACAGGCTGCCTGTGTGATGTAGCTACAAATGCATGTTCTTTCTAACACAGTAATCCTACTGATAGAAAGGACCAGAATTTCAGTAGTCATATATGCCCCCATCCATACCCTTGTACGTTAATGCAGTTCACTCAGTGACTGGGATTGAGTGGTGGCAAACTCTAGTTGTGAGTCATCCTCATGTTCCTGTGGTGACCCTACTTTGGCCTCTTCACCCTACTTGTCTGTCTTTATGGGATGGGATGGTTTTCATACACAGTTTTGCGTATAGGAGCACAGGCTGGTCTTCTGTTCACCTGCACTTCTGACTGTCCAAGTCTGACTGGCTGTAACATCTGTCCACTGGGGTCATGAGCAGCCATCACACTTGTCACAGGGGTTAAAGTGTCTGAAGCTTGAATAGCCCCAGTGCCTGTTGCTGGAATGTGAGTAGCTGCAGTGCATGTCACAGGGATGGAAGTGGCCCCAGTGCCTGCTGCTGTTGGCGGCAGTGGTTGTCACAAGGACTGAAGTAACTGCAATGCTTGTCACTGAGGCTTGAGTAGCTACAGTCCGCGTTGGAGCTAAAGCCCCCCTACTCCTCTTTTGAACTTCAGGGCTTTTCATGGGATTTGGGATGCTCTCAGTCACTTAATCCTAGATTTCAACTATATGCAAGTACATTCTGATTCCCAACAAGAAGTTTGTTTGCGAGGTATTCAGAAGACATTCAGAGAGATTGAGCATCTCTCATATCAAGACAGGCTGAGAGAGCTGGGGTTGTTCAGCGGGAGAAGAGGAGCCTTCAGGCACTTTATAGGGGCATATAAGCAAGATGGAGATATAGGCAGATAGCAATAGGACAAGGGCCATTGGTTTTAAACCCAGAGAGGGCATATTTCAATTATATGTTAGGAAGAAATTATTTTCTTGGAGGGTGGTGAACAGGTTGCCTAGAGAGGTTTTGTATGCTCCATTCCCAGAGGTGTTCAAGGCCAAGTTGGATGGGACCCTGAGCATCCTAATCTAGTGAAAGTTGTCCCTGCCTGCAGCAGGGGAACTAGATGATCTTTAAGGTGCCTTCCAACCCAGGACATTCCATGAATCTGTAGTAAAAATCTTTAAAATTCTCCAATGCTACTGCAACCAGCCTAGAGGGCTGGAGGGCTCCCGAAGAACTCGGGAGGAAGAAAATGCCGCGAGCGGCTTGTCCCGGCCCCCGAAGGAGGCAGGGGTGTAATTACGGGCGGTGCCCACCGGGTGGCGCGGGCAGCGCGGAGAGGGCGGCGGAGCGCGCTCGGCCCGGGACGCGCGGCTCGGGCACGGCGCGGCTCGGTCCCAGCGCAACCCAGCACGGCACACAGCACCGATAATCCTCGCCCAGACTCCACGGGACATGGACATCACATAGGGAACACAGCCAGCAAGAACACGAATATATAATGCACTTCTGAGCACACACACGGGAACACTGAGAGCAAAGCAACATGATGACCAGCTACTATTAAGCTAACGTAATAAATGTTTATAACCACTTTGTTTTAACAATCTCTGCACAGATCGATCATTATCTCAACTCTCCATGCCTCACGCTGGGCGCCAAACAAGGACTGTCATGGTTTAACCCCAGCTGCCAACTATGTACCATGCAGCCTCTTGCTCTTTCTTTCCCCCACCACCTCCCTCAGTGGGGAGGAGAATGAGAAAGAAAAGGTAAACCTCTTGGGCTGACATAGGAAAAAAAAAATGAGACAAAATATAATAATGATAGGGAAACTAATTATGTTAATATAACAATAATTTGAATGAAAAGGCGATAAAGCAACGGAGCACAAGAGAAACAAGACATGCACAGTACAGTTCCTCACAACCCATGAACTCACCCCATCCTCAAGCAGTAATCAGACCCTTCTGGGGTAACTATAAAGAGAGTTTAAATGCTGGGCATGACTTTCTATGGTGTGGAATATCCCTTTGGCCATTTCAGGTCAGCTGTCCTAGTTATGCTTCCTCCCAATTCCTTGAGCAGCTCCTCACTGACAGAGCATGGGAAACTGAAAAGTCCTTGACTTAGGGTAAGCACTGCTTAGCAACAACCAAAACATCAGTGTGTTGTCAACATTATTCTCATAATAAATCACAAAAACACAAGCATTATACCAGCTACTAAGAAGAAAAAAGACTCTGTCTCAACCAAAACCAGGAGAAGCAGGGTGCTAGAATTGAAGTGCCTCAGATGGATCTGGACTAAAAGCAAAAGAGTGAGCTATTTATAGCAGCACAGTAAAGAAGCCACATGGCTGAAGCCTTTTTGGCCCAGGGGATGATGTCTGAAATACCGATATGAGGAAACTTGGCAGGTTGATTATATCACACTACCACAAACTTTCCATGGTAAGCACCAGGTGCTTGCAAAGGTGGAAGCAACTACTGGATGGTTGGAAACATACTCTGTGACCCATGCCACTGGCCAGAACACCATCTTGGGCATTGAAAAACAACTTCTGTGATGACCCTGCACCCCCAAAAGAGCTGAATCAGTTGTGAATGTGACTCAAACAACCTCATATACACCAGGGCCAAGGAACAAGGCATTGACTGGATGTATCAAATCCCGTGCCACACACCAGCCTCTGGGAGCATTGAACACTAGAGTGAATTGTTAATGTGCACTGGGACATTCAAGCATTGGGATACAAATTTAGTAGAAGCCATTTCTTTAGTTAACATTACAGGATCTTCTAGTTGATTGGTCCTACTCAAATGAAGCTGCTGCACACTGTGCAAGCAGGTGGAGTTCCTGCAGGTCATATATGGATAAGAGAAACAGTCTGGGTTACACCGTTTATGCTATTGGCCTTCTTGGCCACCTGGGCACACTGCCAGCTCATGTTCTGCCAGCTGTCAGCATCCCCAACTCTTTCTCTACCAGGTCACTTTCCAGCCACTCTCCCCAGCCTGCAGCACTGCTTGGGGTTGTTGTGACCAAGAGCAGGACTCAGCAGTTTGCCTCACTTAAACACTCTTACACACCCCCACATACTGTCACTCTAGCAATCACATGTGTAAACTCTCTCACTCACATTCACTGATACACTCTCACACACACCACCAATGCACACAAATGTGCTGACATTCCCACATTTCCCATCAGAAAATGCTGAACAACATGCTGTATAAATGCACACCTCAAATGTAAAACAGGGACCTTTTTCCTTCCCTTTGAAGCTACAGCCAAAGTGTTTTTATGATATGTAGCTCTATTTTTAAGTTGCTCTTATTGGTAAGTTGTGTTTCCATGACAATTTTGATCAGGTTTCTTTCTTTTTCTAATTTTGCGTTGCCTTCACTTGTTGCTGTGTCTCCCTTAGAGGTAATGTTGACAGTAGGAAACATCTGTTCTCTGCAACACAAAGCGTGGGGTTTGGAAAAGAATCCACATCAACAGGAGTTGTGAAGGATCTGGAGGTAAAAAAAAAAACCCTCTCACACCAGAAATGACAACCCCAACAGTTGGGGTTATTCAACACCGAGAAGAGAAGGCTCTGAGGACATTATGTGGCCTTTCAGTATATGAAGGAGGCTTTATAAGCAAGATGGAGAGAGACCCTCTACCAAGGTAGATAAACAGAGCCAGGGGCAGTAGTTTTAAACCAAAAGAGAGTTCATTTAGATGAGACAAAAGGAAGCATTTGTTTAAGGTGAGGGTGGTGAGACACTGCCCAAAGAACTTGTGGTATCTTATTCCTGAACCTATTCAGGGTCGTGTTAGATAGGACTTCGGGCAACCTGATCTAGTGAAAAATGTCCCTGCCTATGGCAAGGGGGTCACTCTAGATGATCTCTAAAGGTCCTTCTAGCCCAAAACATTCAATGATTCTGCAATTTACAGAATGGAACACATTCACCTGCTGCACTCTGTTTCTTGTCCCAAGTCCTAAGGCTCCTTCTGTCCAGCTCCAGACCACATTTCCTGACTTACTCCATTGTTAGCTGTTGACAGCATGGCAGGAATACAGACTGCCCAAGCACATCAGGCTTAGGCACAAGGTTTGGAAAATCAAAGCCTGCCCGATTTTTATCTGGTGAATCATATCAAAGGAAGAAGAAAGTTCTTGTTTGAGTATGTAGATTACAAAAGGAAGGCTGGGAAAAATATGGGCCTCCAGCCAAAAGGAGCCAGAGCACAGTATGTCCTCCTGGTTGTAGTTCCAGTTCTTGGGCTGATGGAGTTCCCAAACACCTTCCACTGTTTCTCTTGGAGAAAGCAGAAAGTCACAATTTTGGACTATAAAGGGCTCACAGAAATGAACAGCATTTTTGACCAACTTGCTCTTGGTGAACTTCAGCAGGAGCTGCTTCTGCTGCATTATAATTCTCTGCACAGGCCATCAGTTTACCAGGGTTTAATTACAGTTTTGCAGTCCTCTAAATATAGTGTTTAGCTATGGGTTTTGGCACAATTTCTCTGTCTTTAGGGTAAATTAAGTTAATAATCATTTTGCAAAATGGTTTGTAAACAATTATGCTCAGTTTTACTCTTCATAATACAGTTGTAAAAACCACTCAAATCCAAACAAAAAAAAAAGCAAGCTAATTTCCTAGTAGATGTTTCATCACAGAATTATCATCTATCTCCTCTGACTTCCATTTATTTGAGCAAGGTGAGATTTAATCTTTTTAAGCCTGTCAGTTGAAAGTAAACTGCTAATTTGCAAGTGTTTTGGTGAAAAAACTCAGGGAATTTTCTTCATATACAAATTTCTATAAAAAAAAAAAAAAACACAACACTTTAGAATGTCTTAAGGGAAAAAAAATCCTGGTGTATATGAGGAGTCTTCCTGATTTCTTGAGTGCCACAGATTTTCTTCCAAATGCTCTTAAAAAGCGATCTCTTTAGTGCCAGAAGATGGTGTGCTTCCACCACATCATGCTGCAGTCACCTTGGGGAAGGATTATGTTTATTGTGTAAAATCATCTCTCCTCATAACATAAGCAATAGTTACGATGAAATCAAAATAAGTTTGTGGTAAAAAAATATAATTCATATTTAATGAATGTACTTATTACTGCATTTTCAGACATATTTTGCTTCTACTTTCAATTAATTTTCAGAGATGGCATTTTATCAAAAGAAGTTAATAAAATAATTTCCAAATAATTATTAAATTATTATTTGGAGATGATAATGTCTTCAACTGAAAAAATAGACAATTAAGATTTAAAATAATATGTTGTCTCTTAATACTTGAAATATTACTCAGGTGTTTGAACTGTTTGTACATAAATATCTTTTACTTGGTTTCCTATTCCTTTATGCAGACCCTGCTGAAATTTTTATATTAAAATTAGGTTTTATGTTAAACAAATTATTCTATAAAAATGCAACTATTTTATTTCTGTGTAAAACAGTAAACTGAAACTAAAAAGTTTTGCTCCACAGTGTTCAAGATATTAGTAAAATGTCACAGTCTTCAAAAGAAAAAAAAAATTGAGACCTAGCAGAACTGCACCATCACAGTATGTTCATGTTCATGGAATGTAAGGGTCTTAAAGTGAATTTTGCTCTTTCATCTTTCATATCTGTTTTTCTATCTAACTACCTAGAGTCGTTCATAGATGCAGAAAGGATAAGAAAAATAAACTTTCTTTTTTAGGCCTTTCCAATTACCTTCTTAAAGTTCTTAAAGCATACTTTTTATAACCAGCCTAATTTATAATAATTCATATTTATATATCTTACTGTTAGGCCCTGATAAGAAGTGAAGCTTAGAAGGCAGCAATATGACGACTATTACTTCTGGGTGTGAGTGGCTGATGGGTTGAATCACAGAATCATAAAGTGACAGAATTTTTTGGGCTGGAAGTGATGTCAAAAATCATCTTGTCCTAACCCCCTGACATGGGCAGGGACAGCTTCCACCGGAGCAGGTTGCTCAAAGCCCCATCCAACCTGGCCTTGAACACTTTCAGAGGTGAGGCATCCACAACATCTCCAGTGCCTCACCACCCTCACAGTAAATAATTTCCTGCTAATATCAAACCTAAACACAGAGTCTTTCAGAGTGAATCATTCCCCTTTTCCTCTCACTATATGCCCTTGTAAAGAGTCTGTCTCCAAGTAAAAGCAGACCTTCTGACGTCTTTAAAGGTTTTATAGTATTGAACTAATGTTTATGACTTTAGCATGAGAAAATGACAGAATGAGAACTACTGTCTCATGGCTTTTACTCATTGGAAGCTCCATACACAAACAGTACATGGATGATGCAGTAGCAGCAACAAAGGAAAAGCTTTGTTGGCAGTGTGTGTTTTGTCCTATATAACAATTTCCCTTGGTTGCCTAGCATGGTGGTTCCTCACTGAGTTTTTGTTGGAGGCAATGCCAAATTTTCTGGGGCATGTATGACAAGCAAGGAAGCACTACATATATCTTTAGCTGAATAGGCTGTAAAGAAAGGGATTGGCATGTGGGAGGTTGCTAGATTTTTTTTTCCCAGATATTTTCTTATCTCAAAATGACAAATGAAATAAAGATTTCTATTGGCTGTCGAGACTGAGGCTAAAGCAAAACAAATGCTAATTGAACTTGTTAAAATACAGGCATTTTTAATATACATTTTTCAATGTCATATTGAAAAACATCTCAGCTTCACCAGGAAGGATTAATAAGATTCCAGTACAGCTAAACCCAGACAGTCTTGCAATTTGTTAAAGAACTGATAGCAGTGATGTAGCAAGACTGACTTTAACATAAATTCAGGTTTTACCAATGGAATCCTGTAATGTTCATCATCAGAAGGTTTTACACAGGTCCGAGGTGTCTGGCATGCATTAAATGAAAACACTTAAAGAAATTAAATACCCCTGCTGCACCCTGTTTATTTCAGGAGTAGTAGCTATAGTAATAAATAACAGTGTATGTACACGAATATTCAAATACAACTTCAGAGTGGAACTGTGCAAGTGTATGTTATATTTTGAATTTCAAGCACATGAAATGTTATATTAAAGTTATCTTGTCAAGGAGAAAGAAAATTTAAATAAGCCTTTGTAAACAGATAATATTGGCTGATAAAACTAACTTTGCATCTTCATACATACTGAATTGATTGAAATCTATTGCCAATTTTGCAAATTTTGTCTATACCAAATGGAAACTTATTAAAACAGTTTTTTTGGCAAATCTTTAGAGGCAGATCACAGACTGATGACTGAAAACCATTTCAGTATATTACTTACAGGGTATTTACTACATGTTTTTTAAGGAAATGTACAGTAAGAGTGCATATAACAAATGTGTAAAACACTTAATACATAGATGTGTATTTCCAAAAAGGCCACATTTTAAACTGGGGTACCATGAACTAGCTGAATCTGAGTCACTTCTGAGCAGAATCTTACACATGTGGCTGTGTTCATCTTCTGTACTTTACCCAAACTAATGAACCCTATTCAGAAATTTCTTCTTAAAAGTCTTCTTCATTTAAGCTTTTCAAGCGCCAGAACACACTCTGAGCTATCTGGAAAAGGCAACAAAGATATATAGTTAATTAACATTTTGGAAAGTGTTATTTATTTAACACAAAACAGAAAGATCATTTTTCTATACCAGAGAGGTGGAATTTCTTGGTTTTTTCAGACGTGCTCACAGGAACAGGATAGGTCAGCTCTCCAACCATGGCAGTCTGGAGGATGAGGAAATAGAGCCATTTAATGTGATACTTAAGACCACGTCCAGTTTTAAAGTCAAATATCCTCTAAGAGCAGTAACGAAGAAATTACTTCATGATACCGTAGCCCTCATGAAGGGTAAGCCTGTCGCATTTGCAGCTATTGCAACACATTAAAAAACTGAACAAACTGCTTAATAATATTGGATTTTAATTTCTTAGGTGCTTGCAAAGAGGAGAATGATGATGTCCTAACCAAAACCTACAGCCAACTTTTATGAAATGGCAGTGTTCTGTGAGGAAGATGAAATTAATGCCAGGTGATCTGTATGAAAAATAGGATCTCCTTCCATTCAGCATCATTTGCTGTGGCACATTACTCAACAAGAAGAGCATTTGCCATGATGTAGACATGAAGACAGCTTTCATTGTCACACAGGATAGATATTTTCTCTTTCCCTCAACACTTCCTTAGAGATAAATATAAAAACACATCTTTAAAATAATTTACAGCCAGTAAGAACAAAAGCTTATTCTCAACAATTTATACCTCAGCATCTATGCTGTGAAGAGGAGGGAAAAAAAATACACTTTCTAGAAGATGCAGAGGAGCATGGTGTTATATGCTGTAAGGTATCTTCCCCATCATGTAGCCATGATGACAATCAGAGTTGTACATCCACTTACAAGGTATTGGTCCAGATTTTGGCTACTCTGCTATAAGGAAACTGCATCAGCATTAGGGAAAATACAGAGATCAGTAGAAATGGCAAATGCCTTCGAAAAAGCCATCTATTAAGTAAATTTGGAGGAATTAGATTTAAAAATACTTGAAAAATAAACTAATAGCTTCAGGTACAAAACCTTGCTATAAAGAAGCTTCGTGACCAATTTACATTCACCTTCTATTCACAAAGAAAGAAGTCTAGTGCAAGAGGAGTGCCTCTTTCTGGCAAGAGAGGATCTCTGGTTATACACAGGAGGACATATCGTAGCTGTAAGGACTGTGACACCATGGAACTATTCTCTTAGAGTAGTTCTGGACTGTCTTTGATTTGCTTTAATAGGTTTAACAAACAGCCAGCCAGGACAAACATATCCTAGAAACACCTCAGCTCAAGGAGTTCAAATCCGCTTGTCTCTGCTGCCAGTGCTTTTCTCTGAGTTTATAGGACTTTTTCAGGCCTTGATGAAGAAAAATACATAATTTGTAAAACCCTGTGTGATCAGGGATGAGTGAAGTCATTCCTGTGTCTCATGATCTATAGTACTAAATGCTGTTTATTTGAGCTCAAAGGGGAAACACGTGGTTTAACTTGTAGTATCTTGAATGTTAGTCTATGAAGTCAAGTGAGAACAGCCATATGTGAGTGTGATACACAGTTATAAAACAGTCTGTGTTTACTTGGGAAGATTGATAATTAGTGATGAGTTCCTTGTAATCACAGGTAACCTTTGTCATACAATTAGTATGCAAAGCAAAGCTGCATCAACCAGTGAATGAGTAGAGTTCAACCTACCCCTTACCACCGCAGCTAGAGAGAATACAGTAATGGAGCAGCATCTCTCCCACTGCACACCAGAGCTGGTCATGAAACTTTACCTTCTGTTAAAACAAGCTGACTTTCCTTTGAATACCTAAATAAATACAGAAGAGGAATTCTACCAGCCAGTACCATCTGTACTGTGGTGTTTTGAAAGCTGGGAACTTCAGCTTTTCCCTGTACAATTGAAGAACACTCTGCCTTCTCAGGCTTGTGTTACTGCCACTTCTATCACAGAGCCCCTCTATCCCTGCAGCAATTTCTAAGAGGACTCAGCTATTCTTATTACTCACTGACACCATCTTTTCTCCATTCCATCCCCCACTCCTTGTCCCTTTTACCTTTTACCAGAATATGTTGCTTGTATCCTGGTTAATAAGTTCCACTCCAAGCACTGCTATCTGTCTTGTAAGGAATGGGACACATCTTTCAGTGACTATGTTACAGAAGCCAAGAGGACAAAAATAATGCTGACCAAAATGTAATTGCACAGGGTAGAAGAACATGTACAGAAGATTAGTACAGTATGTTACAAGATTACTACAAGATTAGTACAGAGAAAGTTTTCATCAAAGACATTGAGAATATACTTATGAAAAAGATTAAAAAGAAAACCCACAAAATTTTAAAAGGTTTCTTTCTTAACTATACCTGGAAATATGAAGCAGCAGATCAAGTTGCACTATTGTAACACTGTTCAGCCTATGTGAGAAACCACAGTTTTGAAATCTATCCAAGATTTATCTGGAGTTGTGAGTAGTCAGATACTCTCAGAAATCCACCATGTCATCTTGCTTTTACTAAAAACAGTGAGCATTTAAAAAGGAATTGGTTCATTCTCTATTTTTGTAAAGCATTATTGGTTGCAATGGTATATAATTATTGCCCTAAACCAACCTTGTCACATATACAATTAAAGCAGAAATAGTACTTGTGTCATTACCAGGCTGAAGATGACAGACTTCTGCTGAGAGTTTTATGGTAGCACATTTCCTCCCTACACCATGGAAAGTTTTCAGATCCTTCTCTAACCACTGTTCATCTGTAAACACTACCTTAGACTGGATTAAACTCAAAACCTAAATTGTCTGGATGCAGCTACTTTTCCTACATCTCAAGGAAACGTTTTATGGTTTGTCACTTGGGACATAATGGATAATTACATGTGGGACTCTAGTGCTGCCTATTATTAAGCCCCTGTTCCATGCTGTTTATCATATTGCCAAATCAAATTAACCATTTAGGCTTAAATTTTCCATGGTGGCTGTCTGCTCCAGACCAATTTTCATTTTCAAGTGGGAAAGAAGAAGAAAAAAGTCCAGGGTAAACACATTTCTCTGTGAGCAGTAAAGGCTCTTGAAATATTGTGGTTTGTAACTCAAATGCATCCTCAGACCTTTTGTAAGTATTGAATGAACACTGATCCTTTTCCCCTTACCTGCATTTAGAATGCCTCTCTTCTGAACAGATGGTTTTACGAAACCTGTAGTAGCTTGATACCACTGGGGCTGCTACCCTCTTGTGGAATTGCATAAACAAATAAAGTCCTACAGAAGCCACAGCAGAGAGGAGAGCTGCCTGATATGCACATGAGTCCACACATTCTTTCCTTTATGAAAGACAGTTAAAAATATGGGTGGAAGGCACTTTTTAAAAAACTTGCCAACCACCCCCACCCCAAGCACAGGGTGAGGGTTATTTTGCTTCCCAGTTATACAGAGAATAGGAGTCTGAAATTGGATAAGCAGCCCACAGGAAGGCTGAGAATGAGGAAGAGTAGCTTCTCTAAGCATGGAGTACAGCCTGTTTGGACAAAGAATGAAGCCAAAGAATCAGAACAGGAACACCTTACGGAGCAAAGGAAAAGGAAGGATGACAGTTAGGACAAATTCAATTAAGGGCAGCATCCTAAAATGCATTCACAAAAACCTGATTAAAATTACATAACTGTCATGTCTAGCACATCCCATTTTTTAAGTCCTTGACTTTGTAATTTTAAACTACTCCTAATGTAGTATTTTTAGATGTATTTTAATTTATGCACCTGAAAATAGGCTATCTTAGTCATCTGGGCCTTGTAATACTGAGCTGACCCCAAAAGCTTTAAGATTCTGGGTACAAAATCCAGGCTCTGTGACGAAGATGGTGCACGTGGTACAACATCAAACCCAGCAAGCCCTAGCTTTGCAGTGAAAAACAAATTCAAAATCTAGGCAATTCTCAGTGACACCTGGACTTTGAACTGGAGATTGCTTATATTTACCAGTTTTTACACAAAACAAGGTGTTTATTCACTTTACATTTTCCAGTTGTCACCAAAAAGCCTTAGAAGTAATCATAAGAGGTGAGAAAAATAAAGTCTCTTTCCCATGCTATGAGTGAATGCTTTAGGCACTTGTTTAAATAATTCTTCTCTTTTTGAGTACTTCTAGCCTAATTAACTTTGAATTCTGAATTTTATATTGAAGGCTCTTAGCCCTATCCATTTTCTTTTTCCTCTCTTTTTTCCTTTACCCCAGAAAAGTCTAGCATGTAACCTTATTTCATACTGAAGGCACATTTCTAAGAAATGTTTATCAGTCTTTCAACAGTTATCATATTATGTTGAAAATGGTGGATGTTATTAAAATTGCTGATTTTATAGGGAAATAGCCACAACATATATATATATATTGTGAGTGGCCTGATCTTTTTACTGTGTTTTAAATTATCCTATTAGGAAGAAATATTTGAAGAACCTGCAGCTTAGGGCTGATTCTTCCTAGTTTTGGATCTAATGGCACTTGTGTGGGACTGTGGCATTGCTCTGCTCAAGAGAACTCTTGTGCCAGGCATGCTCACATTCAAAGAGTTTCAAAATCAAAAACCAAATTTAAAGCACTTTCCATGCTAAGAAAGAGATTTGGGGATTCTACTGCCGTACTTATATGTAAACAAATTCTTTTTCAGGTCTGATGCCAGCTGTCATAAATCAAGACTGCCCAGTCATCTTCTGTTAGTGTAGTTAACATGATGCATCTCTATTTTTCTTAGAGCTGACTGATTCAGAGCTAATGGTTTCTCTCTTTACAGAAAGTCCTCAGAATCCCCCACAGAGGTCCTTATGTCTCTCTTCTATCACTTCAGGGCCAGCTACTGGATCAGCCCAGGTTTATCACAGCTTTACCAAGTCAGGTATTGGAAAACCTCCAAAGACAGACTTCCAACCTCCCTGGCAGTCTGTTCCACTGCCTGCCAGCTGTATTAGCAAAAATAGTTCTCCTTATATGTATTGAGACCCTCTCTTACTTCAGCTTATTGCTGTTGCCTGTCATCTCTCTGAAGGGCCTGACTGCTTCCTCTTAGTCCTTTCCCTGTAGGCACCAGGGTGGCTGTGAGGTGCCTCCAAAACTGTCCCTGTACCAGGCTGGAGAAGTCTCGCTGCCCCAGCCCCTATGTACAGGAAAAGGCTCCAGTCCTCATCATCCTGATGGCCTCTGCTGACCTTGCTCCAGTCTGCTGATGCCTCTGCTGAAGTGAGGCCACAAAAGTGCATGCAATGCTGTAGGGGGTCTGTGAAATGCCAGGTGGGGTGGTCCACCATTTCCCTTGAGCTAAGTTACTTGCCAAGTAGAAATATTATGAAAACCCAAGAATATGGTTTCAGTTAATAAAAAAGAAGAAGAATTTTCATATTCTGTTTTATTCCTTTCATTGTTTTGGTTTTTATCCTAATTGCTTCTATCCTCCTCTCCTCATATGATTACACTGCATGGACTTCACAATGATGATATATACAAAACTAAGACAGCTTCTGTATGCTGAAGATTGCCTGTTTCACTGTGGTATAATTCCTGTACATAATCAATATTTGTAGTCATCTTCCTATGTCAATCTTATTGATATTCTGCTAAAGAGTATTCTCATCCTGTGATTTTCCTTTGAGAAGTCAAATCCTCCATGCCATCTTTTTTGTTAATGGTACTGTTTCTATAAGGACACCACAGGAGAATGTGCAGCCTATTTCAATTCTAGTTATGTTATAGTGTTGAGCCATAGAAAGATTTGATTGAAATTACTGGCATATTCATTTTTAAACTTCAAAAGCTATCCATTGTACATAAAGAATGCAAGTATGTGGGAATGTTTACAACCTGCTATTCTGAATATAAAACTAAAACAAGTTAGGTCCTGTGCCACTGTCACAATTGCATATTCCTTATGTATATTCCTTACTTTATGTACTTTCAAATGCACTATGAATAAAAGCATAGAACACAACTGCATTATTTCTATACAGTTTATTTTTTTAAGCTCTACTGGGGAACAGAAGATGACTTTGAATGTGTCAAAAACACGTCATTCAATGGCTTACAGGTCAGAGTAAAACTTATTGTCAAAGTGAAATCAAAATTCTAACCAGTGCCTAATCTTCCTGTTAGGCTTTCATTTCCTGCAGTTTTATAACTTTCAGTGGAAATAAGAATGTTTGCCAAGTTAAATGCAGGCAGATTTAGGTGTTTTACAGGTTCTGAGTTCAGAAATGGTCACAGCACAACAGTATAAAATAATGAACACAGATGGGCCAACCAGTAGCGAGTGTCATTTCACACCACATAACCTGATGAAAAGCATAAACTCTTAAAGACTCTAGGCCCACTCTTCTGCCAATTAAATAATACTGTTAAAAAGAAGGGGGAAAAATAGTATATGTATAATAAGTATTAGGCAAACTGAGAAATCAGACCTTGATGAACATGGATGAAATTTAGAAAGGTTCTGAACACAGAAATAGACATACATATATTTAGTCATATACTAAGCATAGATATATGTATAATATGTTAAAAATGCAGATAGGAAAAATACATATGAATGTACATATTGGAAGAATCCAACAGTAATTGACTTGTTGTTGCCTTTGAAAGTAAACATGCCCACCATAAAAGTGAAAAAATATGAGGGTAATCTAAGAGTAAATCATGAAACTTACACCTCCTTCTTTGAATTCCCAGAATTACAAAAAAAGAAATCTGTGTGTCTGAAATACTTACCTCCTTAACTTTCCTTGCTTTTGGAGATAAAAAATACTTTCCCTTCCATCCTACTTATTTATCCTTTCCATCAAAATAATATAGCCCTTTTTAATGTTTCCTTTCATTATATGCACAATCTACTCTTCTTGTTGCACATTTGCTTATTTATTTTTGGTTATTTTTGCATGAATTAATGTTACAAACTGTCTGTAGAGTTTGGAGTACATCACTTTTTCTGTTTATTTCTGCTGTAAATGCTTCTTCATAATTTATTTTAATTGGATATGAGGTTGCTTTTTCTCCTTGTTCCAAGAAGAAACCAAACTTAGCTCTTTTTATTGCATATTACAACTAAGCAGGCCTTCTTTCTGAGATGCATTATTGTGGTTTTTTTTATAGCACATTTTACTTGCAACTATGTTATTTTATTACCTTATTTTGCTGGCATTCCTCACGATACCTTATAATATTGAATAAAGGTAACACTGTCAATTTATTTTCCCAAAATCATTTACATTCATCACAAAAATATTAAAGACAATCAGATGGATGATATAACATCTTAACATTTTTAAGGTAAGTAGGATTCAATTTTTTTTTTTCATTTTTTTAAGTCTTTTAAATAGTTTTTAATTTTTGAGTGGTCATCATCTCTTTCCCCATTGGCTTTGAATAAATGCAAAGGAGTTTCAGACAAAAAGAGTTTTTGCAAAACCTCTTCAATTATAGCAAATAGATTACTGGATTTTTAGTTCTCCTCTTCAAGGAAAAAGTTAATCACGATAAAATTTTAAGATGTGATCTTCTCTTGCTCTGATATAATTTAAAATAAGAAATATTGAAATACATGACTGATAACTTTCAATCCACTCTTATCAGATTGATAATTTCATACAAAGCTGTGGTTGAACATATGAATTCCTTGACCTTGAATGACCTTGACACTATTTATGAACCTGTATTTAGGAGACTATGTGAATGAAGTAGCTTCAAGTTACTCAAAATTTTAAAGTGTAGTAATGTAATTCTGCACCCACCTTGCACTTGCATATTTGAAACCATTTTTGTTTAGACCAGAGGACTGCTTAATTTTTTTTTTTTGCTATTTTTTCATTTATCCTTTTCAGTGAGGCTTCTGGTTTGTTCTTCTGTCTCCCCAGCTGCAATATCATCTTTAAATAGATCTACTCAGAAGCTATTTTGACATCGCTAATTTTGGAATAAAGAAACAGCATGAGTTAAGAAAGCTAGTGAAATGCTGACTCTTTCTGAGTATGCACTTTTGAGAAGAGCATCTGGCCTAAAATATTAGTTTAGAAATCATATAATAATCTGTGACATTGAATGTAGAGAAATTCTGGTGAATTGCTTAGTAGAAAGCTTGAAGTGAAGGTGGTTCACATTAATAAGAAACAAAAGGAGATGATCATAATATACATAACGTTAAATTTTCTGAGATTAACAATCTAGAGCACTGTTTGAAATTAGAAGCAATGGCATGATGCAAAGGTATCTTTATACTGGGGGAAAGTGTTTAAGTCTTCGAAATATTCTTGCCAAAGGCTAAGTGAGAAACATAACTAGTCTTCATAAGCAATCTTTATGTGCCAGTAGGTGGAAGTGGGTATTTCACAAGCCTTTTGTCTTCCTCCCTGAAATGCAGGTGTCAATGTCAAAGGAGTAACAGTGAGGACATTTACAGCAGACTTTCTCCAAAGTATTCCAGAATCTGAGAGGGTTTGCCATGAAATCTGTGTGTTTTGTTTGTGTATGTAAATTAAAGGACTTTAAACCAGAAATCAGAAGAAAGAAATCCCATCTCCTCATAGGTTAGAGGCTCACATATTTTATCCAGCAAGTTTTGAGTTCTATTAAATAAAATTGAATATTTTCTACAAAAAAAGCTATATATTGCTCATCCAGGTGACAGTATTATTCTGAGAGGCAGAAAACATGAGATTAACTATCCTTTGGGAAGGAGAGTGAGTGGATTTATGTATGCAACTAACTAAACAAGCACTCTGGTTGTTTGACTATGGGAACAGACTTCCTAGAGGGGTGATGGGTACCCCAAGCTGACAGTGTTTAAGGGGCATTCAGACATTGTACTTAATAATGTGCTTTAGCATTTTCCCAGGTAGTTGGACTAGATTATCCTTGTAGGTCCCTTCCAGCTGCAACTATTTTACTCTTTTCTTTTCGGCAGTAGATATTTTCAAAGTAACCTTCCATATTTAATCTCTCACTTTGGAAAGTGAAAAGACATTTAGCAAAGAATTAATTAAACTTAAATTTGTATGTAATAGCACATATCAGAGGTGGCTACATAAGGCTCCTTTAGGAATTGGTTAAAAATCCCAGATTAATCAGATTAAGTAAACCAACATCTTGAAATAGACATGCAAACTGCGTCAGAAAGAATATTCTCTGTAAATATCTACAAACTGTGAAAAAAAATTAAAATTTTGAAGTCAGATGTAGACAGTAAGCTTATAGACCTATATATTTAGGAAAGAAAAACCCCAGGACTAGATCTGGTGTTCTACAGAAATTTAAGCCTGGTCAAATCACTCAACTTCTTGATTCTTCCAGGGTTACCAGAAGCAGAACTTCAGAAAATCTGGTATGCTTTGAAATCTAAATTATTAGTTTAGATTAAGTCAGATTAGACTGACTGCTTTCTTGGAGCATAAATTTTCTTTGCAGTAAAAAAGGCTCTTTCCACAGCTGGCAAGAAACATTGCAGCAGATGCTACTGTTCATGTGTCACCTCACTTGGACTTTTTATGTACAGACAAGCAAGGCATGGAGAGCTGAAAGCAAGGTGTCAATCAGAAACTACAAAAATTCACTGATAGAAGGGATAAACAAAGACTCTTGATCCAAAACACAGTGAAACCTATTAAAGTACTCCTGTTTGACCTCATTTAGTTCTGGGACTGTTCCCAGATGTGCTGACAGATTTAATCCTGTTTCTGCCTTTTCTGATTTTCAGAGATCATATTTTGTAGTTATCCTTCTGGTATTAATTCAAGCAGAAAACCAGCTCATTTTAATTCATCCTTTTTGGCAGAATAGTTTTTGATGTAAATTGAATTTTCTATTTGATGTATACAACCATAAAAATCCGTGACCTTATAATTAAAGAGCTTCAGCACAAATAAGCCATTATACAAGACTTTCTGGAGTGTGAACAGGAAATCTGGAGTTTTGTTTTTCTACAGAACAAGCTTTAACAGGTTTTTTACAGCAGAATCTCAAGACCTTGTGAGTAATTCAGTAACTTAATCCTTGAGGCATTTAAAAATATTCAAATTGGCCCACTTATTTTTTCAGCATCAGCAAAAGTTTGCTGCTTTTTCACTTGTATAATTAAAACTTACCAGGCAAACTGTGTGTCAGTCCAGTTCCAATGTAATTTCATAGCAAATCAAAGTGATCAAGAAGAGCAATTCTAACTCCAACCATGCTCTCATGCTGCCATGATTCATTAGTTACAGTACCAATATTCAGAGAAGCTGTATATGCAGCACAAATATGGGTAAAGAGAATTTAGATTTAGATTGCAACACTCAGAATCACTTGAAACTTTACATTTAGAAAAATTAATTTTAGGAATGGGACAAAGTACAACCTTGCAGTTGTCATAGCTCAGTAGTTCACTCTCATATCTCATATCCTGTACTAAAAAGAGTTGACTCAATCCCTTTTGCTATTGCATATTTCAGATCGTTGGTAATGGAAATAAGATCAAAGTATATAAACCTTTCTTGGAAGATACAAAATATTCTTTACAGGTCTTTACAATAACTTAATACATCTTAGTAAATTTCCCAGTGTCACTACTTTACATTGGCTAAAACTCTGTAGCTGCTTTTCTGGCATACTCCAACAGCAAAAATCTGAAACTTCTGGATAATTCAGAGTACTCTGTGCAGTGATTCTTTTTTCTTTTCTTTTCTTTTTATCTTTTTCTTTGCCATTTCAGTAACATAATTCATTTTTGTGTTTTACATCCTCATAAACCATATGTGCTTTTATGTTTATCTCCCTTTTCAGAAACCTAAATCAAAATCTAAAATCTTTCAGTGTTGCTCAGCCAAGATATGTGCACACAAGAACAGCAGTTAAGACCCTCACAATGCATTGGAAAGGGCAGGTTATGTAGTGGCTTGCTTGTGCAACTCAATAGGCATTAATGTCAATTTTATTTAAGAGTAAATTAATTCTACAAAAGTTCCTCACTTTTACTGGAAACCACTGACTGGGGAAAGATTTTTATTCAAAAATGCCGAACTAGCTCAACGTTTATTGTCTTTGAATAGTATTTGGTTCAAGCAAAACTTTTATGTTTCATTTGGTATCCTGACTCAGTTTATGTTGCATAGGCAGGGTTAATACACTCTTACAGAAGATTATTTATGACACTTTCAGGACACATGGTGAGTTATTACCATTAACCTTAGCTAAAAGCAAGAAATTTTAAAAACTGTTTTGCTCCTAGTCCTAGGTTCTGCTAGGTTCTGGAAGATCTTTCCCCACATATCTTAGCCTTCAGCATTTAACTCCGATTTAATAGCAATGAAAATAGACTGGGCGTCATTATTTAAAGAAGCTTTTGTCTTGTCTCCTGCTCCTCTTTGAGGTGCTGCTGAAAAAACTTTCAACTTTCTTTTCCCTGGTGCTGTGTAGCCAATGCAGAGAGGTGGGGAACTCCTACACTGCCTCAGGGCAGCCAGGACTACGAGCTACACCCCAGCTAACTCCTGTACACCAGGCATGTTGGAAAAACTATTTTCCTGTTCCTGGTCAGAAGCATTAACAATCAGTAGAAGAGTGGAAAAACATTAATTTACTTTAATCTTTCCATTTCTTGTAGGGGAATCATAGTAATAAAATAAATAGTAGGTTTTGGGTTAAAAGTATGGGGGAAAACAAAAGGCTATCCCTAGGTGCCACGAGCTATGTTATATATTTTACCCATTGCTGTGATTAAGAGACTTCAACAATGGAATATTAAAGGCAAGATTTTTCTCATTCCAATTAAAGTTATTTCAAAACAAAGTTTGGATTGCCATTTCTATGTACCAAATCTCAGTTGGAAGGATACTAATAATGTAGTCAGACCAGTGCTTATGTCAAATTCCAGAGGAGAAAGCATGAGGAAGATGAAGAGAGGATAAAGAAGAAATGTGTGTGCTGAGCATACAAAGATTGTAAAGTTACATTTGTAATTTAAGCCTGCACAATGGCATGATTTTAAATTTGATACAATTTTTTTGTAAAGGAAATTAACCTTTATATTAATCACCACCAAACAGCTTCCAAATGCAGAGATGATCAGTCTGAAGACAGATCAAGATTGATGATCTCTTGCTTTTCTCAATTCCAGTGGATGTTGTTTGTTACCTTATAAGTTGTATATTTCTTTTTGTTAGCTCCTTGAAAACCTCTTGAAAATATAGGAAGTAGAATATCCCTGAAGTCAATTTGAAACCTTTTTCTCCATCACCTCTTTTCCACAGGTATTACAACACCAAGTAAATGAGAAGTTCAAGACCACTCACAAAGAAACACTGGCAGAGATGGGAGTTTCATATAGTGAAATTCCTTTTTGAAGGAATTTCCACTGAAGCAAAAATTTGTCTCTGGATAAATTTAATGGAGACTAGCTGTGCATTTCTTAATACATTCCAGAACACAAGTCATTGGCAATTTCAGTGAAGTTAGATTAATAACTTAACCAAATTTCCTTGGAAAAATAAATATGGATTGCATGATGTATCTGTAAGTTTAAATAAAATCATGTCTCTAGCTCCAGTGGGAGTTAAACTTACAGATACAACATGTCTGAAAAGAGTTTTTAATCAAGCAATGCTTGTATCCATTATGAGTTACAAAGCAAAATTCACTACTTTAAATTTTATTAGTTGTTTATTAGAAAATAGTTAGAAGTCTTTAGTTTATAGTGGGAGTCTGATGCAGATATGCAGCTGGGCCATGGGCCAGGAAATATTAATGTATGTGTGACAGTGTTAATATCTGAAATCTTTAGGAGACTTTTAGAAATGGGTAAGCAAAGCTCCTATTTTTTTAATAAAATAATACAGAACTTGTTTTAATTGCAAGATTGAAGTGGAAACTCATTTTATATGGCCAGTGTGGAATTGTCATGAAAAACAAAGACTGAGTATGGCTCCCTAAATCCAACACAATACTCAAGCTGATATTATTTTTACCTTCATAGGACAAATCCTCTAAGAATTTATTAAAAAACTGTAGGATCATGTGTCAAAAATCTTACTAAAGCATGATAATGAATTATGAAAAAATATACTTTTCAAGGTGAAAAAGATGAGTTGTCAAAGCAGATATATTACACTGCACTCAGGTTAAACATGATTCTTAATACTGATAGCATAAATGTCAAACTGTCAAATAAAATAACTTGAGATACCTCTTGTTTAAAGGAGTGGTCTTTAAACTATCACAGAAACAGTGGAGATCTGTGGAAAAGTGAAGAATAAAATATGCACTTATTTGCTGATACATTTAATTTTTATTTTTAAAACATCATGACATTATCTGAGGCAGTTTTTTCTTCAAGAGAGAGGACTACAGGATAATGAAAATGATGACTGCAGGTGTTATTGTATGTCACCTAAAAAAGAATCTTAATTCAGTTCAGCATTTAAAAGCATATTCAAGTTTGAGTATTGTTTGTGTTTTGGGCACTTTTGTTCCAGTTAATGCTGAGATTATTTTGTCCAGAAGACCTTGTGTTTTTTCAAAACTCTACAGTGTTTTATTTCTACACAGTACATTGGAAGTTTTGCTTTGGTATTGAAAACACAGATTTAGTTAAGCATTAGGGTTTCTTTGGTAGGAATCTAGAAATGTTTTGAAAGATTGACATTTAAAAGAAAAAAATTACTTTCCCTGAAAAGACTTGGAATATGTTTTGCGATAGATCTAACAAAACCATTGGAGACTAAAAAAGGCATGAAAACAAAAAGAGATTAGAGGAAAAAGTTTAAAATATGTGAAAGAGATATATTCACATAAAATATGTGAAATATCTAATTTCCTTCCTCACACTGAATTTGGATACCTCTTCTGCATAACAGATGCAATTTCAAATTTAGCTTTAAGCAACACATAAAAATTCAGAAGATTCTGAGAAATAGTGTACTATGACTGCTAGGATAAAGGTAAAAATTTGTTTAAATCATCCCTCAAAGTTCAAGAAATCTATACCAGTTACACAGTGACATACATCACATCACATTATTTTGTGGCTTACTTTTGCATGTCAAATAATGCATGTTTTAGTCTTTTTCAGCTTGATATATGGAATTTTGTTTTGCAAAACAATTTCAGGTTACTGGTAATTAAACACTGCTGCTTTTTTATTTTCTCATAAGTAAATCTTTAATATAATTCTGGAATGTTGTAAATAGAAATGCTGTTCGTGAGCCAGATAAGCAGCTTCTACCACACGCCTTTGTCAAGCTGGACTATGAAAGGAGGTGTCTTATCACAGAGCTATCAGTGCAGCAAAGCTAAATAGCCTTGTGCAGATAAAACATGTCTGTTGATATAGCTTGTGTTGATAAACCAACATTAGCAAATTGTTGCTGAATTATAGGGAAAATATATACAGACGCATAGCATTTATCATAATAGTTTTCAAACACTGTAACTGTCAAAAGATGAGATGAACTTTATTAAATTATTAGCACAAAATTTGATAGAGCAACTTTATCTAAATCCCACATAAGCAAAGATAAACACAGATATTGTGATTTATGTCTGACATCAGATTCTGTCTGCTGCTGATATAAATTCTTCCAGGCACCCTAAAGGCAAACTACTAGATAAGGTAACACAGCAGAAGCAGATTCTCCTATTTGTGCATGATTTGGACCGTGCTTTAAAGGAATCTGATGTAACTCTGTAACTGAAGAAATAATGAAGTTTATTTATGTTTTCTTCTTGAATTATTACGAATACCTGTTACATTTGTAGTAATTATTTTTTCCTCCTGTTTCCTTCTTGCACCTTCCAGATACTTCATTTTAAGAAATTTGGAAGGCCTCACATATTGGGGAGGTATAAAAAAATATGTGTGTATCTTTTTCCATGGTTTAGGAATCTGGAAGAGCATGTAGACATTATTGCTAAAAGTGAAGGCATTAAGATGAACCAAGAACCACTATCTGCAATTCTTCCAGCATACTGCCACTAATTTGAGGCAGTTCATTTTTTTTTTTCACCAAAAAGGTTCTCGTGAGATTGTGGGATTAAACACTCAGTTGTGGAGTTGGTAGGAAGTAAATGCTGTTCTAGCTCAGGTGTCAGTCATTGCCTTCCAAGCACCCTAGGTGATTGCAGAGATAGTAGAGGTTTTACCTTGCACTCCAGGTTGTTGGTACCCAGCAGCCACCACACCTGGATGTCACTGCAAAATGCTTCCAAGGTCTGCAGTGCTTTTTGGAGCTCTGAGCAGACTCATTCTTCTTCCCCCTCCCATATATTTCTTCTTTCCACTCTTCAAGTTTTGATTTATGCAGCAGTCCTCACTTTTGCTATTCATAAATATTATCCTCTTATATTTATCTGACACCAATGCATGGAAAAACAAAGTCAATGACTTAGATTATTAGACTGAGTCAACATTAAGGAGTCATGTGCACAGTAGGAGCAGACAGGAAGAAAATAATAGCAAAGTTCATATTCCAAAATTTGCTTCAGACTAGAACTAGTTCAATCCTGGGCACTAGAGGCTCAGTACTGTTTGGCACATGTTCAGAGTACATCCTTTGATTTAATTTCAAAAAATTATTTTCCAAAAGAAATCCAGTTCGTGTGCTCTGTCTCAGAGCTCTGTGGCATGACTCAAAACACAGTAAGTAGGGGATAACTGGGAAATTTGCTTGAATATCACTTCTTATCTGAAATCAAACACTAATACAAATTCATCCTTAGACTTCTATCCTAGGTCCAAAAATTAAACCTATCCTAGGTCCAAAGTGGGCAAACTGGAATTTTATGCTTGTATAAACTATTTGGCTTTTCATCAAAATTTGGAACTCAAGATTATGAAATATGAAACTTTTAATTGAAGAAAAAGCTTTTTTCTAGCTAGTTTTGTCCTGGTCTGCCAGCTATGTGGAAATGGGACTATTCATGAGAGTATCCAAACCAGCTACATCAAATTTCACTCAAGGCGTTTTATACGCTTGATTTTTTTTTTAATTTTTGGAGGTTTTCTCATCTGTTCTGCTCAGATCTGAAGTCTTTCATCTTTGTTCAGAATGAAATCTCCACTGGCACTTAAAATCTTTGGAGAGAGGATGAACAGTAAAGCATTAATTTACACTGTTAATTGGTGTATAAATTAAACCATGTTCCCTTGAGAGTAGTTGCTTCACAAGTCAGATACTCACAAGGAAAGTTGCACTGGCAGTTCTGCAGCAATATGCCTCTCCCTGAAATCTTCTGTAGTAAAAATGAGGCAAAATGAGCTAGCAAAATGAGATTCAGACAGGAGGAAAAGTGGGATAGCAGAAGATGGGGATTACTTTACTACTAGTGACTTATTTCTGATAAAATTTTTTGCTGTGTCACAGAAACAATGTTTGAATTAGAAAGTTTCCATTTGTCAGTTTCCTGAATTTGTGAGGCTGTGTCCTCATATTCCCCAGTGCTTGTCCCTATAGTCCCAATCCCATGGCTTTCTGTGCCAATTCTAGCATACACGGCAATAAAACTGTTCTTAATTTATCTTACCTTACCTTCTTCTTGTACTGTAGGGTGGGATTGTTTATCCTCACTGTGTACTTTTTCTAAATGGGTATTTAGGAAATGTTCTGGGAAAAAAAAAAAAAAAAAAAAAAAAAAGAAATCTAATCACTACCTCCCACAAATTTTATTCTGGGCTTCTCTAAAATACTGGTGAACCAAATTCCCTTTAACTCATTGCATGTTCCCAAAACATACTGAAAGGATGTTTCTTCATGATTCTTTCCATAGCACTTGAATGCACAAAGATCACAACACCAAACATTATTTTCCCTCAGTTCAGCCCTAGTGTCTTCTTGCCATAGTGAGGAAGCACCTGGAGAAGCTGGAGCTCCTGTGACAATGACCATGATGCTCTCTATGGATCATCCTTCCCGCCAAACTAACCTGCAGCCTCAGTCTGCCAGCAGCTGACACACAGGAGACTGACTCAGTCTGGTCAGAGGTCTGACTAGGACACTTCCAACAGAAAATACCAACTCGTAAGAACTGGATCACCCTGCAGAAATATTCTCCTCTTGACAAATTGTTGGAAAGAGGAGGTTTCCACTGAAGTCAATTTGATTCTGGCCAGCCTGTTAAGGGTTAGAGAAGATTTTAACAAGAAGATTCCTTAAAGGTTTTAAAATTCAGCACCTTTTTGATTTTTCCATTGCTAATTTACTTCTGGTACCTTCATGTCGACAGAAATAATTTCCAAACTTGAAATCATAAGCAAAGTAGAGTTGTGTCACACAGACCAGTTCTAACCAATGGGGGTTTGGAGCTGGATGTGTAGTAAGCAGAGGCTAATAACTAGTCATAATGGCTTGTATCCCTGATCATGGATCTTCTCCTTTTCTGAACTCTTTGGCTGAAAATAATTATTCTCTAGAAGCAACCTAGTGTTGGAGTTTGCCTGACTTTACAGAAATGGCAGACTTATGCAGTGACCCTAAAGGTTTGCACACGAAAGCACACCAGAACTAATATATAAGTCAAAGGGGAATAATTTCTAAGATGCAGTGTTATTAGTCAGACTATTCAGGGGAAGCCTGTGGAGGATTCCTGCTGAGAACTTCTCTATGTCCATCAAAGATAGATTACAAAACATTTCCAAATTTGTAGCTGTTGCACAGCTAGGAGTAGAGTGGAAGTTATGGTAGCATAGATTTCTTGTAGTTATTTTTTAGCCCATGTTTGTTGTTAGCATCTTGTGGACCTGAGAGCCTTAAAAGATCTTTTCATCTCTAGAGTATCTGAGTAATCTGAACAAACTTAATTTTTTTCCTGGAGTGACAGAATTGTCAGGAATAAGTCATCCCATCCAGGTATGCCAAGGGTCCCCCGTTCAGTAAGTAACAGAAATTTGCTCTACCATCTTCTTCCTGGGAGAGATGGGAGACAGCTTTGTGAATAGTCTTTGCTGAACCACACAGAGCTGCAGGGCTCGGACAAATCCTGCCAAAATTACTTCCTCAGTCAATTCCATGCTTAAGAAGACAATGCAGATAGGCAGATACTTTGTCCTGTGCCTATGCATGGCTTAATACAAAACCACAAGCAGCTGCTGCTCTCATCACCTGGGTACAATTCAATAACCTTCCTACTGAAATTCCAGAAGTTTAGAAGTTTAGAAAGTAAACATGACAGTAAAGTCAAGTTTATTCTGTGTGCTAACTGTGTGTGGCATTTGGCTTCCTGAACAAATATCTACATTTACCTGTCTAAAATGCAGGTCTCCACATATGTGTTCAGTATATAGGGTCCATTAAAATAGAGTAAGACTAATGAGCTATTTAGATGATTATGAGGTCATTTGAGTAACTCTCAACTTGCTCAAGTTTTCTGATTAGATATCCACTGACTACAAATGGAGCTTACACAGCTGTCTTGCCTGAAGTTACCTGTAAGTGTAGTGCCTTGAATTTATGTTTTGAGTCTAACACTGAAATCAATAAAATATGTCATCCTAGATTTTGTAAAAGTACATGAAAATGCCCCAAATGTGATTGCATGCAAAGTGTATGTCTGTAATTTGTTCTCTTTTTGAAGATGAAAAGAAAAAAAAAAACAAAAAACACTAAAATTGGGATCATACAAAGGCTTTGGTCTCAGTCTCATAGATGACCATGGCAACTGAAAGATGAGCCTTCAATTAATTAATTTTAGTACCAGTCTCCAGAGTCTTGTTTTCTTCTGCATAACCTATCACTTTCATATTAAGATACACCCACAGTACTTAAAAAAGTTATTTCACATTGGCACAAACTTTACCAAAATACTGAGGAAAATAGAGCCTGAGAATAAATTCACAGCTAATTCAAGTAGTAGCTCTGTGCTCCCAGGGCCTGATTTTCATTATCATCTGTGATGCCAGATTATACAGGAAGAATTTATGTATGAGACATAGGAAAAAGTGAATGCTTACAGCAATATGCTGTGAAGGAAGCTATGCAGCAATTAATTACGTATCTTTAAAACCTTCCATTCAAGTAAAACTGCCCACAGAACCTGCTCTGACTTGCCATCTAACAGTATCTTGCATTTTTATCAAGTACCACCTTCTGCAAATAGATGGTTTCATCAAGTAGACAGTGCACATGGAAAGAGTATAAAATGACAAATGCCTTATTTCCCTCTCGGTTGTCCTTCCCCAGTCTCCTTTTGGGAACTTTTCCTGTCCTTCTTCACCATTTAGAACCAAGAAGAACATACTGCACTAGATCAACATGGATACAATCCACCACAATGATGTGTTTTGACCAGAAAAAGCATCAGTTATTCTTTTACTGAGGCATGGTAAAAAAAATGTATGCAGGGCTGTGTTTTTTTTTTGGGTGCAGGGGAAGCATTAAGATTTTACATTCATCTCCCATTTTCGCTTTGGCAGTTTCCAAGGGCATTGTTGTGGTTTAACCCCAGCCAGCTGCCAAGCCCCAGCCACCTGTTCAGTCACTCTCTCACCCGCAGGATTGGAGGGAGAATGGAAGGGTAAAATTTAGAAAACCCATAGGAGATAAAGATGGTTTAATAGGGAAAGCAAAGGCCACACATATAAACAAAGAAAAACAAAAAATCAATTCACTGCTTTCCATGGCTTGGCAGGTGTTCAGCCATCTCCAGGAGAGCAGGGGCTCATCACATGTAAGGTGACTTGCAAAGACAAATACCATAATTCCAAATGTCTCTCCTGTCCTCCTTATTTCCTACATTTTATACATTGATCATGACATCCTATGGTCTGGAATATCCCTTTGGTCAATTGGGGTCACCTGTCCTGGCTGTGTCTCCTCCCAACCTCCCATGCACCAACAACTTTCTCAGTGTGGGAGTAGGAAAAGCAGAAAATGCCTTGGCTCTGTGTTAGCCCCACTCAGCAATAACAAAAACATCTCTATATTATCAACCCAGTGTTCAGCACAAATCCAAAACACAACCTCATATCAGCCACTGTGAAGATGATTAATCCTAAACCAGCCAAATTCAGCAAAAGCATCAAACTGGAATCCAACATTAATACAACAAGAAGATAGTTCAACAAATTTGCTTGTAGGCCCCCCAGAAAATAGACCTTTCCATTGTAAGAATTGTAATTTATTTATGGTAAATTCTTGCCTGGATACTTCCTCCACATCTTTAAATATGTATGTGAACACTGGGACAAATTCTGCCAGATGAGTTAAAGAGCTGTGATTGGTATTGATATACATAAAGTGAGTTCCAAAACAAAAGCAACATTTAGATTTTAAATTGGAAGAGATCATCATGTTAATTTTGGCCTTTTATTCCTCTGCATGAAATTAGAAAGTACTTAGCAAGTCTGCCAGGAAAAACAAGCCGCAGATATTTACTATGCAATACACATTCTCGCTGAAGTACTGCATCACACACTATATTGGATTTGCAATGCTGAACATAATTTGCTAGAAATTACACAGTTCCTATATTAGTTTGAAATGGTGTCATTTTATCCACAATGGTCCACTTCCCTGTATTGAATTGATGTGTGCATTTATGGAAGACTGAAACTTTGGGTGTTTTTTCTGCTTGAAGGAGGAATCATCAGTGTGTTTGTATTAAGATATCGCGTCCATGAGCATTTATACATTTTTTTTTTTAAGTCATGGTCTATGCAGTGTGAAAATTTCATGTATGTCATAGAGAAAACTAAAACTGATTTCTGCATCTAAGATTTAATTATAATTGCAAATCAATAACAAATGCAAAGTCCCCACCTGCTGAAGGAGTATTTTAAAGTGTACTCTTTGAAGGAATTGGGGTTTATACTACTGTGTTCTTTGACCTTGCACATTTTGAACCTGCTGGCCAACTTCAAACAGACTTGATAAAAAGTACAAAGATGTCAAGCTCATTCAGAACTCTAAACTTATTCTAAGATATTAAAGAGTCTGGATGCACAAGATATGAAGGAAAGCAAATATCATTAGGTTGGCTGCTGACAGAACCATCTTTTGAAGTAAACTTTCCAAGTATTTAAGACTTACATTTGAGGATGCTGAAGAGAAAGTGATGCTCTCAGGAGGAATGTGGAATTATCCAAGAACAAATTATTACTATGGCTATCAAGATTATAATTATATATTTACTAAGTATTAGCAAAAAATGTTATTTTGCCTTACAAATTTGAATTGTGTTGATGAAAAATAAACACTATGTAATGTCAGAATTTTTCACATAAAAATTTAGCTATACTCACTTTAGCAGTGAAATATCAGTCACTATTTCTTTTCCATCAAGTTTAAACTATAGCAAAAGGAAAATAAGAACTGTATTGTATTTAAACAAGTACATATTAACTTTGTCTACTGTCTATGCTCATTAAGATGTTACGTGTGAATTGTGTGAATTCTTTGTGTGATAAAATCTCTGTGCATGAAAACACATGAAGTGACTTAATATGCATGCAAATAAATTACAGCAAATGTTTTAATTACATTTTTTAATGTGACCTTCATGCATTTGTACTCACATGGTATTTATTTCTAAAATATTTAATTTTCATTAGGCTTTTCATATTAAACATTTCATTTATAGATCTGAAAAGACATTACAAAGGCAGGCAATATCATTATCCCTGTTTCACTGTAAATTAATAAAACTCAGCAGGAAGGAGTTGCTTCATATAGTGTGGCTAGTTAAAACATCTTTAGATATTTTCATAGCTAGATAATGATTAAAGGTTGGGAAATACAAAATGCTTTTTCATTTTTTTTTCCAACAAATGAAAAAATGGGCACAGAGTAATAACATTTTAATCACAGTCTCATGAGGTAGTCATGGAGGAGCTGTGGAGGAAGACACCAGAGCAAATTTGGCCCCAGTGTAGTTAAAATAAGGGCTGTTTCTTCTTTCTGTGGGCAGAGCAACACGCCAGGTCTTTCTCATTTCTGTGTTCTAGGGCTGCTCACACTGCCTCTCAGAGTTAAGTATAACTGCAGCTCTCTGGGTCATTTTCAAAAGACAGTCTCACTGTACTTTGTGTATTGTGAATCCTCTTTCAAGGATTTTCCTTTTCTTCTATTTTCTCTTTTTCCTTTCTTTTTCTTGTTTTTTTTTTTTTTTTTTTTTTTTTTTTTTTTTTTTTTTTTGTTTTTGTTTTTGTTTTTGTTTTTTTTTTCCAGATGCATATATTTGTGTTTGGTGCAAAATAACCTCTCCATACAAAAGGAATCAATACTACCTCAAAGCCCATGCTGCTTCTGTTTGTCTGAAACCTACAAAAAAAATAGCAACTGTCACTAAATACAAAAAAAAATAGCTTGCTGGTTAATACACTTCTAAATGAATTGTGGTCCCAAGAAACATCAGCATCCTCCACATTTTGCTATTTATATATAAGCATCCATCTGTCTGCTGAAGAGTTGTATGAGAGTAACAAATCTACAGGAAAGCCTTTCATTTACAATTGCCTCATTTAGACTGGGTGGATTAATTTTCTCTACTGCTGAGAAGCAGGTTAATAGGTCCTCCTACTTAAATCTGAGAACAAAGTGAGTATTGCAAGCAAATACATTGCAAAGATTAGTTCTTTTACTTTGTGAGGAACATTTATCTTATTTTATTTCTAATTTTCACTGATTGCCAGCTATGTTCAGCTACATACTCTCAGTACAAAACACACAGCTAAGTAACACTAGCAATGAGGGGGCTTTATCTAGGATGTCACATTACTGTGTTAGCCCCCTTTCTTCTACATTAAGCACCACTGACTGATTTTTTTTTTTTTCTTATTTTAAAGTATTAGCCTTGGCAGAAATAATTTAGTACTACTATTGTGTCTTTACTCTTCTGTGCATGAATGGCTGTTGTATGCAACCTAAGTCATTGTGACAAAACTACAATAACCCTATGTCCACCACTCTGGAAGAATTTCTTCCCCTCAAGAAACTATGGCGTAATTAGTGAAGAAATTTCAGTGAAACTTAGATGACATGTAGGGTTAAGTACTATGATGAATTAGCGGGCCACTTTACCACAGGCCGTCTCCAAATTATTTTTGAAATTACAGATATTCTGAAAACAAGTGCTGGTATTTGACCAAGTAGAAAATTTTAGTATACTTTGTAAGTCTTTTCAGTTGAAGAAAGTCCTAGATCTGTAGCTATCACCTTTCTGCTCTCAAGCAAGGAAATATGTTTCCTCGCTTAATAACAAGGAAATTGTATTTCACTGAATTCCAGCACCAACCACTCTCAGTCAGATTGAACCCTAGGAAACAAAAGTGGAACAATATGGTTTTTTCCTAGCTTTTTTACAGCATTTGATTAACTGTGTCATTATTATAGAGCATTTACAAACCCTTTTCTTAAAGAGACTTTCTTAAAGGAGAAATTAGACACTCCACAGGAGATAAAAAATAAAGGTTGAGAGAGATTTAAGTGCCAAAATTTCTGCACTGAAAGAGATTTGATTCTCTTTGTTTGTGACATTCTTCCACTGCAGAACCTAGAGACAAGTTTGTATTGTCTCACAATGGCTCTCATCCATGAGTCTGGATAACTCCCCCAGACCAGAACCTGGTGGCTACATTTTACTCTTTTCTCCTGGTAAAATTATGGAACATTTCACAATCTGAATTATTTCAGGGGAATTTAATTATTTTGCAGGAAAAAAATCTACTTTGTTAAATCCAGAATAGATTTCTATATGATATTGTGATTGCATGTATGTGAAATGTACTTTTAGTGCTTTTTTTTTACTGTTGAGCTTTCTTTCTTTTTTGAAATGTAAAGTTCACTCCATATAACTGACAGATCCACTTTTAATTAAATAAAGTGACTCACAATATTTTTTGTTTCACATCAGCCCTAATTCAGTGATTTTAATGGCTTCTAGTCAGGCTTGATGACAGCCAGCCAGCCTACTCCTGAACACCAGTGACACTACATGTCTGCAAAGAGTAGGAATTTGTAACACAAGGAAAACCAGTATGAGGAGGATCCACTATGAATGTCTCCTATTACAATGGCAGATTTTCCAGGGTGACCTCAGACCTTTCTTGTCACTGACTTTGCCAGATACCCAGGGCTGGGGCTGCCCAGGCTGCTCCCCACCCTGCCCTGCTCCTCAGCTGAGGCAGTAGGAAGGGACCTGGCTGCTCAACACTGTCCAGACAGAACCCACGGTGATCCCGTGCAGCTCCAGGTCCCATGGGAACCCCCACCCTGACAGCATCCTGGCACTGTCCTTCCTCAAAGAGCCTGCTGCATCTGTGCCTGGCAGCACTGCTGTGGTGTGACCTGTCCCACCACAGCTCCACCAACCCCTGAGATCATGGCCCTGCATCTGGTTCAACCCCAGCCAGCTGCTCGTTGCCTCCCACCTGCTGGGGTGGAAGAGGGGATGGGAAGGGCTGAAGTGAGAAAACTCAAGGGTTCAGATAGAGTTTAGTGGGCAAAGCACAAGCCATGCAGGCAGCCAAAGAAGAGCAAGGAATTCATTCCAGGGTATTGCAGAAGTGCTTAGGCAATGCTATTGCAAGTTTTATGTGGTAAAATTTTCTTATCATGACCTGCATGACACTTCAGTTGTTCCAGCCTGGCCTGCAAAAAATAATTATAGACTTCTATTAATTTCCTTTTTATATGTTAATTGTCTAAAATCAAAGTTAGAGATATTCAAAAACATTCAAAAAGCCTCTTACTCTCCTTGTTCCCTGTACAGAAGCACCCAGAAACAATGTTAGGAACCCAGAAAAATTTATTTTAAGAAACACATATTAATGAATTAAATCTTTTGGAAGTCTGACTTCTTCTTGGAAAGAAGACACAGACCCACTTTTGAAGTTGATTTCCAAATTATATGTGATAGCTGCTATGACTTTTCCCAGCTACAAAACAGCAGCAAGATGAAAAGTATTTGTGGGCACGAAGCTGACTCACTGATTTTGTGTTGTACAGATTGATTCAAAGGTTGAGGAGGAAGAGGAGACATTTGTCATCCTGATGGCAGAACACATTTCATATTCCTGTGGAGATAGTCTAATGAAACTTATCAAAGGGTCTTTTCACAGGCAAACACCTGCCAAGACCACAAACAGATGAGTAACAAAATCCAGTGTCTCAGAGAAATGCAAGCTTTAGTGTGCTACTGTGTTACTGATTTGTCTTTGTTACACCGGTTTTGTTCTTTCACTCCTGTCACACCATTGCTAAACCCTCCCTTTTTCTTCTTTGTCCTGAGCTTTCCTTGATGAGCACAATATCACATGGAATGGAATATGGTCAATTTGGGTCCGCCATCCTGGCAGGGTCCTCTGTCAGCCTCTTGCCACTCCCACTTTTGGGGTAGAGGAAAGAGACAAAACTTTGACTCCAGGGTGGAAAATGAAACCTATTGGATTCTTTCCCCTGCCCCTCCTCCCCCCAATCCAGAAGGCCTCAAGATGGAGGCAGCAAGAGGCTGGCAGGGAACACCACCCGTCCAGTGGACCCAACCTGACAAAAGGGGTACTCCACCCAGAGTGGTGTGCTTCAGCTAGAGCCGCTCCAGTCAAGAAGGAGAAAGGGGGGATGTTGTGATAGTGTTTGTCTGTGCAAGCAAGCGATATTCATGCTGAGGTTCTGCTGGCCAAAAAGGGGCTGAACATCTCTCTGCCAAGGGGTAGTAATGAATTAATTCCTTATTTTGCCTGCCTTATATGTGCAGCTTTAGCTTTTCCTGTAAAAATGTCACAACAGTGATCCACAATTTTTTTTTTTTTTTTTTTTTCTTTCTTGTGTCTTCTCCCCATCTGCAAAAAAGGGGAAAAGTACAAGACTGAGTGGGTGTCAGCTAGGGTGAACCCACCACAGATATAGATGACAATTTTTCCCTGGTACACAATATTTATATGGTTTGCTTTACTTTTAAAACATACAAAACTATGCTAAAAAATACTTGCATTTATTTAGTAATTTACCCATTTTCAACCAGAACTTAATGTTCTTAATTATGCCGAAAAATTTTGGCTTTATATCACATAAATTGTGATTCTTTACTCTCTCCCTCTCATAAACACTTAGCACAGCTTTCAAGATGGTGTAGAGCACTGCTGGAGAAAGAAAAATGTGCCCAGAGAGGCAGTGCTTGAGGGTATGGGAGCAGAATACCTCAGGCACTTTGCTGAAGGCACTTTGCAAAGGATTAGTGTGAACCTGTGATCACACTTACCAAAGATGTGAAATATGTTGTCACACTTGAAAGACAAAAGTCACTCAAAATGAGACTCCTTCAGTGAACTCATTTACTGAAATATTATTTGTATTCCTTTTCTGATTAAGGAGAGAAGCTGGATTACAGGGGAATGTATAAAAACAGTTGTCTGACCAGAGAGTGGTAAAGGTACAAGGAAAAAAAAAATACAATAAAGTTATAGTAAAAATCATTCCTGAAGTTATTGGTAGGTCTATCACTATTTTTTATTAATAGCATGTATTATACTAAAGCTCCTGTGTCCTGATCATTTGTGCATACCACTTCTAATATACACTCTGTTAGAGAGAAAAACACATGAATTCATGTAACCAAAAATATGTTTCCTTTCTGATTGCCACCTAATGCCTGACTGTCAGTCCTCTTTTCCTTATTATCTCATCTATTTTGTACAGGGCAAAGGTGTTGAACAATTGCTTCAAACATTTCTCCCTCAATTTTTCTCTATTCTGTATTTTTTGAGTTTGGCCAAAAAAAAGTGTAAGTGGGAGAAATTAGTTTTTCCTGTATCCCACTTGACATTGTTCAGATTTATTTAATCTCTTAAAAAATATAAATGGGGGGAGGCAATTTTACCTGATTAATAATGTACAGCCTAAAATTAAAGACAGAAGAAGGAAGGTGAGGGAGGGAGGATGGAACTGCTGCCCTGAGCAATAATTTGGCTTTATAAGTTGTAAACCAGTAAATGTAGGATTTGAAAAGCACCTTATCTTTATGTATTTTTGATACTCGAAAGATCTGTTGCAGATCGGGAGACACGCATTCTGTTTGCAAGCTGACAAAGTCTGCTTTACAGTCTGCTCCCAGCTACGTGATCAGGTAACGTAAGAGAATTCTGAGGCACTTGGCAGCTGCACTATGTTTACAAATAAGGGCTTTGGTGGAGCTTATCTGCCTTACACAGGATCTTTTTCTTTGACAGCCAAAGGCTTGACGCTAGTGAGATTGTTTGAATGGTATAAATGCTCTTAATCTAGAACCTAAAATGCACAAAATGCATGTTAATACAGTTTCTGGTGAGTTTTTCTCTACAGGCAGTTTATACCTTATGTTTCAACTCTTGTAAGAATTTGAATTTAAGAATAAAGAGCTATAAGTAGTGTACTTACCCACTGGAAGGAGGTGAATTGTCCTCTGCAAAGTAAATAAATAAATAAATTCAGATTATTTTGGCTCTTATAGTAACTATGGTAGCTCACTGTCAGGACGAACAGATTAATATGTAGAATATAAGAAACAAGAATAAAATTTCCAGCAAAGTAAATTAATGTTCAGTTCATTATTTGGCCTTAATATTTAATAGGAGACTGATGCTTCTTTTACTTTTCACTAGGCTTTATTAAGTTAAGAAAAAGAAAATGTAGAGGGGGCTGTGCTCTGAGCAACCTGGTCTAGTGAAAGGTGCCCATAGTGTCTCTGCCCATGACAGGGGCATTGGAACTAGATAATATTTGAAGTCCTTTCCAACCCAAACCATTCTATGATTGTAAGACTTAATGTGGGAGCTGTACCATTCTGACTCTAGATTTTGAGGTTTCACCCTTTTCATCACCTCATTCTTTTTAGTGTCATGGCTTCATGTATGTCGTCTGCTGTTTTTCCTAATAATTAGATCTCACTGAGGATTGTGCTGCATTTATGGTGCAAGAATGCTCAAACATCTTATAATTTCTTCACTATATAAAACGTGAGGACTATTTTTATTTTTACAGTCTGAGAAATCTATGTATTTGGAAAATTGCTAAAAAGCTGATTCAGCAGCAGTAGGCCCTATGCTCATGGAGTTCATATAAAACCTAAAATGTTAATCTTCCTCTTTCTCTATCCCAGCAGCTTCATGCTAAGAATATTTCATGGTGATTCTAGGACTCCTGTTTTAAAACACAGCAGGTTGAAACACAGATTATAGCCCAACAGTACTGTGACTATTTTTAGGAAATGATAATTTAGAAAAACCCTGAGGGATCTCCTGGAGCTATTTTATGCTGCTCCTTAAAATAATACAAAATACACATGCCATTTACTTTATATAGACTTTATCTTGTCCTCTGTTGGATCTTCTTTTCAGATTACAGTCTATGTGCTAATTGAAACAATTAATTGAGATCAGACTTGTCCATGTCTCCAGAAATAGAACAACAGTTTTTAAAAAAGTTAAAAATGTCTGCAATTTGGGTTTGTTTGGTTTTTTTTTTAATTTTATTCTTTGCCTTAGGTAGGATGTTGCTTATACATTCAGGGATAATTCCATTCCATTATAAATAAAGTTTCTTGCCCCAGGGTGTCCAAGTTTGTTAGTAGGTGTCAGTATGGTCTGAGCATCTGTTCTACTGAAACAATATTTTACAATATTTTTCCAGCTCCTTATTGAGATATGACAATGTGTGCTCTGCCTCCTTAGAAATATGGAGATGTTTTTGTTCCCATAAACAGGGCTTGGCTTAGCAAACTGTGTTTGATGAATGATAGGATGTCTTAATGGATGCCAGTTGCTCCAGGAAAATGTTGTTGTTCTTCTATCATAGCAGGACAAGATAAAGGTCCTCATATTAGTATGAAGGGAAGCTTGTTTATAATAGTACTTAGTCCAAATGAATCTTTCCTGAGCTTACCAACGGCTGTAGTGAGAAACACAAGTAATTGAAGACACACCAAGCATAAATTCCAATGGAAAAATATAGTTGAATGTCTTCTGAAGTAAATTCCACTTCAAAGAACTATTTACTGTCTTCAGCCTTGCCTTGAAGGAATAGATTTTTTTATACAACATGGCCTGCCCAAAGCAATGAACAAAGACAGTCATTGCATAAAATAACAGAGTAGTATCACCAAAATGGAAGTAACCATCATTTGTGCATCATGTGCAATGTTTAATTACATCGTCAAGCATTATAACATCTTTTAAAAATATTAAACTATATGCCAAGTGCCCTTTTCTTTATGAAGGATCCCAGAGACTTTTTTTCTGGATCGTCCTCTAAGTTTTACTTCCCTTCCCATTTGGGTCTTCAGGCAGACATTGTCCTGTGTCCAGTGTTACAACACCAGGATGCTGTTTTTTCATGGACACTGTGAGAAATCTTCATTTTCTACACAGGCAATGACATAGAAGGACTAAGGCAAAAAGCCTCTAGCTATGCAGGGGCTTTCATGCAGGAGATCTAGAGCACCATGCCTGGAAGAAGTTCATCAGGAGATTAGTGTCTGTAAAGGTGTTGCTCCTCTCCAGAAGGAGTAATTCAGTAAGAAGTTGCTTTTCCCCAGCAGTGAGAAAGCAGGGGACGGGGATCTTATACTGCTGGACAGATATCTGTTAACATACCTTTTGATTCTCCTTCGTTAAGTCAACATGTCCATAATGGCAGAGGGACTCTGCAGAGAGACCTAGACAAATTAGAGATCTGGGCAATCACCAACTGTATGAAGTTTAATAGAAGACAAGTTCCCGATTCTGCACCTGAGATGGGGCAGCCCTGAATGTACAAACAGACAGGGGACTGAGATGTTGGAAAGCAGTGCCACAAAATGGACCTGGGAGTCCTGGTTGATGACAAGTTGAACATGAGCCAGCAGTGCCCTGGCAGCCAGGAGGGCCAACCCTGTCCTGGGGGGCATCAGGCACAGCATGGCCAGCTGGGCAAGGGAGGGGATTGTCCTGCTCTGCTCTGAGCTGGGGCAGCCTCACCTCGAGTTTTGGGTGTCACAATATAAAAAAGATGTTAAACTATTAGAAAATGTCCAAAGAAGGGCCACGAGGATGGTGAAGGGCCTTGAGGGGAAGCCATATGGGCTGAGGTCACTTGGTCTGTTCAGAATGGAGAAGAGAAGACTGAGGGGAGGTCTCATGTGGCTTCCTCATGAGGGGAAGAGGAGGGGCAGGCAGTGATCTCTGTGGTGACCAGTAACAGGACCCAAGAGAATGGCCTGAATTGTGTCACAGAAGGTTTAGGTTGGGTATCAGGAGAAAGGTTCTTCATCCAAGAAGATTAAGGCAGTTGGACACTGGAAAAGGTATGTGGTCACAGTGCCAAGCCTGACAGAGTTCAAAAAGCATTTAAACCATGCTCTCAGGAACATGGTGTGATTCTTGAGGCTGTCTTGTGCAGGGCCAGGAGCTGAATGATCCTTGTGGGTCCCTTCCAATTTAGGTTATTCTATGATTCTACATTCTTACCACCTTTCAGTTCTATTTGCCCTGATTACTGTACTCCCCCATCCCTTGTACTACCTGGGTTGCTATGCAAATGCTTTTCTGCTCTCCTGCTACAGTTAAAACTCATTGCAGCCAAAACTGACTATTAGGCATCCTTGTAAGCCTGATTTTCTAGGTGTTGCTTGATGACAGGACTCTGCTGTTGCTCCTTTTCATTGTAGATTAGAAAAATTATAACAGCAACAGAATGAAATGACCTGAATGTCTTCTTTTTCTACTACTCTTCATCTTCACTGTTTTCTTTTGGATATAGTTTCTAAATTAACCCAGTTGGAACAGGGGTAGGTTTTCCTAGTATAAGCTGGGCTAGAAAGATTCCTCAGAACTCCACGGTATTTTCCTCAGGAAGTCTTTTGTCTGCTATGGGAGAGTGGGTGACTTACTTTCTTCAAGGTCATTACTGTCCCAGGTAGCTAAAGTTTTCAAAGTGATTATAAAGTATAATTTTCTTTAAAAGAATAAAATTAGAAAAATAGGTTGATTTAAACAGAGGTGATAATGAAGTCTTCTTTTTCACATAACTTTCTTCAGCTGGAAGCCATAAATCACCAATAAATTGCTATTATTAATGAGACTTTTCCTTTCCAAACTGTTGTTAGATACTTAATTTGTGAATATAGCATTTTACACCATTTAAAAGTGCAAAATGCTTTCGTCCTTGGTTAATTAACACTAGCTAGATACCCACAAGAGCATAACCCTGTAATGCATACAAATAACAAGATTTAATTGATTCTTCTATGGCCTATTAAAAATGCATTGAGGGCCTAAAGGATTTAAATGGGTAAAATAGAAGAACTCCCAGACTGGCCTCCATCTGACACTGAGACTGCATCCAAAAATTCTAATAAATGGAAAAACCACCCCATATGCAATTTTCTAGCCAATGTCTAACTGCACAGAAATAATGGTATGGAAGTTAAAACAAGAAATTGTTACTTAATGCTGAGTGTAGTCCTTTATTTTGTGGGGGTTTTAGACTGAATGCAAGATGAGGCAAATAAGTTGAATTCAGCCTCATACATTATTCACAGGGACTGAGCTAACATGATCATTCTTTTTTGTTAAAGCCCCTGCAAATAGCACAGCTATTCATTCTAGCACTGTTAATACAATGAAGACATGTTAATATGGAATGTCAGTGTCTTAAATCTCTGTTACTATTCTATCAATTGTATGTATCTTTAAACTATTTTTTCTCTAGATCCTTATATTTTTCCAATTTTGCTGCTTTCCACTTAAATTTTAATGATTCAAAACACATGAAAATGCAACACAAACTGAAATAGTTTACATTTATGCAATAAACTCATTAAACCATAGTTGCTTAGTTGCTCTTTATTTCTTGCACCAGTCTTGTATTGAGAGGAAATAATTAATGGTGAAATCTCTGTTAATGGGTGGCCTGATGACAGGTCTTCTTAGTTCATGTTGACCTCTGTTTGCTTGCAGGCCAGAAACCTCCCATTTTTAATGTCTGTAGCCTTCCTGGCCAATTTGGATATTATGGATCTGATTAATTGTTTGGAATGCAGTAGCCCCAGAGGATCTAATCAGACACTAATGTTCTCTAGGACAAGTGTATCTCTTTTTCACATGTGAATAATCATGCCTGTATATACAGTAGCAGTACTCAGCAGTGTTACAATAAAATAAGCTCACTAATGGATATTCCATTTCCTAATTTTTTGCATGTCTTATGAAGACAAGAGGCAGAGTGGGGAAATGACAGCATGACACAAAACCTGTAGCAGACCTTGATATGTAGCCCAAACTTTGAGATTTATTCCATTGTTCTGCTTGCAAAGCCAGCATACAACACAAGCATGCAATATTTTTTCCTGCTTTGTTGAATTTTTTAACTTCTTTGTACGACTATGAAGCAGAAGTGAGCATAGTGTTTTACAACATCCTTGAAAACACAGCCAAGTTGTTAGTTCTTGACATGCAGACTTCCACGATGTGGTTGTAGTATTTCACACATTCCTGTGTGAATGCCTATACCTCAAGAAGTGTGTGAAACCTATGCAGAGTTTGGATTTTTGTAGCTAAAGATGAAAACCTGTCTGTATGAGTTTGTGTAAATCTAGAGCTTAGAATAACCCTATGCCAAATCTAAGAAATGGATTATCAGAATAAAAATACTGGAATCCCATTTTAAGATTCTTACAAGCAATATCCCAGGCTTTTCTGAAGTAAAAGAATCATCCACAACAAACATTCTATCTTAGTCACTTTTTGCCCCTTCTTTGGGAGATGTTTAGTCTGGCTTCCTCCATTCTTTCAATTGTGTTGTATGGCAGTCTATCCCTGTAACCTCTAGGAAATGTTTAATTGAATTTTTTCAATTCACCTTTGGTTTTAGCCCAGTGTTATTGCTGAAGTTCATCTGAATGAGGTGTAAATGTACCAGGAATCATTCCAGATGGGAACACATGGATGCCCTCTTGACATGAATGTATGCAATCCTAACTGGCATGGATTTGGCAGCAGTTAGTTATGTGGCTGATTAACTTGTGGGGTTAGGTTGTGTGATCTCGTGAGCCAGACTGTCAAGCTTAATCATCTTATAAAAAGAAAGGCCTCATTAACCCTTCCATATCTAGCAACAACCACCATTCCTGGGGCAATCTTCAGTAACCAGAGGTGGTTAGCAGAACAAGAGGATTTTGTGAGTATGAAGCACCAATCACTGTGAGGAAAAAAAAAAAAAGAAAAAAAAAAAAAAAGAAGTTCCAACCTGTGAAGAATGAAAATTAGTCTAATGCCTTGGATATTTAAATTCCCTCAGCCAGAAGAAGTACTGAAGCTGCATCTCCCAGAACCTGGATGAAGCCACAAACCATCGAATTCTTGCTTTCATTTGAATGAGAGACGTCACAGAAAAAAATTTTAAAATCTCTTTAAGGGTAGTAAACCAACAATGGTGGTGGAAGGTCATGTCCTTTTTTTTTTTTTCTCTTCAGTAATTTGCTTCATCTACTTAAGTAAAACATATTTTTTTTAAAAAAATTCCCATTGACAAGGTCAGACAGCTAATGGGGATGGGGGAGCTGTTATCTAGAGAAAGACAATAGTAGGGACATGGCCAGGATGTCCTTCTGGACATTTTTACCATTTTTTTCAATCCTTCTTTTTCTTTCTCTCTCATACCTGCAGAGGAAGAATCACAGACTAGGCTTTCCTGTTACTGCTTGAGCTTAAATTCCAAATACTATATATAGCTTGAGACTGTTTTCCTACTTGTTCCATTATAACTGAAAGCTGGCAGATAATTCCTATTTAAAACTCAAACTAGGGCATAGATGCAGAACAGTGTAGCAGCAAGCTCTTTGCCAGAGTTTTGAAGTCTGGCACTCAGTCAGCCACATGAAATGTGGCTTCCAAGTCCTTTATTACTTGCTTACTAAATGTACTTTTTATTAATCACTGAAAGATCTGACATTTTGCTACATCCCTAGTAAAAGCCACACATAAAAACCTTCAGCGCCGCACTATTCCGATTTTGTAGGTGATATTCAGCAGTTCTATGAATAAAAGAGAAGGATGGTCAAGAGTATCTCGAAATTCGGGTAGAGAGGAAAAAGACAAAAAAGATACAGCTCTCCTGAAGATTTTGACTGGGGATAGCTACCTCCAATGTGGCATCCAGAAGTGGTAAAAGGATAACAGTATTAAAATTAATGAACCAGACTAAAAGTCAGAATAGAGAGAGCAGGATTTGCCTTCTGATTGCTCCAGAGAAGGGCAGGTTCATTTCTCCTCCATAGCCATCTTTCTTTTCCAGCTCTTGTCTCACCACTAGTTTTACACCAGACAGTACTCTATTTTCTTCTCTTGCCTGGCTTTTGCCTTTTCTTTAAATTCTACTCGGTTGAAACCCCGAGTGCCAGCCTTTCAGGATTCATCTCTTCCCCCTCTGGACTCCATTCAAAGCTCTGCTCTCTTTCTAGCAGTTGCACAGTGGATCCACTTCACCCACTGTACATTACTTATGAGATAAGTATCAGTCTCAAGACACATTCAGAGACTGATTCCCACATTCATCTTTGCTTTCCTCTCTGACATGCTAATACACAATGATTTGTCTTCTGCTGAAGGCACAAACTGTTTGAAATACTGTGGGATTTCACAGCCAGACTCTGTTGCCTCTCTTTCTCCCCAGCTATTCACTTACCTGACACCTTGTTCATCGAATGTCAAGTCATCTAATGTCATCACATTTGCATACTGCTTCAAGTAGAAAAGTGGATTCAGAAGCAAGACAACAATACCTGAGGTCTGTATGCATTTCTGTGTACTGCTCAAATGTGCCATGCATTTGGGTTATGGTGGAAAGAGGAGACTCTGGGCAGAACAGAGGAGATTTGAAGATAACACAACAGGAATGAGTGAAATCGTACATGAATGTGTTGAGATTTTTAGGCCTTTAATTCAATGTCAGGGTTACATCCAAACAGCAGATTCAAATCAGATGATTGTAGGAGGAAAAATAATGGCTAGAGCAGGGTACAGAAACTTAAAAATGAATCAAAAATAATCTCCAAAATTCCCATTCAAGTATAATCACTTCTTTAGTTAGCTTAGAGCATTGTCCAAGCTACAAAACTGTAGTCATTAAGGGACTGTTTTAGTAGTTGTGAGAGACAGTTGAGGAAAGAGAAAATGGCACTGTTCTCAACTGCATGAATTCAAGACTGTCCCAGGATTCCAAACTCAAAAGATCGAGCAAGTCACCTTTCCAGATATTTTAGGCTATGTAAATGAAGCAACAGAAGACTCAAAAATGCAGGTTCATAACCATAAGTAGTAGAAAAATAACTGAGGGCAATAAAAGATTACCGTCATTATCACTTTGTCACCTGTGGGTAGTTGTGAATGAGACTGATTCTAGTTGCTCAGTCAGTATAAATAATTCATGCTGGTAAAGTTGATGAGGGAAGAAGAAATAATGATGTGATATTTGGTACTATATCTTCCTCTGCACATTCATTTGTATTCTGTCAGAGTAGAGGTAGAGTCATGCTGTTTTGAACTTGTCTTTTTAAATGCAATAAATTGTTTTGGTAGATCTTGGTGGTGTAATTACAACTGTCTATATCAGACCGTATTTAATTTTTTTTTTTTAATTTACAACTGTCTATATGGTTTTGGTTCGTTTTGTTGGTTTTTTTTTTAATTGTAACAGTCCTAAACAAAGGGATGTAGAAAATCTTAAACATTTAATTTTTTTGCCATAGAGGTGTAACTTTGATTTCAAATAAAGTAGAAAAAAATTGGTTTTGAGCTTTAAGCCAGAAAAACAGTTATTGCAAACAGTGCCAATGATAAATAACCATCATGGCAGAGGAGAATGATGGAGTGTGAGGAGTTCTTTTTTGTATTCGTCATTAGAACTGTCTTTCAGCTTGAGTTATTATTTTGATCATTTTTGTTTCTTTCTATATAAATACAACACAGAAAACAAATTGCTGTCACATGAAACAAAAATTATTGTCTACATCCTTTGAAAAATAGGAAAATAAAAAAATAACTTATTGTTCATAAAACTGTTCGGCAAGTGTGGGTGAGTAGCTACTTTCAGTGCCAGGTACTCTTTCATCATTATCCTGAATTTGTGCTTAACCGTCTGAAATTTGTGAAGCAGAGCACAAAATTTTGTGTCATGATTCTGTTGAGTATATAAAATGTCAATAAATTTTGCAGCTCAACTGAGATCCCACTGAGACAGAAATCTCTATGAAGAATTTGCAGATGCAAGGTTGTGGTTAGTTCTCCTGCTCCAGCTTCCTAACATCATAACCAGGAAAACATGTGTGATGAAGAATGGGTGTCCAACGCCTTGTCCCCAGGGCTGTGGGAGAGAATGGAAGGATTGCTGGCTCCAAACATTTCTTTGGGTGTGTGTGTGGGGGAGGTAGTAGACCTGGCCTTGCCCACACCCCACCCCCCCAACCCAGGCCTGTATCCCAGCCCTGTAGTGGCTGCCAATCCCTGGCACAGCAGGGGCAATGCCCCACACCCCAAACCTGGAGCCCCTAACCCAGCTCCTGAGTGGAGTGTCCAAATTACTGGAGTCCCACCTGGGGAAGGAGCCCAGGATGGCCAAGGGGTATTTAAGGCCAAATATGCAGCAAGGACACAATGTGACCCTGCCTCCTCTTAGACTTTCTATCAGCTAAACACTGCTGGCACCCAGGAATGGTAGTTATGTAATACAGGTAGTTATATAAGGTAGTTTGTGGTAACTGGGAGTGGGGCTGCAGCCGAGCCTCGTCCCCAATGGGTACAGCTGTGAAAAGCAGGTTAACAGCATTGAAAGCAAAGAGACATGGAGTGCCCAGGTGCACTGACCAACCACCAAAGGGAACAGAGAGCACACAGGTGCAATGCATCAACATGAGGGGTATAAAAGGTTGTGCTAAACAACAAGAAGAGCAGATGCTTGAAGCTTTTGGAGGCTGTATGGTGTTCTTCTGTATGGGTTTAAGCCTTCTGCTTTTGCCTGCTGTTACTCTGTGTATTGTGGCCATCTCAACTGTGGCAATGTAAGTCCTTTTCTTTATGTTTTCTGTCCTTCTCTTTGTTCTTCTAATTCCTTCTTCTTGGAATTTTTGAGTAACTTAAAATTAACCAGGCATAGAGTTTGCTAAATTGAATGGACTGTGTTAATGTGTTAAGAAGTTTTTTTATGTTGATTGAGTGTTGTGCTTAATTTATGCCCAAGTTCTTTGATTTTCTAATGTTACTAGTAAAGCTTCTTTTTGTTGTTTTGACTTCTTGGAATTATCTTTCAGTGTTTTTCCTGTGTGTTGAACTCAAAGGACATGACCAGTTGTAAGACCTTTCTGAAGTCTTACTGTGTGAGTGTTTTGGGGCCTATCAGGCTATCAGGTGCTGCTTTCCTATATGTTCAAGGGAAGGAAACACCCTCAATGATAAACACTGGTGGTGAGTAATTTGAAAGGTCTTCCTAGTTAGTGCAGTGCATGTGGGGAAACAGCTGAATATTAGTATTAAGGCCAATGTTTACTTAAAAGAAGATGGCTCTCTAACCATCTAACTATCTTTAAGGCTACAGATCTAACAAGCTTCATTTCATAAAACAGCAGATCATATCCTCTCAGGATTATGTGGTGGCAATACTTGACAGAGTACTGGGGTTTGATTTTTTTTTTTTTCTTTAATGAAAGTTAGTGCCACCTCTGAGATGGTGTTAGCGCATTAAATAATTTGCTACAAAGAAGAAACTTAATTATGTTCCTCCCTGAGATGAAAAACCAAAGATTTTCAAAGTACAGGTAAAGTTGCATGAGCTGTATGGTGGAATACTGCCAAGTACAGTGATTTCTATGTAGTAGTCTATTGAGCTGCATGGAAAAGTACTACCCAAATTATCATCTCTGATATTTATTGCAGTGCCTAAAAATACTAAGAAAAGGGAGAACATTCCTGCTTAGGAAAGTGGACTGCATCCTGCCACCAGTATTGTGCTAGCCCATTTAGACTAGTCAGGCTGTAGGTCTCAGACGGACATGTATAATCTGTACTGCTGTCTCCTCCATTTCCAAAGGCTGGGTATCTCTTCTTGGATCTGCCATACCTTTCAGTTACAGAATCACAATTAAACATGAAGTGTCTTAGAAATGATAAAGCAAAGCTGTAAAAAAAAAAAAATATTTCAGACAAAACACAAAAGTTTTTCCTATGTTTTTTCCACTTCTTGTTTACCCTTTTGCCAATATCTGAAACAAACAAAAAACATTGCCAGCATATCAACTGGCATGGTAATAGATGAGACAACAGAGAAGAAGCTAAATTGTTAAAGTGCTATGAAGAAAAGCTTTAAAATATTTAGTTCAAATGTCAAGAATGGAACACCTTTGAAATTCCATAGCTGAAAATATAGAGCCAGCAGGATCCAAATTTTAGAATATGGCATTTTTTTTGATTCTGACATTAGGAACACATTAATTTATACATAAGTCATCCAATGAAAGGTGTTTGAAATTTCAAATCCATTTTAAAACCTGACTTGAAAGGTTGATAAGAAGTGCAGAGGAGTGACTGGAAAAACCTTTCATGTCTATGAAAACAATGGCAGGTTGAATGACTGGATGATGACACACAGTAAGACTTGGAAAGAGAAGTTTAATTTTGGAAGCATTTTAAATGTATGTATTTGGCAGCAACTTCAGCCAAAATGTATTACATAGGTGGCAGAAGACAGAATCCAAGTTCAGTTATGCTTTTTGCTGGAATTGCATGAAAGTTCATTCACTCTAACTCATTCCTTTTTGCTTTTTACTCACTTCCTTATTCTTGGCAAGGGAAATGCAATGGAGAAGCATAGAAAAAATGCTGTGAGGAAGGTCTTGTCAGATGATATCTCAGTCAGTTGGGATAAGGTTTACAATAATTTACATCAGTAGAACACTCCAGAGTTATCTGCCAGCAGACTCCTGGAATCAGTGGTCTGTAACTGCTCTCAGATTTCTTTTCATCTCTCAATATCCTGCAAGAGAGAATGGATTTGCTAGGAACCCATCCAAAATAAGAAGTTACTGGGTTGTTGGTTTTTTTTATTATTATTAATTTAAAAACGTGGAAGGAGTAAGGAAATAATATGTTGTTTCTGTTTAGAATTAGGGGGTATTTATGTGGTTTGATATGGTCTTGAACAATTACTGAAATAGCCACATATATATGCATGGCTATGTTTTGAAGGTTTCAGTATTTTCTGGCTTTTGAATCTTAGCAAATACACTATTGTGATTTAAACTCTTATGGAAAAGGTGGTGAGCAAATAAAAAAGCACCACCTAACAAAGAAGCCATCTGTTCTTCTGCCACAAATAAAAAAAATCTACTTTGAGTCACTTGCATGGCTTGTACATCCTGCCTTCTCAGTTGCATATACAGTACATTTAAGCTCAGATCAGAGACCTTCCTGGTTGGCATTGGCTAAAGACACTGTGAATATGCTCAAGATATGGGCTCTGAGAAAGAAAAAAAACAAGCTACTGAAAACAAAATGTTAGCACTTTTGTAAACCTGCCAAGTTTTTCAATATAACTGCCAACAGTTTGTTCAGAGAAACTCAGCAGAATTGCTAACATGCATGCTGCATAAATGGCTATTCATTAGAAAGATGCTGTAGTTTATATGTGATTGCTTTCTTTGGCTGGCTAATATATCAAGTATGGTACTTGTTTTGTACTGTGAAAAACTTTGTCCATTACCATAGTAACCTCTTGCATGTTGGCGGAAGCTGATGTCATTCATGGTATTATTCATTCTTAGTGAATTGGTCCTCAAAGTGCTAACAAGTTCCAGGGAGATAAAGAATGCTAAGTATACATTCTGGTTAAACACAATTTAACCCTTTTACCTCACTGGTTTCCTGGAGATAAATAGGTACATATATTTTATATATATATATATTTAATTTCTTTAGTATTTCTTAGGTATTTCTGAGGGAAAAGGTTAAAATGGCACACTTGTCTAGCATAATACTGGACTAAAGTGAAAAGGCAGTAGTCCTATTTATTCTCAGGCATCTTAGCATTGCAGGTCAACTTATTGAGGGAAAAATAATTTAGCAATCTTTACTATTTAACTATTCACCTAAAGTTACTTCATTCTTCATCATTACCAATAGTAGCTCTTGTAAAATAGAAACTGTTCTCTAAGTATTTTTAACACTTTTATTAAACAAATCTAAAATTTGGATAGGGTTTTCTTTGAACATATTCTTCATATATTCTGTTTTTGAAGTGCTAGCACAAAATTGGGCATTTGATTTTGATTAGAGCAGGAATGGGATCAAATTGTAGAAGAAGGCAACTCTTATCTGTACTTATATATAACCTAGAGACCTTGAGATCTTCTAGAAATCCGTTGTCTCTGCACTTCATGTCTCATGTATGGTAGTGTGGGGAGGGAGGTATGGTAGCAAAAGGCTCTTAATCAGCTCCAGGTCAAGGACAGGGAGGCAAAAAGACTTTATCCTCAAACTTTTTCCTCTCCATTTCCACAGTACCTACACACAAACACAGAGAGAAGGAGAATATCTGTGTCAAAGCCTGAAGGGGCATAAAGCAAGAAACAAGCCTCCCTTGCTGTGCTGAGTGCAGCTGTGCAACTGTAAAAAGGGGAGAACAAGGGTGGCATGGAAATTAACCTGTTAGAGATTGGTTCCACTGGATTTGTTGAAATCCTCTCCAGTACAGCCTTATTGAAGGAAGCTTAAATTTTGCTGTACTGTTCTCTTTAGTTCTATACAACATTTGCTGGTTCTTCACCAAGGTTGCTCTTAGATAAGAGAGGTCTGATCTTCCATGAGTAAAACTCATCAAAAATTTGTGCAAGACATTACAACAAATTGCATAAAGGTCTATAACTAAAGCAATGGCTCAGCACTTCTTCATTGAAATACTAATCATGGCATCATGTGTTTGAAACACTATCTGACAGAACTGAACAGGAGAGTTCGTTAGAATTGCTGTGTATGTGCTGTCTAATCTCAGGTGGACACTCTCCACTCTGCTGGTGCAAGGCAAAGTGCAGTAGATCTCTGGGTGCTTTTGTCTGGGCTGTCATAGTAAGCTGAGGATTAGAAACACAGTGCCAGAAGTGTTTGCCTTTTACTTAAAGAAAATTGAGATAATGATGGGCAAGACAAGTTGACTCAGTCTAAACCCTGTATTTGTTGCCTGCTAGTAAAGGCGTCTATAGTTCAAGGGTGCATGAATACTTGAGCTGTGGTGTTGTAACATGAATATTATTAGTAAAATGAATCTTTCCTTGGTCCCTGTGTGTAGTAAAGATATCAGTTTGTTGAGCTGAAATTATAATGGCTCTTATTTTTTTGTTAATGTTTTCTTTGCTGTTTCCAATAATTTTTTTCAAATTTTTAAATTGAGATCATTTACTTTGAATCATACAACTTAAAGTAATATTGATTTGCTGGTTTAAACTTCAGCACTACTCCACTGAAGTATAATATCAATCTTTATCTCTTTTACTTTAAAAATAAGTACTGAATTTTGCACATGTATGAAAGCTTAATTAAATCCATGTCTGAATTTGTCAGCCTTGCCAATGCTATTTTAATTCTATTATTAAGACATTTGAACAGGGATTATTTTGGTTTGTGCAAGGTCAGAGATAGTAAAACTAATGGAAAGATATATTTTTTAAATTATGCCTAATTGATTGGTTAAGCTATTTGAGGAATTTGCCTGCTCCTTACATGAAAACTTTCCTGCACTGAAATGTTCATTCAAATAAGAATGTTCTATTTGTATTTTAAGTTTAAAAAATTAAATAAAAAGCATTCCCTTATCCAGTATGACAGATAAAATTCCAGTTGGGCAAGTGGTAACCAGAATATTTCGGGAACCTGCCAGAAAAATGTGCAATTTTTCTTGTTTTGCATTTTTCCTAATGAATGTAGAAGTGGTTAGCAAGCACTTTATTTTCTAAAGAAGCTTTAAATTAATGTTAAAAATTAAATTTCTCAGGAATTAGAAAAAATTCTTTCATATCTTGATAAAAATCAAAATAACTCTCTGCTAGAACAGTATTTTTCTTTTCCCAAACAAAATGGACAGTACTGGTGAGATTCATTTGACTGAATGATTACTGGCACTGCTGAGAATCACTCACTTTATTCAGATTACCTAAGCTTATGACATGGGTAGATTAATCTAAGAAGTTCATACAAGAAACACCTTCACTCCCCGTCCTTCAGCCCAGTTCAAAGGAAATGATGCAGATCGTCAAATTTTTTTTTCTGGATCTATAAATTCCATCCATCACATTTGAGTAGCTTCACAAAACCTGTAAAGCCAGTTTCAGCCTATTAAAGTGTGAATACCCAGCAGATATTGAGCTATTGCTAGAACCATGGGTGAAGTTCAGGCAGTTTCCTTGGAAGATATTCATCAACAGCCAGTGGACACTGACAGGCTGGTTTTCCTGTGGAGTGGAGGAATATCACTGCTGACTGAGGGTACTGTCCTCAATTAGGATTCCATACAAGGTGGGTTACTGGCAGAAGAAGAGGGATTTGTAAGGGTTGATGCTGAGGCCCTGAACAATGAGATCCTCATCATTTCATCCAAGACCACAAGGGTAGGCCTAAGGTTATGTAGAGATATATGACAGTTCAGCATTGTCATCTTCTCTGGAAAGGATAGGGACAGAAAGAGAGCTGTCTTCAAGGATGAAACTTTGTTATCCAGCTCCTTCCTTTCTTCCTCCTGCTCCCCTTTGTTCTCCTCCAGCTTCCTTTGTGATCAGGCCCAAGCTGTCAAGCTCTTTTCAAATATCTCAGAGCTACACCTCATACATTTCTTACCAAGACTATCACAATTTTTTCCCACTACCACTAGAAACACTCCCTTTTACCACCAGGATGTAAATAAAACCTTTGGAAATTGTGGAAACAATGAAGTGAAAGATGAGCTGACTGACCCACAGAGAACCCATGAAGTGTATAGGACATTGCTTGATATGTCAAACTCATTTTTGGTTTGGGTGTCTGCTTTATTCAGGGTAGTGGCTAATCCTCATTGAAGTTATGAGGAACAGATCTCATTTTAACCAGCTAAACTGTCCATTTAGTAACTCTGGCAGGCTATGGGCATGTATGTGCATTATTATTTACTACACTTCACTGATTACATTTTTGCATGCCATTCTCTTGAGAGAGCTTTTACTGAAAAAAAGTGATTTTGAACCAGCAGAATGAAGGAACTGATCTTACGAATAAAAAGATCCTATCAAAAGACCAGTTTCTAAAAATTATTCACTAATTATTTGAAGTAACTGGAGACACACTTTTACTGAACTAAAGCTCAATGCGTATATTCACTGCCTTGCGTTGCTGTAACAGACACGAAGTCAATCTGTTTTATCCTTGAACAACAAGGTTGAAGAAACAATGTTTTAACCTTAGAAACAAAAAAAAAAATCCACCTTACTCCAGGATGTAAATGACTCACACAATGATGAAAATGGTAAGAATCTACAGAGCAGTTATCTCAGGTTAGTATTTCAGCACAAGTCTGTATAATACCTAAATATAACTTTTCTGAACAATTACTTCTGCCAATGTAACATTTCCCTCTGTAAAAGATACTGGCACCTAATTCAATATTTTAAATGCAGCAATAACCAAGCAGCTGAAGCTTTTGGTAACCCAATCCTTCATTAACACATCAACAATTAGTAGTTTTATGGTTGTGATAGGCCCTTATGGAGTCATAAATTCAGATCAGCAGTGGTGCTATTCAGAGTTCAGTAGCTGCTGCAGTATTTCAAATCTTGTACTTCTCCAAACTAATTGTCAGGAAGATATGTGGCATATTAAAATACGGTGTTCCTTGATTAATGCAATCCCATGAATAGAAATTGATGTCTTGGTCAAGCTTAGCATCTGATCAACTCTGCCGAATAGATCAAGATACAGGGAAAATCCACAGCAAAATTGTGTTTTTGTGTGCTTTGCATTATTATTCAAAGTGAACCTTTCAATATGAAATGTGAGATAAACTTTGACACTCTTTTTAATTTTTCTTACCAGTTTTAAAATGCCATTCCCTCTGTAATTAGCTCTCTGGCAGAATAGAAAATGAGATGACTCTCCAGTTTAAAATATAGAAATCTAAACTGAAAAACAAGACCTTATTGATGAATTTAGATAGTAGAGCTGGAGCCAAAAAGCAATCTGATCAGGCTATTGTCTTATCTGAAATAACAAATAAACACAGGTAAGTGTATTTGAAATGACAGACACAAAAATACTGTGAAATTCATACACACTTCAACAGATACAAAATTTTTCTCCTTGACTAACTTTCATAATGTTTCATTAACCTTGGTAGAAGACTGCAGCAAAGATATTTAATAGAAGCAAGTCTGGCTGCTTTGTATTGGTTATGTATAAATAAAGAACTGTTTTGAAAGGGTGACTCCTTATTTCCCTGGTTCCTTTCTCTGTTCCCCTTTCACTTTTCCTGATGTTTCTGTTACCCTGCATGACCTCTCCTTTAAAAACAATGGTATTTATGTGGGTGTTCTACAACAAGCAATAGATTTATCCTTTGTGTATATTCTAGGTCACTTTCTTCTCTTCATATTTTTGCATCACCTGCCATGTCTGTAGCCATAATAGATTATTTGCTTATCTGTCCATTTATTTTCTTTGACACAACCTGTCCCTTTGTATTCATGCAGCAAAATTGGAATGCATTCAAAGTTAGGAAATTAGGTATGTTTGACTTGATTAAAAATATGCCTTCTCCCTTTCCCTCAATCAAATCTTCTCTTACCCACTTTTCCTTTCTGAGACCACTTTGGTCCTGGCTGCCTAGAAACCTTTTACTGTCCTCATTTCACCTCATGCAATTTGCATGAACAAGTGTCTCCCAGCTTTCAGGCAATGATTCACACCTCCTACCTAAGCTTTTAGCTGTCAAACGAGAGATGTTTTTCTTCTACAACTGACTACTCCACTAAAATGCAACCAACACAGCTACAGAGCGTGTGTTGTATCTGCATGGGACAAGCAGAGATGGTGTCCTGCTTCTGTTCTCTCCAAGGTACATAGTTGAAATTATATTTCTGGTGAAAATAATTAAGTCTAGTAAAATCATAGAATGGCTTGTGTTGGAAGGGTCCTTAAAGATCTTCAAGTTCCTGGAAGAAAAGCCTCCTGCCTTGGGTAAGGGTACCTTCCATTAGACCAGGTTACTCAGAGATCCACCCAGTGTGGCCTTGAATACTTGCAGGGATGAGACATTCACAAGTTGAATATATCCTGAGGAAAGCGAGGAGTTAGCATGATCTTTTGTTTGAATTGACCTGCTGAAAACATAATTTACTTTAAAAAGGTGGAAAAATGAAAGGTAATCCACTTGAACATAAGAAGGCAGCTTCAAAACAACCACAGAGGTTCAGTTCCATTTCTTATGAAACAGGAATTTCTGAGCTGCAGAAGGAATCCTGCTCTTATTCATGTTATTTCAATGGCATGCTTGGCATTTTGGTAAAGCTTATACTGTAGGAATGACCATGTTTTCTTATGGAATCTCTCTAGGCTTTTACTTGTAAAAATGCTGTGTGGACCCACACTAGAATTTCCTACTAACAGTAGCTTACAGAAATGAACTGATTATTTCAAACTACTTCAAATTCTTTCAGATTCAGAATTTCATCTCCTGATGATATATAATGACAGTGCTCTGGGGGAGAAGCAAGGAGCAATGATTTGTTTGAAGGGTAGTGTCAAATGTGACAGCAATTTAGATTCATAACTATCAATACAAGAATGAATGAACTGCAATATCATTCTTTGTAGAATACATAAAGATTGGAAACTATACTTTAGTAACTTTCTGCTCATATTGGAGTTTGCTTAGATGCAGTTAACACGAGTGGGTGGCTAGCTCACCATTACAAAGATTTTATCCAAATTTTGGGGTTTTTTAATCTGCCAAATTATTTTTACAGTGAATATTGCTAACTTCAAATATCGATATGGGGAATTTTTATTGCCTTCCTTCTAACTTGTGGCTTTACAAAAAAAAAGTTGTGCATGTTTCTATGTCAGCAAACTAAAAAACTGGAAAGCTTTATATGCATTAGATTATAAACTGACCTTTGAAGTCTTCTAATAGAAGAAACATCAGTTTTGGAAACAGAATCAATATTGCTATTTTGATGAAATGTTGCCAGTTTAGTGGACTAATCCAATATTTTAATAACTGTTAGAATTATATTTTCATAGTGTTTGCCTGCTGGAAAACAGTGCATCTACCCAGCAGAGTTCTGTGTCCTGTAGAGCCAGCAGTGGTAGCTGGGGTACAGGAACCACACAGAGCAGAACTACTGCTGGGATTATGTTGTCATGCAGATGCTATCAGTGCCAGTGTGTGAGAGTTGGGCATGTATTTCTATGTGGCACTGGAATTTGGAGCTAGAGAATTTGATGCAGGAGGAATGACTGAGGACACTGGAAAAATAGGATGACCTTGGTTTGGTGCCTTGTTCAATTATCAAGGATCAATTCTTCAAGGAAGCACCAGAAGTGAGGTCTTCCCTCAGCCTGATAGCGTGCCCTAACCACAAAGGAACAGAATCTTTCTTTATCTTTAGCAGCTCATTGAGCCAGAACTATGTAAAATAATAGCATAGAAAGAGCAGATTTAATGTACAGTCTTTTCTGAGCTCTTCCTATGAAGGTGAATTTCACAAGACAGCTCAGTCAAACTGGTATCTGCCTGCTGCAATCCCCATCTCCTTTTCCTGGCCCTACAGCTGCTTGCTCTCTGCTTCCTTCTCATCTACCCAGCAGTGACTCTCAGAGAACATTTTCAAGCATCTAAGCTAGCTATGGAGAAATGTTTAGCTTTCTTCAAATTTTGCTCCAACAGAGGAAGCATTAGGAGCAGGACTGCCACCTTTAGGACAACAAATAGCTCCCAAGCCAGCTTAGCTGCATTGTAAATGTACCCCTTCAGGGGAAAGAGCAAACTAATAAGTGCTGGAGTCTCCTTCTGTGGCATCTAAACATTTCTTTCTTGTAAGTGAAGGAGGCACCAGCATTTTATTTTCATACCGGTGCTCCCCTTTCTCTTCTTCCAAGAACAAAAAATAAATTGCTTGTTCATTTCTAGTTACATAGTTGTAATTATTTTGTAACTTTTTCAGCTTTCACTTTTGAGAAAGTCTTTGTTTGCAAGGATTTTCCTCTCTGCTTTGTCTCCAATGACACACCTCAATGATTTGAAACACAATTGGCTTAGTAAATAAACTTCTGGCTGTCAGTATTTGCAATAATGGGGCTTACCTCAGTACTACTGGCAACAATTTCACTTTGACACAAAATACTGGCTTTAAAGTACTTTGCTGAGGTACTTTACACAACCATTACTTCATTTCCATTTTAGATGTTTAGCCCCTAGTCCCTCAAACAGAGAAGGTGGCTCTAGAATAAATCTGCATTACAGAAAAAGTCAAAGGAAAAAAATAGACATCACAAATCTGAGATCCTTTCTACCTGAGATACCAGTCTTTCTGTACTGAGTTAAAATCAATAGGAGATGACAGATCTTATACATGAAAGTTGCTTACAGAGCACTAGGAAGAAATTGCCTTCCTTTTGCATAACCATTGATTATTTAGAGGGCTTGGTAAACAAGCAAAGAGCCATTGAAAAACTTCCTTAGCCTCAGAGGGTTTCAGTCCACTTATGAAGAAAGTGCTACTGACAGAAGGCAGCCAGAATTCAAAGTCAAGGGAACAGAAGACATCATTGAAGGATTTAACCTGCAGGAGTCTGAATGAAGGTCTAAATTCTGATACCTATAGTGTGCAATACCAGCATAAAAACTATTCTGGGAGGATATTTCCTAATTGATTACACAATCACAAAGTTAAAGACTAGGGTCTCCTTTCTTTCAGTCCTCATAGCTTCTTCACTCTTGTGTGCTGGTTCAGCTTCTAGATGTAGGGAAGTGTGTGCTCTGCCCTCAAGACTGCACTCCAAACCCCCTGCTGCCTGTATCTAATCTGGCTACAGGGACACTAACTGTTCAGTTGCATACCAGGTCCCTATAATTTCATGTGAAGATTGCTGTGATCAGATCCATGATTCAGAGCTTGAGCTTCTCTGGAAAACCTTGAGTGTGCTTCAGATGTGGACTACTTACATGTGGATCACAACTGAGCTTTAAATGAGGCACAGCTGCTTATATCCATACAACCAAACTTGAGTCAGCAGTTCAGGTGCCATCATCTGGTAAGCAGGAACCATTCAAGACCAAGTGAAGGGTAATCTAATATGTAGGAATTTATATTCTATGGTATTTCATAGTGTGTGGGTATGTGGATGTTCTGTGTATCATTGGCTTGCCAGCTAAGTCTACAAAGGCTTGTGGGAGCAGGTAGCACTTTCTTCTGTAAATACAACCCTGAAGTAAGTTTTGGCCCATGTGGGGTGTAGACTATACCCTGCAAATAGAGGAAATCAGTGGGTGAATCCTGCTAGGACAGCAAAGATGGCTGCTGTTGAGAGGATGTAGTGGAAGACTACATAGTGTGTGTTGTGTAGGGCAGTGTCTAGTGAGGACTTTGCTAGGATGCTTCCTGTTAAGCTTACATTGAAAAAAGATGCTCTGATGTGCACTTTAGCTAGAAGTTAGTCAGGGTTCTCATCTGTGGGCAAAATATCATAACAGCCAATCTCCTTGCTCAATAGGGTGGCAAAAGACTGTCACTGTGACTTGTAGCTTCCCTGCCTTTGTTTTTGCAAGATTTCTACCTACAGTGCCAGGAAACACAGCTCTAAAGCAGTAGGGTGTGAGCAAACTGCTTACAGTACCGGGACAGAAACAGACGCATCCAAGCTGCCCTTTGTTCTGTAAGTACAACCTCGTAAGAAGTGTTGATTTTGCATCCATTTCACGGGGTGATAATTATGACATTCCCAGCGTTTCTCTTTTGTTGGGCATTAGGTGCCAGTAGGGAATCAAGTGGGTCTTTGTTGTGTTGAAGTACATGTAGACTGCTCCCACACACACAGCCTTCCCGGGCCTCTTCCTTCGAGCAGTTTACCGAAGGAGAGGGGCGGACAAAGCATGTCAAACCCCGAAAAAGCATCAGCCCTTTGCGGCGTGCCCCGCGGGGCCGAGTGAGCTCCGAGCACGGCAGGTGAGTACTGCAAAGGGAGGCAGGAGGACGCAAGAGGGGTTCGGCGGGATGACTGCTGGCGTGCAGGGTTTCTCCTCTGAACCGCCCCGTCGCCCCCGGGCTGCCCCGGCAGGTAGCGGGGCGGGGCGGTGCCGGGAGAGCCGGCCCGGCGCGCCCGGCAGCTGGGCACCGCTTCGCATCCCTCCCTTCGCATCCCTCCCTTCGCTTCGCTTCGCATCGCGGGGAGGCGGCGGCGAGGGGCGGGCGGGGAGGAGTGCCGGGGGAGGCAGAGGCGGCGCGGCTCCGCACGGCTCTGCTCGGCACGGCAAAGAGAGACCCCCAGAGAAAGTGGAAGTGTGCCTCGCACCGCCGCTGCCCGGCACCGGCAGAGAGGCGGCTCCTCAGCCCGGCCTCGTCCCCCCGAGGTGAGTGCCACCCTAGGGGGGGAGGGAGGAGGGCAGCGGGGGGCCCGGCAGGCGCGCACCGCAGCGGGGGGATGCACCACCGGTCTCCCGTACCGGGAGCGGGCTGATTTGGTCGGTGGTCTCTTGTGAGTATTAGGGGAGAGAAGAGGGTGGCGGTGCGTGTGCTTTTTCATCTGTTCTGCTTTCCTTTTTTCCGTGTGTCCGTGCCCTGCCCGCGGCCGGCGGCTCCGCCAGGGGCGGCAGGACCCGCCCGGTGGGGAGCGAGCCAGGGAAGCTCGGGGGTCAGTGCGGTGCGGGGCTCAGCCCACGCTCATTGTGTGCTGGGGGCAGAGAACTAGCCCAGGCTCCGTCAGATGGACATTTTCCTTTAAACCAGTCCCTTTGTGGACACGCCGCTGCCCTTCCCGAGCCCCCGGTTGGGGCGGAGAGGCTGCCGCGATCCTGCCACTCCGCTGGTGGAAATCTGTGCTGACAGGCAGCTGGATGGCGATTTTCTGATAAACATTTTCTTTCATTGGTAGTGTCAGTTGGTTAAATCCCAATCTTTTGTTGGAGTGTGCCTCCCGAATGGGTGACAGAAGGACTTCAGAGCAGTGTTAGCGCCAGGCTGGTTTGCAGCACCAGCTCGCCTCGGGTGGCTCCTCACCCCCTGTCCCCCCGCCGCCGTGCCGGGCTGGATCTCTTCCTGCTCCCGGCTTTCGCCATTGGAAACTTGCGGCTACGGGGCTGGATACCAGCAGCCCTGGCTTTACCCCAGGGCTGGGGTTGCTGGCAATGGGATCCTGATCTGGAGGATCGCTCTGGGGAAAAATAACTTTTCCTTCCCTTTAGCAAGATAGCAAATAGTGTGTCAGGATAATCCCGTATGCTTCAGGAGGAGAGGTATGATGCAATTTAGGTGTTTACACAGTGAGTTTAGGAACTTTTGTCTCCTGCTGTGGGTTGTTCCTGTGTAGAGTCTCAGGCAGATCGTGTTTTCTCTTGACTTCTGTTCCCACAACTTTATAAGAGACTATTCTCCTGTTGAGCTTTCTATTCTCCCGTAAATTCTGCTTATAGTCCTGGTATCACTTTTATCAGTACGTTACACTAAAATTGAGGGGGCAGTGCTGAAGTAGTAGCCCTTTTAGCTGGCGTTTTGCTTTAGGACTGATTTTGTGAGTGTAAAAAAATTCTAGATTCCTTTGCCAGCATCTGAGATGTGCCCGAGCATAAAAAAAAAAAAAAAAAAACCCAAAAAAGCATGCTATGTAAATAAGTAGTACATGTATATATGTGTATGTTTACAGTAGATTTAAAGAGATGGAACAAGTTCTCTTGAGTGGGCTATTGTTCTGTAACAGCAGGGGTGCCATTAAAAGTACCAATAAAGATTGGGATTAGGGTGATTGTTGGAGCAGACCTCTGAACGTTGCAGTAATTTTGTGTTATAGCAGCATTCAGAAATCCCAGCTGCAAATCACATTACACAAAGAGAAAGCCAGTCCTTGGCCTCAAAAGATGACACAGGTACAGCAATAATTTGCAAAACGAAGGAACAGAGAGGAAGCCAGTTGTCTAATATTTTATAGGTTAGGCCAGAGCTCAGTTTCCAGACATCAATTGGCTTTATATGTTTTGTCTCTGTTATAATACATTTTCATTATGAATTGAATCTTTCCTGATTATTGAATAATTTTCTAAGTACTAGCAATAATGTTTGATGTATAATATAAAGAACCTATATTTAATGTGTAACAAGAATAAACATTGAAATATTTTGAAATGGGAAATCTAAATAATTCCAGCTGGAAGTGTACAGAGTTATTTGGATATGTCTACACGGGGTATCCTATATTCTGTAATTATACAGTAGGAATTCAATGGAGCTTAATTTGCTTGGAATTTGTAGTGCTGGTTGAGGCAAGTGACCATCATGGTTTATTGCACTGCTTTGAAAGAGCTCTTGCATTTTCTTAACATATGTTGTCACTATGTTAACTTTTAAGTAGTACTGTTATTTCAAACCAGCATAATGAGATGAAAAGCATTTGGCATTCACCCCTGTAAACAAGATCTTAGTGCTAAATTCAGATCCCTGCTTGGGTGTCATATCAAGGAAAATGGACATCTAGGTTAAAGCTGCCTTAAAATATTTTTGTCATGAAATGACAGAACAGCAGCTTCAACCACATTTTTACTCTTTTGGAAGGGAATGATTTCTTACCTTAGACATGGGAGCTCTGACAAAGTGAACATAAGGTAAGTGGCCATTATAAATGGGACACTTCAATGAGATTAATTACAGAGTTGAACATCAGCCTCTTCTGTCTCACACGATTTTCCTAACCAGCAAGTTACTTCAGGCTGATTTCTTTAAATATGCAGTTTCAATATACATATACACAGAAAAGGGTTTTTTTGTTCAATTGTGAGATGCAACAGAAAGTATTCTTCCAATCTAAATACTGCTTTTATTCATATTTTTGTGAACATGATTTCTTTGTCCAGTTCTATAAAAAAGTGACAAAATAGCGAGTTTCTCATCTGAATTAACCCAACAAGATGTAGCAAAAACTAAACAATACCAACAACAAAAAAACTCAACCCCAGAAAAGCAGCCTGGTCCACTCTGTATAGTCTGTCAGTAACATTTCAATCCTCTGTGTTGGCTTATTAATGTCTTTCTGATCATAGTCTAGCAAACCTCACTTGCACATTCTTTGTGTTTTTTCCACCTCACCTTCTTTCTGCTACTGACTGTTATTAAAATAATTGTAGCTAGTGAACATGGAAAAATGTCATAATCCTGCACAAAATTAGCAATAGCTGGGGATGCAGCTGATGGTACCTGGGTATATTGTATTATCACATATTGACAACAACAGCAACTACTGGAGATACTTGCCATTTTTTGGGACAGACCTGCTGGTTTACATCTCTGCCAAGTTCCTGTGAATTACAGTTTTTTGCATCTTTCTGAAAAAGGTGACAAATATTTTTTTGCTCAATAAGAGGAAAAAACCATCCTGGCAGGCATCTAACTCTAACCTTTGCACTTAGATTTGTTAATCTTCCTTAAGGTGTGTGTTTCATGTGGTGCCAAGCATAGCTGTTAATTAATGTAGCTTTTTTAAGACATTTCACAACAATCAAATAAACATTAATATTTGTGTATATGTAGAGCTATTCACACAGCCTTTTTGTGAAGCAATTATTAATAAATCATGTTCTAATTGATGGCTGTTAATGTGTATATTCCTGGCATATCTTATTACACATGCAGAAGAGGAGCGTTGGATAATGGATTTTAGCTTTTGTTCATTCTAAATGTTTCACTTTAAAATATCACTCTCTAATTCCTGGAAGTGTTAATGCAAACATTATATCAGTTTGGTCATGGAAAGATTTTTCTCTTCCCTAAAATATTTGGGATCATAAAAGCAAGGTGTATAACCTGAAGTGTTGGACCTGGCTTCAGGTCTTGATGGTGACAATGTGAAGACTCGGCTACTGAGTAATGTAGCTGAGATCTGTGATCATCACATTTTCCCCCAAAATTACATACTAGATTTGCAATACCATTTGCAGAAAGGCTTCTGTTTCAGCAAAACTTTTTCTTTCTGAAAAAAACACCCAACCTGCTTTCAGTCAGAACATCTCTATAAGTCTGAATGAATATTTTAATACAAAGGGTTGAATGCATCCACTGGAAAACAATTGATTTTATTGTAAGTTGCAATAGCAGAAAAATATTATAAAAAATAGTTTTCTGCCTCGTGCTGTAGGAAGAGATGACTGAGTTTTTTTTTTTTTTTCTAAGGGATATAGGAAATATGAATCTTTTTAATGGGCTAGTTACTGTGGTGTTACATGAAAAGGGATGCTTAAAGTTGAACTAAAAATTAATTACACAGTATCAACAATAAAGCTTCACAGGCACTGTGAAGTGCTGTTTTTTCTGGTGCTTCTAGGCTTAAGTCCCTCTCAAGTGAGTTGCTGAGAGAAAAAGTTCTGCAGCTGCAGCACGAGCATAGAACAAAACCACTTCAGACAGTAAAATCCAGGTAACTGAAAGATACTGCTTGTGGTTCAGAAGACATATTAGTTTTTATGATGGTCAGTGTCAAACTGGGGGTGAAATATTTCTTGCAAATAGAAATTCTGTGTTCACATGAAATGATATTCAGTGGACTTGAAAAAAACTGGTGTAAATTTAAAAAAAAAAAAGGTTCTGATACCTAAATATCTGTACCTCTGCTTTTCTGAGAAAATGGATTATTTTGTTTTGAAATTTGAACAAGATACAAAATGTTTGGAAGGACTGCCTGCAGGATGTGTGGAATGTCAGTGTAATTGTGGTGTTTGTTTTGAAGCAGTTAAGTACCTTTGGTGTAAAGGGGCTGTAAAATTGTAACTGTTGCTGTTTGTATTGCAGTAGTTTATTGTGGATCAATTCTCCGTTGAGATGCGTTTGTGTCAGGTGGTGTTTTATTAGGTGTAATAAAACAAAGCATCTATCCAACTACATTTATCTCAGAGTCTGAGAAATACTATGTAGAAGGTGGGATTTTGTTGAGAGATTTGCATTTTTATGGTATCAGCAGCTGAATTCCATCACAGCAGCTTAATCTGAGCAAGTGCCCAGACTTCCTGTGTCATCAGAAGAGAGAGATGAATACCTTTCTGGTGGTAGGTATCTGAATTTATGGCCATGACTCTCTCTACTATGTCAGTCTGCTTTGCTATCAAAGTGGAGGGGCATAGACACCCTTGCCTGTAATTGTGCAAGTCAAATGAGCCTTCCTGAAGGGAGTACTGTGAGTGCCTAGTATTTCCTTGGCAGTGTCCTGGATATCAGCTAGGAAAGGAAATTTTTTGTTATTTGTCAGATCTAGATTGTAGATAAATACGCGATGTGTCCTAATTAGGAGTTTTATTTAAGGAACATTCATGATTTAACACCCCAATCTAATTACTCATAAGCTTCTTGCTAATTTTGCAATTAGTGCTGGAGCAAGACTTTTTATGGAAAATTCACCCTTAAGGAAAACAGAACCACTAACTTCTAGTGTTTATAGAAAGCCTTATTTCTGTGACAATGTTGTGTGTACAATATCTATAAGGAAATAGCAGTACTTCTACTTGATGGCAAAGACAAAATGTGTCAAGTGCTTTCAAAAAAAAATTATAATCAGTTTTTGAAGCCCAAATGACTGGCTTTAGAATGTGCATCTGCAGGATCAAATTCTGCTCGGATATTACCTAGTGGAGAAGGTATTATTGAATCTTGTTATACCACAGTTATCTTTGGCCTTCAGACGATGAAAAGGAGGACTCAGGGTGTACCCAGGGTTTACTGGCTGTATGCGCTTGCAGTTTATAGCCAAGGCAGTTTTCTTATAAACACAGATGATAAGGTGCAACTTGGAGCAGCCATAATGCTGCTCTGAAATGTAGCATGGCCTTACAAGGATAAAGGTTTTCTTGGTAGCTTGTTTCCTGGTAATCTATGTAGTGTTTCTGTTGGGCAGAGAACCTGGTGGAGAATATCCTGGCCCATCAAGCGGGTGTCCATATTAGTTTTCTCCTCAGGGAAAGTCTCTCAAGTGTTGTCTCAGTTTTGATGAGCAAACTTGTTCTTTCCAGAGATTGATAAATTTGACTAATTCTTAGTACTGGAAGGAAGTTCATGTTTTGCAGAATTAAAACTTAATAATCTTCTCTCTTTACATGCTAGATTTTTAATGTTTTGGAAGATGGGGAGCTTTGTATCCACTCTGGAATAATGTCATATAAATAAGAACTGGAGAGAGAGAGATCTGTTTATTAGTTAAATGGATGTAACTGGAAAAGAAACAGACAAGCTCTCAGGCTCGTAATACCTTATTCCCTGACTGAAGGATGAAGCAATTAAGCCTAAAAGCTTGTCACTTGCTTTTATTGTTCAACAGTTGTAGCAGGCTTTTAAACTAATCTTGTGCTTATTTGTCTTTGTAAAAGCAAATGGTTCATCCATAGGCAGAGCTGCTGTGTGCTTGGTAGCATGGACATGTGCGTTTAATGCAAAACAGCCAGAGCCACTTCAGCATGCGAGATCGTGCCCTGGGCTCACGATTCCTCAGTCCTGTCACATCTCTTCCTTTCCCAGCTGGACATGCTCGTCTACCTCCCAGTGTGCCAACACAGCCATATAAAGGAAAGGATATAAAAACACTGCAAGCTACTCTGCTTTGCTTCTACTTCCTACCACAGATACTGTTTTTGATGTCAAGTGGCCCAGTACTTCCTCGAGCCCTTTCACTATTCCTCACTGAGTGTGTTTTAGCATCAAATAATTTGGCTCTCACTTTAGTCCCAGGTTCAAGTCTCCTGATTGTTCACACTACATATATGCTAATGAATTCAGTATCCCTACCAGCGTTGGAGAAGTAGTTCCTTGTGAAGAGGTAGAGGGAGGGTAAACAAGGCATTGCTGGCTGGCTAATTTGTTTCAGGGTCTGCTCTGGACCGACAGTATGGGCACAGACCCTGCCAAGTTTTGCTTCCTCTGCCTGGGACATTTCTCTAGCACTCTCACAGGAGGTCTTCTGCCTTTTACTAACCCCTCCTTCCTGACAGAAATGGCTTGGAACCACTCCTGAATGTCAGATCTAGCTGGGCTTTAATATGAGCACTACCAGTAAAGAGACCCTAGCCCTGGTGATGACTTCACCTTAATATGCAGAGGGGTAAGTGGATGGTAACAGCCATCAGAAGTTTTACTCCAAATCTGTATTAACTGGTATTTTGGTATCTAATCATCTTTTCTATATTTCCAGACATACACTTTCTCCCCCTGTGAAAGGAAATGTGTGTACAAACAGCACATAGGACCTGCAGGGCAGTCTAATAGACAGCTGGTCCCTTGAGGCCAAAATTGTTCATCAGGATAGGGAATCCGATCTCAGTGAGTTAAGGCTGGCTCAGGGTAACTTTCATCCACAGGGTAAATTTTTTTTGTGTTTCATCTTTTGGTGTAACTACTAATCATGCTTTCTGAATGTATGTGTGCATTAATACTCAGTTGCTGCAGCTATTTCCTTCCAGAATCCCGAAGGATTGTTTGTTTGTTTCCTCCAAAAACAGTGAAATTTTTTTTCTTGGTACAGGACTGGTAGTTTTTGCATTGGTGAGTATATGATGGTGATGACCCACCATCATATTTCCTCAACTTTTAGTCAAACAGAGAATGTCTGAGATTGATGTTGCATTTCCCTTACAAAGCTATATTAAAGGCACTGGATTAGTGGAACTGTGCAGTTGTTGCAGAAAGAGGAATCCTGGGCATGAAGAGGGAGAGCCCACAGCAGCTGGGCAGCGTCCTGCTGGTTGCAGCATTTGCTGCTGCTGCTGAAGCTCTCCATGGGCCAGAGGGAAGTTGTGCTCCAGTGGACCTGAATACCTGATCAGTAATTAATCTAGTTCCCAACAGTGCAAGAGGGCAGAGTAAGGTGGTTTGACTATGTTCTTTATATACTTTTCCAAGAAAGGAAAACACTATTTTCAAACAGACTTCTCATTATTAGTTTTAAATACAGCTACTGCAAATTGTGTCTGCAAGAAAGAGCAGTCAAAGATCCTCATTATTTGATGTGGACATTGAAATTCAGTAGCACATCAAAGCCTTTGGACTTTGGTGGCCCAGGTCCTTTACAGACATACAATAAACGGCAGTCCCTGCTCCCCAAAAGCTTTCAGTCTATCAGATGAGAAGAGTGAGGGGAAATTAGGTAGTGTCCACAGGGACAAATAAGATAGAAAACAAAATTTAAGTCAGAGGAGTTTCATTAGCTAAGAATGTGCTCAATTTCTGTTTTACATAGTAAGCCATCATTATACTAGCTAGGTCTTATTATTTTAAATACTGTAATTCAAGAAAAATCCATAGGATTCAAGAAAGTCAGTTCCAGTGAGTAGGACTGAATTTGTCAGCAATTCAAGAGCAAGTACCACAGGACATACTGTGCCTGGAAACAGGATGAAAGGAAAATATTTGTCTATTTTGAAGGGACAAAACCAGTTATTCTGCCAGGTTGTTTGTAGGTGTGTCAAGCCATGCATGGCCATACCCATTTGTGTAATGTAGTGACTTCATGGCAGGTAAATTTTTCTGGTGTGGTTTGTGATGCACGATGAGGGTGATGGACCACAGAAGTTTGCTGTAGCTGTTTGCACCAGTTGTCTGGTCTTGAAATCCAAAAAATGTAACACAAAGACAAGCATAGGCACTTATGTCATCTACCCTTGGCTTGACTCAATGCAAGCATTCTCTTCCAGACTGGGAATGAGAATATTTGAGAGGCCAGGGTGAGGTGGTGGAGTATGGTGGCACTGGTAGTCTGGCTGTGTGCATTCCAAAAGGTTTCAATCAGTGCTGATTAAAGAGACTGGCACTTAGGAATGTCTAAGGGTGGGCCTGGGTGTCTTCCATTCTTAAATGCTAGCTCATCTTCTCAGAAAGGACAGCAGCGTTGTGGCTGCTATTGCAGCATATTTGCTGAACTCACAGTTGTGGAAGAAACATTACCTCTTCTTTTTTAGGTCCTACTGGTGGGTTGGGTGTGCATATGTGAATTTCTTCTCATTTCAAGCACACACAGTTCTCACAGGGAGTCTGCTGCTGAGAAAGACACATCCATTTTATGAAAGCTACCGTTTTGTATATAAAGTGTGAGCTTGGACCCAAAGCCAGAAATTGTGTAGTTTTGCTACAGAATCAGCTACTTGGTGACTCCTGCATCTTTCCAGTATTGTTTCTACATTTTTGTCTTTCATTGCTGGTAAGACATTGACAAGTCATAGATACCACTGAAAGAATAAATACATTATTTAGTCTCCTTTTATTGATGATGTCTACTTTCACAAGATTTTGCAGCCATAGAGAAAAGACATTCAGGGCATTTTAAGGGGGGGTGGATTAAGTGTGATACAGAATTCTGTTTTGCTTTGGTGTTTAAGCACAGAACATGGGTGGGAGTTCTGCTAACCTGGGAACCAGTGAGACTGAGCAACTTGCAATACTTTATATATGACTATAATAATATATAATGTTATATAATAATATAACAGACTGAATTGATCTCTCAAAATCCTTTGTTTTTTTCTTGGTAATTTTAAAAAAGCCACAGATTTGCAGATCACGTCATATTTGCACTTACTACATTTTAGCCAACATTTGACAGCTGAAAACTACAAGCCATTTCCAGCTCCCAGCTGGTGCTGCCACTGGCTACTGTTGACCTTTAATCTTCCACAGATATAATGGTGCACAGGTGAGATAATAAGATATATTAAAGGAAAATAGAAAAAAGAAAACCCAAACACTCTCATCTGTTACCACCCAGGTTTTTTTTTTGTGACTCCGTTGGCTATTTTGTGTAAATTTGGGAAGCCATGAATTGTGGTCCTTCTCTTTCAAATGGCATTTAAATTCCTGTTCAATACTGTTCTTTTAAAATACTATCATGACTACTGAAAATAAAGACATGAATGAAGGTTAAAGTGCCTGTCAAAAATACATGATTACTACTGAGATCAATGATTACAATTATTCCCTGTTAAATGTTATTTCTAGTATCATTTTTACTATTATCACAGTAGTTAGCCTGGGATCAAGGACTTCCATAGATAAGTATGCTGCTTTTCTTCTTCCCCCACTCCCCCTAAATAGTGTGGCTTCTTCCTGCAGGGACTTGATGACAAATCATCTAAAGTTAATTTGTTAGTATCCTAAACTGTGCTGAGCGGAATATAGCTGTTCTCATTAGCTCTTTTATTGCCTAAGTGTCAGCACAAAACTCTTGAGGACCTGTTTGTAACATGAGTATATCTTGATTTATTTAATACACATTTTTATCCAATCATGGAAATGGCATTTAGCTGTGCTGTGACTTCCAAATCCTTTGTGAATTAGTCTTAAGTGACCAAAATCAATTGAAAGTGTCTAAAGAATTAGTGTGATTGATGGATATACGGTTTTGTTTACAGTGTGACTAGGTTTTGAAATAGTTGAAGGTTTGCTTAAACATCAGGCTACAGAGTTATTTACTTTTAAGGGAAGAATTTCTGGTAGCTGTGTAATATCAGCACATACCTTCTTGTGAGGTGTACTTCTTTTTGTGTTTGTGGGGTTATTGTGATGCTGTCATAGCAATACAAAATATTTTATGTGATCCAAGATTAATATTGGAGCTTTCTCTGATGCTGCTTTGGTTGCTGAGTTCCTCTGGATTTTGTTTAAAAAGTGTTCTTATGCTGACAACTGATACCGAGATCTTACTTGTGTGGATTGGTCATGCTGGAGGATATTGAAAAATGCTTTGATGTGTGTATGTATGTAATCCTAGGCATTGAAATTTGCTAGATATTGCTCATAATTCTCAATGAATCAGGAATTAAGCACACTAATATCCTGGAAAAAGGAGCATAATCCAAGGAATGAGAATCCCTGAAAAGTTTCACAGTCTCTGTTCAGAATACTACTTTATCAGTTTATTGTCCCTACAAAGAGGAATTGGATTGCTTAAGTAAGTTAAGTAAGGAGTTAAAAAAAATCAATTTAAGAGTTGAGAAATTGGATTAATATCCCAAGGTTATCTGGGAATTGTTTGCTCATGCAATGGTCAAAGATTGCTTTAAATATTTTATCAAGGTAGAACTGTTAGTTTCACTGTGAATTGTGGGTGTCCTGGGAAGGTGAGAGGACTGTGTTTTGAAACATTCACTGAATCTTGTTTAATTAATGCATCGATAATTTGAAGATGTTATATTTTACTTAAAAATAAAGGCATTTATAATATCAATATGACTAATTTATTGTGGAATGGAGTTTGCCATCTTCTCTCAATTTTGGCATGGGAAGAGAGCAAGTGAAAAATGTGTCTGTGTGGCTTTTGTTTTGTTTTATTTAAATCACAAGCTAGAACACAGGACTTTGAGCCTTTGTGCTGCAGAAAATGAGAGCATAAACAGTCTATATCTATGACATGACAAATGGGGCCACCAAGTCTTCCATAGCATGTTAATAACACAGCTCAGTTAATGCTGGAGTGTATTGTAAAATGTAGGTGAACTTAGTGGGAAGAAATGATGATGCCTAACTTCAATTCAGAAGGTGGAATGATTTCTTTATTATAACTATGTTATAATACATTAATATATTATATAAAGGAAGATACTAAAACTACAAACTTACTTGTTCTTACTTGTTTAGTAGTTACTAAATTTAATTCCTTCACAACTTGTGACCCTGTTCTCAGAGTCCAGACACAGGTGGATTGGCTATCAGGCTTAAACAAGCCTCACCAGAATCTAATTAAGCAATCACTCTAGGTAAACAATTCTCTAAACATATTCTACATGAGAAAAACAAGGAGTAGAAATAGAAAATTGTTTTCTTTCTTTTCTCTGTGTACTTCTATAAAATAATCTTAAGAAAAATGTGTTTACCACAGGAGTGCTCATACCCCATCACAAAATTTATAGTATTTATTGGCATTGGATATGACTTCCTCCAGTGCTGCCTGGCCTCTGTCCAGTTTGTGACTGTGGCAACACATTTACATGTTCTTCATTCTCAAACAGCGAGAGGCCACAAAAGCCTGAGTAAAATTCTCAAATGTGCCAATATATTCCTATTTTGTGTGTATCTGTGTGTGCACATACAAATGCACGTTTGGACATTTCTGATTAATATTTCCCAAGAAGCTGAAAGTTATCCTGTAATACAAATTAATTTGTACAAAATTAATTTTAAGGAGGGGGTGATTTCTGAAGCTTAGTAAAAGTACGTTCAGCAGTCAAACTTTGTAAAGTTGATGCTTTTCTGACAAATTCAAAACTTGTGGCAGAAGGTGCTTGCTCATGAAGGATAGAAAATAAAGTGATCACCTTACATAAATGTTACCAGCCTCTATCCAGAGCTTCAGCATTCAGTTAGACATGCTGCTTTATTAAAAAAAAAAAACACTGTGCATTCACTTTTGCAATTTGTCATTGCTTTTCAAGCTTATTAACTCATTAAATATCATTTAATGAGGATAAGCACAAAGTAATTAATTTATGCATTGTTTATTGCTTCCCTAATGAATTTATGTATTAGAGTTCCTCAATGAATATGCTAAGCTATTTCTATATTTTGTATACATTTTGTTCTCTAAACAAACAAAAACATTTCTTTGAGGTCTTTATTCCAGACTAAAGATTGTCTATATAATATCACCTGGTTTAAGCATGATGTGGAGTTTTCTTAGAACAAACCTTGCCAGCACCAATGCTTGTGAACACCTTTGTCCTGCTTGATGTGTTCAGGAGTGGCTTGTATCAGGGAAAAGCTGTCCTCAGTTATACTGGGAACTTAATTTATTGTTTCTCCTAGTAAATGGTAGCTGTTGTACATTCAGTTTTTGCTTTGGGAGAATGAGGAATTGAGTAGACTGATGTGATGTATGGAAATAACCTATTTCTCAGAAAATAAGTGCACTGGGTGTGGGTATCTGGGTGTTGATAGTGGTTGGGGTGTTGTGTATGGGAACAGGAACTGCCCTTTGATAAACATTGCTCCAGCTGACTCCATGGACCCTCTGTACCCACATCTGAGACCCTCAGCTGGGCACTGGTGGTGCCTCTATGAAAATATATTTAAGAAAGGGGAATACAGAAAACAGCAGTGAGGGGAAAAAAGGTGTGAAAAACAACCTTGCGGGCACCCAGGTCAGAGAAAAAAGGGGAGGAAGTGCACAGTAGTAGAGAAGGTATTTCCCTGCATCCTGTGGCAGGAATGATTGATGGTGGAGCAGATCTTTCCCTGCAGCCCATGGAGAACCATGGCAGAGCAGCTAGATGTCCAGACTACAGCCATGGAGAAACCCATATTGAGTGTGCAGACATGGCCTTAAGGAATTTAAGCAGCCAGTGGAGGGCCCACATGGGATTTGAGCCTCTGAGAAGGGCTCATGTTGGAGCCCTTCATTTATGTGAACTCATTTGGATCAGTGGAAAAATTTCAGGAGGAAGGAATGACAGAGAGAAACTTATTGTGGTCCATAGACTAACCACAAAACCCATTTCCCCATCTTCCTGCAGGGGTGGGGGAAGGAGCCAGAAGAATCACAATGAAGGATGGAAATGGAAGGCCTGGGAAGAAGGGTTAGATTCATTTATGTCTGTTTCTCACCATTCTACTCTAATTTGCAAATATTTAAAATAATTTTCCATAAATCAAGTCTGTTTTGTCCATTTTGGTAATTGGTAAGTGATCTCCCTATCTTTATCAGGATCCATGACCTTTTCCATCTTATTGTCTGCTTGTTGAGGAGGAAGGATGAGAGAGCATCTGTGTGGGAGCCTGAAAGCTGGCCAACATCAAAGTTCAGCAACAACCTTTACAATTATTTGCATATGGAATACCAAATCATAAATATGAAATCCTGTAATCTGCAACTGAACTGTCAGATTATGAATCTCTTATAAATTTTATGAAAATATTTATGAAAATAATGGACTGATATATATACAGGGTTTTTCTTTTTCTCAGTTTTAGAGGCTAAGTACTGAACCCATGCTATCATACAACTCTTGGGCTCACCTTTTAAAGAATTAATTGTAATAATTTGTGAGTATAAGTGACATTATTAACCACAAGGCTCCTTCTGCCTTCCAGGTAACTCACCATACTTTTACATAATTTACATTTAGAGCATTGAATGTGGAAATTATGGATTAATGTGTGGGCATCTGTCTTTTTTTATGATGATGTCTTTGGGCAGTGAAAGAGAATAGGCAGTTTATAAAAGTATGCTTGGGAGAAGGGTGTCAAATTTATTTGAAAAAGGAATAAAAATATTTTCAGAACTTATAGCAAAACTAAATGCATTGTGCATATTATCATGTGGTAAAAATAACCATACTAGAGCTTAAGGAGAAAAATGTATCAATTGGCAACACAAACTAATTAAGGGCTGGTTTTGAAATTGAAACTGTCCTCTGAATTGCAACCTCTGTAGGCAAAGTAGGAACTATAATCTCTGGCACTGAATGTAGTGCAGCTGAAATGCTCCTGCATCTTTATGGACATATATGTTTAATGCATCTTTTTCCCTTGAAATAATGAATTACTACATATATGAATTGCATGAGAAATTGGTGTGCAACACTAAAACATTGTTCTGGAAAAAAAGAATACTTTTTTTCTTGCTATAGTCTGAGATTTAAGGCTGTATATGTAATGGTTTCAGAATAAATGTGAACCCTAGCTATGTGGTTAAGAAAAAATTTCTGCAAGCCTGTTTTTTTGTATATATTGCAGCTAAAAATTACTTGTCCTTTAATGGACATTGCACTGATCTTGATTTAGTCTATTATATTGTCTGTGAATAGATGATATTGAGTTTAGATTAATTTAATCTAAAAAGCACATCATTAGTATAATTTATTCAGTGTCTTTAACCAAGAAAATTGCATTTATTTAAAATAATTCAAAAGAAGCAGACTTCTGCCTCATAAAATATCAGCAAAATCTTACTTCTGTAAGCACAAAGAAGACAGCAGTTTATTGTTTAATACTTTATTTTGAAGCAGGGTGGAAATACTGCCTTTTTAATTGCAACCATTGTAACACGATAAATGCAGTTAATTTCTGCCAAAGGACTTCATGAACTGTTTCATGAACTATTATGATAGAAAGTAGCAAGCAGAATCCATTAAAATAAGATGAACTGCAGAGTTATGTGACAAAACCTCTTAATTTGAGGGGAAAGCATCCCTTTTTATGTAGGTAATTATATTCTATAATGCTCATATTATTATTCTTATCACCAAATTTCCCCCTATTGCTGTCTTTGCAATAGTTATGTGACAAAACCTCTTAATTTGAGGGGAAAGCATCCCTTTTTATGTAGGTAATTATATTCTATAATGCTCATATTATTATTCTTATCACCAAATTTCCCCCTATTGCTGTCTTTGCACACATTCCCTTGTACTGACTGCATCATGTCTACTAAAACCAGAGGACAAAAATGTATGTGAACAATTGCAAACACCATAGACTGAACTGGCTTTCACTGCCTTATGGCCTCGGCTTCTAGTGACAGCTCTCTCTGTTTTGACCAGGATTTGAGCTGTAGAGGTTTACATTCTTGTTTTTCTTCTTGTGCTAGTGATGAGATTAAGGATTTTATTCTCTGTTTGGATGCAAGGTAAATGCTATTTATCTCTGCCCAGAGAAGGGCAGCAAAGGTTGTGAAGAGTCTGGAGTGCATAAGGAGGAGCTGAGGGAGCTGGAGGTGTTAAGCCTGGAGAAAAGGAGGCTCAGGGCTGGCCTTGTCACTCCCTATAAATACCTAAAAGGAGGCTGTAGCTGCATGGGGTCAGCCTCTTCTCCCAGGCAGCCAGTGGCAGGACAAGAGGACACAGTCTCAAGCTGCACTAGGGCAGATGTAGGTTGGACAGCAGGAGCAATTTCTTCTCAGAACGGGTGATTAGAGATTGGAACGGGCTGCCCAAGGAGGTGGTGAAGTCACATTCCCTGGAAGTGTTCAAGGAAAAGATTGGGTGTGGCACTGAGTGCCATGGTCTAAGTGAGGTGGTGATGTTCAGTCACAGGTTTGAGTCCTTGATCTCAGAGGTGTTTTCCAACCCAACTGATTGTGTGTTTCTGTGTATCAACTCTGCAAATCCAGAGTGAATTACATTATTCCTGGTGTAATTCAGTTTAGCTCCAGGGTAAATCAGTGCTGTCATACCAGTTTGTAGAAGAAAAGGCAGGATCTTAAAAATGCATTTACTGTAATACTAATGTAATAATTAGTAATGCTTATTAGTAATAAATATAGTACAAATTAAATAATACCCTATATTAGAAATCCTATAAGATTGCACTGAAATTGAGTACATATTGTTTTAGTCTCCCAAATTTTATGTTTTGTTTAAAAGTATAAAGATCCATTTGTAAGAAAAAAACCCTGTTATCTTGTACCAAATTAAGATGGGATCCTTGCTTCTGCCTTCCAGGTAGGTCACCATACCTTTACATAATTCACATTAAGAGCATTAAATGTAGAAATTATGGATTACTGGTTAGACATCTAGGGAGTGGTTTTTTGGTGTTTTTTCAGTTGTTTGTTTTGGTTTTTTTTTTTTTTTTTTTTTTGGTGATGTGTTTTGGGAGTAAAAGAGAATAGACAACTTATTAAAATAGGAACTTCTCCTTCAGTAATAAATAATCTTATCACTGAAGGAGCAGAAGTTGGCTTCATAGGTATGATATCTAATCCTTTCAAAGCTGTTATACCACAGGTCACCAAAGACAGAATTTTGGTCATACTCATTTTGTGGGTGAGAATTTTGTCCTCAGAAGAGGAGGCAAAGAAAATCTTTTAAAATATTACAGGTTTACTGTAAAATAACTGTCTTATGTAGAAACATACGCTAGAAAAACACCACTTATAGTGGATTGATTACACTCCTTAGAAACATAATGTTGCAAAAGAGGAACTAAACTATGTCTATTCTTTATTTGGTCTCTGCTTTGTTTTCTAAGTTGCTATTTTCTAAAATTTTCTTTTGTGTATACTTGAAACAGAAAATAGTAAAGTTCTTGTTAAGGATTTCTCAGAATGAATAAATGCACTTAGTAAATGTGTATAAGATACTTCCTGTCTCTAGAACAGACCTCTTAGCAGCCATTCATCAGACTTCTATATGCATGTAAGAACCAGTCTTTGAATTAATTTATTATTCACAGTTATTAGCAATACATACTTGAAGTCTGATTAAGCATTAGCCAAAAAGACAATCTTGCACTTCCACAGTGATGACTTTATCTGCTTAATGAGGCTAGAGTTGAATCTCAGCAGGTATTTTAGCAGTATTGCTATCTCAGCATTTCAAAGTGTTAGTCATTTAATCATCATGTGTTCAGCCTGGCAGTCCCTAAATTAATATTTTTAGATTTCAAAGGATGCTTCTCTTTGTGCATGTATATATAAAAGATGTACACGTATATCTAGCAAATAAGTGTGAGTGAATTTGATTGCATGAGATGTTTTGCAGAAACTTTCAAAAAATAATCCCTTTTTAGCTACCAATTTTCTGAGGGTTTCTCAAGTAGTTTTACCAGGAGTGTTCGCCAGCCGTCTTTTGAAAGAACAAGTGTTGGCTATGGATGCCATACTTGAGAGAAAAGAGGGATAGATTGTATCAATGTTAATAAAAAATCAAAAATGAGACACTCACACATGTTAGACTATGTTGTACAATGCTCTAGTTTGTATTGTAATATGAAATGTAAAAGGATTAAGGACAGGTTAATTTGTTTGTGTTCCTTGTTGAATATGTGGGGGAAAGTGATTTTTCCATTTTGCATACACTGCAAGTGGCTGAAGAATGGAAAATGGGAAGAAAAGAGTTCTTCAACCAAACAGTCATTTTGTGTGGTGCCCAATAATAAATGACAAAACCTATTACAGAAGGGTTTGAAAACCTGTTTGTAAGGGTTTTCTGTGTGCCCACTGGTTTATGAAAATTCTGATGTGAGATTTACGGAAGACATTGTGCATCTGGGGCTTCTCTGTGGACACAGAGATAACATTTTCAAGCTGATGAAATTTATTCTTGTGGATAGCCTAAATGATGCGACCTGTCAAGGTAATGAATGAAATATTATACTTAGGCAGGAATAATACAATGGCTTCTCTGTGACAAGATGATGTTTCCTAAATTGAAAAACAGATTTATTAATGGTGCTCTTATATAGGCAGGACTAATCTAGAATTCTGCTACTGTATTTAATTAACGAGTCAACTACTAATGATTCATGCAGTTTGGATTGCAAAGTGAGTGATGATCAATTTTTTTGCAGTGCTGTGTTCACAGCTGTGAAAAGGTGGTTGCACACCTCAGAAAGCTAATCCAGAAATATAGATCAATATTTGATTCTGTCTTTTGCTGATGTTAATCTAGTCAAAAGAAGTGTTCACATATTCTTAACTTTCTTTATGATTTAAGCTTCCTGCTTATTTATTTCTTTGAAAACACCATTTTTTTTTGTGTGAGAAAAGTTTAATCTGATAATGTTGTATCAGGGGAATTTCTTGGGAGTAAACAGGCCATTTAAAATACAACATGCTGCTTCTGACATCTTGAAATCTGTGTATTGTAAATTACTTGGTACAAACCTGGGGATGAGGTTCCAGTTCTCCTGAGGAGAAGGGCAAGTGTAGTGCTGGGAACTCAGCTGTGTGCCCCCAGTTTTGGTGACTGGAAGCTGTCCCTGCAGACGAACATGTGAAGGCAAACAGCAGAAGTACTGGACTCTGACAATCACAGCAGCAGACGCGGGTGGCTGGAGTGGGAAGTGTGACCACCATGGTATTGTCTGCAAGCATATGTAGTGCTGTGGCAGCCAGCACAGATGGCAGGAGTGTGGAAGGGAAGCCCAATGGGAAGTTGGGCTGATTTATCTGCAATTGCCTCCTCTCCTTTTGTTGTGTTATTAGTGGTATGCTGAGGAAATGGGACAATAAAGACATGCTATGGGAGGGTATAATGGTTCAGCAGTGAAAAATGTTAATGAAGTGTTGGGAAAAAAGCTTTTGGGAGTGGAGTGTTCACATGTCAATATATATTGCCTTTTTAATGGGAAAGGTTCTTTAATGTTAATAGCCTGGTCATGATTTAATGCAAAAGGTGCTGTCTTTCAGCTCTAAACAAGCAGAAAGCAGGAAGGGAAATGAGAATAAAAACGTGTGATTCTTCTGTATTTAAAGGATACATTAGTAGACTTTATGAGCTGTGAGTAGTGAACAAAAGAAGGATGTATGAAGTGACATAAAATAGATCTCAAGAGAACAACTTAATGTTTGAATCCTAGGCAAAAAAAACCCTCAAACTCTTTAAAATTGCATAGATTGCAAATTTTCCAGTCGAGTGACACAAAGGATAAGCAGCAAGAAAAGTTTGGAGTACAGTATGAAGCTCTGTTTATGCTGGAGCTGTTGTTCAAGGCTGGTGCCTGACCAGTTTTACTCAGAGCAGACTAAAAGATCTGACATTTGGCCAGAGCTCATTGTTGGATGTAGCTGAGATTATCTGAACTACTTTATCACTAGGTTGCTGATCCAATGAGCTGCTTTAGGGTCCTAAATATTGTAGTAGCCTCTAAAAGGTCATCCTTTCCTCCAGACTGGCCACCTATAGCTTAATATGGCAAACACAGTTTCATTTGCAAGAGAGGTAAGAGACATTAAACCCATTCAGTTAGCTGACGCTTCCTTCTTCTGTGCCAGTCTGCATTGTCTATCCCTGCAGAGGTAAAATTATAGACAGTACTGTTGTCTCACTTTGCTGGGCCATATGTGCAAGAAAAAAATGCATGATAGTGCAGGAGAAATGAGTTACTTCATGTCCTGAAGTTACATATCTTACTTCAGTCTCCTTGTAAATTTGTGATGGCATATAAGGACAAATTATTTAAAAGGATTTTCCATAATAAAGAGCTCTTTCCCTTCAGTAGGCATCAAATTATTCTGTAGATCAAACACTGTTTTTATTTAATTCCTTCAAATACTAGTACAAACTTTCTTTTTTATTTTAAGTGCATCACCATCATGTGGCTATATCTGTAACTAAAAGCAAGACCATACATTTTGCTTGGGGAAAGGATCTGCAGCTGCCTTTCTTCTTTCCCTTTGCATTATACACCATAGTAAAGAACTAGCACCCTTTCAGGCAGTGTTCTCTTTTGCAAATATCTGTGAATGGAGATGAGACTGTGCCCTGGAGTAGATGTTTGAGCCACGTGCACCCTCAGGCTGCCCAGAGGTGTCTAATACTGTGGAACTCAGCCGATGGCTCAAGCTGGCTGTCTGTTGTTTATTTTAGGAGATAATGGGCTGTAGCAGCTAAAAGGAAGAATACTTGCTACATGGTGCATTCAAATGTAATCTTCTCCTTATTGTCATTCTGGGCATTGGATAGTTCAGTTAAGCATATGGAATTTACAATGAAATGCTGCCCAAAATAGTCTATAAATGTTTTATGGTGCCTAGGTTGTTAAGGGGTAAGAAATATTTAAAGCACAACATGCTGTCTTGTCCGTGCCTCCTGGCCAGCTGGCAGGCAAATAGAAGTGGGTGTAGCTGCAGCAGCGTGTATTCTTTATGGCTGTGAAGTTCTTGGATGCGGATTCTGTCCAAAATAAAGCTATCCTAGAGCAAGGTGCCACATAGAATAACACAAGGTACGTGTAATAGGCTTCAGTCAAAGCATACCAGCTCATCATGCTGGAAAATCAATTGACTGCTAGTTTCAAAACTAATTTTTCACTTTTGCTCTTCTCCATGATGGTCTGGTGAGAGTGGGAGCAGCAGCTATGTGGTGCTTAGTTTCTGGCTGGGGTTAAACCCTGGCACTTATTTGGTGCCTGAACAGGGACTTGAACAGTTGGAGGTGAAGGGAGACTGACCAGAGCTTATCAGAAGGGATTTTTATCTGTTAACATTTGCAAGTTATGATATTGATTCATCTGCTATTAATATGAATTTTTCTGATCTGTGCCATGCTCTTTTTTATTGGCTCTATATGTTAAAGCTTGGTGTTGGCTTTTGCTGTTTGTTGTGCTCTGTAGCAGTTAGGGATGTTTTACCTGGGAGATTTGTTACTAAAACCCTGCCCTTACACTTAATCTGGCATTTGGGCTCTGTATAGAGCCATTACTGTTCTTTGAGTACCATCTCATGGAGACAATTAACAAATATATTTCTTCCTCTGAGAGGTATTTTCTGGTGAGAAAATACAAAATAGCGGTCTGAAAAAACTACAAAGGATGTAAATCTGAAGCTGTTACCACTTGTTAACAGCAGTAAGAAGGATGTAAGGTTAGCATCAGGCCTAGTGCAGAAATGTGATAGGAGATGCTGTGGATTAGTTATCAAATGGATATTCTGACTCAGAACTAGCACTTTTTCTTTAGGGGTTTCCTGCATCAAGTTGTTCAGGTGTCACCAGCTTAGAGTCAGCATTGGCAGCAGGTGCCATCAGCTTGGTGTCAGACTGGTGTGCATCTGGGACTGTCTCCATCCCAAGGGAAAAGTCTCCCACGGGATAGGCAGTCCTACCCTTCTCTTGCTGCTCCTCTCACCCCCAGCCTCCTTCACAGAGGAAAGCTGAGCACGTATAGGTGCCTTGCCTTACCTGCTTCTGACCCCATGCCAGAAGTGTGAACTTTGCCTTGGTTGAGTTCATGAGCCAGATTCTGTGTGTGGGATAAACCTGGAGAGTCTGGATCTACGAGTTCTGGGAATCCACTGCAAAACCAGCACATCAGCTCATCATCAGTGTTTCTGAAGAAGATTCTTTTTGCTACTTAGTTAAGAATCTCCATGTGTTCAGAGGGAGGTGTTGCTGCAGGTGCATGCTGGCTTTTTGAGTAAATTAATTCCTGCATATTCTGTGAATGCTATATCATAGAATATGAAAAATTCTATTAATTTGGGAGTTTCTTTTGTTTTTCCAATCTCTTATGGTAAACTATAGAACCCTGTGCTGTTTTCATTTTAAAATTTTTGCTCTCTTGGTTTATCAAGGATTTTAGTTATTGTTTGAATATCTAATCCTCCTTATTATTTCCTGAATATGTTCACATAACTGAACTTGTGCATATTAGTGATGAAGTAGATGTCACTAATGTAATGGTTATATATTTGTCTTCTTGCTTTCCGTTTCAAAATGCTTGTTTTTAACACTCAAAATTTTACCTCCTGGATTTGTAATGTGCTGCTCTTGCCTTAAACTTTTTGGATGAGGAGGAAATGCGGGAAAATTAGTTTACGGTATGACTTCCATAAAGAAATTTTGAAAAGGAAAGGTGTAAAAAGAGGTCTTGCAAATATTTTGATCACTGCAGTGGTACACAAAGCCAGAAATGCAGGCAGGAGTAGGCAGGACAAAACCTCACAAGAACTGTAATATATAGTCCTGTATCAGAGAACTGTGGTGTCTTCATAATAGAGGTTTTCTCATGGGGCTCTGAATCCAACGGAGTGATGAACTTCCCTCAGTGCTAAGTAGCCTTTTTAGGAAATGATAATTATGTACAGCTCATTTCATCATTGTTCCTCATAACACCTTTTATAAGGTGTAGACAGCAATATAGGAGAGCTCATAATTCCTGATATAATGCTTTTCTAATCTACCTATTACCATGTTTTCCACATGGGAAACCCTGCCACCTCCAACCTCAAAAACAACTTGACTTTTCCATTCATCTTTGCTTAATGACTGCTCTAGGTTTACATTTGAACTCTATTTTTAAGTATCTGACTTGTCTCTCACTGAATCTTGATCTATTATTTCAGTATAATGTTGCTTTCTTCCATTACTCTCAGATATCAAAGCACCATGCCAGCTTCCTTTTATTGGGGCATTTTAGTGATACTTTTTTGCCAGAAACAAAGCAGCGTTGTATTTTAATCTGTTTTTAAAAAGATCTTTCAGTGAAGGTGTTGCTGTATTTTAAGAGTTGCACAGAACTTTACACCAGGCCTAAGTTCATATGCTCTTAGCCTGAGGTAATCCTATAAAAGTCAATGTTAAACCTCTTACTGATTTCAGCACAACCAGGATAAGCTGATGTGCTGAAGGGTAATGAATGAAAACGCACAAAAATATCCACAGTATTTTTGTTTGATCAGCCTAATAATTTACTAATGAAGGGTTTGCAGACGTGTCTTATTCCAAAAGGTCATATAACATAATTTATGCCCAAAGGGATAAATGCTAGAAAACTCACCATTGACAATATTTTTCTTGAAAGCTATTTTGTTAAATTCTTGCAAGAATTTTCAATTAAATGTCCACCTTCATGCAGCTTAAAACTGGTTATAATCCTAAATGAACTTGGTTTGGCCTTTTCTCTACAGCCTTTAGAGTAATGTAGTCATACCGAGTTCCACAGCAGCTTTTTTTCAAACAGGTTTGTCTTTTCCATGCCAAATCTATTGACAGTACTTGCTTGTGCTGCTGTAATTTATAACCAAGAATAATGTGTTTACTCATAATCAAAGTTTCTCTATGCAATAAAGTCCATTTTTCATTACACCCTTGTTAGCAAAATGTTTTTCACTTGGTTCTCATGCATCCCGAAAGGGTAAGTGAATGGAGATTAGGAAGGCTTACAGAGCCAGTATAGTGCTGGGCTGGTAGTGATTTGTTTACTTGCTCACTTCTGGTGCCCTTTCACTTTGTCCCTGGGAAACAGCAAGGTCTACAAGGAGGTCCCTTTCTTGAGGTCCCTTTGGTCTGGATTTCTACAGTGAGCTTCCTTTTCTTCAAGGGAGGCAAACAGTCCTTGCTATTGATGTGTGGGCACAGCTCTTCCACGCACTGTACCTTGCAGTCAAGCACATAGCAGAGCACTTTGCTTATCCTGCTTCAACTAAACATGTAATTTGTATTCTTCTTTCTATTTTCAGCCTTTTTTGTATTCTTGAACAGCTGCTTCAGGTCCCTTAGTATGGAGCACTAACGTGTGGCTGTAGTACACTGCAACGCTATACACTAATGCTAATGGGAGTCTGCTGTGCACAGACAGGATATCTGCCTGAGCTTTGTGCTATAGTATTTATAAATACTACAGCACAAAGCTCAGGCTGAGAACTCAGGCTCAGTTCTGAGCAAACTTCAGAAGTTTTTGAGTGACCTGAGGATATTCAGGGTCTTGCCTGGCCAGGCTATCTTTCTGAGTAGTGGGTGCTCTGGCAAGAGAAAGGGTCGGATATGTAATGAACAAGGAGAAGGTGCAAAAACTAGAATGAAAGGCTCTGCTGCAGGTAAGTTAAGGAAAACCAGGAAGATAAGTGGTGCTAACAATGTATGATGCAACTGAAAGTAAAGACTGGAACCACAGCAGAATGTCCAATAACTGTCTAATATGGATAAGTCTCTATTGAATTAGCATGAACTTATATGCTTAAATGAAATTTGATCTGTCAGGATAAGGTTTTGTGAGCCTGGTGATTTTTGCTACATAGCCATTTTGCTGTTCATTCAGTGTTTGGGCTGCAAAACTGGGAATTGCCTCGTTGTGGTCTCCAGAAATCTGAGTTTAACTTTGGCTGTACTCCAGGGGTTCTGTTACCACTGTCTGTAAATTCTTGATTTTTTTCCCTTTCTTTTTTGAATCAGAAGTTAGGATCTTGAGGAAGGTAAGATCCAGGTAACAGAAACCCATATATAGGTACAATGCGGGCAAGGGAAACTGAAAAGACATTTACGGAGCAATTTCCTCAACACGTTAAACCCAAAACAGAATCATATGCTTAGGCTTCCCTGGTTTTTAGCAACTTGAAAGAAAGTGATCCATCAGTACACCCTGTTACACGATTACTACTTGTCTAAAATCAATCTTTTTGTAATGAGATCTAGATAATGATAGGCTGCATGAGTTGCCTTGGTAACCTACTGCCTCAAAAGTCTTATGTATAGCTTTAGGACTTGCAGGGGTGTGGGGTGGGAATGAAAAAAAAAAAAAGTAGTATGCAGAGAAATGTCCATGTTTGTCTGAGGGAAAAATCTTGCAGAGAACTTTTCTGTCTCATCAAATTCCAGGACAATTATTTTTCATTAAAGTGGGCTGTAGCAACTGTGGTGATATTGATCCAGCTCATGTGAAATTAGATGATTTTTTTCTTTCAGACAAATGAGATTCTTTCAGGAATCTGTCCCTAATTAAAACAAAAAATGCAGCACAAGTGTGAACTCTTTCGGTTACCATATAAAGGCCAGATCCAGAATCAAGATCTAGTCTTTCTTTTGTGTAAGCAAGGTGAAGAAGGGAAAATCATTAACTCTGCTGTATTTTTGTGAAGAGAAGCACTATGTCTTTAAAACACAAGAACAAATGGTTTTATCAATAGAAAAAAATGCTAATTTTTTTAGAAAGTTAAATCACTTAGTTTATGATGACCAACTGTGTTCTCAGATTAAGCAGCATTTCAGGGTCTCTAGCACTTCATGGGCACTTTGCCTGGAGGGCCTTGTGTGCATGGTTTGACAAAAAGGTTTTTTTCATTGCTGATGAGTTTTTAGGAAGACCGGTAGAAATACAAGAGTTTTGTAGAGTTTTCTGTCTCCTAAAGAAACTCAGCAGTTCATTAAGTTAAGAGGCTGACTCCAAAACAGGTATTTCTCCACTACCTTTTCTGTAAATAATGATGTATTAAGGATCTGGTTTTGTGTTGTGTAGCACTTGAAGCTTTTTTAAAGATTTACTCCTCATATAAGGTTAGGATCTAAGGAGTTGGCTGGAGCTAACAGAGAGGGTAGAGCTTCTGACTAAATGAAACTGTACACAAGAATGAATGAAGGTAAATCTAGGTTGTGCTTTAAATGAGCCTTGTGCAGTTATAGCAAGGTGAATTCTGTTTCTTTTTCTCAGCATTTCCCTTCTCAAGTTTAGAAGTAAAAAATAAAACTCTTCACTTAAATGGAAAATAGAAATGAGAAAATGGAGGAAAACATCTTCCTTAATCAATGTAGTAGAAATAAGATACACCAGTTAACAACCACATCTCAGTGACTGCACAAGTCATGACCAAGTCTCTGTGTTGTGAATTTGATATAGTTTGATGTTTTTATGCAGTACCTGACATTTCAGTCAAAATACTCTGATTTTTTTGCTGCTCTTCAGGAAGAACTTGAATCAATCTACCTAATGAATTTTAGGTGTTTATAGGTTTGTATATAATATTTATATTATAGGTATCATTTAAGGAAGGCTGAAATCAGTGAAATGACAAAAGCTGCATTAATGCAAGGAATCAGGCCTGGCAAGTCTTTCTGATTCTAGGGCTTTGTTCTGTGTAGACACCAAACAAATATAAAACCCCTTCATATGTTAAGTAAAGAATGATGTAAGATTGAAACTACTCCTGTGTGTGGTAAAATAGTCACAAAGTTACCATCAAAATCAAACGGATGAAAACAGTGCATATGAAAGTGTCCTATTGCTTTTGTTCTTTTTTTTCTGTTAGAAAAAAAATAATAATTATAATGGTCTCTTATTTATTGACATCTTCTTCAAACAGCTAGAAAAACAGAGAATTGGCATAATTTCATATTTTACAGTGGCTTACTTTTTATTAACAGATCTGTAGCTTCACTTCTGCAGAGAGTATAATAATTTTTGAATCAGGAATTTATCTGATATCATTACTCTTATCGGTCCCTCCAATTGCTCAGCTGCTAGTGCATATTTAACAATTTCTTCCTTGCCTGTTATTCACCTTGTGTATTTTCTGCCCAGCTTTAGTTGTCCTGTCTTTCACCTGTCTGCCACTACAAGGGCATAATGTGTCTATTATGAAATGCAAATAATGATACACTCATCTTCTCAAAGCAACTCCAATGAATATCTACTTTCAGGCTAGTATACCTATTTCCAAAGAATGTGTATGTATTACTAGAATCTTCTTTTTGGGCTAAAGTTATTTGTGGAATAAAATTAAATTCTAGTCTTGCCTATATTGGGCAGGTACGCCACAAGTAAACTCCTTGTTTTCTGTAGTCATGCTCAGAGCAAGTTCATTACTTGAAATAAGACAGGATATGAGGTGTGGTGATTTTTGATTTCAGCATATTTCATCTGTAAATATTGATTAAATCCTGGGTGGGTTTAAGAGATGCTGGGCATACTCAGTATGTTATGAGGGACAGTCAAAATCTTGCTGCTTTAGCATGGTGAATCAAAGCATATTAATTGTGCCGTAGCAAAGCTGGATAAGTTCATATCATTTTATTGGAATCAGGGTAGCAACTTTGCTGCATAAAAGCACAAATAAAAATATATATTTGATAAACAACACTAATAAATAGAGCCACTGACAGAAAAACAAGGAATAAAGCTGTAGAAGACCCAGTAACAATATAAACCAGGGATGTTGTTACATTATCTGTTTCGTTATCTTGTTGAATGCCTGAAGAAAATTGGGTTTTGTTTTAATGGCTCTTGCTTTTCATAGATGTTTTCATAATTGTAACAGCAACTAGCAACTCTTCTAATGTTTAGTAAGCACTGGATGCCAAACATAATAATCTAATTACGCCTTTCAAGTTTGACTCTATGATGAGGTATATTTTTTCAGACTCATTCTGCTTTAATTTAGCATATAAACAAATTATACAGTATTAATTGATTTTTGGAGAAAAGTACTTTTATTTTAAAGGCCTATGTAATGGTGTGAATTGACAATCATAAATGTGAACAGTATGGCCTTTTCTTCATTTGTTTTCTTAATAACAGTGTTCTACTGTTAGCAGGCATAGGTAAGGGAATAAAGATATGAAAGTAAAAAGTTTTGAAAGAACTGATGTGGCAAGGAAGGATGAGTATGATTTTAGATAGTAATATCTAAAATTAATGTGATTGCAATTTAAAATATGAAAATAAGCAGTGTGCACTCCAATTCTGACTAGTTAACTTGCTGATACAATGACTTTCCCACACAGGCAATTATTATTTTATACTTACTGTTAGTAGTAGTAGTATTAAACCACCTAAATGTGTTAATGTAATCATTAAAACTAACAATGTGATGGGTATAGGACCTTCCCTATCTGAAGAAAACAAAGATGCTAAAAGTCTTGTAAGAGCAGATAGCATTTGTTTTGATTGAGCCTTTTTGAAAGTTCTCATTAAAAGTCTCTGTAAGGCTTTACCTAATCATTGTGATGCAACAGACTTCATTATAGGAGATGATTTTTATTTCTTTCTTCCATCCTAAATCGGTTTCCCCTAAGAGACTGTATTAAAAAAAAAAAAAAAAAAAAAAACCAAAAAACTATTAGATATTAAACAAGACCACATTATGAAGTGAGGGTAATTTTTGATGATACCATAAATACTTGTTTGCCATTAAAGACAGTCCATTGCATGTCAGTGTTGGTTTATCTTAATGAAAAGAGAAGGGTGCAATCAGTCAAAACCAATATAATGTCCTAACAATACATGTCACGCCTAAAATAGCAACCCTAGTAAAAATCTCAAAATAGAAATAAAGATATCCCAGTTGTTTTACTGAGTAGGGACTAACTTGCAGTCTCTTTGTTTTCTGCTTGCATCAGATTATGTGATCTGATGATTGCTTATGTTGGAGTCAGTTTATTTGCTGACAACCCCTTTTGTCTGTATGAATCACCCATTTTATCATGATGATTTTCTGTTGTTGTGATACTGTCCACTGATTTAATAAAAAAATCAGAAGAAAAGGCTGCTCAGTTTGTGAATGCTTTTCATCTAGGGCATTTTACAAGTCTCAAGGGTATATTTGCTGGTTTTTACAGACTGAATTCCTGAGAGTCTCAGCAAGTTAAAATTCCACATGTATAGAGCTGCATCTCTGCTAGAAGAATATAGAGGTATCCATGGGTGCATTTAAAAGAAATTATATATAGGGATTGGAAATGTTATGTAAAATCAGAGTTGTCATTCCTTTCATTTGTTCTAAATCAACAAATAACTGAAATTGAAGCCAAAATCGTGTTGTACGACCTTTTGTTTTATTTCAGAACAGTCTGATTGGCAGCCCATAGGGCAGATGTGACTTGATCTAAAATGGGTTTTGAGATGTAGCCTTGCTCAGAGGATGGAGACAAAAAAAAAAAAGGATTCCTGGCATTTTATGAAGCCCAAAGCTGTCAAACCATTCCACTGTGACTGTGTAGCCCTTGACACTGAGGTCTGTGAAGCATCCACTAGGTCTGTGGGTTTGTGGCCCTGGGAAATGCCAGTTCTGGAGAGGATCCCATGATAGTTCCCCCAAGGTGACATCTGCCCTTACCAAAAACAAGACTATGGTGTTGCAATATAGTGGGTGTGTGATGGTTCTGTGACTTGAAATAAGCGTTACAGTCTGGTAAGTAAAATGTTGCTTTTATTCTAGGAGCTGCATTCGGTTTGCATAGCCAGGTTTTGCTAGCAGGGGGACCACAGTGGGAGCTTCTGTGAGAACCTTCTCCAGAAGGTTACTTCTTGTCCAACAGAGCTAATACCAGCTGGCTCCATGTGGGCCTGCTGGTGGCCCAGGTTGAGCCCATCAGTGATGGTGGTAGCACCTCTGGGGTAACTTAATTAAGAAGAGGAAAGAAAAAAACAAGCTGCTGTGGAACAACAGCCAAAAGAGTGAGAATACACAGCCCTTCAGACACCAAGGTCTGTGTCTGACCTTGTAAAAGGAGGAGCAGGAGGTGCTTGAGGCACTGAGCAGAGATCTCCCTGCAGCCCATGGTGCACACAGATCGTGGTGAGGCAGCTGTGCTCCTGCAGCACATGGAGGTCCATGCTGAAGAAATATTCACCTGTAGACCATGGAGGACTCGATGCTGGAGTGGGTGGATTCCCAAAGGAGGCTGTGACCCCATGTGAAGCCTGGGGTGGAGCAGGCTCCTGGTGAGACTTATTGCCCTGTGAAGAGAGGAGTACCCACTGGAGCAGGTTTGCTGGCAGGACCTTTGACCCTGTGGGAGACCCATGCTGGAGCAGTCTTCCTAAAGGACTGTCCCCTGTGGAAGGGATCCATGCTGGAGCAGTTCATGAAGAACTGCAGTCCATGGGAAGAACCCCCTTTGAAGAAGATTGTGACATTGTTGAAACCTGGGAAGTGAAAGGGAAGCAAGGGTGGTGTTTATCAGTGCTCTTTCTGAACCTTCATATAGATTTAGAGTGGCTGCTAGTGCCTTTTAGATTTGGTTATTAATGAGTAGGATTTGGTTTTGTTTGCAGATTCTTAATTTCAGGTTTATGTAAAGGCTAAGTATTTGTATGGAAGCTGTACTACTGCTGCTGTACTGTTCCTTGTTTTCAAAAGTGTGTCCATGGGACACATGCCTGTGGGAATGATGCTGAGTATCTCTATATATTCATGCCCTGGTTTTGGCCATGAGTTTATAGTCCGTGTATGTAAAGATAGCTCCCATCTGTCCCCTACTTGAAGTCCTTCAGATGGAAGCAGATAACAGCTCTAAGGTAGAAGATTCAAATACTTTAATGAAAGGTTGAAGAGGACAGCAGACACCAGACCAATTGCTAATGTTTTATTTTACTTAGATACCTTTGCATTGTAATACCTGTAAGAGTTCCAGCAAAGGTCATTATAAATTGAATGTGTACTTAAATGAAATACCCTCTCACATTAAGCAGAATGTAATATTTCTTTATAACACTTTTTCAGATCTCCTTATTTGTCAAAGAGAAAACTAAATATATTAAGAGAATTGATATTGTAAATTGCCTAGAAGTGTAGAACATCACAAATTTTGTTAGGAGAGCAGAGCAATCACCTACCTTTTTGCACTAGTGTAAGAGTAGTCCATAAGATCAAAGGTGTAATTTCCTAGCACTGTGTTGATATGAATTAATTGTTTTCCTGTTTAGTACCCGCAGTTCCTCCCATCTCCCTGTTTAACCTCATTCCCTCCCCACCTCAGGTCCCCTCCTCCCACAAGCTGGTCTCCTAGTGCTCTCTGTGGAAACACCAATTGTAGGATCATTACTGAGTGTATAACATTTACCTCTCCCTGAATTTGCAATACATTTTTTGGCTGAGAAAAAATCAAACCTAAGTAATAGAAAATAGTAATAGAAACCCATTTTCCCATTCTGAACAAGTAATTCTTTTGCTGAGGCACAATGGAATTCATCTTACAGCAGTTTCGTAACTCTTGCTTGTTTGTTGAAAAGCATAGTCAGGAACTGAAGCAACTTTTACTCAAAAATACCTTTTTTCATATTCCCTTTGTTCCACACCTTTTTCTTGAACAAACCTGCCTAAATCCCAGACCAAAAAGCTGGTTTCCGTTCTGCTGGGGGAAGAAATTTAAGTCATTGGTTGCTAGTCTATACAGATGTTTAGTGTTATGTCTCAGATCACAAACCGTAGTGTGTTACACCAACGTGGCAGTAACTTGAATTTCAACTGTGAACCCCATACTGTCTCACAGATGTGTTTTGTACTTGGTCTAAGGCCTCCCAATCAGTTCAACTTTTGAGCTAAAGCACAGTGAGATCTGAAACAGTCGTGATGTTGCTAAGTAGGCAGAAAGAAGTGTCCTGGTACGTTACCGTGTTCAGAGATGTGTTGAGTCCTAAGGTATTGCTGGTCTTCATGCAGCTTTTCTGTGTTAAGAGTGGTCAGAATCTCAGTGTTTTATGCAGCTTATCATGAGTGTCTGAGGGCAGAAAAATAATTTTTCCTAAAAACGATTTAGGTCAATCTGTGGTGCAATCTAGTTCAAACAGAAGTATGTTTCCTCTGTGAGTAAGCCCAGTTGTGAAGCAGTTGCCAGCTTGTGAAGATAAAGACTCAGTCAATGAGACAGTTTCAGCTCCCACTCATACTATTGCCCTGGATGATTGCCTAGTCTCCTCACTATGATCCAAATCTGTGTTTGGGGATGCCCTGATTTACATAGTATTGATGCGTTAGACTTAGGAGCTTTCAAGACTCTGTTGCTTGCTGCACCAGAGATCCTGCTTTTGTTCTCATACATTGTTTTGTTTGGAGTTTCATTTTATATAAATGCAGAAGACATACTGCCTCGATTTAGTGATTCAGAGCACGCTGCAAGCCCCCACTGATTGTGGGGAGGTTGTGAAAGCAGAAGCTGCTGGAGCATCCCTGCCTGCCTTCTGACGGGCTCGCCCAGTGCGGCATCTCTTCTAAAGACAAAGCACCATCCTTCTCACTAGCCACCATCCAGTTTGTTGGTGTGTTCCTGGGGAGACATGGTGGGGGTGGTCCCCACTCCCTCCAGGCCACATACACCAAAGGGAAAGCTTCTTAAATGGAGCATGTGTGCACAGCCATGCTAACACAGTCATATCTGTGATTTGCATACACTTGCTTACACAAGGCAAAAATGCAAGAATGTTGGGGAAGCCCTGAATTTTGGGGTTGTGAACAGTGTTATTTATTTTTCTGGTTATTCAGATATGTTCTAATGCAGTAGTTCGGCTTGTAGTCAAAATATATGGTGTTTTTAAATTTGAGGAAGTAGCTGATTTTTGTAATTAAAACCACTGCAAGTTAAATACTGTGAAGGTCATGACCCAAGATTGCTAAATGCAGAGTTAAAATGGTGATGTTAAACCAGTAGTCTAATAGTAAGAAGCAGAGATCAATATACATTAAAATATGCTGTATGTACCAGGCAGCAATTCACCATATAGTGTGAGGTGAGCAGCATTTCTTGGCTAACATGTTTCCATGTTGCTGAGTTGCTATGGCAATATCAAACCAATGAATAAACCACATCACAGAGACAGGGAGGTGAGTAAGTGTGAAATTGATTCAGTGGAACACGGGAATATGTGGGAACAAAACTGGTCAAGATAAAATTTCTGGTAGGAATATCTATTTCTTTTCACATTTTCAATAATATATTATAATTACTTTTTAAGACATTGAAATTTTGTAAGTATTTTTTCCACCATAAACTCTTGTGTATTTTTTATCTGATACTATGTGTGTATTTCAACATATATAAGGCATTTAATCCATTAATAATGAATATAACTAAATATAAAAAGTACACAATTTTTATACAATTTAATTTAGTGGATAATTGTATAAAATGTTGGTTAGATAAAATAAGTTGACTACAAGTTTTATTACTAACTGTAAGCTAATATTGTAGTAGTTGCATTTGAAAACATGCTTTTGCATAGACCAGGATTAAACTTGTTCTTTATTTCTCAGTGTCCATTATAGTGATAGAATCCACAGAAATGTCCTACAAACACTGCATTTTGGATAACACATTGATATAACAAAAGACACATATCTGTGTTTATAAATGGATTGCACAAATATTGATCATGCTTCATTGCCCCATTTTGTGATTTATGTGACCAGTGTTTGGAATGTCTTAGGAAGAAAATATTTTTTGATTTTTTTTTTGCATTTGTTTGAAAACATTCTGTGAAAAAACAATTACACTAAAATGTGCTATCAGCAGTATATTTTTGTTATATATGGAAAATAAAAGACATATGAGACATGTTTTTAATTAAGATTTCAGTTTTACTAATTTGTCTCAGTTCAGTTGGATGATCACATAATGATAAAGGTTTTATTCCTGGAAAAGATTCTGCTTTAGAGGAATAGAAGGTTATTTTTTTGTACGTGAGTTATTAGTGTTAGAAATTGTTATTTGTCTAAGACATAAATCTATTTTTAGAACATTTCTTGGCTTTCTAGCAGGAGGCATACAACCATGAGTTTCAGTGCTTGTAGTTCATATGCTATTTATTTGAACTAAACTTGCTGCTTATTTATAGCTTAAAAAAAAAATCTTACATGTGCTTTTGTTTCATTCTGTCTCCCCCTGTGAGTGTATCTGTGTTGAAGCCCTCTTTATTTTGTTTGTTGCTGAAGAAAAATATGCATGATAACAATACTAAGTTAAACAGCATTAAATTATATTTTGTTTCATTTTCTAAAAGGCCAAAATGGTCTTATCAGGTACAGTCAATAAAATGAAGACTGTAGTTTGTCTGAAGTCCTACTCTGTCACATAAAAGCCACTGTGGTCCTGCTTTGGTTTCTTTAATTCAAAATAGAACTTTAGTTTATTTACAGAACAGAAACCAATATATGTTTGCATTTAACCTTTTTACTTAGTTTTTGGAGAGCAATATTTGCCAAATTATTGACAAAGAAGTTTCTGACTGATGCTTTTTACATTAGAATGGAATGATAAGGCAAAAAATCTCATGGTGAGACTCTGGTTTTTCCTCCTTTCTCTGTACACCAAAAAATAAAACCCACTGAAAATACACAGACTAACTTTATAAGAAACAATGACTTGTACATAAATAAGGGCTTTTAGCTGGTGTGATGTTGAGTAGATGTTGTTGGATGTTCACAGAAGCTTTTGTGATTTGGGGTTTTGAAGATAGGATAGGCTCTTTTGTGATAAAATAACATCTTGAAAAAGTCCTTCAGTCCTTCAGTGTTAAGTTCTGACTACATAATATTCCTAAACTCAGTCCATGTGCTGATAAGCAGCTGGATCTTAAGAGTGTTCATTTGTGTTGTTTTCATATGTGAACAAAATCCCTAAATTAATTGATCAAACCTAGATAGATCAAGGTTAAACAAATGCAAAAGGAAATAGTATAGTCCAGGATCTAGTTTCTGTTGTACACCATTTGTATATGAAGTGTCTTTCTTCATTCGTCACTGACCATTTTAGCGGTGCACCTATACGAGACAGGTCCAGCCTGGTGATATCCAGCAGGGACCTGGCAAAGGCAGAGTTGTCACTGTTGAGGCTTCTGCCCTGGTCCATTGGTGAGCTTTCCTTGAGCTATGCTGCTTATCAGGCTGTCTTGGATGATTGGATGAGCACAAGCACACAGCTGAAATGGAGGAAATGTTCTCTTTGAGGAGAGGTGCTTTCAGAAAAGGTTCCGTTTTCTACCTGCTGCTTTGACTTCCTCACTTTCGGTGCATATGGTGCCAAAATTGCAGAGACTTGTTGCTAATTTGAAAGCAAAAGAACATCTCTTTCAAAGGGTGTCTGAAAGTTTCCTTATCAGCAGAGCTTGGTAAAGAGCCCAGTGTGTGCATAACCCTTGAACCATTGCTCGCAGAATCCTTGAAAGCTTTTTTTAAAGCCCAAGATCTTTGCAAGACAGGTATGGCTAAGAAGCAAGTCTTTGGGGCTGGGAAGGAAGAAGTGTCTCTTCAGCAGCCCAGAGGAGCCCTCCAGATTAAGGGCTTCTTTTCTCAGCAATGCATACTGCTACACCTTCAGCTTTATCTTCTATAAAATGAAATCACTTAGCTTATCTCCCCTGAGTACGCAAGCCAAGATAGCTTTCTGTCCTCCTCTGCGAGTGGAAAAAACTCCTTCAAACTACTGGTACCCCCTCTCCTGCCCTCTGAAGCAGATGGTGACAAGGGTTCATTTTAACAGAAGCCTGTGTCCATTCTTGTAGCATCTCAAGTGCTGCCTGATGTGATGGTCCCCGTATGGTCCCTCAGCAGCATCAGTGTGCCCTTGCTGGCAGCTCTCACGGCACTGCATGATGCCCAGAGAGACACCTGTATCAGCACATGCAGAAACAAAAAGATGCATGTTAGGAGAGATGCATCCAGGCATCTCTCCTGTGAAGTGGAGCTGGGCATCATATAGCCCTGGAAATGTTCTCCTCTCTGAACTGTTTTTGGGTGTGTGATGCTCTGCACTGTCAATTTTCTTTGTGTCAGTCCATCCAATTAAAGTCATGGAGATGGGAACAACAAATGCATGGGAAAAAAGGCATGCTGTCTTTACCCCAGTAGTTAACTACATATATAGTCCAGAAAATCCCGATCTGTACAATTTGCAAGACTCAATAGGATGGAAGAGGCATTTTGAGTAAATTTCTTTTCTTACACATTTTCTGTGTTTGAGATTGGCTTCAGCTTTCTTCATTGGTTTCAGCTTCTTCAAAACCATTTTATTCAGTGTCACAATTCAACATGACACCTACTAAAAGCCCTTATTTATGTAAAATTCTTTATGTACAAGTCATTGTTTTCTATAAAGTTAGTCTGTATTTTCAGTGGTTTTTTTTTTTTTGTTGTGTTTTTTTTTTTTTTTTGTGTACAGAGAAAGGCGGAAAAACGAGAGTCTCACCATGAGATTTTTTTTTACAGAGGGTATCCTTTGGATTAGCTTCTACTGAGACATCAACTTGCTGCTTCATAAGTTACTGAGGTTATTTTTCCTTGTTCTTTGGTTTCACTTATTTGTTTTTTTAAAAATAAGGATTCATCTCTTTAGGAATTTTTTAATACAAATTTTCTTATTTGAGTACCTTAGCTAACTTTTTGCTGTTAGAAAGTTTCAAGAGCAGATTTTTATGGTTAAAGAAGATACTCAGGTGAAGGCAATTTTCAATTCACTTCAGTGCAGGATGAGACACCCAGCTGTGACCATGAATAAGAACTGTACCTGTGACCCAGTCACCACCATTCTTTTTTTTTTGGAGCCATCTAGTCATATTTGGTCAGAGCTGTCTGATGTGGGTAGGGGGCACAGGGCAGAAGTTAGAAGGCTTCTGAGGAATGCTGAGAAGCCTTTTTTGTCTTCGCTGGGAAATGTTTTTTCTGGTATCTACTGAGCAGTTCTGGGAGAGTCCTTGTCACTAATCCCCTTTGTACTTGCTTTGGGGCTGGTGACAGTCTCTTTCTAGCCATTTTGGAATATATGGCTCCTCCTTGAGCAGAACAGTTGCCTTGGGAATTTCTCCGTATGTTTCCAGTTTTCCTGAAATGCATTCATTTGGTAAGTAATTTGTAGCCCTAGGTGCCATCCACCACTCCTTTGTGCATCATTGCCAGTGGTTTCTATGCTCTACCTTCAGTCCTTTGTGAGATGTCTGTTTTCCTCTGTCATTTTTCCATGCATCTCTTTGGTGGAGGCTGCAATTTTTTAAAATCTCAATCTGCTTTGCCTTATTGTCTGTTTCTTTGAGAGATCACATTAGCTGTAGATTTAATTAATTGATATAACTGTATTCTAAAACTCTTTGGGCCAATATGTATCACATAATCTATTAGTTGGGTGTTCCAGCTAAATTGTTGTCTTTTTGCACTGCACTACTGTAGAATGAACAAAGCAGAAGAGTTGCTCATAAGATTAGTTAGGTAGTGGAAATGGGAGCACAGAAACAGCAACAAGTTTATCTCCTTCCCTAGCAGATAAAAGAGAATCAAAGCACAGAATCACTGACCTCGTGACTGAATCTCTATTGTGACACTACTTGGTTCTTTCCACAGTCCATGATACAGCATGATGAATTCTGCAGTCCTAGTTCTCTACTTGTTGAGAAAAAAGGATCCACAGGAGGTTTTTTTCTTCTACTTTCTGTCCTTGTCTTTGAAGAACTGGATGACACAAAAGACTATCAGCTCACCTGCTGATACTTCATTAATTGAGCTGCATTAATAATGGTCTAGTGCATAAGTTGCTAAAGAGGCATTGGTTTACTGACCTTTCAGTGCCTCTATTTTTGGTATTTAATCCTTAAATTTAAATGCATCACATTATTTTTTTTATTCCTGTGGCAGGAAACTTCATGTATTGCAAACATACTGGAAGGCCTCTCCTATGAGGAAAGGCTGAGGGAGTTGGTGTTCACAGAATCACAGAATAATGAGGTTGGAAGAGACCTCTAAGATCATCAAGTCCAACCTATGCCCTAACACCACAACTAGACTATAGCATCAAGTGCCATGTCCAGTCATTTTTTAAACACATCCAGAGATGGTGATTCTACCACCTCCCTGGGAAGACAATTCTAGTACTTTGTTATTCTTTCAGTGAAAAATTTCATCCTAATATCCAACCTATACCTTCCCTGACGTAGCTTGAGACTGTGTCCTCTTGTTCTGTCAGCTGCTGCCTGGTGAAAGAGACTGACCCCCACCTGTCTACAACCTCCCTTCAGGAAGTTGTGAAGACCAATAAGGTCACCTCTAAGCCTCCTCTTCTCCAGGCTAAACAACACCAGTTCCTTCAAACATTCCTCATAGGCCTTGAATTCCAAGCCCCTCACCAGCCTTGTTGCCCTCCTCTGGATGTGCTCAAGCATCTCAACGTCCTTCTTAAACTGAGGGGCCCAGAACTCAGGTTTGCTCAACCTGATGAAGACAAGACTCCAGGGATACCTTATAGCAGCCTTCCAGCACTTAAAGGGGGCTTATAAAAAAGATGGGGATAATGTTAAACTTAAAGGAGTTGATTTGGATTAGGAAAATATAAGGAAGAGGTTTTTTACAATGAGGATGCTAAAACGCTGGACCGGGCTGCTCAGAGAGGCGGTGGATACCCCATCCCTGGAAGCATTGAAGGTCAGGTTGCATGAGGCTCTAAGCAACCTAATGTGGACAAGAAACATCCCTGCTCATTGCAGGGGCGTTGGACTAGTTGACTTTTGAAGGCCCCTTCTAACTTAGCCTAGTCTGTACTTCTGTGTAGGAGGATGGGTTCCAATGGATCAAAACCCAGAAGATAAATAAAGGGGTCTCCATGTTCAGTGCTACAATAACCAAAACCACTGAATCAAATTTTGTGTTGTTTGGGGTATCTTCTTATGCATTAGCTATGCCTATAGCTAGCAGTGAAGTTGAGGTTTTAATTTTCTTCCACTGGTACATAAAAATTTAATGCCTGATTATCTGGAGGAAAGTCAGTTTTCTGTCAGGGCTGGTGAGAATAGATGCTACACTATCTTTTCCAATAGTGCATAACAGTCTAGGTTGAAAGGTCCCAGAGAGGGCTGCAGTAGGGCAGAGTATTTGACCTGATTTCCCAGTGTTCTTGACTCTTCACTGAACTCAGCATTAGGGTATTCTGTGTTATTAGTCAATGTTGTAGCAGGTGTGACCTGGATTACTTGGCATTTAAAATATTGCAGGACATGATTTTGCCAACTCAGGACTCTGGACTGTAACCCTGTATCAATTTCAACTGCTTTAATTACATCCTGATTACATTTTTGCTTTACTATTTCTATTGGCTATAGCAGAGTTATGGTTATTAAAGCACTGTGAGCTACTGCCATTGCTCATGAAACCCTGTCATGTTCCATGTTATTGCTTGGCTGATTCTCTCTCTCTAGTAAAAATCATACAGGACTTGGAGATTTCCATGTAAATTAGGTGTTTGTATGTAAATACAGTTTTTCCTAGGAGATTCAGGTTGTCATGAATAGACCCTAATGTTTACAAATATTAACACTGCAGTGTGTGAACAGAGTTGTGTCAGCTGAAATGTACTATATTCAATAGGTCATTGTTTTTAATGTAGATTGTTGGTGAGAAGTTACTGTCACCACTGAATATGTATATATTTCTTAGAGGCATGTACTAATAACTAAGATGGTACTTATTTTCATTTGGATTAAGTAGTTTATTTGTGAGATTTAGCAGAATTGATAGGGTTATTTCCCTCTCACAGAGCAACTTTTGCCTGCTTCCTTTCTACAGAAACTTCTGAACTTACAACTTCAGCATTGTCTCATCCAAATAAAGTTTGTAAATCTCTGGAAGATAAAGCTTTACAATAAATTTATTCAGCTGAATGTTTTACTGTAGTATCTAGCACTGCAGTAAACCTTAGGCTAACTGAGATGTCCATGGGTGTTTATTGGCATACACACTTTGACTGCTGGGACAGAAGTTATGGTTGCTTTGAGCATTCTGAGTAGATTGCAGTTCTTTCAGTTGCAGCTGGGTGAATTAGTCCCTTCCTTGTGCACCTAAATAGGATTTGGAAACCCAGAATAACTCTATACTAGAGTATTCATGGAAAGTATTGTTGCTGTTGTTTTTCAAATGGCACAAACATTTCCAAATTCTATGCATTCTTCACAAAATGAGCTGGCAATTATCTGGCAGCCTCAAAAACCAATTGTACCCTGGACTGGATAAAAAGAGGTGGCCAGCAGGTTGAGGGAAGTGATTCTCACCCTCTGCTAAGCTCTCAGGAGATTTCATCTGGAGTATTGCATCCAGTTTGTGTGTTCCCAGTACAAGACAAACATAAGTTTGTTTGAATGGGTCTAGAGGGAGGCTGCAGATATGATCAGAGGGATGGAACACCTCATTTGTGAGAATAGTTATTCAGTATGGAGAAGAAAACTCTCCAGGGAGACCTTCTAGCAGCTTTACAGGACCTAAAGAGGCCTACAAAAAAAAAAAAAAAAAAAAAAAAAAAAAAAAAAAAAAAACCAAAAAAACTTTCTACCAGGGTCTGGAGTATGAGAGGGGACAAAGAGGAATGTCTTTACACTGAAAGGAGGCTGATTGTAAAGAGGACACTCTTTACAATTGGGTTGGTAAGACAGTGGAACAGGGTGGTCACAGAAGTTGCACCTGGACCTGTTTGAAGTCAAGTTGGAAGGCACTTTGTGCAGACTGACTTAAAAATACCTCTGCCCATGGAAGTGAGATTGCTCTGGGTGATCTCTAAAGCTCCTTCCAACCTAAACCCTTCCACGATTCTGTGATCCCTGGTCCTGATTATTTTAGCTATGGATAAAGCATAAAAGTTACTTCTAGTTATTGTAAAAGATATTCAGAGTGTAGTTCAGAAAGTGGGACAACTGAATCAGCCACTATGTAAGATGTCCAATGCATCTGGGAGGAAATACTTCTCCAAGGAAGTGGCAATACCACAACAGGGCAGCTGCCGAGATCAAGTACCCATGAGGATATTTATCAGTGCTTTATGTTGCTCTGGAGGTATGAGAGGGATAAAATTCCTTTTCAATATTTTTTTGTTGTTGTTGATAGTGAAGAACAACATTGTTTTATTCTGTAAGACTTCCTTTTATATGTGCATTTTTAATTATCTTTCTACCTTCTCTTTTCTTAGGGCATTGATTTTTTTTCTGCACAAACTGTTGATACTGTGAAAAATCAAATTATAGGTACTTATAGACGAAGAAAGTGGGCATTTTAGTTTTGAAGCTGAAATAATGTAGTAGAACACAGCGATTACTTTTTCCCCAAAGAGACAAATCAAAATTGATGCCAATTTTTCTCTCTGAAGAGTGAATGAAAAAACACTCAGGAGATTTCTTCCTCTATCTTCCCTTTCTTCCACCAAAACCTGGCTCCCTATGAGCCTCCCCTCCCCCGATTTTGCATCCTGGGAGACCTAGTTTAAATAGGAAATTTTATTCAGAACTGAATAAAATATAAGATCCTAATCATATTTCCCTACAGCCTTTCCTTTTACCCTGAGGACAGTAAGATTGTGCCTTCTTAAAATGAGAGAATTAATAATATTCCTCTTTCACAGACATGCTGTCAAGAGAGATCTGTTGTGACTTAGAAGTATAGGCTGGCAGGCTGCCCTCTGATCTCAGGAAGGCATGGCACCATGCCCAGACTCTTTTTCTCTGGGCTTCAGCTTTTTCACATGGCTGTGCAAAAACCAGTCAAGACTTTCTCCTAACCTTGCTTCTCCTGCTGAAGACCCATCTGTACTACCCAAAGGTTTCTGTTCTGTTCTCTTCGACTTACAACTCACTTCTGCTCCTCATTGTCAGCTTTCTGCCTGTAGCTGATGCATCTTAACTTTCTTACACAGACTGACTTAACTCAGCTCAACTGTTGGATGGCTTTTCCAGTCTCATAATATTTTTTGATGAGCCTCAGATAGGGGATGGCTAATCCTCTGGATATTGCTGTAATGATGATCTGACTGGCTTTACTATGAGTTCAACCATTCTGGAGAAAGGTAAATTATTGAATGCTTTGTTAATACATATAAATATTATATAAATACCTTGAATCAGAGTGTTTTTGATGAGTTCAATTTCCTGTTGAGTGATTGGATTGTAAGAAGTTATAATAACACTATAAACTGTGACCTTTCAGAAACATCTTCTCACTCTAGTAAAAGGAATTATTTTTTCTTGGGATTCTGTTCCTAATGAAGAAAAAGGAATACCTGCAAGCAAGGAGACTACACTAAGAAGGGATAATACCATGTCATTGACATTTTAGAGTAATCTGAAGTGAATACTCAGTCAACCTGACTGACAGTGAGAAGGCAGAAGTTTTGAATGTAACTTCAGTTTTATTTATTTAATATTCAAAATAAAACACTGAAAATATTTTACAATATTGAAATTTGAAATAGCATTATATACTCAATCTCTACAGATGGTAACTGTAACACTGTTATATGTTATATTATATATTAATATATGAGCTGTGCTCAGTAATTCAAAGAGGAAAATTCAGAAGGCTGATGACAGTTAATGAAAGGGCTATCACAGACTATTAAGCCTGCATCATCTAGACCTGCATCATCAAGACTTTCCTGCCTGATGCTGCCAGTCCTGAAAAGCTTTGTTTCAGCTTTCTGCAAATGTATGGTGTTTCTTGCTAGTTCTAGGCAGGATACAAAGGCAGGTGACACTGCAGCTACCTCTCCTGACAACATCACTGTGTCAGGAATCACAGTTTCATTTGAATTTGTTTGTCTGGCAAGGAAAGCCAGAGCCAAAGAGAACAAAGGCTACAATTCCACTTGCAGACTACTACAAACACGATCTCATGCATGTCACCCTGGGAGAGTTCTACTAGGATTTTGACAACTGAGCTTCTAAAGGTCCTGGAGTCATCATCAACAATTCCCTAATATCATCAGCTTTTTTTGTGGCAGCACCAGTCAAAAAAGTTTTTAAAATCTTTGGCATCATCACGAAGAGTGTTGAGAACAAGACAGAGAATGTCTGCTCTATGTTTTGCTCTGCTGTACAACATTAATGTGCCTAAATCTTGTCAGTTGTATGCAGGTCTGGTTTCACACCCCAGGAAGGATAGTAGAGGAACAGAGAGGGGCCACTAAATTGATGGAGGGTAAGCAGCTGCCTTTAAGGACTAGAGTCACAGGAAAAGATGAGTGAAGTTTAACATCATAGGGCTACTACTGGAGCCGTATGGCATTTGAAGTTTGGAGGAGATAGGCTTAAAACAGATGAAAAGAACTTTTTTTTTCCTTACTGTAAGAGCTTGTGAATGCAGATAATGTGACATTATAAAAGAAGAAAACCAAAAGAAATAGAAAATCAACAAATTAATGGGCAGTAGGCCAACAAATACTAAAAGGAATAGACAGAAGTACACTATAGTAATCTTAGATATGTGATGGCCAACAGAGGGGATTATTTAGAGAATAAGCTAAAGTAGGTGGGAGAAAGGAAGGCAGGAAGCCTAAACAGCTCCTCAGTTGTCAGTGGCAGAGACAAAGTGGTGTGCTAGGTGGTCTGAACTTTTTTGATTTTTTTTTCATGTTTGCTCACAGTGGTCACAAAGGCTTTATGATAAATTAGTTCAGATGAAAAAAAGGGTTTGAAATTAAATGCTGCTGAGAGAATATAGTAAGGCATAGTGATCTTCCTTTTAACTCCCTAGGAAGATGCCAAGACCACTTCAAGATGGTTCCTGTGATGCTAACCTTTTACAGTAGTTGAGGAGACAGGTTTTGCAAATTCAGAACTTCCCAACTGCCACAGGAGACTGACATTCATTACAGGGATTTGGGGGCTTTCATAAGCATCATGATTACTCTATAAGGGAATCTCAGCCTAAAACCATTCAGATTAACTCACACTCTTTATTGACTCACAAAACCAAATAATGAGCAACTGATACCACTTTTGGCCAAAATAGCCATTGCCTTTTATAGTGAAACACTGTGATTTATAAACATACTGTATTCCAGACACTAAAGGAAGTCACCTTAGATTCACAGGTTGCAGTCTATATACCTTCCTCAAAATATCAATCTTTCTGCTCCCGAGTAAGCTAGACAAAGAAGCTGTTTTTGTGTTAACTTACCAGCAGTTGTGAGCATGCAATTTGAAGGGATCAATTGCAGTATATAGAAAGGCACCATCAGCCAAATCAGTGTATGCACTTGTAGGCTTCCTAAATGCAAAGTAAAATGCATTGGAAGTCAGCGTGAAGGGCTAAAGCTGTGGTGACAAGCATCAGGTTAGAGTAACTTAATAATTTTGATCATGTGTGCATGCCAGATTGTGCTAGACTTCATCCCTCTGAAACTGCTTACAAGATACTAATTTATTAATTTGGGGCTTTTGATGGTTTTTTGCTTGTTTGTTATGGGATGGGTTTTTGTTTTGCTTTATTTCTGCTGCATACCAGAGGCATACCTATGTCCTGTAGTGAATTGTGATGATAATTCCCACTGCTGACCATGAGATGTTTACTTTTCAAATGTGTGTATGAGAGTATCAGGATCTAAATGAAATTCTGGCTAATGATGAACATCCTTCCCTGGAAGGGAATATAGAACAAGGAGCTGTGAATTCCTTCAGCTTTGGAGCTGCTTATGAATAGGTTTTCCCCTGGACACATTTTAGCATCATTTGACAACACAGAATTCAGCAACACAAAACTCTAAAAAAGGTTTCTTTGCTCTATGTTATATTGGTTGAACCGGTGTTATTAGTGTCTTATTATTGATAAAAATAATTTCATAAGTGGAGGACAGTTGTTTGAAACTAAATCCACAGATGTTTTCTTAGGGAAAATAAAAGTCATTTGCAGCATTTGAATTCATGGCATATTACTTCATGTGGAAGAAATATCCCCAGAAATGTAACCCAGTGGCTGAAGTGAATACCTTTCTTAAAATAGACTGTTACAAATGTCTTAGACCAGTACCTACTCTCTTGGTTCACAGAGACTTCTTCAATCATCCTAGGGTATTTATGTTCAGGGTCCTTCTTTGAGTCCATCCAAGAGACTATTGAGTCTTTAGGATGAAGATGATAGCAGTGTGTACCCACTGTTTAACATAACTTTGTTCAATAAATTTGAAAATTGTTTTCATCAAAGCATATCTGTATGGGAAATCGAAGTCCCAGTGAGATGTGAAGTACCCAGAGATCTGAAAGCCATCAAGAACTAGGAATTGTCTTTCTTGATCTATGTTTGGGAGCTCCTGTACAGTAGAAAACAAAGAGTACAGTCAAGAGCCAACCTCACCTCCCTTTCACTGACTTAAAAAGAAGAAGGCTATTGAGGCTGCTGATGTTTTCTTTGTATCATTAAGGCAATTTCTTTATTACTGCCTCCTTTCTATATTCTTCCTCCCCGCACAGCCTAAGTCTTGTTGCCTTGCTGTTGCATGCACTATCTGCGTATTTTCCCAGTGTGATCATTTGAGTCTATTGAGGTCTGTGTTTTACTTCCAAGTTTTTATGAAAGACAATAAATACATTTTGAAAAACTAACTAAATAGAATTTTATTTATGAGACACAGAACTGCAATTCTATCCCTCACGTTTTTATTTTGCTCTCTCCTTTGGGACATGTTTCAAGATATTGACCATCTACCTGGGTTCCATATATAGTAAAAGAATACAATCTATAGTGTCCACTGAACAGTGAGATTATAACTTTACCTGCTTTAAACCAAGTGCAAAAAGAGCTAGTTTTGATGATGACACTATTCACTGAGTGCACTGCTATTGTATTACAGAAAGACTAAATGGTTCATAAGGGTCTGCTTGCTAGTTTGGATGGAGTTTTGTATAATACTTTTGTTTTCTAACTTTCCCATATCTTTTATTCACCAATAGTTATTGGTGAACAATAATAGTAATAATCAAGTTATTACTAGGTTGCTGTAGAAAAAAAAAAATTCTCATTCCTGGTTTGAAAAGGACAGTTTTAAAATTCTGTTTCTTTTCATATCTATGTTATTTTATGCTTATCTTGCTTGAAGTAGAAGGAAGTGCAAGACAAAAGGCTTGGATTGTGTAGGAACAAACCTGAAAGTATGTTGAGAGATGCAAAGAAAGAGCAGACAACTAAACCAGATTGTCACTTAAGAAAAGGGTACTTTTGAACTTTGAAATCTCCATGCCAAACCATAGGGTGTAGTTAGTACATTGCAGTGGTCTGTGACTGCCATTCTTGTAGGAAACTGGGGAAAGGAGAAATGTGTAAAACTAACAAGATGCTGTTTTTAGTAGGGACTAAATAAATATAACTGAGAGGAAAGTAAGACTCATTTTAGTAGTAGCATCAGTATTTTTCATCAAAGTCTTCATAGAGTTATATTCAGGTATCATTACTATGCATGTGTGTCTGCTGGGAGATGAAAGAGATCCTACAGTGTCCTGCTTGGAAGCTTGAAACAAGATCAATGTTTATGAGGTTGTGGGGAAAAAGACTTGACCAAGACTGATGTAATACTGCTTGCAGAGGCATTTTGCTCCTGACTTTACCCCTTCATGGGGGTAAATGAACTTTACCACAAAAGCAGCTTTCCAAGGATGGGGTCAAGCTGGTGGCCAAAGGAGGTGCTGGAAGCAGGACAGCCCTTAACTCCAGTTCTTGTTCTCCCCTGCCCTGGTTTGCACAGGCTGCACACAGATGGCAGCACCCCCACTGGTGTTCCCACCAGTGAAAGCAGATGGCAGTGGGCAGCTCTGCCTGCTCCCAGCCTGATGGACCTTCTGTCCACTTCACTGAAGCTCTCTGCCATCATTCCTCTTTTTCCTTTCACCTGCATATAATCTGTTTGCTCATTTTTCATGGAGATGTATTTTATCCTGCAGAACAGGAAAATGACTGCATGCAGTCCTGTAGTTCATACATTTTGGGACATGGCTTTACCAGCTACACTAGCCACTGCTCACTGCCAAAATGCCAGCTGACAGACATGCAGCCAGTTTGCTGAATTCTGTTAAAGTGGTCTAGACCACTTTTGTAACTTTTTCAAAATCTTTATAAGATAGCCTGTTTGACTGCCTTATATGACAGGCAGCAACCCCTGCAGTTATGTTGGTTAAGGATATAATGGTGAAGATCTGGGAAAGAAGCCACCCCTTAAATCTGGGAAAGCAGCAGTGGAAGCTGGGGAAGATGCTTGCACAATCCACATTTCCATATTCACAGCATCTTTTTTTAAAATAAGCATCTTATCCTGTTTTATTCTATCTCAGCATTGGATTTGCATTGTGCTTGGACTACATGTAGCTTTTTAAAATATTTTATAGCTATGCTATGTTTGTGTGGTTGTAGTGATCCAATTTCACAGAGTATACAAGATGTGCACAAAAATAATAAAATACATTTTAAACAGTGTGACTTAGTTTTAAGCCCAGAATATTAAGTTGAAATAATAGCATAAAACTTAAGTGCAAGAGGATAAGCAGGCATGAATAGAGCTTCAATCCTGTGATTATGCCCACATGGTCCTCAAGGTCTTTTTGCTTCTCAGTCAGTGGACACCAGAAGCTGGAGCCAACTACTCTATGCACCAAAATGAGTTATGGCTCTTGAACCTGTTTGGGTATCTGAATCTGGCCAGATGCAATACTAGACTTAGGGAAACATTTAGTAGTCTTGGATTTGATATTCTCATGTAGGTCTATTTCTAAATGAATGAGTATTTCATTAGGTGCATAATTCATGTTAGGTACATCATGCATTAGATTTTTTTTTTTTAATGTATGCTTTAGAAATTGGGTTTCCTACGCAACTGTGGCCACCTTGTGGATTCTTGAAAAGATAATTATATCTTATATTATAAAAAAGTAGCTAGGAAAATTTTGATAATTAAAAACTATTGTGTTGTGTTGTTAGACCTGGTTACTAGCTTTCAGTCATCACTTTTTACTTGTTAGAAATTAATTATTCTTAGTAAATATTAGTAGTTAATTATTGCTAGTAAATGTAAGCAGCAGTACTACTTCTTCTACTAGGACTGTTGAATATATGCTTTCCACTATAAAGTTACAATTGTTCATTAAAAGATTATTGAAATTGGTAAAGTTTAGCTGTGAAGGAGGAGAAAAGAATAATTTCAGTCACACTGTATGTCTCTCTTGGAATTGGGGTTCTTTAACATCTCCCCCACTTCTTAAAAATTGATTTCTGGGAAAGAGCACACTGAAGATGGGGTGAGTTGACCTTGTTTACCTGCTGGATGGCCACCCAGCTGCTCTTTCCCTTGCCTTTTTCAACAGGAATGAAGAAAATAAGACAAATCTAGTGGGTCCAGATTAGGACAGGGATATCTGTTACCATCATGGGTTAAAACGGGCCAGTAGCATGTCCACTGATAGCATCTTACCACGTAAATCCAGTAAAGAAGGCAGATGAGGAAAAACAGGATATTGCCTTTCCAGTATTAGCCTGCTTGCTAGGCCTGCTCTGTTGGAACTTTTAATTCTATGCGAAGAACATCACCAGCATGTGTGAAACTGCTTGGCTGGGCTACTGGAGCCTCAAGTGGCTCAGGCTGTGCAGCTAGAACAGGTTTCTCATGGTGTGAGAGGCTCCCTGAGCTGTCAGAGCTCTGGACATCTGCAGTCAAGATAATTAGAAGCTTCAGGATCTCTGGCACTGGAACAGGTTAAGTAATAGGGATGTCCAAAGTGCCTCCTCATGGCTAGCTACTCCAGCTTTGGACATGTTGGTACTCGAGGCTTCCAGCCACCTACTGGGAAGTCAGGAAAGATTTCATTACAGTTCTTTGAAAGGTGGTTCATTAAATCAGATTAGAATCAGCTGATGAATCTTTCTGGTGTGACTGTTGTTTTGACAGAGAGTTCCTCAGTGGCTCAATTTCTGACCATAAAAGTGAGTATTCCTCAAGCTACTCTGAAGTGGCTGCCAAAATAGAGTAGTGGAAGCAAAAAAGTTGGAAGAAGTGACTTGAAATCATAATAAAGCCTGTTTCAGAAGATATTGGACAAGGTGACACGTGTCATGCATGTTATTCCCTTGCATCATTACTTTCAAGATTGTACAACAGCAATGGGCTGTTATCATATGACACTGTAGTAATGGAGAACTGTCTTGGTAAGGCCAGACAGATACAAAGCAACTCATCAGCAACTCAAATAGAATGCTACAGTAGGGATACACCAGGAAAAGGCATTCAGGCTTTAAAAAAAAGATTGCAGTGTATTGTAAATTGAAAAAAACACCCAACATCAATATTTTTTTCTCCATTCATTCCTTTTATGATTATCCTGCAATAAGGTGTTGTAAATCATGCATATTTTTTCTGTTTCTTCATTTTACTTCTGTATGTTCTGTTCTAATTAATTTAGATTCTTATTAATTTTAAAAACACTTGCAGTCCAGAGGCATTTCTGTAACTGCAAAACTACTTTTTTTCATTTTTAAATCAAAAGAACTTTTTTCCTACCTTTCACATATGAGCCCATCAGCCATAACTGCTGCACATTGTGTACAACTCCCCTAGGGGATCATTTTACATATTTTTGGATGCCCAAGATTCTTCATGTTTGCTGACATGTTAAAAAGTTCTTCATTAATTAGCTTTAATAGATTTTTTAATGCATTATTATACTTCCTATAGCCTTTTATTGGTTTTGCTTCCTGAATTCTCTTTGACTGAATAAAATTATTTCCTTTTCCTTCTATTGGCATTTAGTTAACTCATGAAATATAAATCAGGCTTACACATTTTCCTTGAGTCTTGGTTACAAGGAAGAGCTCAAGTAGCAATGTGATGGCTTAGAGAGCATATCTATAAGTTGTTTTCACAGTAGAAAGAGAGCTTATATATCAGACTGACAATATATAAATGACAATATTCCATGGAAATGCCCCTTTCTTAAGACTTCTTGACTTTCAATAAGAACTTTAACTAAGAAAATAAAAAAGCTTTTTTCTGATTTTTGATGCATTTGTGCTCTATACCAAATGATTTTTAAAAAAGGTTGAAAAGTTAACTTTACAATCATGCCTATACCCAGATTCTGCTAAATCAAGTAGATACCATTTACATTAGATTAACTGAATTTTAACCTATATCATTGTAAGTAGAAAAAATCATGAAAGGGATTCTTCTTAATCAGTACTTTCTTCTGATAGGTCAGTGGTGTGAGATGTGAGGTTCTTAACAAATATGCAAACTTCCATTAATACCAGGAGATTTTTCTGGTACGATTTGACCTTCAAGAAAGTTTGTTATAAACACAGTGCCAAACAGGCAGCAGTGTTAGGAAGAACATTTGAGGAACGGTGTGAGATTGTAATTGTAAACATTATTGCAATCTGCTTTGTGAACAATCTATCGTTTGTCTGCGTGTTTTTGTTCCCACTGTTTAATACTGAGGGAGTGTTTTCTGTTGCTTTGTTCATTGTACTTTAACACTATGCCAAGTTCTCTGTCTTAGTAGTAGTAGTGAAGTGTTTCTAATGACTTACCATGGTTTTAACTATGGCATTATTAGCTTTTGTTTAGGAGGTTTTAGAGTTTTGGGTCCAGCACTGAATACTTGGGGCTTTATTCTTCTCTCTAGAGAGCTATGGTCAGGAGCATAAAGATATTGGCAGTAAAGTGGAAAAACTCAAAACATTCTGCTGAGGCAGGACATGTGCTAGCACAGTGTGTTTGAAATCACCTTTTTCTTTTTTTTTTTCTGAGGGGAGGAGGCAAGAGGAGTATATCCCTCCCACCTTTGAATTGCATGACTTTAAAGGGAGGCAGTTCAAGTGCTCTTAGGAGGAATCTCTGGAGGTTACTCAGTAACATCAGTAGCAGTATGAGAGATCATGTAAGGTTCAGGAAATGCTTTGAAAACAGCTGGAGATAAAGTAAGTATCAGGTGAAGAATGATTTCCTGCAATGTTTTTGTTTTCTCTTAGACTGATGGCCCCAGCTGGAGCTAAATGGGCTAAATAGATCAATAAAGTGACAGTGTTTTGGGGAAACTTGTGTTTCCCCAAAAGAAGTAAGGGCAATTATGAGAGGGTGGGGGTAATGATTCTTCTCATTTGTTAGAGCATACTTTGTCTTGTGTGGGTTGTTCAGAATACAATTTTTTGATGAAAATTATCCACTGAAGTTGTTCTTCAATAGAATTGTCTCAGAAACATTATTAAATTAATCCCTGAAACTCTACCTCAGAGCACTAAATTTTGAGCTTCTGCTGCATGTATAACTCCTATGTAGAAGGCTTGTGTAAGTATTTCAGTTTTGTGGAAGATGACTAAGGTACAGTGAAATGACTTGTCTGAAGTCATTCAAGAGGTTTGTAGCACTTTGAAGGAATTCGGGAATTTAAGGTGTAGAGAGTCCAAGACTAGTTGGAACTCGGTTACGCTTGTGCTGCACGTTGCTGGTAGTCTGTAATTCAGATGCTGGCTAAAGCAGGCTTCTGGGAATGAGTCCTGATGAGTAAAACAAAGATGGCCAATTTAGTCTCAGGCAAAACAGGAACTGTAATCAATAGAGTTAGACCTTTAGATGATGTTTCCTGGAAAAGCAAGCAGTGTGGAAAATACACTCCCAATCATGAACTTAATTTAAAGGGGAGCTTTCACACAAATAGGATCTCATTTAGAAACATCAAGGTGGCAATTTATAAGATGTTACCCAGAAGAACTGATCTTAGAGGATGGATTTAAATGAATAGGAGTGTAAAAATGTCCAAACTTGCTTTTTATGCTGGTCTTGAGAGAAGTCTTTTGCTCAAAATTTTAGGTGTATAATCTCTCCTCCAGAAGTACATGCTTTTTTGGTGTAAGGCCAATATCAGTCTGGGAGCAAACTAGTTTTCTATAAAATTGTCAGTGGAGAATAAAATGTATGTAATTTATATAAACTGCTTAAATTCCTGTCCACTGAAATGTAGCTGAAGACGGGACATGAATCAATTTGGACCTCAGGTGTACTTGTGCCTCTTTGGATTCTTACTTTTACAGTAGAATTGATCAGTGGAAAACAACATGACAATAGTAAAGGTCTCAGTCAGACCGTGGAGTCAAATGTTGATCCTTATTCATCATTGTTAAATAACAGAATGGAAGCAGTGAAGCACAAATTCTCAACAGAATACTTATTTTTTGACAGCTGAAAAGAAAGATGCCTATGCTATTAGAAATTGATGCTGCAGTCCCTAGAAACTTGATGGGTTTTTTTGTGAAAAACAGAAAAGGGAAAAAATAAAAGATGACTCTGGCTTGGAATCCCAGGTGTTGTGACCATATCATCAAAATGATGCTCTCTGTAATTGCAAAACTGGGACTGAAACAGCAGTGACATGACATTAAGTCAGCTTTTTGTCTCTGTACTCTCTACCTTTGTCTCACCTGGGTGCTCCTACATACCTTTGGATATGGCTGTCTTCACAAACACTTTGGCTGTGAGGAAAGGTTGTGTGGAAAGGAACAAAGGTGCAGTGAGGCATGGCTTGTCAAATTGTTGATGTTGTGCTTAAGTGAATACTCTTGTGTTGTAATATTTCTACAGTCCTTCTCTCTTTTTTTTTTTTTTTTTTTTTGTTTAGCAACCTGGCCACAATACACTGTCATTCCCATGCAGGCAATGGACTTGAGTTTATTCCTGAGGGTGGGGATTATTGTACACTCAGGTTTTATCCCATTGCATAGTAATGATATGGCAGAAATGCTTGCCCAGACCTAAGTGCCATGCACTTCTGTATTCTGCAGTTCTGACATAACCTATTTGCTTTGATAATTTAATCATTCCTTTATATTTGAATCTTGTCTGTTGCCTATGATTGAGAAAGGAAGGGACAATGGTAACTGTGGAAGAGAAGCACAGACAGTAAGACCCTTGTTCATTCGTTGGATTCTTTCTCTGGAGCTCTTGTGAGAAAGTTTTTCTTGGGGGTTTTGGATGATTGAACAATAGAAGCTAATGTCAGGGGAGGGAGAGAGGAGAGCGAGAAGTGAGTTACACTGTGTACTGTTAAATTACAGTGGAAACTCTCAGGAAGAAAGATTTTAAGTTGCTCCCTCCAAATTTTTTTTTTTTATTTTCCCTGTATAAGTGCTATGATGTTTCCTTACTAATCGGGCTAGGTCATATCCCAGGTCATCAGCATTACATAAGCTTTTTTTGTCACCAATATTCATGTGTCCCAAGTTCTTCTGGCTAGCTAAATGTTTAATCAACTGTGTTTCATCAATTTAATGATATTTAGGTTTCACTATTACAGTCTTGCAATCGTCTTATCGAGATGTCCTGGACTAAGTAAACTTGAGACCCAGACCTCGTGTCAACATACAAAAAGCAGTCAGTCTTTATTTTATACCCCATTTTCCTACTATGCAAGGTCAGTTTCTGTTTTCCCTATTAAGACTAAACAGGTTTATACTATTTGGATAGAAAGTAAGCATTTTGTCATGTAATTAATTTGTTTCCAGTATTCATATTCTCCTTTGTTTTCTTGGAGGTCAAAAGAGGGCTATGAAGAGCTGTGCCTTTAAAGCAGTTTTATTGGAGCTAACTAGTATATGTTATTGTCTTGTACAGATGTTTTTGAGTACAAGTCAACTGTAATCCAGGCATTGCATGAAGTTCAATTCTGTCAGGTTTACTGTCGTTGAGTAACTATTGACACCTAAAAAATTATAGTAAATACTCTTTCCGGTTGCATATAGTTTTTTCTTAAGCACCTATAGTAGATATTATAAAATGCAGGCTAAACTGTCCATGTGTATTTTCCTACCCTTTTCCTTTCATTTTCCCTTTGTGTGTGACAAATGAATACTACTTGCATGATTTTTTTCTTCCAAAGGTACACTAGGATTCTTTCAGTCTTTGTTAGAAGCCAACAGGGAGTGTTTCACTCCCAAGCAAAGCACTTGGGCTCATAGTTTTGAAAGAGGAAAAACAGATTTAAAGATGCTTTCCATAAGCTTGCCTGCTGCCATTTTCCATGACAATTCATTAGTTGCTAGGAAAATGTAAATGGGCCCTTTGGAGCTATTATTCTGACAGCCTTATGCTGGAATTTTGCCTTAAAAGTGCTACACAGTGCAAAGTTGTCTTACATGGATGTTGTTTGGCATATTTTAAGGCTTTGTGTTTACTTTCTATGTTAATAATACTTGTGGAAAAATAGCAAAGAAAAAGGACATTTGTCACATCTTTGGCAAACACTTTCCTCCATTTTCTTTGTTTTAGATAGCAAGCTGAAAAGCTTGTGTTGTTACATTGGCTTATGATGTTCACTCAGTCATTATTATTTAATAAATTCACATCTAGATGAGTAATTTTGTATGTTACAGGAGTTTTAAACTCATAAAAGAATATTTTTGGTAGCTGTAAAACTGTGGACCAGTAATACAGTACATGGAAGTTTTACTACTGTGTAAACAGAAGAGCTTTGAAGTAAGACTGTTTCTGCAAGACTGTTTTTAATGAGGGAAAAGATTTAGGTTTTGGGTTTTTTTTTTTCCAAATCAATGATCTCTTATCTGTTCTATTACTTTATCTTTCTGTGATGGCACTTCTCAAAAGCTATGTGAGTATGTGTGTACTTCAGTAACATTAAAGAGTTAGTTCATCTTCTGGTCCTTTTTTTTTTTTTTTTTAAGTAGACTTCTAATGCAGGTATAATTATGTTAGCAGTGTTCTTAATGCTATAGCTCAGTTTGGGACTCACAGCCATGTTTTCAAAGCCAAAACTTCTTTCTCTTCTTCTTTTGGCACAATTGAACAAAAAAAAAAAAAAAATAGTATCTTCTCGTTAATGAAAAGTGTTAGAACTGTATGTCACAGTGTGACTGAAGAATGTTGTGAAACTGTTTCTGAAGCAATCCATGGGTCATGCTGGGTGTCTTTGTTTTGTTTTATTTTTGAATTCTCTTTTCTTTTGCGTACTCTTGTGGTCTATTTTTTTTTAACAAGATTCAGGCCCTGGACTTTTTCAAGCTAAGCCAGGAAAGTAGATCCCAATGGGAATATTTGTGTTCTGTTTAAATCTACTCACCCAGAAGACAATAAGCGGGTCACTTCTAATCCAATATTTTTTTCAGAGTGCTGTAATATTCATAGTAGGCTCATACCAGTGCTTCAACATTGTTTCAAAAAGAAACAAACAAACTCAAAATAATAAAATACCCACAAACACATACAAGTACATAATATATTTTTAAATGCATGAATTTTTGTTATATAATGGAGAAGTATTGAAGTGTGCCACTCTCAAACAACTCCATTCTGATTAGAGTCATACCTTGTTCCTCAAGTTGTATTTAAGGAGAAATCACTCACCTTGGTTGCTTCCTGTGTTTCCTTCCTGACAAGTATTTCTGCAACACCTGAATCATAAGCTGTTAATTCAGTATGGCCTTCCTCTTAATATTGGATCTTATCAGGAGAAAATTTTGTTAATTTGGAGGGTATCCCAAAGTGAGAGAAAAAAAAACAACTGACTTTTATTTGTTGTTCCTCACCTTTTCTGCTTTTCTGCTCTTACCCTTCACTATTGCTGTTTGCTGTCTGTGACAAAGGAAGATTTAGTAGGGCTAATTAGTATAGCATAGTATATTGCTATACTTTGAAGCACTGTGGGGATTTTTCTTCTTCATTCCCAGTATAACCTTTCAGACCCTAAGGAGTGACAATCAGTCATCAGGAGTGCAGGAGATGGTGGTGCACCAGGCAAGGGAAAGGAGGTGGGCACCAGGCTACCCAGTGGATGCAGGGTGTCCCAGGGGTGCTGGGCATCAGCTTTGTGAGTGGGGCAAAGTTGGCTTCTGGGGAAGTGGAGAGCACTGATGCTGGAGCAGGTGCCAAAGCAGCTGCTTATGTTCCAGGGAGCTAAAGGCCCTAGCCTACATCTGTAGTCAGATACAAAGCATTTCAATGGGAGTCATAAAAAATATGAGCCTGGAGAGGCCTGAATTTACTTTTCATGCATCTGGGTATTTCTTTTGTGGAATTCAGAATGGGTTAGGTATGGATATGATCCCCATTCTTCCCTCCACTGATTTGTACCACTGTCATGGTTTCTGCTTGCTCCAGCTAAACAGAAAGCCAAGTCTTGGCATTTATACCCTACCTTTTTCTTTGTACAAATCTAGAGCAGGTGACGTTAGAAGTATACAGGGAAGTGAATTGAAGCATACAGTTACATTATACCATGGTCCCCTAAGGATTGAGATAATTGAACAACTTTTCCCCAAGAACTGAGGATTTTAGTGTTTATTTCTGTGATGTTGTAAGGAGTGTTGCCTGGTGGTCCTTGAAGGCAGTCATCTGTATATGTAACCTGCCTCCTAGGAATTGCACTTGAGGATTCTATTCAGCACGTGTCACAGAACATTTTCAGTGCACCTGCAGTTAACCACACCTTGCAGAGGACACTTGGCAGAAGAAAGAACAGAATTTGTGTTTCCTGCAGCATCCATTTACTCAGTGTGTCAGGATAGAGTTGGTGGTGATGGTAGCAAAAAGAAACAACTCGCAGTCTTTTCTTTTGGGGTTGTTGCAGTACAGGCTATAATGTCTTTTGCACCAGGGAATTGGGAGTGGCAACCAGAGTGGCAGCATAAGAGTGATATGATTACTGGGTACCAAGCGATCATATTATTACTGGGCACTGATGTGAAATAGGAAGCAGTCTCAAGTGCACTCTAGAAGTAAATATAAAGCAGGTCATTCTAGGAATATTTAATGTGGTAATACCATTGTGTTTTCTCCTGCTGGTGCTGTTTTGGAGGGGGGATCAAGGAGATTGTTTCTCAGCATCCTAGATGTTTTGAACAGAATTTCAAACAGAAATTGAAGAAACAGAACATAATTTTGGCTTTGGAATTGAAGAAAAAGAACAGAATTTTGGCTTCTGTGCAGCCAAATATTCAATATATGCCATAATGATCCTTTAATTTGAGTGTGATGACTGTGTAATGGTGACAGTAGCTTAAGTAAGTAACCTAAAGGAACCTCTGTAAAGATTTCATCATGATTAACTCATTTGTCATTAACTGTGGTATAGAATTAATGTGGATTGAGAATTACATTTTAATGTACCAAACACAAGATGGAAAATAGCTAGTAAGCCATCTGACAAGGAATATCTATCACTGCATGAGAATTAAAATCAGCAAAGCAAATGACACGACTTGTTATAGCTGCTGACCTAATGTTCCTTCAAGCGTCTCCGAAGCATGATAATTCCAGTGCAAACATAAGTGTGTGTGGTTCTGCATTATGTATAGTTTTAAATCACCCCTCCCACATTTTAAAAATACTTGTATAGTTAACTCACTAGCAGTAGAGCTTCGAATGCTGTTTGCCATGGCAGCTGTTTGGCAACTGGCTCTATAGCAGGGATGAAACAGCCGGCTCCTGGCAGGCTGGCAGCAGGTCCTGGCAAAGAAAATGAACTAAAAAGAAGCAATGACCATGTCAGCTTAGAGGATCCCACATGCTAAACCCTCATAGCTGTGCAGTAGTTAACACTTGGTGTCTGTTGGCAGAAGGAGTGAAAAATGCAGGTTAATTTTTTAGAAACAGGCAGAGGCCCAAAGCTGATTTGATTTTGGGCATGTAGTAGTTGGAAGCAACTGCTCTGCTGTGGTTTAGGATTTTTATGTTCAGTTTAGTTTTGCTGTTTTGCCCTTTGGACTTTGTTATATCTAGCACACTGTCATGTCTTTGGACATCAGGGTAAAAGATTGCTCTCCCATCTGTGTTGCAGTCTTCCATACACTGTGGCTTTGATCACTCCTTGAGGCCCCATTTGAAATGGATAGGATTACCATTGTTTAATAACAATCAACTTTTGTGTTACTGGAGTATATTTTTCTCATTCTTCTGCTACTTTTTAATTGCTCTTTCTGAATACTCTTTCACTGAGAGCAAGAGGATCTTCTTATAACCTTGAACATATTTTTGGAGTATGTGGGGACATGTATGTGGGGACATCATTACCAGCCAAAAATAAAATTTTAATGGGTGTGCAAACAGACTGTAAGCTTAAGCATCTGATGGGATACAGTGCGAAAAAAAAAGCCTCAGGCAGTTTGCAGAAGGAATATGTACATGCTCCCAAGTTCTAATTAAACCCTGTCTCTGGTTTTGCAGTGATTTTCATTTGAATGTGTGATTTCACTTGAGTCTGAAAGTGATATAAATCTGAAAATAGGCATGTCATCTTCTAGTTTGAACAGACTTGAATGTTTTGTGTAAGAAAATGCCGTAATGTTTCACATATTTATTATCCTATTCAGGTAATGAGAAAGAGTAGGAAAAATCAGCGGGTCAGAGGTAATTTCTGAGAGCACAAAGTGACTACCAAAGTTTTTTATTTCTTTGGTAGACATGAAAGCTAAAAAGCTGGGCTTGGGATACATTAAGAAAAATGATTACTAGACTTTGAAAAGGAGAGGAAACTCAAGCCATGTTACTGTGAAGATATGATCATTTTGCAGCCATCCTACAAAAAAGGCTCTTTTTCCTGGGAAAAGAGCCTTTGACTGTGATGCTTGTACCCTAAATGGAAGAGGGATGGTAGTGGTAGGCTGTAGTGAATTGTAGTGAAAAGGAAGAAACAGATTGTCAGAGAGTTTTCTAAATTGTATTTGTATATTGGTCTTGGCATAATTTCCTCTTGTTCCATTGAACAAAGAATAAAAGTATTATTCACACAAATAGAATTTCTTTGCTTCTCTGTCATGATCTTCCATCTTTTTCATAATGGACATTTTTCACTGGTGGAAAACAGTGCAGCAGAAAAGGACCTGGGGGTCCTGGTCAATGGCAAATTGAACTTGAGTCAGCAGTGCCCTGGCAGCCAGGAGGGCCAACCCTGTCCTGGGGAGCATCAGGGACAGCATGGCCAGCTGGGCAAGGGAGAGGATTGTTCTGCTCTGCTCTGAACTGGGGCGGCCTCACCTCAAGTGCTGGGGACAGTTTTGGGTGCCACAATATAAAAAAGATATTGAACTGTTGGAGAGTGTCCAAAGGAGGCCACAAAGATGGTGAAGGACCTTGAGGGGAAGCCATATGGGCTGAGGTCACTTGGTGTGTTCAGCATGGAGAAGAGGAGGCTGAGGGAAGACATCACTGCAGTTGCAGCTTCCTCATGAGGGGAAATGCAGGGGCAGACCATGATCTTTTCTCTGTGCTGATCAGTGACAGGACCCAAGGGAATGGTTTGGGGTTGTGTCAAGGGGAAATTTAGATTGGCTATTAGAAAAAGGTTCTTCACCCAGAGGGTATTTGGGCACTGGAACAGTTTCCCCAGGGAAGTGGTCACAGCACCAAGCCTGACAGAGTTCAATAAGTGTTTAGATAATGTTCTCAGGCACAGGGTGTTATTCCTGGGGATGTGGCTGTACAGAGCCAGGAGCTGGACTTGATGATAGTTGAGGATCCCCTCCAACTCAGCATATTCTGTGATTCAGTGATGCTGTTAAGGATACAGTATGGATATAATATTTAGCTTGGATTAGATTTGATTAGCATAATCCACTGGAACTTTTATTTTCCAAAAAATTCTTCTAAAAAAGAGGGCACCTGTCAGAAGCAAGCCTTCCACAGAAGGGATAAAATTACTTAGTAATAAGATCATTTGTTCAGTTTCTGTAGGAAGCTTCAAGCCCAAGACTAAGTTTCTTGGCTCAGGCCTTGTCTTCTTATTCTCTCAGGCCACTTGCTCATTGTCATCTCCAGTGGGAGTCAAACAGTCTTGGGAGCCAGTACATCCAGCATAGGGAATTCTTGAAACAGTGACCTGCAAGATGCCTTTGTGGGAGTGCTTTCCTGGAACTGCAGTCACTAGAGACCTCAGGATTCATGATGTGGAGGCAGTCCAGATGGCAAGACTGCCTGGAGACACTACAGGCTTTGTTCCCTTTCAGGTCACCAGCCAAGCTGGCAGGAAACCTGGCAGGCTTTTGATAGGACTTGCCCCTCTTGCAGCCAAGTCATATATTGATCATTGTCTGTTCTGGTGTTTTGTTGTGTTTTGACCAGGAAATCTATTTTGAGACCTGAAATCCTTTCCAAAAAAGAGGTTCCTTTATAGATGGAAGTTTCTGCAAAATTTTCCGGTTTTTGTGAATTGGCATTGTACCCCAAACCCTACCAGACTCTTTCTTATCCTCTTCCTTAAATGGATATCTAAAGGACCATCAGCTACAGTTCTTGATAGAGAAAGGCCAGTTTTAAAAACTGTCATTTGATCTAGCTGGAAATTTAGCAGAAAGTAATCTCTGTGTGTGGTGCTATCTGTACAGATGTGTCTGTCTGACATCAAAATACTGACCTTTCCTGGCAAGGCTTCTTTCTTATGCTACATTAAATTTTCATACAAAAACCATCCCTCAGTTTTCTTAATTTAACTTTCATATTTACTTTTTTCCCCCACTTCTATGTATTGATAGTGTGACACACACTTTTTTCCTAAGACTTAAACTACTTCTACTTGAAGTTAGAGATCTGACCTCTAATTCTATAAACAGTCTCCCAAGACATGAATTTCAGAAAAACCACAGACTTGGGGGTTTTTTATTTGTTTCTTTTCATGAGTGCTAATGAAATTTTAAAGGTGATATAGAAATTCAGCAACTCTGGGGTTTGCCCAAATATGACAGTGCGAAGGACTGATATTTTCCATTTGTGAAATTGTCTTTATAGAGGTGGCTTCTAGCCTAAGAGCAAACCATATCTGATGCTTAGTGGTACTGCGATGGGTTGCCAGAATGGATGTTGGAAATGGATTTTGTTGATTGCCGGGGGAAAAAACACGCAACTGACATTTATCTAAAACTTGTGCTACTGCAAAAAATTGTGATTGGCAACATGATTTAAACAAAGTCCAGAAAGACAACATCAGTGATCAATATTTGACAATGAAAATTTGTTTCTGTGAGCAAGTCCTTGCTATGCCAGAGAGATTAACATTAAGATATTATAATTAGAATTTGTTTTGGCAGCTATAATTAAATCCATTCTTACTTCCTTCTTAATCTTTACCTTATGTATACTTTCTAATGAGGAATCAGGATTCTGGGTATTTTTTTTTTGTTACTATATTTATAGAGAATGTCTATTTATATAGACATTGTTTCTGTCTTGATTGTTGTATTCCCTTTAAATAATTTTTTGCTGTCTTTTAGACCACATACAAGTCTTACCAGCATCAAGAATCACTTTCTTGCCAACATAGCCAGCAAAGACTTGAATGTACAATTTCATGAACTAGTTTATAAACTTATTTATAATTGGGCAGATGAACATTACTCTTTTACATTGTTATATGTATTTTTAGGTATTTTCCCAATGGTTTGCTTGTGTGCATCCTGAAATCTCTACAGTACTTCTTTAACTGTAACTGAGCATATTCCTCTTGGATTTATTTTTTAATTGCAATTTTCTGAGCAACATAGTGGCATGAAAGAACTTGTGCTTCAAATTTTCCTGTCAGACTTAAAGAAAAGCATGTGACATGTGCCTTGGAAAACTGAATACATACTGTAAATTTCCTCTATGCTGTTTCTATTCATATCTTTATTACCCTTGAGCTAAGGAGAACATCCTTTTATAAGCCCACCTGCCAACAGCTTCAGTCTGCTAAGACAGTTTTGGGTGGTCTTGGGAATGCTGAAGTAACCTTCAAAGCACCCTACCAGAGCACTTAAACCTAGTGCAGCAGCTCTTACAGATTTGGCTAGGCTTTGAAGAGCAAAAGCACACTCCTAGTCCCTGTTCCATTTTCCTTCTTGTGGTACCTGTATTTCAGATTTTAGTAGCATCAGTCTCCTTCTGTCCTAGGAATGGATTTCCTCTACCAGACTTTGCTGGCACTATTTCATTTTCCAGATTTGCCTGGTGCACAGGATTTCTGAACTGAAGAAAGGCTAGAACTTTGGGCAGGTACCAGAAGGAAAAAATACATTAAGTATGTCACAGCTACCATCACCTATCACCACAGGGTCCAGTGCACACATTTTCATTTTCTTGCTAAAATGAAGACTTTGGTTTTCTTTTGAGATTTTAACACCTTTAGGAACATATTTTCTATCATTTAGCACAATCATTTCTATCTCCCTCACTGAGACAATGTTTCTGGTCAGCAAAAGTGATAGTAAAGGACTTGAGGAAAAAAGTACTAAATGCCACTGCAAGAGGACATCCAGACAGTAACTAAGCCAGTAACCGACCTAATCACCCTGTCTTGCATCCTGGGTGTAACACAAATTTAGGTGCCATTTGCAGAGACTCACATGGTCTGGAAAGGTTATTTCACAATGTGTTTCAGGTGGCTGTCACCTGTACCAAGCGTACCAAGTGGAAGAGTGTAACTGCTGTGAATACACATAATTTGTTCCATGAAGCATCAAGGTTGTGCCCTGTACAGATCTGGAGACCAAATTGTTCATCTAACCCCACAGATCTCTATGTTCTCAGACCAAGAGGAGTAGGTTCTCCATCTCGGGAACCTTTTATCTACCAGCTTCCCAGTCCAAGATGTGTCTTTCCCCAAACCCTTTAGTCCTTTTATACTCTGTTAGATCTCAGCACCTTGATCTTAACATACCTTTTAATTTTACATATCCCTAATGACAGTATCTGTGCTTGCTAAGCTTGCATAATATATTAGGAGTGGAACTGTCTTCAGTAAGACATTTGAGAAACCTTGCACTGGAAAGGTTTCTCTAGTCAGTGGAAACATTTTCGTGATGCTTTACTTCACACTGATTCAGGCTTTTAGTAATTATGTTTTAAAACTAAATATCTATTTAAAAATTCAATAAGCCACAAGGTTATGTTCTAGGAGTTGCTGTTTATTTTACCAAAAAGTTAAATGTTTTCACTTTAAGACCAATTATCTAATATAATTTGTACACTGCATGGCTGGTGTCCTGGTGATATCTCTGTCCTTTTGATTACACAGCCTGACCTTGCTCCCCTCACAACTCCAGATCTCTCATTATATCTGTGGGAATTTCACACTAGAGACTGAACACAATAAGGCCATTCTTGAATATACATTCCATTGTAATTCTTTGGCTGTAAAAAGATTTTGATTTAAAAAACAGGCAAATAAATAAGAAACTGTTTTTATAAGAGCAAATATTGAGGATTAATTTGATTTGTAAAATAACTTCTCAAGATTTTATATGTAATACAGGCTGTACCTAATCCCCTCAGCAATACATGTTAGCATTCTTGCCTTATATTTGCTGCTATGACTTATTTCATTTAATATTATCCTGACTCCAGTCTACTGTACATAACAATTCCAGGCGTTCTTTCCAAGGTAATATACCCCAAATGAAATAATTGCCTATGTATTTTCAGTATATCATCTTTTCTTTAAAATTTTTGCTGTTATTGCATATTCTAATAATAAGATAGTCTTACAGAGAACAAACTAAAAATAACTCTTTCACTTTTACAAAAATGGCACCCTGAAAAGTCTGAGTTTAATGATCTGAGGTAGAGAATCTTTTGCCAGTACATGGACCCACTATAGACAGGATTACTCAAAAGCCTTTTCTTTCCTGAAGGTCTCTTTCTAGTCTTTGCAGACACATCTCTTTCTCTTTAATGTCCTGATCCCAGTTCTGATGAAGTATATTGAAAGGAAGTTTTCACTCATATGCTTTTTTCTCTTTCATTCTCAGAATTTTGCACATCTTTCATTCCTTCTTAGATCTCTCCTTATGCTCTCTGGGCACCATTCATAATTCTTACCAAGGGTTGTTAATAATCTTCTAGTCAGGTAGAAAAGTCTCTGATATCGTTGCCTTGTCCTTTAGATTATGAACATTTCCTTTGGTCATGTGGTAATGACTTCTATTCCATCAGATAAAACATTCTTCATCAACACTGTAAATGACAATAATTCATGAAAGCAAATTATCTTATGCAGGTTTAAAGATACTGGCAATTTCAGACACGAGGTGAAAAGAAATGAAATGCAAATGTACTGGTTTTTATGGTGATTTGTGTTTTTCTTCCAGTCTTTCTGAATTGAAGGGAGTTAAACATGTGAGAAATAAGCAGGGGATGCTGAATGAAAGAGTGTTCTTTCTGGAAGGAGGTGGCTTCAGGTCTTACGTTTAAGAACATACAAAGCAGGCTGAGGACACTTGAAGGGCAGAGCTGAAAGTGTCAAATAAACTGAAGCAGTATTGCTCCTGCTACCAGCTGGAGTCATGCCTGGTGCTTTCTATACAGAATGGAATATAGCAAATAATCTGAACTCCATGTTTTAAAATATTTTAATTTTTACAGCAATGGGGAAAACATACCCTAGTATTTTAGATTTGTGGCAAATAAATGACAATGGTAATCCACTGTCAGAGCTGTTTGTATATTTTATAGGAACAGATCATATGTTGAACTAATAAAGTGACTTTTGAAATAGGAAATGATTTTTTATTCATTTTAAAATAATAAAAACTAAAGCTAGAAAATCAAGTTACACAATTTACAGGTTTTCTTTGATTTCATACATAAAGGATTTTGCTTAAGAACACTTGAGTGTTTAACAAACCTGTGTGTTTTCAGAAAATTAAAGCTTCTTCAAAGCTCTTCAAGTTGTTCAGATATTCAAAGATACTACTGAAGCTGATTGGAACCCCATTTTTTCTGTAAATGTACAGATAGTGTCCTTGTGCTTATGATTTTCATGTTTTGTGCCAAGGTAATTGTGGAGTGAGATATTCCCACTGATGGCATTTCTCATATAACTGCAAGTGTTCATACCTGCACCAGGAGAAGCTGTTCTCAATTCACAGCAGTCTTCTCTATGCAGAAGTAAATAACTTTTTATTGGTCTGTGTTCTTCCTTCATGATCAAACAGATTAAAGGACTAGAAGATTAATTCATCTGGTGCCTCATCCTTATGTATGGTTGTTCATATGTCTCAGGTGATTTTTTTATACAGCCTTTTCAGTCTGAAACATGAGGGACAGGATGGGCTGGCCACTGGGGTGGCTGCTCCCTTGTCCGGTTGTAGCCAGAGCACCTATGTGCAGAATCAGAGGGGAGGTTGTGGTGCTGTACTTAAGGGCAGAGATGTAGTACCCTCTGATGGGGCTCTGAATTCAGCAGGCTCTTGGGACATCTGGATAGGGTGGGTTGCAACACTGTGTCATACTTTAAAGTCCATCAGTTTGGGAGTTCAGCTGAAGCTCTGGTAGCATGACAACAAAACAAGTCCTCCCTTGCTCTTTGGACACTGCCGATACTCATCTGCATGTGCCGGTGTTGTTGAAAGCAAGGCAGAGGGACTGTAGGGGAACAACACCCAGTATGATCCCACATCAGTGAAATTATCTAAACATTTGCATTGTTCCTTAAGGATAGAAGCAAAAAATTTCATCATAAATTCTGTGGAAGACACATGAAGAGACGTGTAAGTTTCAGAGAAGGGGTGAGAAAGATTATACCACCAAAAGTTTCAAGCCCAGTATCTTTTTCCTGTGGATCAGATCATATCCATGAAATGAAAAATCACAATCATGGTAAGGGAGACAAATAATAATTAAAATAATAATTTAAAATTCCTCCTTAATTCAGGGTAACTACTTCCCCCCCCCCCAGACACATGGCTAATACAGGAGAGACATTTTCAGTGGATTAGCAGCATCACAATTTTCTTAGTACACCTTTTTATTGCTTATGATTTATATATTAATTTTTGCGATTACCAATATGTCTTCTGTATGTCACTTTCTATTAATTTTTTGCTTTCAGTTTCTTGACAATAATGTCGTCTTGATAATATTTGATCCCTGTAAAATGTGATTTAGTTCTTCGGTACTCCTCTTGAAATCTCCATATATTTTAATACCATTTTCATGTAAAACTTTGGTGTCAGTTATTTGTGTTGCAAAGACAACCCTTGATATGTAAATCTTATTTGTGAACCATCTGTTCTTCATCTCTCAGGTATAGTTAAATCATAGATCATCTGAAAAAACTAGGTAAGCTTTCCTTACCTAGTTTATCAACAGAGAACCTGCAATGCCATAGAGAGTCTTTGTGCTGCCTTTCAGAACTTCAGTATTGTCATAGTTAAATTGTCTTCCTTGATGGGTTATTATTCCTTTCAGATGTAGATCTAAACAGAAACTGAAAGGAATATAGTCTAGCTCCCACACTGATTTTCTTGAATACTTCATACTCTATAAAAATGAACACTGATGTTCTTTGTGGTGTTCCTACAGGGAAATAAGTACAATTGGGTCATCCAAGAGCAGTAGATGGACCATGACATTACCTATTCAAACAGTAGCCTGTGTGTATTTGCCAGCAAATCCTCTCTGCACAACGAACCTACTGTTTTAGCAAGTTACACAAGAGATTTTGTCCTCAGGTTTTGTTTAAGAGTTTCCTTGTAACTTATGTGTTTGAATATTTATAAAAAAGCCCAAAGAGATACAGGAAATGTGCTGTAGAGATGCTCATTTTTAGAAGAGTATGTTATTAACTTAACATTGTAATCTGCAGGAATATTCCATGAATGACCTTGGTACATAGCCACACAGTGAGCAGCCAAAACAGCTAAGCAGGGAGGAGCTGCCTCCTTCTCTGGCTAAGAGGGATACTAGGAAGAAAATAAAACTAAAAACTCAGTGACACCAAACCACTGAAAGATCAGAGTGCAGGTATCAAGCTAAGGGATTCTGGAAGACTTTAAGAGACAGTTTGGAAAATGAAGTTTGGACAAGAAAATGCTATTAATGTGTAAGGCAATATCATGCAAAGTCAAAGACTATCTCAGGCTAATGCATGTCAAAGCAGCATTTTCTTCACTGCTGTCAAATATCTGGTCTTCTCTCCCCCAGATTTTCACTGAAGAGAAGAAAAAAAAAAAAAAAATCAATCAGGATAGAAACTGCTGCTGCAGCCCCCCAGCTATGGCACTGCTGTGCTGTCCAGTTCTGATCTCATTTCAGTCAGACACAGCCCTTATCCACCAAGGCCTTTTGCAGTCCCTCAGTCTTGCCTATTCCTATGTTCCAGCCTTCCACTGCCCTAGGAGGTGTCTGGTAGGGACAGGTGTCTGCTCCTCTGTCTTTCAGCAAGATTTCCATCAAATATCATTGTCAAGGACTGATAAGCTACCACCTGTCTGCAATACACGGAGCTGCACTGTGAGCCATGGGCCTGCATATCTCTGTTGCACCTCTCTGCCTGCCCTCGCTGTGCTGCTGCTGTGTTAGCAGACCCTGTGTGTGGGCTGAGCCAACACCTGAGGGCTGCTGTCTCTGGCGTGGCAGTCCTGGGGCAGCCCTCCCAGATTGTGTCGAAGGGGTGGCCAACTGGAGCTGGTCTGATGGATGTGCTTGTGAGAGCCCTACAGCTGACAGCAGCTGCTCACCATTCCCTCTGGTTTCTCCCCCCTTGATGTGTTTGGAGCAGCTGGTGGCGGGGGGGGCAGAGCGAGGAGCTGCGGATTTGCCTTTCTCTTCCATTGTGATTGACTGAGGGCATACTCACCAGGAGGACTGGAAACAGTGCACCTTGAGTACCCTCTCATTTTCTTGCCTTCAGTTCTCTGATAAGTCATCCTCACTGCTGCCAACATTCTCCTCTATCACCTATATCTCCTCTATTTCTTGGTATCATGCCGATAAAAGAGGAAAAAAGAATTGACGACTCTACAGGACATGATCGTATGAAAAAAAAGCCAGAGGATTACAATACAAACTGCCTCAAATCAGAGAATAGCTAAAACCCCCAGCACTGGTTGTTTAAAAGCTGGACTTTAAAAAGCCATATCTGGGGAGGAAAGCATTTCTTTTTCCACTGAGCAGTGTGAGGAAAATCAAGAGAAAGAAAAAGGTCTGTGAAGAAGGTGGTAGCTTCCAGCTGTTTATCATTGGCTTATTTGTTGGAGAAGAGTAGGAGGATCTCTGTGTTTAATAGCTGAAACAATCTGGGTGCACCTTGCTCGTTTCATGCATCTGTTTCAAGGAAAGCATTTTTGAACTCCTTAGTCTTTTCCCACTCATTATTACTGTTTGCAACATGTCAGAGAGCATCTTGGGGAGCTGCAGGGCTCTCAGTTTACAGGCAGAGGATCACAGGGGCTGCAGCTCCTCTGAGGAACAATGTGAGGTAGCCATCATGGCTTGTAGTGGTGTGCTTGCCTGTGCTGGCAACTTAGGCCAACTAGGGTCTCAACGTGACCTTTTAGCTCCTGTATTAAAGTCATAATCGTGCTGACTAATGTGAAGTTCTTTGATGTTGGCTAACTACCATGAACTTGCTTTTAGTTTCAGATATTTTTAAACAGAAATACAACATGCAAAATAGGTTATAGTTTCAAATATTTATACCAAAAAAAAAAAAAAGAGGAAACAACAAGCAAGAAAAATTAGCTAGTAATTCTTTTCTCAAAATCTGAAAACCCTCCTTCCTTCTGTCCAGTTCATTTGCTGCAGATTTCCTGAGCTGCATTGTTAAGGGCGCTACTTTTTTGCCAAATGTCCCAGATTGCATTCATGAGATTGCACCAACTTTTAGTTGGAAATTTTTTTTTTTTTTTTTTGGTCATTGCCAGGGTCACAATCACATTTATAACTCTTTGGGGTATATTAATGTCTCTTATCCAGGTTATACTTCCTCAAACCACCTGAGATAAGGCATCCCTTTGGCATATCAGGAGCTGTCTTTCACATGTCCATCATCAGCACCTTAATGCAGTGAAGAAAATCTTCTCACCTGCCTTGTCACCCCGCAGTCACCAGGCTCACTGTGAAATAATCTGTATCTACTGAATCATGTTTTTCTATCATCCTTTATGTAGATTATATGATCTCCTTAGTTAGTGTCTGAAAGACCCTATTAACTCATTCTTTAGCTATGCCAATTTTGAAGTATTCTAAATGTGGTTGTGAATTTTAGATTGAATCTCAAAAAATTGTCTATAACTTGTCTTCTGTATTATGTATAGTATTCTAATCAAAAGGAGAAAAAAGTCAGAAACACACAGTAAAAAACATGTTAATATCACAAAGCACTTGAACTTTCCATCTTATTGTGTACATGTGTGCTGTTTTCATATGTTCAAAGTCCTTTTTTGAAATTTGCTTCTGATGATTTGAATGCATTCTAATTCAAAACAGTTCTTAGGAAATACTCTCAATGTGTTATATTCAGACACTATAGTTATGTTTAGCAAATGTTGATATTTTTTAGCAGATGTAATTATTTTTCTCCTTAAGACATAGAGAACCTAACTCAATAAAGCTATGCCAACTAAATGTTTGATTTATATAGATAGAATATACATAAGGATTGATAGTAAAAGGTACTGATCTTCTCTTGACTTCAGCCAAGACAATAAAAGGTTGAACCCAGATTTGGTGAAAAAAATGTCACTGATTTCTCTAGTCTAATTAGCATTACCTGCTGCTAAGTTGTCCTCAAATATGACAGAAATATGTTGGCAATGATAAGGAAAAGTGGTTTTGAAATGACAAAGACACTGAGAAATGGATAAATGCATGGTCTCCAGTTAACACCAACTGTAACAGGAGCATTTGGGAGATGTTAAGCAAATTAGTCTTGGTGTGCTATGCATAATTGCTAATTATTTTTTCCAAGAGAGCTCATTTATGTAATTTTCCAATAATCTTAGGTCATTTTGCTTTTAAGTGTTTCACTCTGCATCCTTTGAAGGCAGTGACAAAACCCCTGCTGGTTTTGAGGTTAGAGTTTAAGAATCAAAGAATGATTTATAGTCAACACCAACTTGTGTGGCTTTCTCTTCTAAGAATTTACAGACTAGAAGTTGCAATCCACGGAGATTTCAGCCTAAGGTATTTTGGGTGATGGAAATGACTTCTTGTGCAGTTTTGCCCTCTGCCAGGATGGCAAGGTGCTGGATGCTTCTTTTCTTTCTGAAGGAATACTCTGCTATAAATTAAAGCAAAAAACCCAATCAAACAAAAAAGCCTTATATATTGGTTGTGGTACCATGATTTACCCTGCTGGATAATTCTTCTTTATAGATGTGTTTTACTGTTATACTTGTACATTTCTTCCTCATACTTTCTCATGTGTCCTTTGCTGTTTGAAATTAAAGGTAATTACTACTGTATTTTCAAGAAAACAAAACTAAAATTATAACTACTTTTGTAATACAGTGTTTGATTAAAAGAATAAGTTCATTTGAGAGCAAAGAAATAAATCTTCTGTTTGATATGAACAGCCAACCATAGGAGAAAAAAGTGAATGTACTCTAAGAATAAGTTCCACAGGTTTTCAGATCATGGGGAATGAAACACACAAAGAGTACGTTTTTATAAAATAGGAAAGCTGTGTTTCAGCTATCTGAATTTTAATAAGATTCAGCTCATGTGCTGATGGTTATTGATGATCTAGGGATATGTGCATTAAGTGTATAAGGGTGACTTACTCTTTACTGGGTTATGTGTAAACCAGCTCTTTGCTGACTTGATGGCTTTTGCCTTTATTATTCATGTTTGTAAAAAACACAGAGATCTGAACTGGATATTTCATTTATTTCTGTTTGAAGGAACTGATTACCAAGCATCTTGTGTTTATTGATTAATCCTCAGTGCTCTTCACATCATTCTTAGTCTATGTTTGGGAATCCTCCCTTTTATTGTTCTTGATCACTGGCGTCTCAGCTGTGACCTGTCCACCGCTCACTTGGAGATGTTCTTTTCCACTATCTTTCTGACTGTCTTTGTTTGTAACTTGCCTCACTGAATGCCCTTTTTTTGACTACAGAAAATGTAATTAAAATTATATAGATTTACTTCTTTCTCACTGTTGCTTGGACACCTTTATAAATCAGTGCCTTTAGTAGTCATCTTACTATACGTCTGTTTCCTTGCTTCTTCAAATATTTTTTTTCATTACCCCTTTCTTTCCAAAGCAGCTGCCTAGTTCTTGTTAACTTCTTATCCATTCTTTGCTAGTTTGAGAATGAGATGTAGTTCTATTATATTCAAGCAGAGTGCAGTAGATACTTCATCTCTCACTTGTACAGAGTGCAGTAAATCCTGCATGCTGCTCTTGTTCAGTGAGCTTATGGACTTGTCCATATCATCTTCAAGCAATATCATGTTATTTTATGTCATGTCAAAAGTTCTTATCATCATACCCTTTGATTTGCTAATTTTTCTTATCAAGTTGGACTCTCACCTGGTCTTTGTGATCAGGATAATGAATTCTTTACATGTTGACACAGACAAAGAAAAAAGAGGAGATAAGTAAATATGTGCATTAGAAACTGAAGAAGGTGCAGAAGCGGAGATCGTCCCAGCTTCAAGTTGCTACATTGTGCACATACGTCAGCACAGTCAATTTAATAAAAGTGACATGTCCTTTTCCATACCTTGCACCTCTTCCCTCCCATTTTCTCTGTGCTTCATAAGAAAACAGTGTAAGACAAATATGCATTAACAACCTGTGCTGAGTTTCATGAAGAAAGAAGTGCAGAAAGGCTGGGGAAACAAAGTGGTATTGTATTTAGTGTGAGATAAAATGTACAGTAGAAAAATCAGAAAATAAAATAAGCCTTGGGTAGCTTTTTTTGCCTAAATTTAGTCTTTTCAGATTATTTTTTATATAATTTAATAATGCTGCATTTTACTTACATTGTCTATATTGAAACTGTTATGTGCATCATAATTTTCAGCACAATAATTGTCAGTTTTCTAATGTTCATGTTGTATCTACAAAACCTTAGTATCTTGTAACTTCAGTTTAAACTTAAATTCATTCTTGTCTTAGTCTATAGCACTTGTATATGGTACGTGTGGTTTTGTTTTGGTAGGTTTTTTTGAATGATGTGGTTGAGTAATTTAAAATACTAACACTTCGCCATCCCTTACAAATCTTCAACATCAATTCTTTTTTTTTTTTTTTTTTTTTTCCCCTTTGGGATACCAAATACTGGAGTAATTTCTAAAATTGTTGAAATTGCCACCCTGTCCTCTGTGCTGTCCTGCAGTCCTAGAAGAGTCTTATTCCATCACTTACTTCTTTGGCTTAAGTTAATTTTTTTCCTAAATTAGGAATACCTTCTGTCTAAAAGACTCCTTCTGCCATCCTTTCAGGTTGTTGTACTTCAAGATTTATGTTATTGTAGTAACTTTTGCTCTGAAAAAGGATACACAATTCCTCTGGTCTACTCTTGACTTACTGTTCATCTAATAGTATTGTAATTATTTTTCTCCTGGTTTTAAAATGATCAAACCAATTAAAAAAAAATTAGGGATACAATACAGAGTCATCACATTTGCTAATTATCAAGAGGATAGCAGTACATTTTTCATGTTGAATTGAATTAGTCTTCCTGCCTCTTTCTTTCCCAAATATCCTAAACTTAAAAAAAAAAAAAAAAACTATCTGACCATAGAATAACTTATTACATGGAAATTCATGGAATTTTTTTTTCTTATGTCTGGGTGTTGTTATGTTTTTCTGCTTACCATTTTAGCATGTCTTGCTGGTGTCTTTTCAGTCTCGTAAGGGATTTTGCATATAAAATGTCTGCAGCTTCTCTCTGTAGCAGTCTTTCATCAAATCTATTAAGAAATCTAATTTAAAAAAGCATATTCACACATTGTAGTGAAGAAGTTAATTATCAAGTCACTACCAGTGCCAAACATAAGACTAACCATATATGAGATTATTGGGATTTCTTCTTGTATTTGGCCTTGTTATTACCTCAGCTCTAGGCTCTCCCACAACAAGTGAGAGCTTCTTCATCTCATCAGTTAAGGAGCTGCCAGACCTACTCACAGCCTGAAAAACTGTCATTTTGAGTGTGGCAGGAAGTGAGTAATACTTTCAAATGGCACATGACTTCTACAGGTAATTTTGCAAACTTCATCAGTAGTGGGTAATAATATCCTGTTTTCAATTCATTAAAGAATGATTACAGATTAGTCCACCCATATACATTCAGTTACAACAGTATATAGGGAAGAAGAAAAAGGATTTTTTTTTCACTTTTTTCAATCTCTAGGTAGAAGAATGGGGGGAAGATTGCCAGCTTCCTGAAAAATCGAGGCATTTCCTGTGAAATGGGAAAACAAGGAAAGGATGCAAAATTTGGAGGAAGGGAAGAGGGAAGAGAAAACAAAAAGTCATCTGGTCCTCTAGAGGTTAACCACACTGAGTGATTGATTGAATGATTAGATTTGATTTGTTTCTGCAATCTCTGTAGTAAACCTCATATTCATCTGACATGCAAGTTCATAGAAAAAATTATTTTGAGAAACTGCTGTGTTCTGCTGTGACTCATGTAGAGAAAATTAGTACAGTCCTTCTTGCTAAGTATCTGCATCTGCTAGGGCTCATTCCAGCTTCCTGATAAAGCATAGAGCTACCAGATGTTATCTGAAGAGTGGCTTGTTGGCAGCTGGATAGAATGGCCAAGGTTTGATTGCTAAGCAGTATCACTTGTCAATGAGCCATGTCAGTGCTACTCTGCATTCCGCTTTTTTTGTCTGCAGCCCCAACCCATAAGTAGTGCAATGAAGTTGTAACATCTGAAGGAATATAACAAGCTTTGCTGCACTGAGCAAAAATGGCATCAATAGGGAGCATCTGTCATGTATGTAAAACCAGTAGTCACGGTGTTTTTCTCATTATTCAAATTGCTTCTGGATAGTTCTCCATACCTCTATCAAATCTTTCAGTTATATGTGAATTGCAAAGTACTAAGATGATAAAATTATTAAATGTTCGGTTATTTATGGAACCAGGAGACACTGGAAGAGCAGCAAGGTATTTACATGATATGAGTACAATACATGTCTCAGTTCTTGTCAGCAAAACCTTATTTTAAAGTGTTCTTGTTTGCTGGGTTGTTTTAGGAAGCACTTCATAGGTGCATTTCTAAGTCTGAGCCTTGGAAACTGAGATATGAAAGCAGTGTCTACTCTGAGATGGTGATCCCTAGATAAGTGTTTATCGTAAGAAATAGAACTATCCTACTGATGGCTGACTGGTTCCAAGATTCTCTTTAAATAACTTTGTAATTTTATTGAATGTGGAATTTCTATAAATAATTAAATTGGCTGTTTTCTCTCTATAGGGAGAGGTGGGCAAGGATTTTTTCCAGAAAAGTTTGTTTTCTGACCTTGACTCTATTTTATTTATATTTTTGCCTAGCTGGAAAAAATCAAATACATTAAGTGTTTTATCACCAGATTTAGTACCAGCTCAATCTTTGTCCCCAGCTCAAGAGCATTTGTGCCTTTTTGTAGACTTAAACACCAGTGTAATCTTTAGAGAACCACTGGAGCTGTGATTGAAAACTTTCCAATGTTACATTTACTTTACAGAAAGTAGGTTTACAATGCCCTCAGAGCCTGTCTATGTATAATTCCATAGTTTATATGGTCAGATTGTAAGTGCTGTTTATATGTTTTTTCTCTTTTGGTTTTTTGCTGGAGTTCAGTCAGGAGATAATACCTAACATGGCTAATATCCCTTTCTTGGGAATAACCAAATTGTGCAATTTGTTTTGTAAAATCACCTACAATTAAGTATTCCCTCCTTTGGAGTCATTCCAAAAAACTATATTTTTTTCTTACACTTGAAATCTTTGTTTATGACATCGACAACTCACCATCATAGTGGTTTCTTCTCTGTTCTTCCTCTACTCTCCAACCTAGCAAAAGATTGCACTGGAAATAATGTCTTTCCAGCAGGTGAAACAGATTTTGTCTTCTTAAGTATTCCAGAGGTAAGTATTGTGGCTTCCTTTTACCTCAAGTTCAGCTGCCCCTTCTCCTGAAGGTTCATCCTCTCTCTGCATTTGCAGTTATCTATTGTTCTTAATTCTCTTTGATGCTGCCCTTCAATATGTCAGAACTTCCTGCTGATAGCAATATACATTGCTTTCAATGTTTTCTTTCCATTTATGTGTTCACTGCTTTTTCAAAACCCATTAATTATAATTACCCACATAATAAAACTAGTTATGTTACAAAATTTAAAAAAAAAAAACAAAACAACACAGTTTTCTAAAATAAAAGGCCTATTGAGGTTGCCATCTGCCAGGTGCCACCTCTTGAAAAGTTTGTGCCTTTTTTCCATTTGTCTGGGGACTGTTATTCATACTTGAGTAACTGACCACATATTTTTGGCATACAGACTCCTGGAGAATGGGAAAATGCACAGTGCCCTGCTGCAGGTGGCTACATGGTGCTTATAGACTTGATTAGTCCAGCAGTTGAGCTGAAGGGCACAGACCCAAGCTATGGTGTAGCAGTGCAACCCTCCTTTGTCAAACAGTCACACATTCTTCCCTGATGACGTGGACCAGCGTACGTTAGGAGAGAAGAAATCAGAGCATATAGAGAACAGCACTGTTCCCAGTCTGTCTGATGCAAATGTCAAGTCAAGAGCTTGCTGCATTCAAGGGTCTGTCCTGTACCTAAACACTCTCTGTAAAGGATGTAGAATCGTAGAACATTTTGGATTGAAAGGGACCTTTAAAAGTCATCTAGTCCAAGCCTCTTCTGCAATAGGCAGTGACACCTTCAACTTGATCGGGTTGCTCAGAGCCCTGCCCATTCTGACCTTGAATGTTTCCAGGGTTGGGGATCCCATAAGGGCAGAGGAGAGGGGCAGGATCACCTCCCTTGACCTGCCATATTTCTTTTGAAGCAGCCCAGGACACAGTTGGCTTTCTGGGCTGCAAGCACATGTTGCTGGCTCATGTCCAGCTTTTCATGAGTAACTCCCAGTCCTTCTCAGCAGGACTGTTCCCAATCCCTTGATCCCTGAGTCTGTATTGATACTGGGGTTTGCCTCGACCCAGGTGCAGGACCATGCACTTAGCATTGTTGAATTCACTCTTCCATTCCTTGAAGGTTGGAGGATGTAGTCTAGCCTGTCACATAAATTCTATCAGGTTCCACCATCGAAAATTTTTACTATGGCAATGCAATACATAATCTCATATATTGCAATCTAAAATGAGACAGATCCAAATACTTTTCCTTCACATTCTGTTCAAGCTAAAATCAGGTACTTTTTCTTCCTTTTATGTCTGTCTGCTGAAAAGCATCATTTGTCCATTTCTCTCACTCACCATTGTTTACCAAGGTGCTCCTGGTTTTAACCAGTGTGGTATGGTGAAGCATGATGTTATTAGATATGGCAGCCTGTTTTCCTGACAGTGTCGTCAGAGATGAACCTGTCAGGAATGTCTCCACCAAAAAGTATTGCTCTAAGGCCTTTTTGTCAGATTACTTGACACTTGCTCATGAACTATGATTAACATTGCGTCTTAAAAAACTCTGTATGTTTATTTTATAAGCCATATGGCCCAAACTGGCCTAGTGTTGTATAGGTGTGAAAGACAGTCTGGATAGATTTAATTACTTTGGACTTCTGAGCTTTACAGTAAAAAATTTTCATGGTAATGTAATTTCTGTATTGTGTTTTATATAATTTATCCCTATGTCCCTCTGGTTATTATTTGATTTGTCTTTCACTTTCTTCTGGAAAACTATGTTTTCAGGAAGAAATCCAAAACACCTAAATAATTAGTTCTGCAAAAGAATTGCTGTGGGTATTTGACTTTAAACCAGATGTGAAATATGTGGCTATTAGGAGCTGAGAGATTTCACCTAAGGGTTTTGCTAATGGATCACTGGAAGCCTGTGAATATATATCTTTCTGCTCTTATGGGAACTTTGCAGAATAGTTAATAGAATCTGAATTAGTGATCCTCACTAATTAGTTAGACCCTTTTTCCTTTGTAGTCCTTTTAACACTTTGTAGCTGTTAAAATGTTATGTATACAAAATAGTAGGTGAGAACCCTTTCAGATGAATAAAAGATGTAAATATGGCTGGGCTATCAGTTTTCCTTTACAAGAGCTCTCACTCAGTGAAGTGTTGACTATGGCAAGCATGAGGCATGGTAAGCAAATGGAGGTCTTCACTGAGTACAGTTTTCTTAAACTATTTTTTGATACTATAAAAATATTTTACTGCAGTTCAGCTGTAGGTTTCTCACAGTGGTAGCCAAATGGGTTTTATCTCACAGAAGTAGTAGCCAAATTCATGGGTAACTGTTCCTGGCAAAGTAATGCAGAAACTGTTCTCAGAGGATGCTGCAGCCTGGGTGTTTAAAATACAATGCAGGTCTGCCTTTTGTGTGCTCTTAATCTGAAACCGGGCAATGCGTCAGTGTACATTGACTTGTTATTCTACATTGTGATAAACAATTGTATGGACTTGTTCTTAGTGATGCATTTTCTTAGGCTTTTTGTCTTACAATCAGTGATTTAAATGTCATTAGATAACATGCGCATAATCATGATATAAACCATGCAGAGCTTGCAGTTTTTGTCTCCTTACATAAATATTCCATCTGTGAAAAAGATGCATTGCAACACAAAGAAATGATAGAACAGGAACATATCAAGAAATGTACACACAAGCATGTTTTTAGTTCAATGTAAATTAATCCATGCATAAGCCATGAGAGTCTGAAGATGGCTGTAAGCTCTATCCTGATTTTTACCTTATAATATACTGAAAAATAATCTGTGATGCTAAAAGATGTTTATTCTTGGAAACCTATATCAATTTCCTATTCACACAGCAACTGGTGGCAACTAAAAATAATCCTGGTTTAGTACTAGCTAAAAATCTGGTCGCATTTGGCACACAAACAACATGCAGAAATAAAATTTAAGGTCCCCTGTTCTGCTATTTCATTCGAGCCCACTCATCAAGCTTAGTTTGCTGCCATTTGAAAGCTATTGAAAAGCCATTAACTGGCAGGACTGTGAAAGCCGCAGTGCAGCAGCACACCTCAGTGCTGGAAGAATGTGGCTGCAAGTGCACACCAATTAAATCCTTCTGTTCCTGGGGATGTGGGATTAGGAGCGGTGTCAATCAATTGTGCTACAATAGCACGTGCAGTAGTCATGGTTCAAGACGCACAGAGGTTTATCGTAACTCCAACAGCCGGGTGAGGGTGACTTGGAAGCCTCTGCAAGATCCTGGAACAGAAACTACGCTGAATAATGTATTCTGAGGTGTACTGGATACCTGAGGAAGGGCTTTAAATAATGCATTTTCTGGGCATGACAGTTGTAGCAGAAGAGAATGCTGAAACCTGTAGCAAGACTACAGCCTGAGATGAAAGAATGTCTCATTACCATTTTATCAAATGCTGTAAGTAACAAAATGGTTATTTTGCTTTTAAAACTGTCTTTATTTTCTGAGGTGTGTCTTTTCATTACATATGCAAAAAGTCGAATGCAGATGCTGCATGATGTCAATATAGTAGTGGGGAAGGGGAGTTGTTACTTTGCATATGAATATATAGGCAGAGCCCAGTGATTCTGTCCTCTGTTCAGAGGTAACTTCATTGTGTGTCTAATAATGTTCTCATTCTGAACTTCATAATGAACAGCTTTTAAAACTTTTGTTTAAATTAATCACCAAAGAATGTAATGTCCGAAAAGAAGAAACGTCATTGACAGCATTGTGTTAAGGACGCCTTTAAGGACAACCTTGGAACATGGCTCTCACACTTTGCAAGGATATACAAATGAGAATAGCTTTATAATTGTGAGCCCAGCTCACCACCTACTGTAAATCAAATATTTGTATCCCCTCCTTGTCAGAATATTTAGCTATTTGTTGTGACAGATTTAAAAAAATAACAATGAACTTTTAACCTTGAATCATGCAAGCTTGCTTCCTTAAAGACATCCTGAAATTGGGATCTATGCTAAATGTATTTGATTCATTGCAGAGGAAATTCCTAACAGCATTTTTTTTTTCAAGGTTGCTTGTCTTCCTTGCTGCACATTTTTCAGTTTTATAGGATTTGCCTTTGAAAGCATCCAGGGTCTGAGTGGAAATTACTGGGTTTACACCAGAGAAATGAATTATTCTTTAAATACTAGTTTTGGACAGCCAGCAGTAGTTAAATAGCCATAGATTTTATTTACTTTAAGGACTTAGAAAACTTCAGACTTTAGCGATTATGGCACAGTTTTTACATGTCAAATAGCAGACTGCTGTAAAAGGTTTTTCTCTCTTGATCATGGTCTTTGATGACTTAAGTGCACCAAGGACACTTTGAAACTATTTTTAAAACACTGTGTTATAGTTAATAAGCAAATAATGTGGTTCTTTGCTGTCTTAATATGAAATTAAGGTGCCCTGAAAGTATTTTAGTACTTAGAAAAATTATTTCTATGGGTTTCCTCTTGTCTGCATTCAGTGGGACTGGTGTATGGACTGCTTTTAATACTAGTGGGGGTTAAAATTCCCTGTTCATATGGAGAAGCAGAGTAGTTTTACTCCACAGTTTTAGAGGTGCATTCTAGGAATAAATTTTTTAGCTTCTATTGAGATTTGATAAATGCAAAAGAGGAATTTGCAATATAGCTATCTTGAAGATGTCAAAAAAGTATTGTTTGTTTTTTATTCACTTTTAAATTACTCTCACAGTGAAATTGTAGCAAATCTAGATAGGCATGTGAGTGTCAATAGCATACTAAATAAGTAATACTTCAGTGAAACTATAGGAAAGATATGAGGATGGCCCTGAGGTTCTTCTGTAAAAAGGAAGTAAATGATGACTAATTGGGATGTTCATTGCATTGATTGCAGAGATGAAGGACTAAAACACAGCAGAGGGAAAGGTGAATGTACAGCATCAATTTTGTCAATAATATTTGTTTCCTGTTTTTCAGATTTGGAATTTTGATAAATGAATTCTCAGTAAATTGGGGTGTTTTACCACAAAGCTCTTTTCTTTCCAAATAGTGTCCTTTAGAAGACAACGGATGCTGGCTGGAGCCTGACAGGAGTTTTTTTCACTGCCCATGATTCTCAGAATTGGCAGAAGTGCTTCCTTTTCCACCTGTAATTAGTGAAGGAGAAGCACTTCCTCTGCGATGCTCCCCTGAGCGTTATTATCTGACTTAACGTGCCAATATGTTGCAGATACTTGTGTTTGGCAGACAGCTGGGACCAAAGATGGGCCAGGGCTGCGTGCGCAGTTGCAGCACCAGCAGTATTCTGAGATGTGCTGAGAACAGCTGAATCTCACAGTGGTTGGAACGTGACTCTTCACAGCCCACTTTGTTTTTAACTCATTTCACCAATGATTTCTGTATCAGAAAGAAAAGACACTGATCCAGAGCAGAGCACTGTCTCTTGGACTACTTTGGGTAGAGGGGAAATATCTAAAAGTCATATATTAATGAGACTTAAAAGCTAGTGTTTTATGAGCTATAGTGCTATGTACCTAGCTTTTTCATATGTTTGCATATTGTTTTTTTTTAATCTTTGCAGAAGTTGGGTATGGAAATCTGAGCTGGGAAGGGCTATAGCTATTCTCCGATGATTTAAGTACAATTTTAATAATATTCTTTAATTTTCTTCATGGCATTTCTCCCATTAGAAAGCTGTGAAAATCAGATATACTTCACCATATAAGTCACCATATAGTCACAAGTGTTTTCTGTCTGGAAAGATCCAACTTTGAAATCTCTTCAGTCCACTACAGACTCATAAAATCATTAATGTTGGAAAAGACCTCTAAGATCATGGAGTCCAACCATTGTATTAATACTGCCATATCCAGCACTAAACCACAGCCCCAAGCACCATATCTACATGTTTTTTCGACAGTTCCAGGGATTGCAATTCAACCAATTCCCTGGGCAGACTGTTTCAGTGTTGACCACACTTTCAGTGAATTAATTTTTCCTAATATCCAATCTAAACCTTCCCTGGCACAATTTGAGGCCATTTCTTCTTGTCCTATCTCTTGTTACCTGAGAGAAGAGACTCATTACAGCCTTCTTTAAGACAATTGCAGAGAGTGATAAGGTGTCTCCTGAGCATCCTTTCCTCCAAGTTAAACAACCCCAGCTGCCTCAGCTGCTCCTCATAAGACTTGCGCTCCTGACCCTTCTCCAGCTCTGTTGCCATTCTCTGGATATTCTCTCCTGCTCTGAGCAGGGGTAGCTGTGTAGTCAAAATAGACCAGATTTTCTGGGACCATGCCCAGTGAGGTCTTTCATCCCACTAATACTCTGGAATTGCGCCTGCTGCAGCCATCATGTTGTCTTTAGCTGGCACCTGCAGCATTTAGCACTAAGCTGAAAGTGTGTCTGCCTGCTGGAGCAGCTCATGTTGTCACTACTCATGCCCATCTCCTTTTTTGCAGCCAAGTATTGCTGCTGCTCAGAGCTGTCCCTGTCTGTGCTGGTATCTTATCCTTGGCAATCTGTGAGTGTGAGTATTCAGAAAAGAGAACAGTGGTTTGCAGGAGAGTATCAAATATTATCTGCCAGCTGCAGGGTATCATTTTCTCTTGATTTTTGTGACAGATTGTACAAATTAATGTAATTTTGCAAATTAGGCAGCACCTTGCTGCTGCCTTCTGTCCCTTTTATATCTAGTTATGATATATATATATCATCATTTACATGTTATGGCAGTGGTTTTCTACCTTTGCTCCGGACTTCCTCTGAGGGATCCACAAAGGTAACTAAGAAAATCACTATTTTAGCAAGGAAGATTAAGTTTGTTACTCCAGAGTCTGATTTCCACTGCAAATGCTGTAGAGGTGCATAAGTGCAAACAGAATAAAAACCTTGCTAGAAGGAGTTATAATCCTGCCTGGTGGAAGTCCAAGCCAACTGAATTTATCCAAATATTAGGACCATAAAATCTGAACATCAGCTTCTTCTTCTTTCTGGTTTATCTGTTTCCAATTCCTTTAAATCCTTTGCATGAATTAAAGCCCACTGAATTGTGCTCTGTGACAGACCAATACCTACAGTGATTTGGGATGGAAATACTAATTAGATTTTTATTGAAAAATTTAATCCAGGATTTGAAACCAGGTAGAAAATAAACTTAATAATTTTATTCAATATATATCCCTTATTACCTTCAGGGCCTGATTACATGGCAAGGATTGTCCATGAAGTGATAGCTCTACCTGAACCTTATGGAGCTTGGAAATGGTGGGGGGAAGATGTGATATGATACATTAGTTTCAGTTTTCAGAGGATGGAGACTTGAACTTGATTCTCCCAGGGATGAAGAAGTAATACCGGGGGTGAAACACGATACCTTTGTATCAGCTTTCTTACTGTGGGACAGCCTGTGAATCTTTGATCTGTGCCTCAGTAGAGTGAGTTACTCTAGGTTAGACCAAATAAGAGAGCAAGAGCCTGAAAAGAAAAATTGGAGACCTGTAGTTGGTCTGTGATGCAGCAACCATTTACCTCTGTGGCAGCATGTGCAGGATGTGTCACGACCCAAGTAACAGTGGCACATAGGTGTTCTGTCACACTAAATGGTTGGTGATATAAGAGAACTAGCAAATTTTTTGAAATGTTTTCTTCTTCCCATGAACAGGATTTCTTCTAGTCCAGGGTTAGGCAGGAAGTGGTAATAATTTATTTATTGTATATTCTGGTGTCCCAGAGAATTCTCACATCTTCTTGGACATGTCTTCTGTTCCAATAAGGAGCTCTAGGGACAAAATAGTAAAAATATGCAGGTGGTGGAAATGAGAGCTGTAAACAGAAGCAGGATGTCTGTGACAGTCCTTATCCCATCTAAGTTGAGAGTTCATGATAGTGTCTGCTGACTCTTGTGTCATGGTTTATTTCTGCAATAACAGAGCTAAGTACACCATGGCTGCAGGGAAAAATTCCTTTCCCTTGTACATGCTTATAACACTGTGACCTGTGGCATGAGGTTAAGATTGTTACTGAAATTAGATGCCTGGCATGGGTGAGTGATCCTGCCTGCTGGAAATGAAACTGGGAGGCAGAGTCAAGAGTCATCTACCCTGGGAATCCTGAAAGAGAGGGAGGAGTGGCTATGTGAAATGAACCACTGCTTGGGAGTTTCAAGGTCCTGTGAAGGTACATAAAACAAGTCTGGGGGAGTAAAGAGATTTTGATGAAAGGTATTTGTTTGAGACACTTATACTGTAAAAATGTATAAGAGAATGCTAATACAATGCATTATATTTTGTATCCCATTTTGACAGACTGAATATGTCTGATGTATCAGTGATATGCAATGCAAACTTTTTTAAAAAAGTTATATGATAATTCAGATGTCATGAAAGATATCTAAAAACCAAGGTTTTTAATTATTCATTTAAGACCAAATGGGTTTTATCTTACTAACCCTAATACAAAGAGAGCCACATCTAGAATATTCTTACTTCCTTTACACTTCTTAGCTCTCTGTCTCTCCCTGTGATCACAGGATAAGTGCAGGCCAACAGGAAAACAGGATATTAATTGCCACCTATGAATGCCAGTATCTCTGTACCAGTTAGATGTGTTTATCTATCTGTTCTCCAGATCATGAGTTCATGTGACAATGACAGAAATGCAATATGAATTTTTTAATTTGAACTAATTTTTTACCTAATCTAAATACTAACAAGTTTGATATTCATGACACTGGGTGCAAGGAAAGAGATTTAAAAAATTATATCAGTATGTAGGGAAGTTATACTTAGAAAAACATGTTTTGAGCTGTCATTAAGCCAATTAGCTTGGCATACTTGTAGTAGTTCAAATAATTTGCTAAGTGTGTTTCCAGTAAATAAAACTTCCCTCACAGTAACAACTTTCTCAATCACATAGAATAGCATTTAATAATTTTATCAAGATGCATTTTTATATTAAATTTGGAAAAATACACTTTGAAATAATAGCAAAAGGAACAGTATTAACTTGGACAAATGAAGACTATAACATTTCCAACTTTGCATTCAACTAAGAATAGGTTTTATTTATAGTAGTTTAGTGGAAATCAGTCATCCACCAATTATTTTTTGTCATTATTTTGTTTGCTACTCTAAAAAATCTGTCAGTAAAGAGAAGAATCAGCACTTTCTGTGGAAAACTTTACTGAGGGTTTATAAGAAACTCCTTATAATTTTGGTATTTGGAGAGCTTTCTTCTTCTAGTTACTCTGCAAACAGCAAAGAAATCTATCCACCCTAAAAATCAGATGAAAGAAGTTTATAAAGGTCAAAGTACCATATTTTCTCACCATATTGGCACAGCATGTGTGAAGCTTCAGATTCCCATATTACATTTTTTGAGAAGATTGCTGCAGGAATGGAGAGCAGAAAAACACCCCACACACCAGCACAACCCTCCCTAACTCTTTGTTTCCATTTATGAAATTGTAGTGATATAGCCACTTTTCAACCCTGATGTACCTTCTTGTTTCAAATAATCGCATTTCTTTTTCTTGTTTCGTACAAATTAAGATACTGCATCATGCTGAATTTTGCAGTTTCTAAGTTATAAAACCAAACAGAAAATATTTTGAGATAATTCAATTGACATCCAAATCAAAATTGCAACAGTATAAACATGATTATTTTAAAGCAAGTGAAATCTGAGATAGAACTAATTTCAATTTGTTCTTAATCAAACAAAAATAATTAATTCAGCAAAAGCTTAGTTAGATTTGGAGCAAATAAAGAGTTGTAAGTTTTTTAATATATCATAAAGGAACACCACCAATTAAAGAAAAAATGCTGTTTGTTTATTACAAGAAGTACTTTCGATTTGTTTGATTTTGAGCAAATGCTCTCAATGAAAACAACAGCAATATAAGACCTACTAAGAGAAATCTGCAAGTTTTGACTACTGCACATCCCTTCAGCCAACAGATGGGTCAGTGTGGTATCAATTGCAGAAACACAGATGCAAGCAGTATGGCCAGAACTGGTTTTCTTGCCAGTGCCATTCTTGTACATTGAAAGACAACAGTCCCTCACAACTTCCCCCCATCTATAAGGTGATTCAGAGAGCCCTGACTTAGTGCAGTTTAAACCTCTTTTTGATTTAGGATGGGACCTGGCAAGGAGTGTGGACGGGAGGGCACCACACACAGTGCAACAGCATTTGGTCATTTATTACTAGCTTTTCATCCAGCTAGAATACAGACATTCCTGTTGGAAGCGTACTTCACTCCCTTTTATTTCATAGTGGATTTTAAAACAAAAATCTTATTCTCAGAAAAAAAGAGAGAGATAAAATCTGATATTTTTTGCTGTAAATCCTACTGTGAATGTCTCTCTGTGCAGTATGACATTTCAGAGGAAATGGAAACAGTATTCAGAGCACACAGACAGGCATTAGATCTGGGCCATACCACCTCAGGCTGGTTGACTCCTGCTGTGGTCCCATTTGATGCAAATCCTGTTATGAAGTACAACACATAAAATATATATGGGACCTTGTAAAGGCGTCTGCAGAAAATAGAGCATTGTGTTAAGGTCATATTTGGAGAGTTAATCGATAGCCTTCAAATGTGATCCCTTTCCCATAAAAGGAATCAAAGCTTTCTCCTGTGAAAAGTTTTGTAAATGTTGACATCTAAACTGAGAAAGGAGGAAAGCAGGCATGTAGAAATTTCCTCTTTTTTTATCTTTTTGTGGGAAGAATAGTATTTGTAGGTAGCTTATTGCAGGAAGCTCTAAAAATGTTAGACCAATATATTCCTTACTCAACAATCATTTTATGTGAACGGAGAGCCATTTTATATTCAGATCGCACATGAATTGAACAGCTTGTTTTTCAGTTGCTTTCCTTTCAACGCAATCATTTGATTCTGTTAGCTGTAGTACTAATGTTAGTTGCAGAAGTGGCATGTGTAAATTATATAGACATAATTGTGAAAAGTAAAGTCTTAAGGCAAACTAAATGACTTAATTCCTCTTAATCAGCAATGAATACATAGATGTATTTTGTCTTGGAGTGACGTTTTTCTTTCTTCTGAGCAGTAATGCCAGAGTTACAGTAATAATTTCTGTTTGATTTCTGCTTCAGTTTCTTCAACGTCTGTAAAACACATTTATGTTCACCCAGATATTCCTTCAGTAAAAGTGCCTGCCTAGGATTCCAGCCTTTGACACTATTTTTCTCAAATGAGATCAAGTTGTTCAGTTTCTTCTTCTTTCTCTTCTTTGTCTTCTTCTTCTTTCTCTTCTTCCTCTTCCTCTTTTTCAAATTATCAACCATATTTCCCCATTTTAATTTAACCCAGAAAGGACATTGCTGCACATGTTCACAATCAAATGTTGTAATGCTTATCTTCGCTTCTGTTTCTATGCCCCTACAGCTATAGTAGTATATGGACACAAGTGTAATTCTTGATGGTAGATGTGGAGGGTGACCTTAGAGACTGTTGTAAACATTGGTGTCAGGAAAGCCACTAAACCTGCTTTCATTTTCACGTACCCATGAAGATCCAGTTCTCACTAGCAATCATCCTTGCTCTTTTAGCCTTAGCCAGCCTTACCTAGGACATACCCAATAATTACCCCACCAGTGCAAGGAGAGAAGCCTTTCAGATGCCAGTGGTGTGGCTTTACATGCTAGAAATTCTCATGGGTTGGTTCTTCACTTTACTGAGGGCTTCTCTTCACAGAGCTTTACAGGGTCAATTGGAGATTTCAGAACTGAGTGAAGGAGCTGACCTGAGTGTCAGGAACATAGAGCAGCTGTGCCTGTGTTGTTGCTTTTGTGTGGCTGTCCACTCAGTACACCAAACAAGGAATTTTGTGATCTCACCTGTTAATATCATCAATATATACTATTTTTGTCTTGGTACTCTGACTAAATTTGCACTATATTAAATTCATTTTATTGTTCCATGTTCTCTTCATTTTTATGGTATATAACCTCTCTTTTTCCCTTTCACTCTTTAAATTTCTGTTAACTTTTCTCTCCTTAGTCACTGCTTAGCTAAGCTATGCATATTTAATTCTTTTCATCTTTCCTCATAAATCATTCCCTCGGGCCCCAAAACCATTTGTGGTAGTTTCTTTTGAACTGCTCCAATTTGACTGTCTAGAATTGAATGCAGTATTCCAGATAAGTTGCCTTTCTGCAGAATGGAGGAGGGCCAGTTTCCAGTCCTCTTGCTATTTGAAAACTGAGATGGCAGTCCCTTGATGTGCACAGAACAGTGACCAAAGATCTACATATTAGCCCTACTGCAGAATTTTTGTTAGCTCCACTGTGTAGTAAACTACTTTTCCATCTGCTTTTACTTTACAGTAATCTCTGTAAATTATTAGATTGTGTGTAGAACCACAGTTCACTTGGCATAGGATTTCCTTTCCTGTGTGCTTGCCAGTACTTATGGCTCGGTCTGTGAAGCACTTTCCTTTTTGACTTTTAACTCCCTATGATGTATGATACTCAATATCCCCTTTGTCTTGATTCACATAATCCTTAACTAGCTTTTATATGTGCAGGTTTTTGCAAATTTTGATTTATGTGTTTTTTAATGTGTTTTTCTGTAATTCCTAATTCTTATATGCTGTATGACTCTTGAGCCCTGGCATATTTGCTGACTAAAAAATGATATCTGAGAATGTCTGTGATAAAAGAACTGCCCCAGGTTTTGAAACAATCTGATTTTTTGTTTCTTTATTCAAGCAAGTTGGTTGTTGCTGCTGCTGTTCAACTTCTTTGGTACCCTTGAGGTATAACAACTGTAATTCTGGCTTCCTCTCACCGTGCACTAATGTGTTAATTCACTTTCCCAAATTTCAGATTCACAAGTATTAACAACAGTCTTGGTGTTTTTCACTGTCTATTGTGTTAAGTACCTGTGTAACAAAATTTTTATAATATACTGTGATGGCAGGAAGAATTTTCCAGTGCATTTCTTCCTGGATGCATGTGCTTGTTTCTCTCTATCCTATACCTGAAAGCGTGGGCTAGAAATCCATGTATTATTACATCTTCATTTAATGCACTGTAAGGAAATAACTATTATTGCCAAAACTTAATTGTCATTTCATAAGTCTTGTATTGCAACCAAATAAAGACAGCTAGGCCTGTGCAAGGACTAGAAGGAGTTTTTTTTTTTTTCCGGAGGACTTCTCATCTATTCTTTCTTATCTTTCTTTATTGTCATTTGACAAGCCCAGCTCTTCTTCATTCTCATTCTACCTTCTGATTTAGAGCTTCTTATTTTACTTACTTTTGGTGTGATTTACAGCAATTTGGATTATTCAAATATGACCAAATATTCTGATGCTATTTCCTCACAGGCTTTGCAAGTGACAAGCATTAATTAGTACATTATTCTAAGAAATATACATTGCTTGCTACATAAATTCATAGATCCAAGAGTTGTAAGGGTTAATGCGAACAGTCAATTTGTTTTCTCTTCTAAGTTGTCTATATATAGATATATATTAAAAATAAAAATGTGTTAGTGCAGTCAGTATTAATCAGATGACTGCTGTTTTCTGATTTCTTTAAATTCTCTCTTCAGATCCTGACATAGGGACTTGAGCTATTTCGTAAAAAAAAAAAAAATTAGCTGCTCTACCATTAAGCTTTGGGGAACACATAAGCATATTTTGCTTTGATCTTTCTAAGGAAACAAAGTCTTTGTGATTATGTTACTTGTGTATGTGCATCTAGTAAGTTTTCTCCCAAACCTGCTATCCAGTTGCAAGAAAATGTTTCAAAACCAGGTTAAGCATGACATGATTTATTCAAACAAGTGAATACTACATTGTCTAGTAGTGTTGTACAACAATTTCATTATGGTTAGAAATTATAATGTAGCTTTTCTACCATAAGGATGTCAGGCTTAACTTCCAAGCCATTATCTCTTGTCACACAAGGCACCATGTAAAGTCTTGCAAGGAAATTTAAGCATGCTGCAAATTTCTTCTTCTTGGTGTGCTGGTTTCAGATGGGGTAGAGTTAATTTTCTTCACAGTGTCTAGTACAGGGCTCTGTTTTGGATTTGTGCTGAACACAAGGCCGTAGAGATGTTTCTGTTAATTGCTAAGGAGGGCGAACACAGAGACAAGGGTTTTTCTGCTTCTCATGCAACCACACTGAGGAGGGAGTTGTTGGTGCATGGGAGTCTGGGAGGAGACACAGTCAGGACAGGTGACCCCCAGTGACCAAAGGGATATTCCAGATCACAGGACCTCATGCTTATACCAGAAAGTAGGGAGGAAGAAGGAGGAAGGGAGCACATTTGGAGTGATGATGTTTGTCTTCCCAAGTAACTGTTGCGCATGATGGTGTCCTGCTCTCCTGGAGATAGCTGAACACCTGCCAAACCATGGGAAGCAGTGAATTAATTCCTTTTTGCTTTGCTTCTGTGTGCAGCTTTAGCTTTCCCTGTTAAGCTGTATTTCAACCCATGAGTCCTCTTTTACCCTTCCTATTCTCTCCCCAGTCCTGTTGGTGGGGCAAGGACTGAGCTGCTGTGTGGGGTTTGGTGGCTGGAGTCAAACCACAGTGCCTGGGTGAAAAGCAATGCCATGCACACTTTGCACCACTTACCTTGCTGCAAGCAAAAGATAAGGTGTTTGTGGGACAAGCTTCAGAGGGTATGTCTACATTTCATAAACAATGAAAGGCATTGGACTGCTGATGTTCTACAGCATTGTTAATTATGCCGCTGGATCATTTTTGAAGTGTCCCTACTAGTTCTCTCTATGGCAAAGGCTATAGATGGTATCTAGAGACTCCTCCCAATAGACAGGGAAGATGAAACACCCTCAGATTGTGTGTTCTATTTCCTGTGCAGTCTTTCATCTATTTCAAATACTTTTTATCCTCAAATACTGTTCCCTGCCTACATATACCCTCCTACTACTTACTAGAGCATATATAAACACTTTTGGGTTTATGTTGTAAAATACCTTTCTCCTATGTTGCAGTGCAGTCTTCATTTTAGACACTGTGAAATTTAGAAGCCACAAAAATAGATAATTATATCTTGGAGCACAAGAGCTCAGCAAAATCAGAGGAGAACTAGGACTATATGCTGTGATGTCTACATGTGTTTCATTTTTTCTGCATGAACCTTCACTAGTAAACATGAACTGGTGTACAACTTTTAATTGACAATCATTTTTTTAATGGCCTTCTCATTTTCTTATTTTCTGTTGGTTTTGTTTTTGTTGTTGTTGTTTTTTTGGTTTTTTTTTTCTTTTGTCAGGGAATACTTATATCCTAAGTTTTGTGTCTGATTGCTCAAAAAACTTACTTAAATTCCAAAAGAGCAGTGTTTCAACCTATTGTCTGAATACTCATTATTTAAAGAGGTTACAATAAAGCCCTGAATTCACCTTGAGCACAGACTTTTATCTCCAAAAAGCCCACCTGAGATATTCTATGAGATGAATGGGTTAATATGTTTTACTCATATCCCAGACTGTGCAGTCTTTCTAGTTGGAAATTCCTGTGCTCCAGAGCAGACAATGGTGTCTTAGTTTGTTTCACAAAAGGCTCTGATGTTTGCAGGAGAAATTACTTGAAATATGCTGTGGTTTGTGGGAATTCAGACTGTACCTTTGTCTCATCCTCCATGGGAGTACAGAAGGATAATGGCAGTAGAGAGGAGATGGAGATAGCAGCTTTACCAAAATAAACAGTATGAGCTTGACCAGATCATGTATGTTCATTTTGCTTGCATTCCTGTAGTTTCTGGATGGGATCCAAAGATGAGGACTACTGCTCTGGGACATACAGATTTTCTTTCAGACCATTTATACTTGTGAATTCCCTGTACATCAAAAACAGACAAAAGAAAATGATTTTTTCGTGTTTCTAAAAAAATGAGAAGAACCCCATACATATGTATTTGAAACCTGTGGTTTATTACACTGAAGGCTAATGCACAGGCAAGAAGTTTGGCTGTATTTGTTGAATACGCTGGCAAACAGTTAATGAATTTTACCTAGAACATAAAATCTCCGTGTGTCACAGACTGCTACATGGCATAAATCACAAATGACAGTGCAGAGACCTCTGTTATATTTAATTAGGTATTATTCAGATTTTCTTCTATCACTACAATGGCAAGATCCCAAACTAGTTGGTTCTTTGATGTAAATATAATAAATTTTTAGAAAATGACAGTGTAACTTCACTGAATTGCTGATAGATAGATAATAGAGTCTATTAGCAAGCTTATAGAGTTGACAAATAGCATCTGATAAGTAACTTTTCCTTGGTATCAAGCTGGAAATTGATTGCAGCTCCTACTTACCAGTCTAGTCACATAGAAAGGCTCTTGAAGAGCAGCATACAGGAGTAGGATTTTATAAGAGGGTGGCTGCTTGAATGTGCTCAGGATTGCTCTTCAGCAAAGACAGAATTGGGTGTTAAGCAGAAATTGAGGAAGCTTTGTGTATTGTGTCATTTAAGAGCCCTAACTTTCTAATTACATCTAAAAGAAGCTCTGTGAAGCCAAGAATAGGAGAAACACATCAGCTCCTTTACTGCAATGTGATTTATTCTCAGAGGACTTGGCATTAATTGAATTCTTTACATTCTTTACAAGGTAAATAGTTTACATTTATACTGCTCCCTCATTATTATCTGCTTTTGGGGTGGGAAGGGAAAACAAGAAAAAAGAAAAAGGATGAAGTCCACTGCTACAGTGAGCAGGTCCGTACTGACCTGATGGAAGGGTTTCAGCTGTGGAAGTCAGGCTGAGTGGTTGCAAGCACCACGCTTCACTCACAGCTTAATAAATGTAATGGAGAGTCTGTTCAAATGGTAAGTAATTTTCCCTCTGCTGAACAAAAGATTTTCAAATCCAAGTATTTTGATGCTGACCTTAATGTTTCAATTTGAGGTGGATTTAAGCTAGCCTTTCCTGTGGCTGTTCTTAGCCACATATCTTTTGGAAACTGTAAGATCTATAGAAAATACATAATAACTTTTGATTTCTGAAGAGAGCACCTGTAAAAAATGCATTGATCTGCGGTTCAGACACAATTATGCTATAGTATTTATAGTATTTATATCACTGATATAAATATACATATGAAATTCATCTCGGTTTCATAAATACTAATAAATTGTTATTTCTAATTCAGCATAATACATTTAAATAATATGCAATGTTGGTAGAAGAAAAACCTCCTGTATAATAATGTCATTTATATGTGTAATAGCAAAATGCATTACTAAAAGGGCCAGTGCTTAAATTTCTGGTCTGACTACTGTTAGCAAACATGGAGTGCACATCAGTGTAGCTTTTTGAACTGAATGAAGCTGCACTGATTTACACCATCCTTGTATCTGAATCTGTAAGTGCCAGAGCACTTGCTGCTCATTGCATGCCTTTCCCACTTATCTTTGTTAGTAGTGTGGTTATGGTTAGCTAGCCAGCTTTAAAAGTTTTGTACAATAGTACTGTCTTAATGAAAAAAATGCCTTTTTTAATTTGTTGAATGAATGCTAATCTATTTAAATATTTATTGAAGTTATTGGAATTTTGAAATATTTTATCTTTCTGCAATTTGGGACTATTTCAGTTATCTAAATTAGAATGTAAATATTTAATTGCAATTGTGAAAATGAGCTGATATTGTATCTTTAGCAAGAATAGACCAAGGTAGGGGTTAAGTGTCAGAGGACCCAAACTAAACACTGTATCTATTTTGGAGGGTTTTTTATCCTTTTTTCTTTAGTGAGATTAAACTGCCTAAAGACTATTGCTTTGGTAGAAGTATACATTCTCAGAATCTCAGATTACCATTTTTCCAGGTACTTTAAACCCTCTACATTTTGTTTCAATGCTATAGACACCATAGTCTTTCAGATACCCAGAACTTTAATTATTCATTGTTTAAAATATCATAAAAATCATCATGTTTGCATAAATTAAGGTAAGCATGTCTCTTATTATTTCGAAATTTGTAGTTTTAAGAATTATGCACCCTCATTCCATGTCACCTTATTTGATAGGCTTGCTGCATTAAACAATGTCAACAGTTTGATTGTTTGCTTACCTTTAATGAAAAGTCACATGCAACGTCAAAATACAATACGTCTGAGCAGAGAGGTGAGCCTGTGTGTACATGTATGTAGGCATTCAGCTTTACTTTCTGGAAATCCCTCCTGACCTGTCACCCAGATTATTCAGGGACATAATCACCCCCATGTAATGTAAATTACTGTCTGAGGTGCAATTTTTAGGGTGAATAGTCTCCCAATTTAAATGCCAGACAAAGTGACTAAAGTTAATAGACATAAAGCCATAAGAAGCAGTACAAGGGAAAGCTGTATCAATATGGTTTCTGAAAAGAGGTATGGCAAAAATGTTCCTACATACTGTAAAGTTACTTGACCTCAAATCACCTTCAGAAGATGGAGGAATATTTCTGTAACAATCACATTCTTCCTCTCTATTTATGTCCCATCACCCTTCCTTTGCTCTTCGTTTTGTTCAGGAGCTGGTGCTTATAATGTCACAAAATATTCCTTCTCTCATCTTCACAGTGAGGACCAGTGACAATTCAAAGCAAACCATTCCTCTTCACTCAGAAATCTCTTGTTTATACAGGCAGAATCAAAACTGTAATTTGTCTTGTGATGTGGATGTCATACTCTCCAATTGAGAGTAAATTGCTACAATTTTATGAAGCTGTTGTTTTAAAGCAGCGATTCTTCTCTTTCTTGTGGTGCATGGCAGACCCAGTCAATGAAGCAGCTTTTTGCTAGCAAACATCATTGAAATATTTTTTATTTTTTCTTTTTCTTTTTTCTGTTGGTTACAGTGGTAATGATGGTGGTCCTGTACTAATTAGTAATCAATGTAATATGGTAAAAGTTTCTCTGGTTTTGATATTTCAGTTTTCTCTGGAGGTTTCTACATTGTGTGCTTATACAGAAGATGCAGACCTTAAAACTATATGCATACTGACAGTCATGTTTAATGTAGTCATTTTTGTCCAGAACATCCCATTAAATAAATAATGACCCAGTAAACCTTGCCAGCTTTTTTGTGGGTGACACTGCCAAGGTGTTCTCCAGTGCAGTCTACCATGACCATCACAGTGGCCTTATCAAGTTCCTGCACATTAGTGTAATTTGTCAGGCACTGAGGCAAGAACTGCATGAAATAATCTTCAAATCTGATACTTTATGTCATGAGATAGAAACTTTTAAGAAAATATATTCAGAAGGTAACCTTTTTCCCTATCCAAAAATCTTTAACATACTGCCTCCTGACTAACATGCTCAAAACCAGCTGTTTGGGATCATGTTTTCCATCTATCTTCTGCTGTTGAATGGGGGTCATACAGTGGTCTTATACCAAATCAGTGTGGCAGTTTGTGCCAGTTTTCCCATATATGGGGAAGGAAAGGATGGACATGTTACCCGCTGCACATGTTACCTTTTTAGGAGGTTTATAGCTTTGCTTTGGAGTCTAACTGTGGTTGAGTTGTCATTCACTAAGCAGTAACTGTTTACATCTGCCTAATAAAGTTGTGGATTTTAGTAGCTATTTTTTCCTGGGGCATTTCTTTACAGCTGAAGCTGTTGCTGCTGTTGGCAGTGCTCACTTAGGATGGAGTAGTTGGCATACTTCAAATGGGAGGGCTTAATCTTGGGGATTGGGTTGATAGAAACTTTGAGCAGTTCAAGAGAGGAAGTGCATATTTTCATGCCTGAGGCAGACTAACCCTATACCTTGGTACAGGCTGGGAACTGACTGATTTGAGCTGCAATCCTGCTGAAGAGTGTGCAGGGGTTACAATGGACACAGAGCTGAATGGAAGCCAGCCATACGTGCCGATGATAAATCAGGCAAACCACACAGGGAGTTATGTTCAGAGGAGTTTGGCCAGCAGATAGAGGGAACTTTTTGTCTGCTGCTACTTGTGGCTACTGAAGCTACACCTAGAAATACGTGGTCTTGATCCCACCAGTCTAAGATGGACACTGAGGCAATAGAATGAGAGCAATGGGAGGCAAGCAGGACAACTGGCAGAAATGACAAAGCTGAAGTCTTCTCAATAGTGACAGTAGTAACAAGGGATAATGGCCACCAAAAGAACTCAAGGCATTTTTGATAGAAGTCAGTGCAGCACTTAAACAGTTTACCCAGACAACTTGTAGAATCTGTTAACAGAGGTTTTCAAGACTGGTAGACAAGACAAAGTTATCTGATCCAGTGTTAGTGAATTACCCCATGCTTTGTGTGTATTAAGCCATCCACAGAATTTCCTCCAGAAGCATGTCTATAATCATGCTGTGTTTGAGGTGACCTCTCTTGAGGTGTGAAAGAAGCTCTGTCTCTTGTGCCATTGCCAGTTCCTCTGCTTAGTAGGACCACAGAGCAGGCTTCTGCCTGGTTCTAAACCTGAGACTCATTGGTGCATTCCTTAGAGATGAGTGCCTGAAAGACTGATTCAGGGAGTTTGCCTTGTCTGCATTTATGCTGTTTCTTAATCTAGGCTTAATCTAATGAGGTTGCTGACCTGCAGCTGTTACACCCACAGTCAGATACTGATCTCATCTGGGGTGTATCAGGTTCCAGATGTGCTGAGAAAAGAAATTTCAACTTTAATTCATTAATTCTCAGCTGAGACCAGTGACCAAATGGATTAAGAGTCCTTTTCTCAATTGGCCTGAACTGCTTTGTCTCTGGTCACACACTGGGAACTGCTGTGTGAGGCCAGCTGTGGTAGTCAAGCACTTTTCCACATAGGGCCAATAGTCAAAGACTCATACAAGCTGAAAGTCATTCCAGTGGAGAGGCAGAGGACACTAAGCCAGGAACATCTTTCCTGAAACTGGAATCTGCCTGTTAGAGCATCTTTGCTGTGCTGTGTTTGACCAAGACACTGAGCTGATTTGTTTGCTTTCTTGCCTTGGAAGAGGAGAACAGTGTGATGGCAAAGATGTCCTACAGCTTACATCAGTCTTGTTTGTGATATGGCAGCAAACACTACTGGTTCCTCCTAAGAACAGAGACTGCCCATGAGCTAAGGTGAGGAAAAGCAAAGATACCATTAAAGTCTTTGGTTAGCAGACAGTGCAGACTTACAGCTATGACTAAGACAGTAGTCACAATTCTCAGCCTCAGGTGAGTTTTCAAAATGTAAACAGCAAGTTCAGCTGCAGCCTGTTGGAGCTCAAGTGCATGGCTGCTCCTTCTTCCCTTCATGAAGGAGAAGGAATGAGCAGAGCATGGGTGGGCTCCCAGCTGCAGGCAAACATGGTTTAACACAGTGAGCTCGTTTTCCCTCTGTGGCTATGAGCCTTGCTGGCAGGCATTATAGCCACATTTAGAAGTGTTAGGGTGTAAACTTAGGGTGTTACAAGCCAAAAGGCCTGTATAGGCTAAAGGTTTGGCTGCTGAAATATTTTATACACAGCAGAACAATTCTAATAGCAAAGATTTGAAGTTTGCTTATTCTGCAGTCCTATCATGAGAAAAAGAAGATGTCACTTGCAAATTACCTCAGACTGATCCGGATGGTCTGAGTGTCACTCTTCTATGGGATTGAATGCTCTGAGCACTGGGATTGAAGCCAAGAATAAAGTTACATCTTTTGCAGTGTTACAGAGTTACCCTTTCATTTTGTTGTGTCTTCCAACAAGGAAATAAAAGAAATGAAACATATAATTTTTGCTATGAAATGAAACATATAATTTAAGGTCAAGTGGAAAATTTTGTTTTATGCAGCAGGAGTTGTTGGCTTTGACATGCAAGAAGAAAGAGTTTGTGTTCTGCCTTAATGCAAACCAATACTCCTATTCAGTTTTTAGTTTGACAACTCATTTTCTTCTAACTAGAAGGGCATGCTAAGAAAGGAACAGAAATTATAGAGAGAGGGCAGCCTATGTTAAAAGTAATTGACTTAACTTGACCTGTAGAACTGTATTCTGTGTCTGCTTCTGTCATAGAGTTTCCCAATGACACATTCTAGGCACTTTTTGGATAAATGTGGGCTCCTCAGTTTCTTGAAGTCTGGTTTGAGACCACGGGTTGTAATTTATTGTGAATACATACAATATTTAATACAATATATAATATTTGTATTATCTGTAATTTATGAAATAATATAACAAATAATTTACCAAATAAATATATGACATTATACATATAATTTATAAAATGATTGGCATGCAGACCTAAGACTATCATTTTATATTTTATTATGGAATTGTGATACATAATAGTTTATAGAATACTATGCCTTTAAAGCAAACAAAACATGTTAAAAAAAGAACACAACATTCTTGAATGGGACATCCAAAATCAGTGAGTAATTTAAAAAGAAAATCTTTATTTTTCACTTTGTAGAGAATGCAGATAAGAATACTCTGTTGTCCCTTTTTTAATGAAAATAAATAAATATTTGTGATACTTTTATGTATTGTGATGACATGAGCTTTACACAACTCTGTCAGGAGATTGTTAATTGTGCCTTCAGAGCAGGGTTTGAATGGAATTCAATAGATTAAACACATGTCAAACCATAAGGAGAAAAAAAAGTGTTCATTTAGTCAGCAGTACTCAGGTGTGCCCTCAGTGAGATAGGGATCCTTTGATGATGTAACTATACAAAACAGGTAGAAAAAACTGTTTATTGAGTTGCAGAGTAAGGCTAATTTTGGTATTTCCTAACTACCCAAGGTGAATTGAGTCTCCATTTCCTTCAAGAGGTCTTACTTCAAACTGTGGAGAGAAAACCTCCTTCATCTGGGCTGCTGTCAGCCCTTAGAAATTACAAATTTGAGCCCCTAGCCCCCATATGAAGGAAATTTATATACATAGAATAGAACATGAGAATCAGAAGTGATGGAGTGGTCTGTAGCCACCACATTGAATCGCCTTAGTGCGGGATAGTGGGCACATTGTTGATGGATGTGGATGATACAATAATTTTTCTTCTCACTGAATACAGGAATTTGCCAACCTAAAGCAAGATGAAAATGAATAAAAAAGAGGCATGGGCATCAAACTAGCATTAGTCTTCATAGTAGTTTCTTGTTTGTAAGCAAATACTAGCCACTTGAATTGTACTGAAATATTTAGGTATTTTGCCCATCTCATATTTGAACTTTCAGACTTCTTTCTATTCACATTTGTTCAGATGAACTGAGCCAGCTTTTAAAAAATGCATCGGTGATTTAATGGAATGAGTTATGTGTTTTTTTCAAAAAGTAAATGATTATGACATAGACTCTCTGTAGTCAGCCCCAGTCGAGTAGAGGAGCTTACATGATGGACTTGCACATGGTTAGAACAACAAAATAATTGGTGGAGGTTCCATGGCACATTTGAAAGCAAGATCTAAATTTGCTTGTGTTTAATTCCTTGCAGGCTGTTTCCAGCTATGTAACGTTTTTCGGACCCATGAGATGGAAATTGAGCAGTGCTTGCTGGAGTCCCTCCCCCTCGGCCAACGGCAGCGGCTGGTCAAGCGCATGCGCTGTGACCAAATAAAGGCATACTACGAGCGAGAAAAAGCTTTCCAGAAACGGGAGGGTTACGGGAAGAAGCTGAAACATGGAAAGAATCAACGAGTTTGTTTTAATCTTGCTGATATGCTACAGGATGCAATCATACGTCATGATGATAAAGAAGGTACATATTATTAATGTTGTATGATATTTTCCTTTGTATAGTAAAAGTTTCAGTGGAAAAGCTTTCTTGTTCTGCTCATCTATCTCTAAGTAAATGCAAAATACTGATCATAAAGTGATTGTCTCAATGAAATATGCAGGCATGTATTGCAACAACTTCTGCATTGAAACTTCTTACTGAAATGAATAAGGAGTGGAGAGTAAACCTTCAGAAACCTAATGAATTTATTTTGAGATTAATATAAACTAATATATTTCAAAACAAGTAAGGACTATGAATCTATGATTATGCCTGGCCTTTTATATATATACATGAGCCATAGAATTTAACACAAGTTATTTTGAAAATTGTGTTCTCATTTTTAGCCAAAATTTGGAGTAAGGGATGCTGCTGTTAGTGACATTGGCGTTTCTAGAGCAAGAAAATTGTGTTGACCCATAGGCACACCAGATAGAAGGTCATCTTTCTGCTTGTGAAATTATGTTTATGTCCTTTTGAAATATGTAACCACACTTTAGTGTTCTGGTTTTAGCTTCCTAGCATTGTGTGCATCTCTGGTGCAGCTGATAGTCACCTAAGGAATTTGTAATTTACTCCTCAGAACTGAACCAAACCTTACAGTAAGAATCTCCGAACTTTTAGAAGTCCCCAGAAATCCCCATACTGTTGTGTGGTAGGGAGGGATATAAGAAAATAACTGATGCAATGTTGTTGGCAACTCCTTTGCAAACAGAGTTTATGTCAGTTCATTGTAATCACATTAGTGTAAAAAGGGGAAACTCTGAGACAGACACATATCTTGCAAAGAACTTGACAAGTTTCATCTAATTTTTATCAGTTTGATTAGTTATGGCTTTTTTATTCATTCCTGAGTCTTCATTTTATTGTGCATTTGCTCTATACCTGAGTGATAAACAATGGTTTATCACTCAGGTATAGTCCTACACATTTAGATCTTTGGAAGAAATTAATCAAAAAGTTCTTCTTTTAAAGTGAGTGCACAAGGCATCATTTATAACTAAATAACAAATAAAATTCTCAACCTTACATTCCACTCTCCTGCTTCTAGCAGGAATTAGAAACAAGATTTTCCTCCATGTTCCCATAGCTCCAGCTTTCTTTAAAAACCAAGCAGAATACTAGGTATGACTCTTAACATTTTGTAAAATTCAGATACTTGAGGCTATTTTTGACATTCACACTGAAGAAATGTAGGTTGCTTATTGCAGTGGTTGAAGGGCATCAAAATTGTTTAGTGTTACCTATACTTGGACTTGAATTGCACCTGAATCAGAATACAAAGTTCAGCAAGTGCTGAGACTGAATAACGTAAGCAGAAAGGGAAGATATCTCAGGCAGAGGAAAGTAAAATGGAGGAAAACTGGGAATGTTGTCCTGCACTTGAAACAGATAAAACAGGTCCCCATAAGCAAGGAGATCAAATAGCCCACAGATAACATAGTCCTGAATTTGTTGCCTGTGGTTCTTTCCCAGGACTATGAAAATGTGTGATGTCTTTAGGCAGCTTAGGGACCTGCAAGTGCCTGTCTGTTGCGTTTTTAGCCAAATGTTCCCAGAGCCTGTTTGTTTTGGTGTGAAAAATGCTATATTAAGAACTGTTATCATTAAAAATCCCCAAAGCAGAACAACAACAAAGTTCAAACTCACAGACATGAAAGCTGCTTTCCTGCTATTGTTGCTGAGTGGAACATAACAACCATGACTCTTCAGTGAATACACCTACATTAGACTTTCTGTTCAAATTAGACATATGCTTTTGTAATAAATATCACATTCATTTACTATGTTTAGTCGTGTTTTATGGAGCATGTAATGTAGATTCCTTTCAGGCAAAGCTGTACTGGAAGAAGTGGTCTGGAAGTACAGCTAATGCCCCAAAACTGTGATGAGCTTTCAGTCCATAAGGTTCAGCTAGACAGAGCCTGGAGTAATCCCATGGAAGTAGTGGGGTGTAGCTGAGGAAGTTGGGCTTTTGCTACAACCTGTTTCTCTTCTTTATTTAATCATATTTTACAATGTGCTCAGCAATCAACAGCATTGGATAGGTGCAAAAGACAGCTAAGAAAGATGTTTTGCAGTTACATGAATGAAATGCAAAAAAATGTAGTATAGAAAGAGGACACAACAAAGGGATACAAGTAGTTGTCTAAGTGAAGTTCAGGGGTTCAATTTTTCTGAAGTATCATAGATTATATAGACTGAACAGCATGTTTTGAAGTAGTGAGTTGTAGTTCTGGTTTGGTACATGAGATAAATTAGATATCATTAACATATATAGAAAGATGAATTTATAATGTGGCTGGTACAGAGACATTTCACAATTGAGTGTGGTCAGAATTTTACTCTTACAAATTCATTGTCTTTGTTATTCATGAAAAATCTTCTCCAAAATTACTATATCAGCTGCTACTGGGCACAAAATGCATTGCTGTAACTGTATGCTAACAGGAGTGGCTGGCCATTAGTTTGCTCTAAACTTAATTTTTGAACAGGCTTTGAGAATTTTTTACTAGTGACTGGCTTTGCATCAAATTTATAAATAAAATATATGCTCATTTGATTGCTCAATAAGCTAAAAATTAGTGAAATTATGTATCTTTGCTCTTTTTTATTAACTGTATTTTTAAATTAATTTTATTTGTAACTGTTCTTTAGTATTTTATCTGACCCAGGGAGATTGAAGGGGAATCCTCCTTCTCTGTCTCCTTGTAGCATCCTGTAGTTTCTCTGTTTTAAAGCAATATGTTTTTAGTGCTGTTGATGGGCCACATCCACCCACACTACTAGCAGTGAACATTTTGAGCAATTCTGCAACTGTTAATCTCAGTGTTGACATGTATAGAAGAAGAAGCTGATGAATAAGTGAGTGCACTCTTTTTTGACACTGATTTTGTACATCTTTACTGCTGGCAAGGGAATACCTTTTTGTTAATTTTCCTTTAAATACTATATAATTTTTTTCTGTGAGATACTAAATCCCTAATAAAAATGGACAGCAGGAAATTTGTCTTGCTGGCATCAGTCATATAAATGTACTGCAGAATGGGAGAGGTAGCCAAGTAGGCTTCTGCAGCCCATTCCTTCCCACTGTGAACTGGGCATGCTTGCACCTACATGTGGCATTACCATGTGGACTCAGATCTTTTCTAGTACACATAAAAAAACCATAATCGGTATTTCTTGAGCCTGCACATCAGCTGAGACTCATCTACAAGCAATTAGGAAATGAACCCAACACTCAGGAAATAAACTGAGCCAATCTGAGTCTGAGTTTCTGCTTCAAATACAAGGCAGACAGGTGGATCCTTAGTATTTGGGCCTCTTGAGAATACGGGGCATGCATTGCTCCTGAGGCAAAGGTGCAGTTATTGGCACTGACAGCACTGAGAAACAGTGGCTGCTTTGAAAGATGTGATTTTTGGAATGCGAGCTGATAGATAAGCTTGCTACAATGAAAACAGTAGCTAAAAGTGGATGTGACAGTGCTGTACCTGAAATCTAACATGGAGGAAACTAAAGGACTGGCTTTAGTTTCTATCATGTTTCGGTATATTTTGTAACCCACCTTCTCAGTCATCCTGCAGAATTACTCAAGATGTAGGATTGTCAGGAAATCTTTGTAGGTAGCAAGTATCTTTTGTTGTAAAACCTCTCAGTCCTAAGGCAGTCATGATGTGTACCATAAAGTCTGCCGGGCTGGCAGGTGGTGCAAGGTCAGGCTACAAAGTGCAGAGAGCCATCAAATTCAGTCTGGAGACAAAAGAGGTACTCCTGTGAAAATCAGCATCACAAAAGGGAAATGCAGATTCCCTAAACCTATTTAAAGCCCATTTCATCCTTCTGATGAGCAATATGCTGATTCTGTGACAGCATTGTGATTCTAAATAGTAGCATACAGCGGTGAGGGAGTGTTAGCATAATGCTGAGTCTCTAGCAATGATTCTTTGTCCTTTTGTAGTGACTCCCTATTTTAGTCAGTTCTCCCAGAGCTTCTTCCTTACCCTGCAGAGCTGTCGGTGTAACTTTGCCTGTAGAGATACAATGCTGGGATATGGTGGCTGGGGACCGCCTTACTCTCCCTTCTCTCATCAGGGTATGTCAGGTAAAGGTGATTTAAAAAGAAGATGATACCAATATCCTACTTTTCCTGCAGTGTTCACTGCCAAGGCAGGTCTCCCGGGACAGGGTCCTAGCCCCAGCTGATTGACTGCTGAGCAGTTTCATAGTGTAGGAAAGAAAACACTATCTCACGTCCCTTCCTCAGATGACAGTATCTCTAGCTGTTTGAAAGATGTAATATTATTGTGAGATTGGTGGTATCATGATATTTGAAAGGGTTGGAATAATCAATATATTGGAAGGGTTTAGTACCATTAGTTATTTTAATGAGCACTGTATAATGTACAATGTCATGAAAAAATTTCAGTTATGTTAATTAAAAGGGTGTGTAAGTGAGCATAAAAGGGGGTACAGGTGGGGCTGGTGCTGAACTGTAATTTACATTTGAACAACTTTGGGCTATAAAGAGGGTTCAGGGGAGGGGAAACAAAATCTGTTTAGAAGAAGAATGTATCTTTAATTTAAGGTGGCAGATGAGTTGACCATTAACTTTTATTAGGAGAATGTGTCACAGATGTTATAATAATCCTTCCTATTCATGGAAAAAAGATAGAAATAATCTGAAAACTGAAACAGAAAACTGAGGCTGAAACTGAGCAGAAACAATTTTTTTTCCCTTGCATTGTTTTCAAATCTTCTAACCAACTTCTTATTTTTGCATTCTATTACATTAGGCTTGGTTATGCTTTACTGTCCTTTTTCCAGTAGAAACAGCTTGGTTGGTTACATACAAGATGTTCTGTAAAACAGTGGATTGCACTGATTGTGTCTGGCAAACATCTCAGGGCAAACTTACTGATCCTCAGCAATCAGTTTTAACATTGCCAGCATTGTTTTTAAAAAGCAGGAAGCAGGATGTGGGCAGTAGTGACAGGCTGGTGAGAGCAAGGCTCCATTATGTGAAACCTGCTGTCAGGCAACAGTGCAGAATGTAGACCCTTCTGGGCAAACACCTTTATAATTAAGAATAATGGGAACATACTCAGGTAGACTGTCTGCTGTTGGGATTCTGACTTTCAGACTACCCTTTTTAGATGCTTGATGATACCTCCTTTTGTCAAACTGATTTCAGGCAGCTTTTCTGATTTTCACGTATTGCATGTTCAGGGATGAATGGTGAGAAAGCAAGGCTCTGAGCATGGCAATGCCTGGTTTTTAAAATTCACCAAACTCCTGGATGAGGATTGCATTTTTGTGTGCCAGAAGTTCAGAAGAATCTTTGCTACTAGAAGAGACTGAAAGATAAAAATAAATGTTTACTAAAGACAGAGAATTTTAGTAATAGCAGAGTTATACAGAAATACAAATTAATAAAACACATTATTATGCTTAATATTTAGGAAAGAGGTGAAAAACAGGTGTAACATTAAATCTTAGGTCCTTATCATTAAGCAGAGTTTCCTTAAATTAGGCAAAAATAACTCCATCTTGAGTTTAAAATAAACTCAAGATGGAGTTATTGGAGGACTGGAAAAGAGAAGAATCTCTGTGTGAAAGAGCAGATTAATCTTCTGTGCCATCACAGATTACCATAATCTGTGGTACAAACACACTTTTATTTGCTTCCACCTTTAAAAATCTTCCTGCCTTGTTTCTTATGGTTAATATTTAATATCACCCTCTTTCATTCCATTCTCCTCCCAAAGGTACTTTAATTAGCATTTCTTTTGCATACTGGATGTTGCAGCTACAGCCTTCTGAAGAGGCAGGGCTAAAATCATAATGAATAATAATAACTAATAATAAATGAGAAAAATTAAATGCATGGAATATTTATATATCATATATATATATATATGTATATACACACACACACACACTTTTTATACATGCATTATAACAAAGGCATAAAGGCCAGAAATATAAACACAGTTGGCAAATCAGAATTTTGTTGTGTAATCTGAATAATTTTCCCCAGTTTTCCATGCACTCTTGATTTTACACTCTCATTTGGGAAACCTCACCTTTAGCAGTTATTCCAGCTGTGAGAAGGATAAAATGACAAATAGTTGTAGTGTGTTTAACATGCATAGGTAACCTTCATGACAAAAGAAATCTCCCAGATTAAAAAAAAAATAAATAAACCTTGGGTCAAAACCTGAATTAATAGGAAATGAGACAAATAACACCAGTTAATACGATCTTGCATAGTGACGTCGTGAAGAGGGAGCCTCCACAAAAAATCAATTTAATCTAACTTCACTTTGAGAAATTTAAAACTCTGAATGGTCAAGAACATCCAGAACAGAACTAAAATGTATTACATACTCTGTATTATTTTAACATGCTCAGTCCTTTTTAAAATTTAAATCAAGGATTTCTCAGATTTTATAGTGCTTTGTTTCAGCTTGTTCTAGCATTATTTAATATATTTTAATTTCAGATTACTATTTACTCTCACTCTAAACTTAATTAAAGCCTAATTTTTATCTTTCCAGGGAAGCAAATGGATTTCATTGTGCATGTAATAATAGGGAGACTTCCTCACACAGAGCTATTTTGGATTTTACAGTGTTTCTCTTGAATCAGAGGAGAAAAATGTATATTAGACAGTAATCTAAAACTATTTACAAATGTTGATTTGCTGGAAACTATTGTAGAAGAAATCACAACACACATGTATGATAATTTATTCAATTTAATATTTATTGTCCAATCCCTAAGAGACATGAGCACTAGACACTGAATAGTGGAGTCAAGAGCCTAATCAGAGCACATGAAATTAATGAAGTACACAGAAATTTTGTGAACTGGGGCTTTTGGAAAGAAGGAAAAGTATATACTGTAAATGAATGCTTTCACAAGACAAATTCATGCATTCTGGAGAGGGAATCATGTCTGTAGCTCTGAGTGACACTAATGCAGCTGACTGTCCAACACGCTGCTGGTGATTATTCTGTCCTCTGTACAGGAAAATGAAGCATCAATCAACCATCTCAATCCACCCACTGATGAAGAAGCTTTTCCAAAGGCCCAGGAGGAGACATTTTAAACTAGGGCAATGTTTCAATCCTATAGATTCAGCATGGTTGTTAACTTTCTTTGGTTCCATGTGTGCTGAATTCAGCAATACAGGGCATCTTCTTGTTATGACACAGGGAAACATAATGCCTTTAGTTATTGAGTAACAGATGTTTAGTAATTAAAGCAGCCCATTTCAAAAGCAATCATAAAATCACAGGGAGATGAAATTTGAATACATCTGAATTCCTACAGGATTCCATATGTGCTTTATGTCTATGTGTTTACACTTTTAGTAATTTGGTGAACCTGAGAACTGAATATTAAATGTTTTGCTGTTGATAAAAATATGTATGATTGCTAGTATACAACACTTATTTAACTGGAAAAAGTAAGGCTCACCAAAAAAGGTATGACATGTCAAAAAGTGAAGAATAGACTTGAGGGTGGAGATTTAATCTATTATTTTGTTCTCTATGTGGACTGTCTAACCACAGGAATGCTTCTGCTCCGTGACTACTTTTCTCTTAGCTGTGAAATTTTCCTGGCTTGTTTCAGCTGCAGTTTTTGTCTCTGCTCAAGCCCAGAATTACCTTGATTTGAACAGCTAACCTCTGCCTGTACCAGGTGGGGAAATAAAGAAAAAACATCCCTCTATTTTGGGTCCCCCTCAGTAGAGAGATTCAAACCAAGTGTAATTTATCTGTCTTTTGATCAAGTGGAGTTATGATGTTCTCCTTTCCATAAAAATTGAGCTTGGAGCTGTGAGCCACCCATTTTTGCATGCCCACAGGTTTTGCCTGTGGGTTGCTTTGAAAGCCATTTTTTGTGTGTCCCACTGACCCTTCTGTGCCTTTCTGTCCACGCACCTCAAGTATCTCAAGCAGTGTCCAGCCTGACATGTTTTTCTCCTGGGGAAGGACCTGAGAGGCAAATTGGATCTGGCTGGTCCTACATTACAGTAAACTGTAGAAAGTTGAATGAACAGTATGTTGTACAAAAATCTCAATGCTATCATTATGGCTGCTAACTGTTTTGAAAACAGGAGTATATTCTAGGCTATTTGCAGTTCTGTTTCACATGCTTAAGCTCTGAATAAATAAAAACTGAGATATGTATTTGAACTCTGTTATTCTCTTTTGGTGGTTTAAGGGTATCTACAAGTTCACCCTGAAGAATTTGTTGAAAAGCATGCCTTTTTCTTATGGATATACAGAGTTTCTAGAAACTCAACTTTCAGATTTTTATTTGAATCACCGATTTCTAAAATGTAGGCACTGAGTTGCTTGTTTTCTAGGCAGGTAAGTCCATTCTTGAACTTTACCCTACATATCCAAAAAAAACCCCTTTTGATTAACTAGATATCATAAATGTTGCTTCAATCACAAGTGTAAAACATAATATTTAAGAGATAACCTTTGTAAAAACACACATTTTCCTTATTTTTAAAAAAAAAATTACTTCTGAACAGATTTTCAAAATTCTCAAATATTTATTTTGGTGGACTATGACATGGAGATTTTCTGCAGCTGGAAAAGTCAGTATGTATATTATTCATGACTTCTAATCAGACTTATTCAAAAGGCTTTTGCAAACTAAAATTTAAAGAAAAACTATTTCAAAGACCATTACTCCTAAACAAGAATCCAGCTTTTTAAGAGTGTAATCTGAACAGATAGACACATATCTATCTGTTCATTTTTTATTACATTTTAAACCTATTAAGCTTATTTATAGTTCCATGCTCATGGGTTTTTTTTTCCCATAAGACCTTCCTTTACACCTAATAATAAAAAGTATTTCACTTGAGCATGTGTTGTGGTTTAACCCAACACATGGCCAGCAGCCAAGCTCCATACAGCTGCTCACTCACTCCCCCACCAGCAGGATCAGGGAGAGAATCAGAATAGTAGAAGAGAACTTGTGAGCTGAGATAGAGACAGTTTAATAGGGAAAGCAAATGCCATACACACAAGCAGTGAAAAACAAAGAATGAATTCATTGCTTCCCATGGTCAGGCAGGTGTTCAGCCATCTCCGGGAGAGCAGGGCCTCATCACATGTAATGGTGACTTGTGAAGACAAATTCCAATGCTCTAAATGTACACCCTTTCTCCCTCTTCTCCCCTTTTTACATACTGTGCACGATGTCCTATGGTCTGGAACAACCCTTTGGTCAGTCGGGGTCACCTGTCCTGGCTGTGTCTCCTCCCAACCTCCCATGCACCAACAACTCCCTCCCCAGTGTGGTTGTACAAGGAGCAGAACAGGCCTTAGCTCTGTGCAAGCTCTGCTCAGCAATAACAAAAACATCTTTATGTTACTGACCCTATGTTCAGCACAAATCCAAAACGTGGCCCCCTACCAGCCACTGTGAAGAAAATTACCTCTACCCCAGCTGAAACCAACACAGCATGCTCCAGCATTCAAGTATGAAGTATGAAGAAACACAAGGACTAATCACTCACAAATTCGCTGTCATGCCAATAAAGGTTTGTTAAGCCATTAGCAACCTACAAATTGGCACCTGGCAGTTCTTCCTATTAGTTTGAAAGGAGATCCACAGTGGGATGCAAGACTCTAAATTGGCAGCAATCAGAAGCCTATTCTCTCTGTGAAAGATGGTATCCACTCAGTAGCAGGTACTGTTGACATTCTCTGGTTATTGTTATAAGTCACCGATTAAAAAAAAATATTGCTGCAATGGCCAAAGATCCCATTCTATTCTTATGAAATAAAAAGAGAACAAGAATAGAATATTTTCTATGCAATTTGCTTTTGATTTAATAGCCAGAGTAATTATTATGCTTCATATTGATTTCCAATAATATTTCAGTACTAAGGGGAAATTTTTCTGTATCTATCTTTCAATATTACTTACTTTAAAATGCTTTCATTTCAATCATAAAGTACACTATGATAGAAATTAAGATGGAGAACTACAGAAATCAGTAGAGAAAAACCTTTTGTGTTTTTTTTCTTTTTTTTTTTTACGAGCAAACATTTGTAGCAATAATACATTTCTCTAGAAAAATGAAATTAAATAAGTCTTTAAAAATGTTTTCAATTTTTTAAATTCAACTTTAGCACTTTTATACCAGGGCATATTCAAATTGCTACACTGGAGCATAAAATAAAATAGAATACTTAAGCATGAGACTGAGAAAAGACTTTATTCTGATATCCTTCAAAATTCAGACTTTATTTTATGACTATCAAATTAGTTGCCAGTTTGAGATGAACATTCCTTCAAAATTTCTAAAAGGTGGAGTTTATTTGGAGGTTTTGTGGAGTGGGATAACTAAGTGGAATATCTTTCTCTATAACCATCAAAGGCATAATTAAATGAATATAACCAGGACCACTAAATGCAGCAAATAATTTTTTTTATTGCTAAAATTTGTGTTATTCTTCTCTTTTTTTAACAAGAGCGTGTGCCAAATTGTGCACCTATGATTGGGCAGCCCTTGTTGTGAGTATAGATTGGGGAGTGAGAGGCTGAAGAGCAGTGCTGTGGAAAGGGACCTGGGGGTCGATGGCAAGTTGAACATGAGCCGGCAGTGCCCTGGCAGCCAGGAGGGCCAACCCTGTCCTGGAGGCATCAGGGACAGCATGACCAGCTGGGCAAGGGTGGGGATTGTCCTGCTCTGCTCTCCTCGAGTGCTGGGGGCAGTTTTGGATGCCACGATAAAAAAGATATTGGACTATTGGAGAGTGTCCAAAGAAGGCCACAAAGATGGTGAAGGGCGTTGAGGGGAGGCCATTTGGGCTGAGGTCACTTGGTCTGTTCAGCTTGGAGAAGAGAAGGCTGAAGACAGACCTTATTGCAGTTGCAACTTCCTCATGAGGGGAAATGCAGGGGCAGACCATGATCTCTTCTCTGTGGTGATCAATAACAGGACCCAAAGAACTGGCCTGATGTTGTGTCAGAGGAGGTTCAGGTTGGATATTGGGAAAAGATTTTTCACCCAGAGAGTATTTGGGCACTGGAATAGGCTCACTGGGGCAGTGGTCACAGCACCAGCCTGTCAGATTTCAAGAAGCTTTTGAACAATGCTCTTAGGTAGATGGTGTGACTCTTGGGATGTCCTGTGCAGGGCCAGAAGTTAGACTCGATGATCTTTATGGGTCCTTTCCAACTCAGCATATTCTATGATTCTTTCATTCTGTCTGAATCGTAGTACCTTTCCCAGTAAAATCACAAATACATCTGAGAATGAAATAGATTTGCTTATATAGTGCCTAGTGGTTTTTCTTCCTCAGTACGGATTCAAAACATAAAATGCATATATTGCTTATTATTTCAGTCATCCTGTTCTCTGAGGCATGAGTTGGCGAATTCTTTCTTCTCAATGTTCTGAGGTATCATCTTAACTCATAAGGCTTTTTAGCTGTTAAAACCTTTTTCACTTCAAATTGACAGTGAACAAACTCTATAGCTGTGATAGAAATTAGTGGAAAGCTTATATGGCATAATGTATAGAAAACTGATTCTTCTTGATTATCATGAATTGCAGCCTTTACACTAATAAGCTGCAAAAGCGGAAGAATTGAAGGTTTCAAGAACATAGTCAATAAATCTAAGGGAATGACCAATTTAGGTTATGTTTCTGTGTGAATTGCATCAAAGAATGGAGGTAGTTAAGATGAAATTCACAATATTTCTAAATGTCTTCCTTTGAACAAGCATATGCATGTGCAAAAGGTTCAAGGTAGAATTCAGTCAGCCTGGAAACACATACTGCTTTCTTATTATGTTTCTTTCTGATGACTCTCTATTACAATGCAGTGTAAACATGACCTTGAAGCAGCAGTGATTTTACAGGACAATGAGATGGTTAGAGGAGGTAATTTCTCACACCATGCACTTTTTAAGGTTTTTGATTACATTTGGGCTCAAAAGACAAATATGACAGCTGTAGCAAGAAATCCTTAAGTTAGGGTCAGTCCTCCAGATTTTAGCAATCACAACGACTTCTGACATAAAATGGTAATTTTTTTCCAGACTTCCACAATTACCCATTGACAGTACAGAAAATGTGCCTTGAAGTGTTCTTAAAGCTGATAGTATCTGTGTGAAATTTAAACTGCTGCTTTGTTTCTTAGTCTGCTAAAAGGATATCCTATCCGAGAGTACCAACTATCCTTTTAATAATGGCCGTCTGAACTTCACCGGCTTCTCAGATCCTGTACAGGGTGAACGTTAGATCTCTTTTGCTTTCAAGCCTCTCCCTAAAAATCCTGTGGATTACATATTTAGAATTATACAAGTTGAATAGAAAAGGACACATAAAGAGTCCACATATATGCATTTCTGCTGATGCTTCTGGATTAGTCCTTATTGCTTTTTCTGAATTTAGGCACTTCTAATGTGGAGTTCTCTCTGGGTTCTCCTTGATTTACCAGATTTATGTACCAGCTACCTGTCAGATGTATTGTTTGAGCAAATGAGAATATGTGGCATTGGGTATCACTGGGGAAGTTTGAGGCTCTGTAGTTGCAGCTCTTCACTGCATCTCAAACCTACCATATGGCTCTATATGAACATGGATTCATTGGTATGACTCAGACTTGAGAGCTTCTCTTCTGTCTAGTCAAGTGATGTTGGTTTCTCCTTCTCCTTGCTGACATCATGATTTGGAATAATAATTTTGCTATTCTAGTGGCTGACTGGTATCAGAGAAGAGGAGGCAGAGGGTCTGTCATGCATCACATCCTATGTTCCCCAGATCCTCTAATGCTTCATTGGTAACCCTGTGTAGGTTCACTGTATATAAGATTGGTATGTAGATTTAGCTGTCTGTAAGCTTGGTAATATTGAATGCAGAATGGTTTGTGCTTCAAGTTTGTCTCTTTGGTTGCACATTTCTTTCAGATGAACTGTTACAAATCTGTCATTTCAATCCCCTGTGTGCTGGTGTGGTTTTTTCATTTCATACTGAACTTTAAAATCAAGTGAAGTCTACATCACTGTAATTTTCAGCTGCCCAAGTCTGACAGCCTTATCTCAAAGCAGATACATGGAGATGTTTTCCTTTGCTTATTCTGAGGTGGTTTAAGAAAGTGTCAGCCACAGTTTTCAAGTTTGATAGCTCTTTCCTTCCGTGCTGGCTTTATACTAACATGATGTGTTGTTCTTGGGGTGATAATGTATTCATTGCTTATTTTTCAACTGTTTTTGTTGGCATATTGGTAGTGGTGGTTGTTGCTGTTACTGGTGTGGGAAAATGAAGGTGTTAGCCAGAATGCATTGGAGCTGGAAGCCTCCAGAAACAGCTGTAGGATGTGAGTGAGTGGAAGCAGGATGATTTCCAGGAGGCTGCGCTTGTGCTGTCAGAGCAGCCCTTCCTGGAAGAGATTATGTTTCCTGTCTGGACTTGTCTGTGGGCAATTTGCTCTCCTTGCTGGACCTCTATCCATCAGTTATCAGGGAGACTAATAGTGATTCCAGAATGTATTAAAACAAATTTAGGTAAAACATGACCCTTAGTCCCTTAGTGTTATTAGAACACTTAACAGTTGTCTTCTGGTTGCACCTTTGTTGTAGTCACTACTGACAGAAGACTTCTAGGCTGCACAAAGAATACATAGCAGGCAAGTGTGAAAGTTATTATTTGGGCCTCTTTGTCAGAAATGAACAAGGGCTAAAAACATTGTTGTGTTATATTTTGAAATGTGACAAGTTTGCCCTTTGCCAAGTGTGAAAGAATTCCTTGCAGATTGGGAGTTTGGGAGACAAAACATAAGAGAAGTTCTAACTATAACTGTCAGACCCTTCATGTCATGGAAAGAGGTGAAAAATTAGAAAAGACTGAAGAAGATTTAGACATCAGTGGGTATATCAGCTTGAAATACTTTTAGGGAAAATATAATTAATTTCAAGAATGCAGCAATTCAGCTAAATCAAATTCTGGGAAACAAGTAATGAGAAATGAAAACATCTTTGAGCTGGGTACACAGGCATAGTTATTTTCTTTGAAGACTTGTAGCACAAGTCTTTCATATAACCAATATGTGAAAATGTTCATATTTGTTATATGTAGTGCACAGGTTAATAGAAGGACTTGGTAACTATCATGTTGTAACTAATGCAGAAAGTGCTGAATAGAATTGTAGGGTAACACTTGATGAGTTTACCCAAACTGAAGCATTTGTGCAGCATGTGTGTTTTTTATGTTCATATTTCTATGGGAGACTCATGACAGGACCCCATATGCTGCTTTTCTGCAGTGATCATGACTGAACAGTACAGATAATCTCTCCAGACCTCTTGTACCAGTTTCTCAGTAACCAGTTCTTAGCAGAGTAGGAGAGACTTCACACTGCCTTGCCAGAAGCTCAGTTTTCTGGATGTGGTGATTCCATCTCTGAGTTGACAAAGAATGCAAATCCTATTCCATCACCTCCCATAGAAGGAGTCATTCTGTCCATATGTGCAAGGAGTAGTAAGTCTTTGCAAACTTCATGAATTGTGTTAGGAAAAGAAAAAGAAATTGAGAGGTGAGGGTGTGCACTGTGAAGTAGAAAAGAGCCATTAAGAAGTTTAATATGTTATTCTCTATTGTTTTTGGCAAACCATAAAAGACTGTGGCTGAATGTTGTTGAAAAATCTGTGACATGAACACACCAAAATCCAAATGTTCTCTATCTTAAAACTCTGTAAAAGTGAAGAGGGGAACTATTTCATTTGTGTATGGGGTTTCTTCATTGCTCTTCACATCTCTTGACCACCTCTGAGATATCTGTCAGAGGATGCTGGTGTCAGTAGTTTGAAGTGTGTTGATCGTTCAGGGTTTACCATACAGCCAGATATGTCTCAACTAGAAAGTGTTTCACAGCACACCAGTTTTAATGTGCTGTAAAATGACAGATAAATAGGATTTTAGTCAGGAAAACTTAATTATGTGGACATTCAAAGTGCCAAGGTAAAACAGCAGAGACTTGACTCTGCTCCCATGAAACCTATGGAAGTGTGGAAATGATTTGAAATCCTTCTGGAAGTGATAGTTTGGTCAAAATTAATTAAATACAGGTATATGCCGTAAAGGCACCATGAGGGCCAGCTGCTCCCAGCTGCTGTGTGGGCCACTGGGAACATGGGGGCCACCCCAGGGCAGCTGCACAGGGTCTGGGAGCAGGGGCTTGTCCCACTGCCCTAGCTAGATGTTATGCCAATGTTATATTTTTCTAATTCAGAAAATTTCATTCACAATTTTATGATGCTCTTCCTACCACCATTTTTACTGCAGGCTCTTTGTATCAGATTTAGCAATTATGTGGCTGCAAGTAAGTCAGTTCAGCAAACTGATCCAAAAGAAAGTGCATCACCCCCTAGAATCAACAGCTAAATTCTGTGTCACCTCTCTGAAACAATTCGCTTTTCTGGTGCACAGCTGCTGAGGCTGATGCAGAAAAAGAAAGGAAACATTCAGATGTCTTGGAAACACTGATTTTAATAGGTCCTAAGGATACTTCTAACATCAAATGACACTTAAAAAGTGTGTTTCTAGCTCAATTTAAGCTAAAATTGCGGATGCCATCAGTTGCTCTCCTTTCTGTCTGGCTGTGCTTCTGTCCCATCCTTTTGTCTTCCCATCTTTATGCTCATTTTGGAATGAGGCAGGGAGATGAACCATCTGGAAACTGCCTTTCACAAGGTTGGTCTTCAACTGGTTTAACTCTCCATCACAGCTCATGGCAGCATGACATGTGGCACTGCTATGCAAAGATGAGGGCAGGAGTGTGTGAATTACTGCATGAGCAAGAGGGAAGCAGCTCTGGCTTTGACAATGCAAACTGTCACAGATCACATGCTGTGAAAGGTGGTGCCTGAGCCACAGATGTCAAGTGGTGAGAGATGCCGGGAGCTACACATATTTTTCATGGTTTTGGTCACTCATATGCCACACACACAACTATTTTGGATAAATGCATGGATCAGTAATGCCCCTAGTTTGTTCTATACTGCCTGGTTTAAGTTTGCTTTCTTGTGCACTACACACCCTGGGAATTCCAGGAGACACACGGGATCTAACAGCCAGTGGTCCACAGCTGGTAATTAGTACCATTTAGCAGCTGCTGAGCAGGATAGTAGTCTGTTATCCTTGAAGATCTCTAACACAAACCATAATGAGTTGCTTACAAGGCTTCTAAGGCCAGCTGGCATAAACTTGCTCTGCATGTTGTGGGAGTTAAAGAGGGACTGACTTTTGCTTCGTAAGCAATATAAGTCAGCAGTAGTCTGATTTATGCCAATTAAGTAGCGTTGGCATAGAATCAACATAAATGTTGGTGAAACAGAGGGGGTGTACAGTCTGTTCAGATGAAAATTTGTATTGTATGCAAATTTTGTAACTGTTACAACTAAGGAAAAGCATGGGTATGACAATGGTTTTCAAATTAAGGTACTGACCACAGAATGAGTTATTTTGCTGATGTGTGCTTTAGTGTTTATCATTTAAGACTATAAGATTGGAGATTTTCAAATTCTGAAATAAATTTAAGTTATTTAGTAAAATGCTATAAGATCTGAGTTGGTTTTTTTTTTTTCAATTCTACAAACATTTGAATGTATAATCAGGTGTTTCTGTAGCTGAAAAGTTGGCCTAAAAATTATAATGGTAATTTAAAGAGCTTTCAGACATATCTCTTAAGTGAACGTAGTGGGTTGTAAGTTCTTGACTGTAGCCTGATGATAAAGTTCTTATTGGTTTTAGTCACCTTTAACAGGAACTCCAGGAAAATCCATACATAGGAGACAGATAAAATATGTGTAAAAATGAAATACATAATCTAAATGCTAAAATATTTCATTCCTTTTTTTTCATAACCTTGAAATAAATCTCATTAACTAGCTGGAAGTGAAAATTTTAAGAAAAGCTATGTTTAAGTTTACTCTGTGATCAGCTGCTTTTCTCTAAGGTTCATTTTAGCGTGTTCAACTTCCAGTAAACGTTACAAAGCTTTGTTTTATTGTAATTTTATCTCACTAACAGACATTCTGGATTCACTGAGGTCTGTGCTACCAGTGTTTGTTGACATAGTTATTTAGTCCTCAGAAGAAGCTATGTTGGCAAAACCCTGGCTGTGTTATTAGCTGTGATGATAGACCCAGTATTTTTAGCTAAGCATGTGTTATTTTGTAAGGTGAAGTTGAATGATTTTAGCAACACCTCTGTTATATACACGTTGTAGGTGCAGTGAGATAAAATCACAGCTTTATTAGCAATTAAGACCCTACCACAACAGTTGTCTGCCTCTGGTCTGGCCAAAGCTCTAAATGAAGGCCAAACCCTGGGTCACCCCAACTGATTTTTGATCCTGGGTGTGCCCCTTGTAGCAGTGTCTTTGGGCCATAGAACTGAATGGCTACTTCCAGTCTTCTCAAAATTACTGATTTACAGCACTGTTCTGCCTTCCACATCACACCTTAACTCAAGCGTGTTACATTTGACTGCTGCCCATTGTCACTTTTGTGTAAGGAGATAGGGTAATTTGTTACTGCTTGGGCATTGGAAGTGGCACACACCAGGATTTTTTAAGCCACTGGTTTAGTGGACTTAATATTTTAAGTTGAGACACAGACTGCATTATACTTAACGTACACAGAAATGAAAGAGGGGGAATTTGCCTGAAGGAAAAGTTTTAAATGTAACAGTTCTTAAATAAATGTAGTCCCTAATTCATAAATTATTCTGGCTGTGTCTACAATGATAGAAATGTCTGTCCCATGAGAGAACTGTGACTCTCCCCATGGATCTCACTGAAGTTCGATTTAGTGAGCTCAGAGACATAACCATTATTTTCCATATGGTTTTCCAGTTCAAGATACCTCAGGTAAGAGGAGGGCTGTGGCCTCCACCTCCAGCATGATAGTGCATGGCAGGAAGCTGTCAGGGCTGGAGAATACCTGGGCATGGACATGCCGCAGTTGATGGCACAAGGCCTGGTAGGAAAGTGACACCAGACTATGTACAAAGAAAGGGACTTGTCACATGCTTGTCATGTGCTGTTGAAGGTCGCTCCCACACCAGTGATCAAGCCCCTCAGCTGTTTCCAAGGCTGTAGTCTGATTTCTGCACAAAGAGAGTATGGGAAAGAACTACCATGTCTTTTGATCTTCCAGCATTAAAGCTGGGAGAGATGCTGAGTGGGGCAGTAGGACTACCTGGGTCAGTCTGTTTCATTGGTGGCTTGGTTTGTTTCTTTTAATGGTAATATTGTGTCCAATGGAGCCCAGAAATCAGCCTGACATTTCACATCATGCTTTTGATTTCAGAAGAAAATCAATTACCTGTTTGCTTTGGGGTCATGGTATCAGGATTCTTGGCTACCTGAAAAAATTATAAACTATGGGAACTCTGACAGGGGAGGATGGAAATGTCAGCCCTTATCACTGCTCTGTTCTAGAAGTGGGCACTATCGCTTGGATATGCAAGGCTAATACTCTCAAATTCAACCAGTATGGAAAGAGCAATTTCCCTCTCTTCATTTCTGAAGTCTGTGAATGGCACACTTATCTGCCCAAATGTGCATATTTTGTTTATGGTTTGCTGCCTTTAATCTTTTGCAGCAAAGATGGGAATTTATTTCCAAGAGTTCTCCAGAAAATGAGGAGATCTGAGCAAGTCAGACAGATGTTGCCAGTGAACTCTGGAAATATTTTATGTAAAAAGCAGTAGGATTACAAATCAATTGTTTGCAAAGCTCATTAAGGGCATGACTGCTCTGAATAAACACTGTCAACTGATGAGCTTGCTCTGAAGGAAAGCCTGAGATATTGCACTAGTGATAGTGATAGCAAATGTCTTTGTTAGGTAAACACCTAAAAAAGACACCTTAAAAGAATTATTAAATTACCAACACTGGTACTTGGGTTTTAAAATTTAATTTTTAACTGCTCATAGCAAAGGCATGATGTAAATATTTTTTCTAAGACTATATTAACCAAACATTTATGACATCTTGCATTATTTCATTTGGTATTATGGTTAAGAAATTACCAGAGATTAGCATTCATCTGTTTTCACATGCAGCTGAATTGTGTAGCAGGTTTCTCATAAACACCTTTGGTACAAGCTGAAAAGTATGGAGTGACTGCTGAGGAATGAGAAAAGAGAGCTAAAGATGTATGAATGTGGAGAGGATTCTATGTGATTAATCCATACAGAGTTTAAGATACCAGCAGCGGACCAAATATCTGACTGTGAAGGAAATAATGGGAAAAACATGACTCTTAACTGGGGGAAGTGGAAGGAGTGGAAGGATGCTATTAAACATCTTTCTGTATCACTTCTCTTGTGATTCAATTTCATGGTCAGTGTATGCCCAAACTTGTCTCAGCTATTGGTGGAAAGTGGTGGCTACACCATTCTCCATACCCATTATGCACTGCCACATTCCCTGATCCTTGGTCTAGCTGGGATATTAATCTTTGCTGTGTGCCAAGCGACAGAAACGTGCAGCCTGGGTTAGGAGGAGAATGTGTTAATCCACTCCAGAATCAGCAGCATTTTAGCTCTGCTTCTGCAGCAGTAAGTCATGTTTATGCACATCATGAACAAGTAAAGCCTTCCAGCTGGAGTTACTCCTGCTAAAATAAAGACAACAAAAATAGATCCGTAGCAGAACACTGGTGAGTTACTGATAGCCCTGGGCCCTCTGAATTCACCTTTCAGGCTCTGCTGTGGCTTCAGATCAGTATTCCTTTTGTCTGCAGTGTACATGAGGTCACAGATAGCTCTCTATGCCTGTATAGCTGGATTATAATCACAGTGCAGTGTAAGTGCTAGTTGCTGCCAAGTATATCAAAATCCTTCATGCATTATGCACCACAGTTACACAAAGCTAAACAAAACTGTGTTAGGTAATTGTCACCTTGTCATCAGCCAGTTGCTATAACAACTAAAACAAAGCTCAAAGCAAGCCAAGACAAGCCCAGGAAAAGTAAAGCCTTACAGCCCTAGTTCCACAGGCAAAGTTAGTACAAGACCTGTGCCTGGTAACAGGCACGGCAATAATGACTGTACTGCATCATAACGCCATATTATAAGTCATAATCTAGTCAATAAAATCAATGGGAAGTGAAAATGTATTCAGCTCTCTGGAATAATTTTGTTAAATTTACAACATCAAGGATATGTAAAAAGCTCCATTGATTATCACCTTTCTTTTCTGATGAGACTTCAATGCATCCAATGCTTTCTAAAGCACCTTTATTAGATATGAAATTAGGTATGAAATTCTGTTCTATGTTGTCAGTAATTTTGTATGTCAATTCTAAAAGATATCAAAGAATGGATGGACCTGTTTATACCCAAACAGGGAGGGCTTCAGAGTTTGCTAAAAGTTTTTTACTCTGGGGTTGTTTGTTTTTTTTTTTTCAGGTAAATGTCAGCTTCCTGCTTTTAAGTCAGTTTTTAGTCTCATCTTTCCTGTAAACTTTCCTTACATGAAAGATTGCAAGTAAAACAAGTCTTAAAAGAAAGTCTTGTGAAAGCTTCCTTAAAATTGCATTAGTTAAGAGATATTTAGCATTTCTTCAATAGAATTTTGTATTACTTTCTGTCCTCATTAGGGCATTAAATCCCAAACTACTAGCAGTAGCTAGTATATTTACTATCTAACTACTTTTAGGTAGTAGTTCTATCAAAAGGAAAATATGAACAACAGAAGTCTTAAGTAAATGATCTAAGTGAGTTTTCTGGTAGGAAGGGAGATTTGTTTCTGCGATCTTTTCTTGATTTTCTTTTTTTTAAATTGTGTTTTGCAAAGGGGATAAATTCAAGGAAAGAATTTTTTTTCTTACTTATTTTTAAATACAGAGGCATGTAGCACATAATTCTGATTCAGGACACAGACTTTTGCTCAGTTGATAGGAGAGTTTGCATATCTTGCCCTGTTAGTCTGTGTGATGGGAATTTCCTGAAACACTGATCAAACTGTGTGCAATAATGAGGAAAAAGGCATCAGACCCCCCAAAAAAAGGAAAAAAAAAAACTACTGATCTTTTATCCTCATTCCCTAAGTTTTTGTATGTGACTCGGTGTTTTTTTTATGGTCACAATTATTTAATATTCTACTTGAAGATTGGCATTAACATATTCATTCTTTATGCTGTAATCTTGGTCTACATTTCTGCTGGTAGAAAAAAACCAAGGCAAACCAATTAAATCTAATGGATTTCAAATTCAGATCTAGAAATGGTCTGTTGTTCTTTTGGTTTAAACTGCAGGGAGTTGCAAAATGGATCTGGAAAGGCATTACTTTGTTTTGCATAGCTTCTCTATAAGAATCAAGTCTTTGGGGGTTGGGGAGAGGAAGATATCCAAAAAATTTCCCATTACTGTTTTAGGCTCCAGATGAAATTCTTGTGGAATACTGTTAGAAATGCAGTTTCCCAACTCACTGACCTTCCCATGTGTCCTGCTTTTGCCAAAAGAGAAAAGTCTTCATACTCTGTCTTTGCATAGAAGGACCTATTCTAAAGCCTATTTTGGTGATCCCAAGGCTCAAAATAATTGAGTTCTTCTCAGTGACCCAACAAGAAATTCCACAATTGATTTTTGCAGGAGTTATTTAGCCAGAAGTAGAGGTGTGTAAGTCCCTTAGTGAATGGGGGAAGGGAACAGACTCCTTTGGTTAACACCTTACCTGTCTTATCCCACCTTGCAGAAACACAGACTGAGGATGCTGTTTCATATCAGTCCTAGTCAGTATAAGACTTCTGCCACCAACCCATAGTGTGCTTGCTCTGCCACCACATGATGTGTGATTTTTTTTTTTCCCCCTGGAAAACAGGGGGTGGAGGAAGGGGAACACTTTGGAGTGTTGATCTCTTCAGGTGAAATCCTGATGGGATTGGGAGAATGAAATTCTTTTCAGAGCCTTAAAAAATATACTGTGATAGGGAAATAATATTTTCTGCCCTACTAAAGAAATGGCATAACATAGGAACATTGGAAATATTAACTCTCAAGGAGGATGTAGTTGCATACCTGTTTAAGGAAACTCTTTATTCACTTTAAACCTGAGGTAGAGAGAGCATCTCCATAAGTGGTCAGAAATTCAGGTATTAAAGAAAAGAAAGAACTTATTTCTGAATCTCTATTTTAATGGTCTCTCTCTGGATGAGGACAAGTGTATGCTACAGTATGAGATTTGTGGATCTGAGAGAGCAGAAAGGAATGCTTTTTATTGTTCATCTGCTTCTCCTGACTTTAGGAAATTTTGTAAATAATTCTGTACCTTCCCTCCTTAGTGTTGTGCTGTTCATCTTGCTTAGCAGGTGTTGTGCAGGTTTTTTTATTATATGTTACCTAATGCTCCCATTCTACTTTTAGTGGATGTGCTGGGGATGACAGGGACTTCTAATAATGGCTAACTTTCAAAGGGGCATTTGCCAGAACATATAAGTCTTTTACAATTATGTAAATTAAATGAGGTGAGACCTTTGGTGAAAAGAAATAGGTACCATGGAACTATTCATAAAGTAAAAATTTATACAATACTTTTAATTTATCTTTGATTTCGAAGTTTAAAAAAGAGAAAAAGATTAAATATATTTGCATAACTATTGTAAATATTTGTCCATTACATCAGTGTCTTTTTGCTATATGATGTGTTTAAAAATGATAATACCAAATATTTCACTCTAATTTTACAGGCTTGAAACTATTTAACCAAATATTCTTTCCTAGGAGAATTTTTTCTAGGGCACCTGATCAAAAATAATTCAGCACATTCAGAAAACATTGCTTCTCTAAATTGACAGTATTTGAAAAGAAAACTGACCCCTTTCAAATAGGTTAAGTAAGTGTATGAATGCTGTAAGAAACTTAAATGTACAGTGAAAATGGAGTTGCAATATATCCTTGGGAGAAAGAAAAAGAGATACAGAAAATGTGTATAGATAGGAAAGAGGTGGTGGTCATGAGACTGTTGACAGATTCACAGGAGAGCCTCAAGACAAATATCTGGCCCTGCTGTAGGACAGACATCTCAGTGGAACCCATTTCACAACTTAAAATTTTTTTGCAGTTGTTTGCACAAGTCCATCCAGGATCTTAACTGATAATTTAACTCAAGATTTCCAGATGATGAAGACAGAACCGCCTGTGCTCCTACTCAGGAAATATTATTGGCAGCTATTCTCATGGAGGGAGGCCTTTCAAAAGGTTTTTTCATGCCAGTTTAATGAAGACAGGGTTGCAATGCTGGTGTGGACTCCCCAGGTACAGCCAGGCATTGCTGCTGCGCAGTTCTGTTCAAGGAATTAGCACTGTTTCCTTGAGTTAGTCAGGGCTTTGATTCAGACTGAAAAGGTTATGAAGGCAATAAAGACCATGGGGGAAAAGTGCTGAAATTTTCACACTTGAGTGAGCACCAATGTGAAGGGTTGTAGTTCTGCTTGCACTTATAATCCTGTTTTCATTTCTGAGGGGCTTGATACATGTAACTGGGAGTAGAGTGTGGCTCCAAATTAATTTTAAAGATTATACTGCATCAGTGATCTGACAATGCACTGGAAAGGTTAAATTGAGTGCAGATCATTTAGCTTTGGTATGATGATTAATTTCAAGTGATATCAGTTATGAATATTAGTTTCAAGTATTTACTGAAAAAGCCAGTATATCGCATGGGAACTTTGAAAAGTAAAATAACACCAGTTAACTGTGATTTTGCTCCCAAATGAACTAATCAGGTGATTGTGACCTTGACATGGCTCTTTCGTCCAGCCGTCCCCTCTCATATGTACAAAACTGTCATGCTCATCTGTACACTTGAAAAGTCCTTGATGCTGTTGATATTTACTGTTCATTATCAAAGGTCTTTTGCTTTGCAGGCTTAGCTATTAAAACAGGTGAGATGGCAAATGCTGACACGACAGTTTTGCAGTTACATAAGAGGTTTGAATGTATTATTAAATCCCCTGATTAAGATGATTAAGAATCAGCTTATTAACAGTTCAGAATTAGGTGTATTACTGTTATATTGGTTATATTAACTCTTGTTACTCTTTTCTTTGATATTTCAGTGCTACGGCTGTTGAAGGATGGTGCTGACCCTCATATGCTTCTTTCCTCAGGAGGCTCCTTGCTCCATCTGGTAAGAGTGATTGAAGATTATTGTTAGTGACTGTGGATAAACAAAGTGGGAAAGTGAGTAGCAGATTTGGCATGTTAAGAAAAAATAAAGGTTTGGAATTTTTTTTAATATGCACTGAGCTCTGCCATGGCTGTGATTACATCCAGCTATTCATTTTAAATAAATGGTCATTTTCAAATTGCTTACAAAAGAATGGATTGTGTCATAGGAGTGGTAGCTAACGAAGGAGAATGGAGTGTTTTATTTATAAATTATCTGCGCAGCAAGAAAGAGAAAAGGAAAGACTCCTTGATTTCAAATACAAAATTATATGGTTCAAAGATTCACAGGTCCTATATGAAAAAGACCCCATGATTTAGCATTTTTCCTTTTGTTTTTGTGATACTTTCTTGCACCGGTTTCCTACATATGGATATTTAACACATTATCTGCATTTAGTTTTTCATTATTTGCATAGTAATTCGGATTAAGTAACAAGAAGATAAAAGAAAAACAATTTGTATATAATAATGAAAGTAAAAGCAAGAGGTAAGGACATGTCAGGCAGACAGAATATACCACAGGAGTAAAATTTTGGTATTGCTGAAGCCAGTAGCAAAACTCATAAATAATTCCTACATGTTGTGATCCTGGTCTGTGATGCTTCAGTTGCAGACATGCTGTCTATGAAACTATTTTAAGACATTTGGATCCAACTTTGTTGCAAACTGTGGCTCAAAGAAATGCAACTGAGCAAAGTAACAAAAAGTCTGCTGGCATAGTGTTTTATTTTAGAGCAGCTGGATTACGTTTCTCAGAGTATGTATACAAACTACAGTAATTTATTGATGAGAAAGAGCCCCTGTAATATTACTGGACTTCACACCTGTGACGATGCTCTTGCAAGATACAATGTTTATGTTATGTAATTAATCCTCATTTTCTATCCTCCATGGCCATCCTATTTAACCAAGGACTTTAGGAAATAGACGCCAAGGTAAGGGGAAAGTGCAGTATTTATTTGGAAGAGGGAAAATTTTAATTCTCTTTTCCCTTCTCCAACTATTTGTCTGCTGTAAGGATGCTCAACCACTCTTTAAAAATGCAGTCCAAATGAGATGTTAGTTTTGGGATTCCCAAAACAGAGGCATCCCAAATCTTACCCTATGCCAAAAGCCCTAGGAGACAATCGTTACCTTCAGTGTGGATGATTTGACATAAGTGTCAGACATTTTGAAAGAAAAGAAAGAAAAATTAATCTTCAGGGATTTTAAGTTGCTTTATCTAGTTTAGCTGATGCACAGTTTTTAACTGCAGATAAAATCTGCAGTTGAACTGTGCCATTTTAGCTTTCTTGATCTGCATCACGCCCCAATTCACTGTCACAATCAGTATCTCTCAACTGGTGCCTGCTGCTTCACAGGCATACATATGCTTTCAAAGGAAGGAAAGCTTTCTGCAGTAAGAAATTTGCAGTAGAGAGCCATGTGTAGCCTACTGCCTCAGTTTAGTCAGTTACTTGTAAGTACTCATAATTCATTTACAGGAAAATGCTCATCCTACTGGGCATTCAATGAAATAACTGAATTCAATGAAATTTGGATTTGTCCCTGATTTGGGAGCAGTACAGACAAGAGAAGAGAATCATGATACAGGGAAACAAGATAAGCCAAATTTATTTTTGAGCAAGAATTGAAACTAGTACTTTAGCATGCATCTGTGTTCTTAAAGCCCACTCAGATCCATTCTAAGTGTTAGTTTTACAACTGTGAAGCTGCTTGGTCCAAAGGGGAGCTTAGTGTTTATTCTTTCCACTTGTAAGCTGAATTTATTTTTTTGTGTCAGAATGAATGGAAAACATATGTTTCCTGATATTCTTCTTAAAATCCGATTTATTATATAATTCCATTTTCCTTTTTTCATATGTTAACTTCCAAAATGTGATATAATTCTTAAAAAAGCAAAACAAATGTGACACTTGATAAAGATTCTGGTTTTGTCTCTGTAGAGAGTATCCCAATATGGTTGAATCTAGGCAAGCTATGGGAACTTCAAAAATATTCACTGAACTCTCTTTAGGTTCCATGAGAGGAGAAGTACAATAAAAAGTGAGTAGGTGTCTGAGCTGCTATGCAGTATGAAGCACATGGTGTCAGGTAATTCACACAGGCAACCACCCACCCCCACCCTTTTAACAAAGTATATGTGTCACAGTTTTATTCTTGAACCTTAATTGAACTTTTCCAATTGTTTCACAAAATCTATTAAACAAGAATCAATGAGCAGCAGCAAATCTAAGTCGCAACTAATACACAAAATGGCTCAGTGATACCTGTCATCTCTAGAACTAGTTGGTTTTGTTTGTTTTTTTGGTTTTTTGGGGTTTTTTTTGGGTTCTTTTTTTTTTTTTTTTTTACTTAACAATGTCTTGAAAATATGATTGGTGTTAGATTATGCTGATTTGTAATATAAAATGTCTTACCTCTGATTTGCTAAATTTCAGCACAGAACAGCTCAATTTAAGTTGTACTGATACAATGAATGATACCAATGCAAAACAAAACTGTTTCTAGAGCTGCTGGATAAGTTACATGAACTAAAAGAAATATGTCAGAATTTAATTTCTGTTCTATAATTTAATGGTCAGTATATTTGGAAATCATTTAAGGTGGGACTGCTTTTTTATCCTGATAGAATTTAATATTAATCTTTTGGGTTATCTGTATTTATGATTGCATTGGTACATGCAGCTGCTGCATTCTGCTGAAGATATGAGATATATCTTGTCTTCACAGTCGAATCCAGTTACACTTTTCCTTCTTCCACACTTCCTTTTGTATCCTGGCTTCCATGCCAGATTAAAATTAGTCCCTCCATAACCTCTCCCCCATGGGAAAAGAGATAGGTTCCTTCTCAAAAGAGTTACTGAGATTGTGTGTGAGGCCAGAGTTAGGATCTTAACTTTAAGTGTTCTGATTTTCTTTGAAAGTATTATCCACAACCTTATGCATAAAAAGTCACAGATGTGACAGAGGAGTAAGGTCAACACAATGTCCAGGCCATTTTCTTCTTCCCTTCCAAAATTGTGACCATGACCAAGGTATAGAAACATGCACACACACACACACACACATATACACACACATGTGCACGCCTCCACCCCACAATAACACCCTCAGTGTGCAGAGTATTTATCTGGAACAGAGACTCAAACAGGAATCAGTATAGTTAGTGCATTGGAAATAGAAGTGGGGTATGAAGAGGGATGTATTATTGCCCTGAGCTGCATAAAAGGCAAAGTCATGTATGCATGGGCATATGCACGTGTGGGTGTGCATATACTTAGATACCACTACTCATGTTGGGATCATCATGCACTGGTGCTTGTGCACTGATTTGGAATGGTAGTATTGAGGAATAAAAGCCTCATCCTTATTGTAGATTCAGCAGATTTCAAAAAGAAATATTGGATTCTGTGAATCATGCACATGGAACTGGAAATCTCCACACAATTATTTCTACAGATTCCTCAGCTGTTGTTCGCTACAAACACAGCAGCTTAACTACAATGTATCATCTGTCCAATTTAAATTGTATGTAATAAATTTAGTTTTACACTGAGGAAAACACCATCCCTAATCTGCTCTTCTTCCTTCCAGTGTGCTCGCTACGATAATGCGTTTGCTGCAGAAATTCTAATTGACAGAGGAGTAAATGTAAATCATCAAGATGAGGATTTTTGGACATCAATGCATGTAGCCTGTGCCTGTGATAATCCTGATATTGTCCTGCTACTGCTACTAGTAAGTAAAGCAAGCCAATGCATTGTGTGCTTGAAAAGGAGACAGAATGGAGCATCCTAAGGTCTGAAACTCCTGTATGAATGCAACATATTTCTACTAATCACATCAGTGAAAGCATGTACAGTGTTTGGTTTTCTTTGATATTACTTTTGTGCTCAGGATTTTTATAAGGCATTTTTATGACTTCAATGAGAATAAATTGCAAACATCAATGTCAAGTATCCCCTATTTCTCCCCTGTGGTCCAGAGCTTATATCTCTGATAAGCACTCAGTCCCAAATGGGATATTCATATAATTTCTTTTCTTTTCTCCTTGTCACTTTCTGTTAAAGGTTGAATTCTCAGACAATCTTATAAAAAGCTTCCTCTGAAAAGCAAGTAAAGGCTCACTTATGCTCAGTAGTCATAAAAAGTATTTGTGGACATGGTCAAAATGAGAAAAAATTAATATTTATATAAACAACTTGTACTATATTGAGCAAACTCAGCATTAAAAAGTCATCGGTATGGCATTCAGCCTTTTTAGAGAGCAGTAGTGTGCTCAGGTGGCCAAGAAGGCCAATGGCATCCTGGCTTGTATCAGCAGTAGTGTGGCCAGCAGGACCGGGCAGTGACTGTCCTCCTGTATTTGGCACTGGTGAGGCAACACCTAAAATCCTGTGTTCAGTTTTGGGCCCCTCACTACAAGAATAACACTGAGGGGCTGAAGCCTGTCCAGAGAAGAGCAACAGAGCTGGGGAAGGGTCTGGAGCACAAGTCCTATGAGGAGCAGCTGCAGGAGTTGGGGTTGTTTAGGATGTAGAAGAAAGGCCCAGAGAAAACCTGAAAGAAGGTAGTAGCAAGATGGGGCTGGCCTCTCCCACCAGGTGGCAAGCAGTAGGACTAGAAAAAATGGCCTCAAGTTGCACCAGGGGAAGTTTAGATTGCATATTCAGAAAAACCTTCTGTGCTGAAAGAGCAGTCAGCATTGGAATAGGCTGCCCATAGAAGTGGCAGAGTCAACATCCTTAGAAGTATTTAAAAGGTGTGTAGATGTGACAGATATGGACATGGTTTAGTGGTGAGCTTGATGATCTTAACTGTCCTTTCCACCCTAAATGATTCTCTGGTTCTGTTTTGTGCTTCCATGCCTAGGACCACAAACTCTAGTTTTATGTGATGATACTGATGCAGCTCATTTTCTCAGTTCATGTGATATTGCTCTTTAAAACAGTAGTGCAGAAACAGCTCACAGTCTGACTTAAAGACTTTTAATCTTTTTATATAATTTTACAATTTTTTTACAATTTTAATGCTTTAAATAGGTTGTTGCAAGGTCAGAGTTTCTTGTCATGCTTCTAATTGTATTTCAGTGTTACAGGTAAAGGGAAGGTAGATAGATTTTTAGACTGTATCCTTGATAATACGTTTCATGAAATCTCTTTGGGAGATTTAGTCCATTCCCTCTGCTCAGACAAGAGCTAGGCACACCAGCTTGCCCAGGACCAAATCTTCAAGGATGGAAAGTCCACAAACTCACTGGACAACCTGAGTGGTCCAGTTTGGACAACTGGGCAACCTGTACAGTAAAAAAATCCAAAAAAAACAACAAAACAAAACAAAGAACCAACAAAAAACAAAAAAAAATAGATACAGCTGGTTTTAAACATTGTAATTATTCTTATATTACCTCAATCTGTCCAGCCTATGTATCCTTTGTATTCTGCATGTATTTCTAGACTGATAAACAAATTAGAACAGAGCAGTTTATTTATAAAAAACTCTTGTATTGTGTTAAACTCTTGTAATGGGGGGAATTTTTCAGAAATTTTGAATACAATGCTGTTGTCATTTATAGGAACAGTTTAGGTTATAGAGGGCTTTTTTAAATTTTTCCTTGATAATTTTTCCAAGAAGCTCAATCTAATTAAGTGTCAAGTGTTGCTGTACAAGGTTATGTCCAAAATAATTTTCCTGTGCTCATCATCTGAATGCTTTTTGACTTGGTTCCTGTTTGTTACAAGCTGTCTTCATTTGAAGGTTGTAAGTATTTTCTGATAACTTGGTTACCTAATATATTAAAATTTCAATAAGCAGGGATACACATGTGGATTTTTGCAGATAAAATTTGAATTGTTCATATTATTTGCGATAACTTCTGGCAAATCTGCCCACATTTAGGTGGTCAGCACTTTTAAGAGCAGAGTTTCCTTGACTAGATAAATAATATCTTTATACTCTCCCTTCTAAAGACAAAATAAAGAATTGAAATTTTGAGATTTAAAGATTTTTAAGGAGATGGCAGAGGAATGGAAATATTCTTAGGTAAACAGTAGGTTTTGAACCATCCCATTAATGTTCTCTTTGACGACATTTGACAATGTGAAGATGAAAATTGAAATTGGAGAGACTTATTTTTCACCATTCTGAATTGCCTTTGTGTGAGCAATTCATATTAGAAATTACTTTGCCTTGAGGTTAGTGTTTCATGGACCATGTCTAATGTGTAGCATGAACCTCGATAATGCCAATATGAGCTACAGTCAGCTTCTATTATGCCACAGTTTTTCATTGGAAGAAAAAATAATGCTTCTTGTAACCTCAGAAATTACTTTTAAATAAACATTTCTTCTGGACTGAATTTATAGCCCAGGCAATAGCCTATTTTCTGTTTTAAAGATGTGACCTAAAAGGTAACAGCATGATCCTTTAATTGTTCAATTCTGATTTCTGGAAAACTGTCACAGAAGCCAGTGGAGATTTCCTCATTAAGGACTTAAAACATTTCTTGAGAGGGAAGTAGGAAAAAAAAAAAAAAAAAAAAAAAAAAAAAAAAAAAAAGTATATTTAGATTCCAGAAGGCTATCAATGAAGATTTGCTTAAACACTCCCAGTTTCTGACTTCACCCCACTTTTGGTGGGGTCTTAATTTTTCCCTGGCTGAGACAAGATATTGTCTTGTCATTCACCATCTAAACTGGTAACTCACAATTTCTTTGCTCTGGTAGATAGCAATGACAAAATCAAAGCTCATTCACTGCAAATTAGGAGAGGCCGTAGCTGTTTGCAATGTGGTAATCTTCTGTTGTGTCCTGTTGGAAGGCTATTGGAATTGTAAATACTTTCTCTGGAATGGATGCAGAATGAAATGCTTGAAGCTATTTCTTTCCATAATTTCCAATACTTTACCTTAGGTGCTATAGCTTTCCAGGGACATATTTATGTCTTCTCAGTTTTGTAGCTGTCAGCAAGGGGAGAGGGACACTGGAGTGAGCAGCCAGGAGAGACGTCCCATGTCTGCTGAGCAGGCAGTCAGTGAGGAGCCTAGCCTGGGGCAGCCACTGGCACGTGAGGAGATGCAGAGATCAGAGGTGGTCCATGGGGGTCTGCCTGCCGTACACGCCGATGAGGTGGGAAAGGCCACGTTCATCAGTCACTGCTTGACCACATCAGCCTTGTGTGTTCTCCTCGTGGCATAGGGAATTGCTCTTCATGGATTTTGTATGAAGGAGCCTCCTGTAGTAGGTTGAAGAGAATGCTGAAGTGTTTTTCATTTAAGAACCGAGATGTGTAGGCTTATATACATTTGTGCCCACATTAAATCTCTTAAGAATGTGAACAGCAACCAGATTTATTGGAAGTATCTGCTCTGTCTTGCCTCACTGCCTTTTGAAGGCTCAGGACTGGATGCGCTGTCAGCAGTTCCGTGCGGTTGGGGAGTGGTCTTTTTCATCGTTTGTAGTGCATTGCAACATTGTATTTTTTATTAATTCCCTACACTTGTTCTATATTGAATTGAAACACTAGCCAAGATTTGTACCTTAGTATCCAATGTTCTTTGTCCCATGCTACCAGAGTTGCAGAATGTCCAAGAACCAGCACTTAGGCGCTGCTCCTGCTTTGTTAGCTGTAGCAAGTGGCATTTAAATGGCTACAGCTTTAAACTTGTACCCATCATTTACAGTCTAATTGTTCCTCCACAAAAGACACCAATTTTTAGCTTCAAATAATTTTAATTGATACATAAGAGTGGGTAATCTTTACTTTACTGTTCAAACTGTCTTCTTGTCATGATTGCTCAGCCCCACACCATTTCTCATTCACTCCCCCTAGGTCAGGATCACAAGGGTAAAAGTGAGAAAACTTTTGGGTTGAGATAAAGACAGTTTAATAGGGAAAACAAAAACTGCACACATAAGCAAAGAAAAAGAAAAATTAATTCACCCTGTCCTATCAGCAGGCAGGTGTTCAGCCATCTCGGGGGAATCTGGGCTTCACCACGTGTAACAGTGTCTTAGGAAGATAAATGCCATCACTCTGAACATCCTCCTCCTTCCTCCTTCTTTCCCCAGCTTTATATGCTGAGCATGAGGCCATATGGTGTGGGACATCCCTCTGAAGGGTTGGGTGGCCAGCTGTACCTGCTGTGTCCCCTCCCAGCTCCTTTGCACCCCCAGCCTGCAGTGGTGGGGTGAGAACAGAAATGGCCTTGGCTCTGTGTAAGGGCTGCTCAGCAATAGTTAAAATATCCTGGTGTTATCCACACCTTCTTCAACACAACTCCAAAACTCACACTGGCTACTGGGAGGAAAATTACTCAATCCCAGCCAGAACGTCCACACATGTGGTGTCGCAGTTTTGTATATTAACCTTGGCTACTCAGGCAGTAGGGTAGGTAGGTAAAAATACCACTTGTAGAACCTTGTATTTTCTTTTTTTTTTAATTTTTGTTTACTCTGACTGCATTATTTTTCATCATGAATTATGTGGTTTAGAGGATCAGCACTGATTCACAGTCATATTGAGCTCCTCTGTTCAGTTCTTTTTCTCAAGATAACTATGGCTGTGTTGCAAACCGCAGGTTTCTTTATGACTTGCTATTTATGACACTAATTTCAGAGCATAGCACAGGTAATCACCATGGAGCTGTACAGTTTGGCCCACACATTACAAGTTGATTACTATGACTTTTCTTTTCTAATGTATCTTTGATTTTGGTTTTGGGGGTGGTTTTTTTCCCCTCCTTGCACTCTTAAAGAATCATAAAATATTTTGATGTTGACTGACCAGAGGTTGAGAGCAACAAAGAAAAAGAAAGTTGATGAGATTTGTGTTTTTATAGTGCACTTCACTTCACTTTACTGTTGTCAGGAGGCACCTTTTAGTGGGCAACATAAATGTTAGAGTTTCACCATCTTCAACGCAGGTCTTGTCAAATGAAACTAGGAAGGTGGAGATGGTATTTTGGTGTTTGTACAGTATGTGGCACAGTAGAGATTTATTCTTTATTTATTCTTTCATAGAACTGAAAGCATTACTGTGATAAACCTGGCACTTAATTAACTAGAAAAGAAGAGATCAGTACTACATCCTCAGAACATTCTTAATATTTTTTTTTAAACTGACCTTACTAGGAAAAGTAAGTGTACCTTCTGTCTGCTAACTAATTAAATGTTTCATCATGTACTTTTTGGAACCTAGAATTGAAGCACAAAATGCAAATCTGGCACAGAAGGCTAAAAGTACAAATTAAAAAAAAAAAAAAATTGAGGCTGAATATTTTTTCACTCCTCTGTTCAAGAACTTAGGAAAATCTGTGCTTGGCAGTGTGCAAAGGGGAGTTACCATAAAATCATTCATTAGATTTACAGCAAGAATAGATGAGAAGTGTCAGGTATATAATACTATCCACTGTACGTGTAATCCACATTTGATTTTGGTGTAAAATCCCCTTTCTAAAACCAGATATATTTTTACTGGAAAAAAAATTTACATGTACCAACTTCCTGGTGGGAGTAGAAAGGAAGTCTTTATGGGGCTGTAACTTTCCCTCTTTCCTGCTCCCCCACGCAGTTGAGAATGGCACATACCTGAAGTCATGTAATCAGGCAGCAGTTACATAGTTATTTTGCCCCTGTTCTTTGCAACTGCATTAGGCTGTGTTAGCAAGCAGAGGTGAACTATCAAAATGCCATTATCTTTAAAACTTAAAGAAAGGTTTTTCTATTTCATAGTTCCAGAAACAATTACTTCCTCAGAGGAAGCAATTCTGTGCTCCCACTCAATCTTGCTCAGTATGACTTCCTCCTTTGAGTCAATGTGAGAGGAAGCAGGGAAGGGGAAAGAATAAACATCAGTTAGAGGTCATGAGGAGACAGTGGCTAACAGTTTATAGTATATATGATCATGTAGTCCAAAATAAAAATTATTCTTCTGTCTTTCTAGAGGCAGTTACCAATATTTGTAGTAAGGAAATTTAAATAGCATTTCTTTTCTGTGTAAGCTGTGGGTATCTATTTGAATTCACTCAGTTTGCAGAGGCTGGTGGATGTGTGAGAAGTGTAGGAGGGAACTTCCAGAGAGTGTGTACTACTGGCTTATAGCCTTTCATCATCGCTAGCTGGGATAACATAAAACTAACCTAGATGGAGGCCACTAATTACCTAATCTAGGTGATGCCTTTTAATTAGTTGCTGAACACCGGATGGCAACACTCATGGGAAATTGTAGAAATATTAGTCCTCCATAAAGACTGGTGAAAAGTGATGAAGCTAGCTAGTCATGCCGCATTAAAGGTGGTTTAAGGAGAGATAAGAACAGGAACTTAACTGGATACAGCAAAATGGTCAAAGAATTTAACTTTGAGCACTACCATGAAAGTAATGAGATAGCCTAGAAAAGAAATGAGGATAATATAAAGAGAAAAGAAACAGCATTGAACTTCAATTGACAGCAGAAATAACTGGTGAAATAGAATCTGCAGTTCACTGTACAAAGAATGCTAAATCATTAAATAAATCAAAGACTTTTTACATGGGAAGTAGACACAGAAAGTAAGATGTAAGAGTCTTTAAATACTTCTTTGATGTCTAGAAATCTCACACACACACGTACACTTTCTCTCTCTGCCTCCCTTCGTCCCTCCCCCCATTTCATCCTCCCTCCCTCTGTCCAGGTGGAAAACAATTGGGATTGGGGATGAGACTTAGGATGCAGACCATGGCTATTAAGCAGCAGATCTGTATACTCTGCAGTTCTTAGCGTCAGAGCATTTCCAGAAAACAAAAGCTCCTCGAAGTAGAAGAGAGTGAGACCTGTTGGAAAAAATATCAACCCCAGTTTTGGCTGGAGCAGATCAGGAAAAGTATGCTGAGAGATGGACAACATGCACAAAAATAGGGAATTTTGGATAAATTTCACTCTAATTCTCTTCTTCCCCAGAGAAAGAGGATCAAGAAATGAAAAGATAATGAAAATCAGCATCTGGCTTTGATCTTCACTAAACATAGTTTTATGCTATGAAGTCTTCTTCATAGTTTGGGGATGTTCCATCACTGGGGGATATTTGTAGAAGGTGAAATTCATTCTTCATGCCAAGTGGCCTCTGCTTGAATCACTGACATAATTATTCTGTGAGTTGCTCATGGAGTAGCTAGGGAATTGAGGAAAGCTCTTGGTTAAACTGCAGAAGTGAAAAGTTGCTTGGTAGTGAAGAACTTGTTAACAAAACAACAGCCTAGCTATTAATAGAGAAATTGGCCTGAGAGCTCCTGAGCTTTCATTAGGATTGGTCCTATGACATTATTTTTTTTAGAGTTTTGAGTGATAAACTTGAGAGGAAAAATAGAGGTCTGATAATGAAATATGTCGAAGACAATGTTGCAATGTCTTATCTGTTAAGGTGAGGATTATAATGTGCAGAAATCATAAGGTGTCTTTGATAACCTAAGTAATAAAAATGGCTTGAAATTTCAGAGTACAAATACAAGGTCATACTTTGAGCAACAGACATTTCTGTGATATGCTCAGGAACCATCAGCTGGAAATTTGGAAAAAGAACTCAGAGCTTTAGTAAATATTAAGACAATTTTATGCTACAAACATGTAACTGCGGCTGAGGAAAAACAGATTCTTGTATTTGTCAGAATGAAGATGTTGCCAAGAGAAAGGGAAGAGTGGATTTGCTACTGTCCAAGTAATGACAGCCTGCAGTTAGCTATCTACAGCCACATTCAGGAATGGGAAATTGTACCAAGGAAACCTGCAAGGATAAGAGAGTAAAAAGCTTATCTTAAGAGAAAGGAGTAAAAATAATATGTTCTACTTAAAAAAATCAAATCAGGGAGGTTGTAAAAATTTCTGTAAATATACCAGGATAGAGAAAGAGGTAAGAAAAAGCTTTTGAAACCTGAAGTTACTGCTACCATGAAAGCAAATGATTGCAAAGGTGTCCAAGAATAAAGACAGAAATTAAACTAAGCTTTCTTAATGTTAGGAGACATATGTTGGAAAGCAGCATTCCATGCAGGAGTAATAGGGATTAAAAAAACTCAAACGTGATCCCTAATTGGCTTTAAAATTGATCTTAAAATTGTGAATGAGATTATGGGTTATGTGTTTCCTGCATTACCAAAGTGATGCTTCAGGAGATACATTCTAGTATTATATTTCCACATGACAGCTGTTCAGAAGGCTGTGTGGATATAATTATTCTGATTGTGTTATTAAGACAATAAAGTAACATACAGAGGATATTAAAAATGTCATATTGTGAACAATAAATGCAAGTAAAGTTACATGGTAAATATTTGATGCCTGTCAGACTATGCTAAATTTTTATAGCCCAAAAACAGACAGGCAAAAAGTTTATAAAAGAACACAGTTCAGAAAGAGAAGTACAGTACAGGACAAACAAACCATTTTCCAAGCATTTGAAATATTTCTGTTTGTTTGTTTTTAATACTGATTCCAGATATTCAAAAGCAAAATACATAATGGCCAAATAGCATGAAATCAAAGGAAAAAAAGAAAAAGGGCTTTTTTGTCTCAAGAAAAGAAGGCTCAAGGCCACAAAAGCTAGATGTTTAGTCTCTGGAAGTAAGTTGAGAATGGCATTTTGATCAGTAATTAATTGTGTTCCTCAGAATTATTTATTATTAAAAAAAAATCTGGATTTTCCTTGGGACAAGCATGTTTTATTATTTTTTTTTAATGCTAGTAAATTCTCTTTCCAAAGGGCTGACATCAGGGAAGATGGACATTTCCTAGCCAAATTTAAATATAAATCATGTATTTAAGTAGTATATGGGATTGGAAAGTCAGTATAATTTAGTAATTATGACAAACAATACAATTTCATTTGGATCTATATATTTTTTTGGGCAATGTTTTCCAGCTGTGACAAATTTTAACTTGATTTTGACATCAAGTACTGAAGTAAACTGAACTTAGAACCAGACCTTGAATCACCATATCACTAGGATTTAAGCCAATTATTTTAATGAAGTATTCAACGCAATTTTTCCCATTAAAAATATAATAATAATAATATAATTTTTAAAAGTTTGTACCTTTAATGAATAAAATAATTTTAATATATTATTTAGCATATTATTTATTTGGATAAAAGCTATCCCTGAATGTTAAAAAAAAATCCCCAAACCATTCAAACCAATAGCCTCCTCTCTCAGTTGTATATGGCTTTTTGTGTGTTTTCATTCCAGAAATACTGGAATGAAATATCACTATGGCATAGTTTGTAATGCATAATTTAGAAGGGCTTGGGAGCATGAACCTGTGAAAAAAAGAACCATCAAATGAATGTCCATAAATTCTTGAATTTGTGAGTGAGCCAGAAGGGGAAATTGTAGCACTGATACAATTTATCAAAAGTTCAAGGTCAACTTACCTTGATATGTCACCATAAAGACTGATGTGTAAAGTCATTGGAAAGAAAACTGCTGCAGGAAAAACTGGCTTACATATTGAAAGCAGATGGTTTAGGTAAATTGTAACAGTGCAGGGTTAGTGGAACTAATAAATCAGGTGGCATGAAGGTCATTAAAACACTCAGGTTTGCACATGTGTTTGAAGACTTTTCAGTTAGAATATGAAAGGTGGAGAAAAGCCATTGATTTTCCAAATCTAGAATAAGTGGTGTGGGCTATGTGTGGAAAAAGTTGGTAATTCAGTTCAGTGTAGAACAATATAAAATAATTGGGTTGGATAGTGAAGTGTAAGAGTTAAAGTCATGAAAAGAAAAATAATGGAAAGTTGGATGTACCTTATTTTTCTGTTTTGATAATGAGTTTGAGCAAGATGTGGTTGCTGCCTGCAAGGATGAAAGGCTAAAGAGATGTTGGAAAATGTATAAAAGCTGGCTTATGAAAGCACAGGAGAAAACTAGCTTTTATATTATTTCTAAGTAACAGCTGTATCTTCAGCTATTTGAAGTTTATGAAATCAGACTTGTCTTAAATTTTAAATTACTCCAGTTAGAAACTATGATATATTATGAATTTTTAAAACACACTAAATAATATTTTTTCAAATGTTAAATAAAGGAAAGTATTTGTTGAATTAGTGAATACTGCAAGATTACTGACTTGCATTTTTTGGGAAGGATGTTCCTTAAAATTATGACAGTACTGGAAGGTGGAAAAATTCATTTTCTGGAATGATGACCGGAGAATGGTAAGGGATTGATTATGGACAGTTGTTTGCAAGGTAATAGGCAGTTGATAAATTAATGTCTATCACTTCTACATTGACTGCAAAAATTACAATCTATGGACTTCAGGAAAAAAATCTGTCTGATAAAAGACATAGATAAATCCTTGATGGATGGCACAGCATTATGTCTTTGAAGTATTTATTTCAATTTTGTGTAAAATTTCATCATTTTTCCAATATATATATACATTAATCCACAGAGACCAACTATTGCAAATAGACCTGGAGTCTTATGTTTTGTTAATATATAAATGTCAGCTGTGGTTATACTTGTATTGCTAGGATTTATAAGCATATGTTTTTCTTTTCATAGAATCAATTTCAAACTTTAGCATGGAATGTATATTTCCCCCACTGCTGTATTAGGGACTAATAACTTGCTGCAGTCCCACACAGCAAGTTACTACTGACTATGACAGGAAGATTTTCTTGTCTACTGCACTTTATTCATTACCCAAACACAGGAAAATAATAGAGTTTTCTGCTTTCCTCATGAGTTCTCTAATTATATGCTGATGTTCTGAGAAGCCAGGTTTGTGTTAAGGTGACTGACATACTAAAATCCTTAAATAAGTTTGGTATTTCACACAATGATGTGTTTCTAGAAGATCTAGATTTAATTACTAACCAGCAAGACAGCATCACCCTGAGTACAGATTAAGCTACTGTACAGTCCCTTCCCTGTACACTTGGGAGCATGTTGATGTTATCAATCAACACAATTAATCTGTCTCATAACAAAAATGCAAATTAACTGAGTTAAAATAGCAGTTTTGTACTTCTTTGCATGATACATTTATCTTTGCAGATACTATGTGCTGTACACAGCTATCGTTTATTGCACACTGTTTAATCTCCTGCTTTTTACACCAGAGACACACAATACAGATTTTCTTTCTTTTTTCTGTGTGTGTATATGCATTAACATGGGCTCTGACTTTTTTCTTTGCATTAATAAAATGGTAAGATCTGATGTCATACCTGAAGTGGTGCTGTTTATTCATGTGTGCCATTTCAAGTGTATTTTACACACACACACAGATATGTACAGGTATATACACACTGTAGACACACACACATGTATGTATGTATGTAATCTCAAAATGGACTGCAGGATGAAAATCAAAACATTCAGCATCTCAACATTCAGCAATTTCCCAAGTTATATTAATACGTAGACATGGATTTGGCAATGTGCATAGACAGGAAGGAAACGTCTTTCCAAACTGTGGGGATTAAGGAGAAGACCATCATGTTAAACAGGGCCTTGAGGTCTGACCCTAGTTAGACTTTCTACATTTATATTATACACATTGAACCTGTAAACTACAAGCTCTTCAAAAAGCAACTTGCAGTCTTTACTGAGCCATCAAAATCAACTTCCTTTCTTTGCAGCTGTGTAGTTGTTTTGCTTGTTCTGCCCTCATCTGTGGTGTGTCAGGGGTGGAAACTCTTTCAAGTGAAGCTGCTAGGCATAACTTTCTCCCACAGTTTTGTTTGGAGTGTATGTGTGTATGTATATATATGTGTGTGTGTGTGTGTGTGTGTGACTACTTTCTCATATATATGCATGCATATATACATGTAGATACATACAAACACATAGAACTTTGTAAGGAAATGTATTAGGAAAACTTTAACCTAGATGTCTTATATTTTATTTGTACTTATCAGTACAGAGGGTGTTTCTCATCCCCATTTTGCCTACAATAAAGCTATGCCTTACTAACTGTCCAATTTTGTACAAAAGTGACTGTTCTTGCTAACCCCAGGGAATGATCTTTTAATTCCTAAAGTATGAGATTTGTTTGACCTTATGTAATTGCAAGCTTTCTTAATGGTTATGAAGTAACTAACTCTAACTATGGTGTCAGATTAAAAGACTTTTTGACGGACAATTCCAAAGGCTCACAGCCTGCTGTGTGAAGGAGATTTTATTTCTATTTGTTCTAAAAATAAAAGGCAATAAATTCAAAAAGTGACCTTTTTTTGGAGTATTATATAAGTATATAAGAGGGACTGATCATTTTTCTGTGTGCCTGTCATAATTTTTAATGATTACAATTAACATAAAATTAAAAGAAAGCGTGCTTCTTTACTGTTATCAGAGACATTCAGTGCTCGAATAAATTTCTTTTTTTTCCATAAGCTCTCCTACTGATGAGAAGTTTGCAAGTCCCATGTGAAGAAACAGATGGGAAAATTTTAGTCTTTAGTCATCAATGCTCTTTGAAGTTTCCTTTCTAATTCCCTTTTCTTGCCAAATAATTTGAGAGCTGGCAATATCAAGTCAAATACCCCTCCTACTGTACTTCAACTATCCTTTTTTTGACCTCATTCTGATCTTTTGGATTTTTGCTGCAGTGTCTTAATAATAAAACAGAATGAGAATGTTATTCTAGGCAAAGAGAATTTTTGTTATATATAGCATGCAAGTCGAGTTTTCTGTAATTTCTTCAATTCTTTATTCTACCTCCACTTACAATAAAAATGCAAAATTTCAGTGAGAAAATACATTCTGAATTTTTTTCTTTTTTTCATACTTTCAGATAAAATGATTTTAAAAGAGTTAAAAGTATGTCAACTTATTTTTATGACATTCAAACAGGTACATCCAATTAATATAATTTTTCCAAATAAAATTCTTTTTTTGCATACTAAGCTAAAAAGAGTGGCTTCATGCTCTTGGAGACCTTCTGATACCTTAATGCCTCATCTTTTTGTCTGTTTTCTGAGAAGCCCTCACTGAAACTATGCAATATGTATTTTGAACCAAGAGGTGCCTCCATAAAGTAGAAAAGTGAGAAGGAAACACAGTTATTGTTTTCTTTTTTGTCATATTTGGCTTTGGAGATGAAAATCATAGATATAGAATTCTTCATTAACTGCTCTTTAATGTAAGACCTTTTTTCAATGGAAGGAAAATTTTTGGCAGGTAAAATATTGAAATATTGATCTTGTATTAAGACAAGTGCATATCTGGAGAGTAAGATTGCTTCCTGTAATTTCTGGTTGAATAAAGCATATGTGCAGAGACTGGAGAATTGGATGTTTAAACTCATAGTTATGTGGGAGCCCTAGAACTGAATATGTTCTGCCCATGGCTTGTCCTACCAGAAACTCTAGATTAATTTGCCTTACACTGTGGCTAAACTAAAATGTCTCATGCTTGAATGCACATCTAGCCAATAAAAGTAAGAGTAAAAGTATTGTTGTTAAGGCCTGTTTCCTCACAGTTATAAAGCGAGCCTTCATTATGTCTTCATTACATATGAAGACACACTGAGGCTGAGGCAATTAGTGCTTAAATTGTATGGCAAAATTCAGTCATGAATTTGAGTTACAGATTTTCATGACATTAAGAATGATCAGTTGAACCTGTTGAAAAACTTCAGAATGAAGCATGGAAGATGAGAAACAGAAATGGATACAACAAAAATAATTCTGTTCTTCCAATTTCTAGTCAAACTAGTTGGATGACTCTCAGCGTTTCCAGATATTTGTGTGGGAGAAGAGAGAACGTAAGAATAATTCCTTGAGGCAAAGCTAAGTCAAGGAAATTAGACTAGATTTAGTTTAGAAATTAAGACCTTAAATTCCGAGAAACCTTGGTGGTTTACACTAGGATTCAGAATTTAAAGAACCATCATGAAAGACAACTTGCTGTCTGATTAAGATCCAAGTACAAATCTGTATGACTTTAGAATTAATAGAATGTTCCCCAGTCCTCATGAATATTGTAGTTCTAGGGCATGGAAATAGTGGTAACTTGAGAAATGTACATTACTTTTTATTTGACCACTTCTGTAAGTAGGTTTTAACTTTTTATTTCATAACTGTGTGCTTAGTTGTATTTTGCTGTGAAAGATGCTGTTGCAAACGTTACACTTTGAGTGTTTTCAGAAGTGTTCAATACTGGAACTGAGTGGGATTTTCTCTGCCTTTTTCATGCCTTCCAGCTGATGGGCGGAATTTAAGTCCCCATGGTGCACAAACAGATGGGAAAATGTTGGTCTTTCGTTTTCAGTCATCAGTGCTAATTCTTTTATCTTCTGCATGCATTAGTCAAACAGACTATGCCCATCAAGCAATCTGTAGTATGTGCCATGACGGCCTTTTCTTTTTTTTTAACTCTACTGAAAATCTTTTCTGTGAACAGACATTGCCTACATTCTATTAGTTTAAAGAGGAAAATGTTTTATTCATGAACTAAATGATTGCCAAAATGGTTGTGGAACTTTGACGATTTTAAAGTACTATTTTTTTACTATTTTGTGAAGTAATTCAAGAACCAAGAAGTACATTTTCAAATACAATTGGGGATTTTTGTAGGCATTGGCGATCCTATATATATACAAAACTATATGATGTTTTTTATGAACAGACACTGTATTGGCACATACTTTTATCCATTTTTACCCAGCATGTCACAGGGATACACATCTGGGATTTTTGGAATACTATGATGTTCTTTATGCACACTGGCATGCACCCATAAATTTTAATTTCTAGACTGTAACAAGAAAGTAAATCTGTTTTCATGAGGAGTTAAGTTGCATATTCAGATTTTGGTGCCCATTTTTGCAAAATGGAACCCAGAAGAGCCATGGATTAAAGGAGTTTTATCCACAAAGAAACTGAAATACTTTACTTACACAAGGATGTGTGAATAGCAACCTGCATTTATATGATCATTCCTTGACTGGTTTAGCATGTAGGTATAATGGAGATAAGTGAGTAATAGTGGCATAACATAAATTTGCATTAACAGAACTGCATCTATTTTTGCAATTATGTAAAAAATATTGGCATAAAATTTTCAGCACTGCATTATCTTCGGATTTATTGAAAGTGGTTTTTTTGGAAACGTATGTTTTATCCAGTTCAGTTTATTTTATATGCCTGGAGGGCACTTATAAGACTCTGAATTCAGCTTTATTTTGTAGGCTGTGTTGTCACAGACATAAGGGATTGAGCTTTGTGTTTGTATTTTTATGATGTGGGTGGGATCAGGCATGCTGAAAATGAATTCAGACCTTTATTATATCACAAGTTAAGCTCATCCAGATGGCAGACAGTTCCTACTGTGTGAAATAATAGTTTTGGTGATGTGACAGGCATGGGTTTATAGACAGTAGGAACTCTTACAAAGTTGAAAGCCCTGAAATAGAGCAAATATTGCAGACAGTAATATTGCAGCCTTTCCTGTGTGAGAAGAGGAAACTCCTACTGCAGGTAACTATTGATTCAGGGTTATGGAAGGAATCCTTTCAATGGTGCACTAGGCCAGCCCCGCTTGCAGAGCTGTGCTCTCTGCAAGTCCAAGTAAAAGGAAGTGAGAGGCTTTTCTATTTGTATTAAGGGAGAATTTGTTTTCATGAGTACAACTTCACATGATGCCCTACTATGAAGGAAATCCACTGAGCAGGAGGATTTGTTCCCTGCATTTTCTCTATAGCTAAATGAGCCCATGTAAGGCATGCATGAAACATTTGTTAGTGTACCTAACAGTTGTTACTTTGATTTGTGATCCATAGATTTTAGTTCTGAACTTATATGTGTAGATATGGAGTTTGGGTCCTTGTTATATTGCTAAGAGACATTCTGGAAAGAAAAGAAGAAAAAATTTTCAGTTTAGAAACTCCCACTTAGTGAGGCCCATGTTTGCATTTCTTCAATACTTTTAGGAGTTCAGATTTGAATGCATAAGAATTTATTGATGAAAACCTTTTATTTTGGAAAAGTTATGGCATCCATTTTGTTTGAGGGATGGTGGTGTTTTGATGTGGAACTTAACTAACTGCAAGTAACTTAACTGCCCTAGAGAAGATGTAGTTTATTATTTGTAAAACATAATACTTTTAAGCTCAAGTCATCAGTCTGGAGTTACTGAAATTCCCACTTAATAAAATATCAGGTGTGTCCCCCACAGACTGCAGTGATGGAAATTCCCCTGTAAAGGGCGAAGAATAGAATTTTAAGGGATTGCTTTTGTACAGATGAAATTCCCACTTCCTTGCTTTTCTTCAAGATGTATGAAAGGAAGGAGGGTGCTAGGGTTAGCCGTGCAGCAGATATCCCTATTTGGAGAATGATTTTCCATCAGACATGCTCTTGTCTTCCACAAGGGAAGTATGTTGTCTTTTTTTTCCCCTTTTCTTTTGGCAAGCTACGTTAAGGGTCAATAAAGACAAAACTGCAGCTAGAGCAGCTTTGAGGTGACTGTACTGTTTGCCATGGGCTGTACTGAACTTCCATATCTTTGTAGATAGCTTATGAATGTTTGTGATTCCTTTCCATTTCTTTGTCAAGCCTGGGGGTGGAGGAGTAAAAGTAAATATTTAGAAATAGATATCCTTAATGGTAGACTTCCAGTCCTGAATCAGCCTTTTTCATGGGTTTCTTTTGATGTTTTGTTCTGGAACAGGAATCTTTTATTTACTCTGGCGTGTGTAGATATTGGTTATCTATCTCCCAAATATCTTAAGAATCTATGGTATCATGGGGAAGGGTCTTCCTTAAAGGTTTATGTGGAAAAAAGTTTAAATGAAAGTCTTAAATCTGCAATCAGTGTTGTGAGACAATATTTAGATTTAGTAAACTATTTTCTAGATTGTTTTGTGCTCATACATAGAATACAAAAGAGGTTACTCAGTTTGTGTCTGTCAGTTTTCTTCTTACTAAGCAGGCAAAACTCAATCATGATGGCAGCAGGTAGGGGAACTGTCAGTGGAGGATCTATAATTGTAATCACTTTTCCCCCCAGCTCTTCTAGTAGCTGTATTGTGATTTCTGTGAAATCATTTTCTGCCTGCAGAAAATCTGTTGTTGAAATGAGTTGGAAGGAAGACATGCTTTTGAACTGAGAGCAGCTGCTCAATCTCACTTAATCTTTTATTTCTTTGTCTGTGGTTTCCTAATGCGGTGAAGTCTTTAGCTTTTGGTTTTTGTTTTTTTTTGGTTGGTTTGTTTTTTGGTTTTTTGGTTTTTTTTTTGAGCTTTGCCTTGAGAACTCCTCATCTGTTCAGCATCGTGAATTTGTGTAATGTGGTATCCAGTGCTAATGACCTAAACCACAGCACTGTGTAGAGCAACTTTATTTCTTTTGCTTTGTTAATGAATGAGATTCAAACAAGTCTAATAGGAGCCACAAAGAGGAGCGAGCAAGATTTGTGGGATTTGGTATCTTAAATTAAAATTTATGCAAGCCATTGAGGTTAGAGAGCAAGATTGCCTGGCACCATGGAGCCATGAGCATGTGGGATTTCCTGTATGTTTCCTTATTGTTAAACAATTCGAGCTTTATATCCTGATTACTTTTGCTTTCTTTTTAACTGTTCGTGTACTAAGGACTTTGGCAAGGATGTAGGATTAGCACAGTAGCTGTAGCATACATGAGAACATGCATGTGTGTGTGTGTGTGTAAACCTTGGGTATTCTTCAACAAGCAAAACCTTCTCATGGAATTAATGTGAAAAAGTAGATCAATAAAAGAGGAAAAACTAAACTACACATGTCACAGGAGTGAAATGCCACAAATGTTTTATGAAGAGCTACATTTAATCTTGGTTAAAGACATTTAAAAATGGTGCGGTGTGTAAATCATGTGGTTATATTTAAAAAAAAATGTGAAAAATATGAATTGTTCAAGCTATTAATGAAAAAACACTAGCCTATCCCTGCAGGAAATTGATTAACATAGATGAGAGAATAGTATGTAAATGTTTATACATTTGCATGTGTATAAGTGTATACTGTTATATACGTATGGAATTTGTGGAATTGAATAAAAATAGATTACTAATATAAGAATATAAGTCGGTATAAAAAAAGTCAGGTTTTGTAATGGGGTTGACAGGTGACTGCACAATTTGGACACAGCTAGCATATTGTAGAGCAATTGAACCATTGTAAGAACTGTGCAGGAGCCTCCTAGTAGAAGAAAATTTTGGTTTTGTTTTTTCTTTTCCATAGCAACAAGTGTGTTAATTTTTTTTCTGCCTCTGTCCATTTTTTTTTTTAATATCCACACATATTCACATATTCCTCAGGGCCTACTGTATTTCTGATTGCCTTCATAAAACCTCATGAAGCCAATGGTGGTAATCCTAGGTGAGAGAGGCAATTGCTGGGTCATCATTTCTGTATTAAAAATATTTTATAATGCACCTGTGACTTTCTACTATATTAATAAAGCTAAATTACTTAGTTATTTCAAATATTTAAATAACCTACATGGCCCACAGGTTTGAGAGATTAATTTAAGGTGTGCAACAAAAGAAACAATTTCAAGAATTTCAGTGAATCATAGTCAGACTTTCAGGAATCTGCCCGATTTCCACCTAAAGTGGATTGATGCTGGCTCTGGTTCAGAAAGCAGTTCCAGCAGGAAACCCTTCTGGGCAAAATGTAGTCTGGGTGCAAAACCTGTGACATCCTAGCTGGGAAGGTAAGCAAGAGGTAGTACCTAGGCAGAGAGATGCCCAAATCTCTCCCAAGTCCTTGGGGAAACTTGGTAAGTTAGGAGTCATCAAACAATGCCTAAATCAGATTACACTCCTGTCCATATTGTTGTGATGGCATTGAATTTCTGGGCATACAACCCAGTGGTTAGAGCTCTGTCCCTGAATAGTGGAGATGGCTGGAGAAGGTCTAAGGCCACAGCTTTTCATGTGGTTTTCACCTATCCTGATAAAGTTAGACTGTCAATACAAAAATTATTGTGGATTTCAGAGACAGAAGGAAATAAATAATTTAAAATCTTTGAATAAGGACACATTCCTCAGAATGGAGATTCCTTGGCCCTTGTGGGGTTTTTTTTGTTTGGTTGGGTTTTTTTGGTTTGGTGGTTTTTTTTTTTTTTTGGTTTGTTTTTTTGAGTAATGGTAGGTAGATATAACTTTCATTTGGGAATCATAAGCTTTATCACAACACTGGAAATAAGAAAGTGTAGGAAGGAATATTGGCTAGATAATAAATAGTAGAGAAGGAAGTTTCAAGACTTTCTAAAAAACTAAATACTTAATGAAAAATTTGCCCCTGCACATCATAAATTGAGTTTTGGAATCAGTTATTTATTAAAAAAAAAAAAAAAGGTAAAAAGGTTGAGAGATGGATTGTTTATTGATTGCTTCTGAGTTAATAGTATCACTAATTAGGCTTCCAAACTGTAGAATGTGGACTAAACTCAACTTTTAGCTTACCAGTGGAATTTAGACATTGATCCACTGGATACAGCTGCAGCAACATAGCCTTAAGGGTTTGTGACTGCATTTTTACTTGGGTGCCTGTCTCAAGGGGTAAGGGATAGCTTCTATAGGGACAGAGCACTGTAGAGGATTGTTCATATGTGATGATGTCATGCAGTTGCTAGTTATTGTAAATTCTTGCAAATCAAAACTTCCAGTAGTGCTTAGACTTTTTGGTTCTTTCCCCATTTTCTCCCCAAGGTTATTTGAGGAGGAAGAGTTTAGCTCCTATGGCATCCTGTAAAGCAAAAGCAGTATTCTCTGTACTATCCTAAATTAGCTCCAATTTATACACTAAAAACTACACTAGTGGTGTAGACCCTGGTTAGTGGTGTTCTAGTCCTGTTCAAGGTCTTCATTTCTGATGTGGGCAGTGAGACAGAGCACACCCTCAGTAAGCTCACAGATGGTGCAGAGCTGGGAGGCAGGGATGATACACCATATTAAAAATCACTATTATTAAACCCATAAAATAAACTGTTTGGGAGCATTGCAAACATTTCTCAAGAAATTAATAAAGAAATACCATATAAAAATTACTTGGAGATGAGTAATTCCATATTGTGTCTTTCCTTCTGTGATATTACATCTTAGAAATGAATTAAAAGTGTGCTGCTGACCAAAGGAATTATCCTACTTTTCCTGAATTTGGTATGTCAAAGGTCTTTTGGTTTCTTAACTCAACAAGGAAGAAAATGGTATTTTGACATTACCTGGAGTTTATCTACATGCAAGGAAGAATAGATACCTGCAAGACTTTGTGGGTTTTTTTTATATGCAAAGTAATGAGATATGAAATTGTTTTGCTTTCATAATTCTACCTTCACCAACAAACTCTCATGGGTCAGTGAGTAGAAAGCAAAACAAAAATCATACTTCCTAGTAGTGGAACAAGTGCAATAAATAGTTGTTAAACCATCCCCTAAAGATACTATGATCTACAAATCCACCCCTTATTTGATTTCCTACCATCTTTTTTATTTTATCTGGCAAGACAGACAGTAGAAATTTATTTTCATAGCACTATAATGAATGTAAGATTTTACACTTGTAAGTCTCCTTCCATTCCTTTTCACTGAGCATGAGAGTCAAATCCTCTCATCTAATTTCATTTAAAATTTCATAGGAAATACATCTAATCTAAATTTGGTCTCTGGGCTCCCCTTACAGTCAGTGCAACAAGGTAAGACTAGAAGAAAGTAGTGTGTTTTGTAGGAGGACAGATTATTTTGCTGCAGAGGATATGGTCTAATAGGATGTAAGAGATGTTTGAGACAGATGAAATATTTTTTGATGCCTGTCTGTCCCCTGGTCACTGTATTGGAAACTCAGATCACCTCAGACTAAGAGTTCAGCTTCAAGTTTGATAACATAAAGCTTATATGACCTTGCTCATTTTTTGTGTCATATTACAAGCTGAGCCAGAACCTAAGCCTATTACAAGTTTTTCTTTGATACAATACTTACAGAGAGAGCTCCTGAAAAAAGCAGTCATGTCTTCTATTAATAATTTCACATGGTATTTGACCTCTGCTGCTGTGGTTTTAAGAAAAGCAGTCCTTGGCACTTCTCATTTTTATTAGCTAAACTCTTTATCACACAAGCTGTTAAGAAAAGTAATTAAATTTACCTGGAGTCACACTTATTTCATAATTCCTTGCCATTAAAAGCCATAGAGAGAAATTTGAAATTAATTAATATTACAACCTCTTAAAGAGGATACATGACAATTTGCTAGTAATGTAACTTCTACTGATGTAACACTAGTAATGTAACACTAGTAACGTAAGCTTCTATGTCCACCAGACATTTATGATATTTTCAAGGATGAGAGCTTTCTTACTAAAAAAATATATTTTCCTATAAATTCTTACATTAATAATCTTTAACACAGAAAATACAATCATTTTGGTGGCTTCTTTTCAAGCTTCTCATGAATCTGTTCATTTCACTACTTCTCAACCCCAAAGGCTCTTCTCACTTGTCACTCATTTATATTGAATTTTGAATGAAACTTAGAGAAATTTCAGCCTGGCTTCTTTAGAGACTACAGTTGAAATTATCCAGCCTATTTTCCTTGTCTCCAGTTGGTGACAAATGGCAATTTTATTTAGCAATGGATGGTTCTCTTTGAGGTTGGATTGATGGATGAGCCCTTAAGAGGTCAGGCCAGCTGACAAGGTTACCTAGACCAGCTGTCTGCCCATCCCTACTGCAGCGGATTCCATGCTGCTTGTCCATCAGCTTTTGACCACTGCTGGTTACTGGTGGAGTGTTTTAAGGCAGACTTTAGTCAGTGACAGCTGACTTTAAAGTGTTGTGCTGCAAATGGTGGCGGCTCCAAAACTCACCGATGAGCAACTCAGACATCTGTGTAGCAAAGCCAGACAGGACAGCTAGTGTGGCAACAGTGTCAGCTGTCTCAAACAAAGCCAGCCTTTTTGACATTCATGAGTCCTTCATTTTGTCTTTGCCTTTTTGTATGTTTGGTTTTGATTAATGTAATAATCAGCCTGCTGTCTAAGAACTCCAGCTTTGAAATGTTTCTGAATAGGCTCATGTGAGAACCCCAATTGTGTTTTGAGATTTCAGTACAAAAACCTAAAGTGCTTTTAATTCTTGTCTGTAGGCTGGAGCAAATGTGCTTCTCCAAGATGTTAATGGAAATATTGCACTTGATTATGCTGTAGAAGGGACTGAATCTAGCAGCATCCTTCTGATGTACTTGGAAGAAAATGGTAAGTCAGCTTTTCAGCTTTTGGAATGCTTTTATTGAAGATGCCATAAAAATAATAAGGATGTGTATTGAGCTGATGGAAGTCACATCAAAGCAAATTGAACTATATCAGTTTGGGGATGAAGGGGAGGAAGATGATTTGCAACCACGCATGTTTTCAGTGTGTTTAAATTGGAACAACTAACAAAGGTTAATGGCAGTTGTCATTGTCAAAACTGCTTTTGACCTTTTGTAAGGAGATGTTAGAATGTAAATTCAAAGTAGAGAAACTGCAGCAATACAGAAGCTTTTAAAACAACTAATTTAACTATTCAAGGACTAGGTTTCACATTTTATTTCATTTTCCCATCTATAGTCTCAGAGAATATTTTTTTCAAGTGACAGACTGTTAAATAAATAATCTTTGCAAATAATTTTAATGAAAATGCATTCTGAATGATACTTTATTCCTGATTCAGAAGTATTAGTATTGGTTTAGGGGTTTTTTAATTGAGAAAATACCGTAGCAGGATTTCTATTATGAATTATGCTTAATATGTTATAGATGACAGGACTTGTATTGAAAAACTGAGTTTGTTGTTCATCAGTTCCAAACTTAGATAAGAGTTGTGAAGTGAGATTTCTAACTTGCCTTTGACAATGAGGTTCTCTTAATATTGTATGTGGCTCATCTTAACACTGAGGAAAAGGCATTAAGCAAATATAATGAGCAATAATGTAAAAAATTGTATTTTCAATATTGCCTCCATATAAGGAATCTTTTTAACATAAAGTAAGTTAAATTATATTCTGTTAATGAACCCTTAAGGAAAGTGTCAAGGAAATCACAGTGTCAAGTCCTATACTGCACACATCCAGTGTATTGCATGTTTTATAATTTTGTTTCCTCAGTGCACAGCACTGCCTTCACAGCTCTGGTTTTGCATTTTTCTAATGGCAAAGCAGCTATTTGCTTCTAAAAGCTTGATTGCCTTGAAAAATACTGATATTTGTCTAAATGTTCCACATACTTTGACTCCTATTTAACAGGTAACATGCAAAACTCCTGTAGCAAACGAGATGTAGTCTGCTTATAGTGTTATCTCTTTTACAGTAGAGAGGAGAGGCGTTATTCCTAATTAAACAGTGATTCTGTGAATATTGGAAGTTACCAAATTAATAAACTTAAATATTTTGAGGTTGACCTCTACCTCTACTAACTTTAGGTAGATAAGCTTACATTAATAATACAGACCTTTTGGTCAATAGAGAGAAAGAGGAAGTGCATACATTGCTCCATCTAGTTCTAACCTGGCTAGGAGAGGAGAATTGACTTCCATGACTGTTTCTTTTTGCTGACTAATAAAAACTGAAGTTGACAAATTTTAGGGTTAGATTGTTAGGATTGATCAATCCTAGCCCTTAACTGCATGTAGTGCATGAAAACCTGGTCTTTGGGTGATCGGTGTCAAAATTCTCATCAGCTTTGCTTGGTCTGCTAGAATTATTGTTGTAACAATAGACAGCTCAAAGTATCCTTATTTTGCACTTGACTTTTGAAATTTAGTTTGTACCTATGAAATGTTTGTATAACCTACCAAGATTAAAAACTGCGAAGGAGATTCTGGATGGAAATTAAGCTCTATGAGTAAGTATTAATTACTTTGAATTTCCCAGCCTCAGTGTTTCTCTGTGGATTGTTTTGGTGAAGTATTCCTCGTCACAGCAATCCCTATGCACACCTGCAGATGAATACCTCAACACAGAGCAATGTCAGGACTAAGCCTCTTTATACAAAATTAGCTGATCCTGTAATAAATACCATCTTCGGCCTGTAGTGTTAAGAAACACCCACCCATAGTCTCAGCCTTTAAATACAATGTATAAGGAATATTTCCCTATTCTCTGAACTTCCCTGCATTCCTAAAATGTTTTCATTTCATTTTCATGTTTCAATTCTCCATTCAGTTGTGCATATTAAGAAGAGATACAATATTAAGAAGAGATTTGTGTGTAGAATAGACTATACTCTAATCATTGTCTCTAATTGCAGAGATCAGGGAGAAAAGTAAAATTAAATGCCTTATAGCTTAGCTAATGAGAAAATCAGAAGCTATCAATTTACTTTGATGAAACAAAGTAAGATTGGAACAAGTAGCTTTGAAGCCACAGAAAACATTGTTAATTGGAAACATTAGAGTTCTCAGAAGTCTAGTGTGTATATAACTTCTTACACATTTTACTATTGTGGTAGTTCACTGTATCTGTTTAATTTCACTACAGATCTTAGTGACTGAACTACTCTTCATTGTTTGAAGTAACTTAATTTACTCTGCGGAAGGCCTGGAGTCATAAGTGATAACAATAGCCTTGCATGCCTTTAATGGTTTATGTATTTTAAAACTAGAGTTAGTTCTTTGAGTTCTGCTTGTAAATGATCTGTTAGGGCAACAGGAGTACCACAAGTACAACATATTGTAATAATCTAGCAACTACCAGAAAGCTTCCATATATACTTTACTGTTATGGAATATAACATATGAGGCTGTTTTGTGGAGATTTTATTACTGAAGTCTAATGAAATTATTACTATTTCATTAAAATATTCTCTCTTCCTGTACAGAAATTAGCTTTCTCTGCTGTTATATTATATAAGTGATGTTACATTGTATACTGAAAGTAATTATTGACTGAAGAAAGAAATTAGCAGGCTTCAGTTACCTAAGAAAACACAATTCGAAGTACACATCCTCTGTATATTAAGAGCATTGTTTCTGTTCAGTAATAAGTCTAGCATATTGTAAGCTTCATTTAAGAGATCTCTAATTGAGGATGGAAGGGAAAATACAGTAACCTGCTTTATGTTAAGGAAAGTATGTGAAACAGCTTAACTGTATCATATTAGATTATGTCCAAGGGGCATTCAGAAGCCTAGTGGGCTCATGAGCTCAAGGACTCTATTTGGATTGATTTCTCTAAATCTCATGTCTGGTAACCACTCTATAGCAAACCCTTCTTAGAACAGAAGAGATGCTTTGAAACTAGGCATCTGTAATGAGGCACATGAATTAGGATCTGAACTGCCGGCTTCATTCCATGTGCTATGGAGGGAGACCAGAATGGCCAGCTGGGACGTAGAAGTCTGCTGGGTAGGATGGCTTTTAGGATATTTAAATTTACAGGTCTGTGTGTAGGTGCCTATTCAGTAGTCCATACTCCTATCACCAACAGTGCAATTCTAGGAAATGCTGACTGCAGAAAACAGAAGGGTTATTAATTTGACGAGCTACAAGGAAAATACCAGTAAAAGCTGTTAAATTTGCTCTGTGCCAAGATGTCATTGGTTTTCAATGTTACTGGTGTTCCTGTTTTGCTATGAAAAGAAAGTCATGACTTATTTAAGCATTTCAACATCTGCTGAGGCAAGGCAAACTGAGAGTAGGCAAGGTGGGACTGTAGATTCTACTTCTCTCTAGGCTCCAATTCCAGTGCTAACCCATCTTTATGTAATTCCTTTTCATTTTGTTTTTATTTCAAATTTTCTTTGTTACCTCTTACACCTTCAGCTTCATATCCATTCACTGTCTACTTTCAGAAAGTGTCTCCCTTCAGAGGTGAAATGAAAATAATAATGTGTCCTGGTTTAGGGTAAATTTGGGAGAAAACTTCTCAAGGGGTCCTTCTAGAAAGCAGATTCAAACGGCCCCTCCCCCATCTGGTTTGGGAAAAGATTTCCTTGGAGAAAAATGGAAAAAAGCTGTTTATTTAACAAGCAAAGTATTCAGAAGCATATAAAATGAGTAATATTAAACAATAAAACCTCTCGCTGTTCTGAAGAGATGGCAAATTCAGAAAGTCCTTGTCATGGGGTATAGCTCAGCTCACTCAGTCTCTTATCAGTCCCTTCTGTGCTGGAAAATTCCATGTCCTGGGCCCCGGTGCGCCACATGTGTGAGCTCCCAGAGTTTTTCTAGGTTTTCAGTCGAGCAGGGCCGATCAGTTCCAAGAAAAAGAGAAACCACAGTCCAGGGAACTTCTCTGCCTCAGCTAGCTAAAAACTAAGAGCAAGAAGAGTTCTCTTCCACTGCCTACTGCAGGCAACACAGTCCAGGACAAAGATGTGGGTGCACAAGTGCAGTTTCTGATAACAAACTCCATGCTTCTTCTCCCCCCACTCCTTTCTTGGAACCAGTCTTAAGGTGCAGAACTTAATATCCAGCATAAACAGAACAGACAATTAGGGATACCAGCATCATAAAGTCACCCTAGGACATAATGTAAAAAGGTGATAGTTTTTCCACTATTTGTTCTGCTTTATTCTAAACCTGAGTGATAATTGAATTCATCAAGAAAGCCCACCCAGCACCTTCCATAGCCTTTGTTTTGGTTAATAACAGCTTTATATTTTAAGGCAAATATTTTGAGTAATTAATGGCATTTTAAAACAATCAAACATTAAATGACTGCCAGTGTATTCTCTGGTTTTGGAGGCAGAATGTTCTATTGTAGAACTGTGTCAGTGAAACTCTGATCATGGTATACGATCCTTGTTTCCTCCTTTTCCATTAGTCTGTTTTAAATATTTAATACTTTGAGGAATGCAACATTTTTGTTCATTACTTGGTATTTAGTTGTATAGTGGATTGCATGACTCAGTTATGAACTAAAAATGACTGACAGATAGTTCTTGGTTCTGTATTTTCCAAGTCATAGGAGGTGACACATTCACTGTAATTAATTTCCAAAAAAATATTCTCTTTTGTCCACAAAGGTATCAGGCTTCAGTTTTCAGTAGGATAACTGTGCACTCTGAGAACATCAGCCTTGTTGAATCTGAGAAAAGAATATTTGGACATTTTATTTTTAAAGAACTGTCTACATATCACACAGATCTCAATGCAAATTTAATGGCTTTATTTTCTATTGTGTAGTGAGAGTTTCACGCAGTAGCAGATAATTACTTAAGCAAAAGAAAACCATCTGTTGTGATTTTATATTTTTGAAGATTGACTATATTTAAATAACATATTTACTCAAAGGTACGGGTGGTATTCCTTCTTCTACTGAGACAAAGGTACAGGAGAAAAAATGGGTATTGCTTTTCTGCAAAGTATTTTACACAGTACTATTCACTTTCTGTGGGGGCAAATGAATTTAAAATAGCTGGTTAAAGGTTATTGACCTTTGATGGTAACAGAGATTTCATGCACTTAAGCAAAATCTATTATGGTATTCCAAGCTGGGGGAATAATGGGTATGTTTTGTTCCCTGAATATTAAAAGGATCATATTCAGGTGTCAGAAAACTGCATATAGAGCAAAAATCATGTGCAAGCCCTATCTTTTTAGGTGGCTTTTTATGGTTTAAATCAGTTAAAATATTGTGCAGATTTTGCAAATATAGACCATTGTTTGTAAAATTCTTACTAGCTAGGGAATTAAGCCTTACTCTTCAGCTGCAAAATAGAATAAATAAATTTATTTTTCTGCCTTGCAGCAGTAGGTAGAATTAAAAAAAAAAAAAAAAAAAAAAAGCTAAATCTTAATACAGAATCCTACACAGAAGACAGCTTTTAACATTAGCCAGAAATAGCCAGAAACGTGTCAATCACTACAATAAAGAGAATTTCCCTGAAGCCAACAGTTAACAACATATGAGACGTATGACATGCAGAAAAATCTAATGTAGAAAAGTAGTGGGCAAGAATTAAGGAAAAATTTACTGCAAACCTGACACTTTACAGTAATCTAGAATGTGATAGGAAGATATACCTAAAAATATTTTTTTATTTAAACTTTAAGTTAATTTGAAGTTATCAATAAAATCTGGTGTGGTTGCACTAAAAACTCCCACAAAGCTGCTTGCCCATTCCTTTCCTGACAAGGACAGCAAGATTGCTTACCAGCAATTGCCAGCAATTACCAAGTTACTCTCACAGGCTAATCAGATTCAACTTGGTGGAATTTGTCAACTGGAATAGGCTCAGGTAGTGAGAAACAGACAGACAAAAATTAGAACAACACTTTTCAGACTTCACTTCTTCACTCCAAACTCTTCTACCATCACAAGCAGCACATGGAAGTGGGGGAGTTGGTACATGGCAGTCTCCCTCTCTGCCCCTTTTCTTCTTCACACTTTTCCTCTGCTCCATGCTAGGTTTTTACTTCAGGTATGGAGCTCCTTTAGAAGTGTCAATCTGCTTTGCCACAGGTCACACTTGGTTGCCAGGCTCAGCTGTGTCCTGCTGAGGGTCTGCTAGAGCTGATAGGACAGCCCCTGCCTCTCTCCACACAACCCATCCCTTCAGCCCCATAACTGCCAACACCTAGACAGTACATCTCCCTGTGTGTTTCTCAATACTCTGGTCCTTGTTGTGAGAATAAGATCAAAATGAAGATCCTAGTTGTGTGTATTTTTCATTTGGATTATTTGTTTTTGGTTAAAAAGAATGAATGTATACACCAAAATGTTTTAGTATTGAGGTTGTAGTACAGAAACCCTTAAACAGATCTAGTAATCCAATGAGGGGACAAAAACCCTTAGAGTTTCTTCAGTACAGCCAAGAAAATAAAGGGATATAAATCAGTATTATTTCAGATAAATACTGGTCTAGACTTTAATATTTCAAAGTATTTCACAGACATTAAGGAATTATTGCTAATATGCTGCAATAAGAACTGACTAAAATGCCAACACATACAGATTGTCAGCACTAAAGATCAGCAAGCTTCGGCTAAAACTAAATTCCCTAATATATTTTCTGGCTTAGAACCATATGCACCCTGATTTTGATTTATGCTTACAAATTTTCTTTCAACAATATTGATGCAGTAGGTTGACAGAAAAATGGGCAATCAAAACAAAACAGCCTCAGGGTGGCTCTAAGTTTTTTCCCTTTGATTCTTGTTGATTGGGAACTACCTACCCTTATGATTATCACACACAAAAATATTTATTTTCTGAAGAGAGCCTGATTAATTGATGGTAGGAGTTAGGTGTTAGTGTTGCCAGTGAAAACAAAGGAATAAATGAAATGTTTCAGTAGGTCCTTTCAAAAAATGAAGCATATGGAAAATGTGACTCATTGGAAAATGTCATAGTTGAGAATGTTCATTTTCCTTTGGCCTTTGTGTTTTCTAATATAAGTGTGAACGAGCTACCTTAATTTTTAATTTTTTATAGTTCTTGGGGGGCTTTGAAGTCTTAGATTCTTCTTAATATTTTTGTGCTTCCAGCATGTTTCCCATAAGTTTCTGTCAAGGGGAAAACCTCTAAATTCACTGTGCAGACTTTTGACACTGAAATGAACATTTAAAATTATAGCCAGTAGTTTATGATCTAGTTTTCTAACAGATGCTAGAAGGAAAACAGGCTTTGCTAAGATTTGAAAAAGGTTGTGAAGAACATCAGAAACTGGGGATGTCCTTTCAGTATCCTTTTAAATAACTTATCAAGAAATAATTTATTTCATTACCATCAGAACCGTATTATCACTTTTTCATAGAATTCCTAAAACTATAACCTTAATCAAGATGGAAGAAATTGTCAGTGCCCACAGTGCATCCACAGGCCCTGTGACCTCTCCTCCACCCCTACTCCCAGGGGCTTGGCTGCCTGAGCTCAAGGCCAGCTGTGGTGGCATTGTGACCTGGGAGCTGTCGGATGGGAAGGAGCTAAGCTGAGAAGCAAAGATGGGAGCAAGATTGTCATGATTTCTCACCTATCCTTTGTCTCTGGAGCCACATTTAGTCTCAAGTCCTTGCTTGAGGCAATCCTGTGCTCAGCCATGATTCTTGCTGACCCCAAACCTGGACCACTGACTTGACTCCTTGCTTCATCTGATTTACCTGGATTTGTCACTAGAGGCTTTTCTGGCAATCTGAGAATTTCTGTTATCCCTGATTCCCATCACCAGACCTGCTTAATTTTTTTTTTGGGCATTGTGGGACTGTGCCCTGGTCAGCAAGGATGGTGACCTGCCTGGCCTGACAGCTCCTGCCTCCCTTGCATGTTTTGGGTAGCCTGCTTTTACTGCTCTCTCACAAAAAAAGTTAACTATAACATATTAAAACCTTGCCGTAAAATCTGTAGTGTAGAAATACCATCTGTGATGATCTCATTTCAGACATGATATTTACCACAAGTAGCCAGAGACAGTGATATAATTATTTTGCTTCTGTGTTCAAGTATTAATATAACAAATAAAACAATAAACATTTAATATATATCCACAAATGAATGCATTAATATAAAGCCTTTTGTGCCAGCTTTTTGAAATAAATTACAAAAATTATTTTTGTTTTCAGGCAAGTTAAGAGACAGTTCACTTAACTAATTTTAGCTGAAAGGATCATCAATGTCCTTATTGTAGAAGAGAGAGGACTAAAAGCATGTTTACTAGAGTGGGAGAATTGTCACTCTGATATCTACATGAGGAGGAGGTGGGAACTTCACTTCTGATAGCATTTTCAGACTAGAAACAGATAAACCTAATCAGCTCAGGAAGCCAACTGTGCCTTGGAGTGCATCCAAAGCAGTGTGGGTAGCAGGTCAAGGGAGGTGGTTCTTCCCCACTACTCCACTCTGTTGAGACCCCACCTGCAGTGCTGCATCCAGCAGCATCTTGGGTCCCCAGCACAGGAAGGATATGTAGCTGTTGAAATGAGTACAGAGGAGGCCACCAAGATAATTAGAGGGATAGAGAATCTCTCCTATGAGGAGAGAATTGTGAGAGAATCCTGAGAGAATTGTACTTGTTCAGCCTGGAAAAGAGGAGGGTTTGCCGTGACCTAGTTGCAGCCTTCCAGTACCTGAGGGGAGCTTATAGGAAAGGTGGACACAGACTGTTTACATGGGCATGTAGTGACAGGACAGCAACAATAGTTTTAAACTGAAAGAGAGTAGGTTTAGATTAGATGTGAGGGAGAAATTCCTTACTGTGAGGATGGTGAGGCACAGAACAGGTTGCCAAGAGAAGCTTGGCAAAGTGGATGCCCCATCCATGGGAGTGCTCAAGGCCAGGTTAAATGGGACTCTGAGCAACGTGGCCTAGTGAAAGGTGTCTCTGCCCATAGCACGGTGATTGAACTATATGGTCTTTAAGGCTTCTTCCAACCCAAGCCAGTCTATGAAAATAAAGATGCTGCACTAAACATACGTAATGATATCTTTAAAGGCAAACAGGCAAAACCCACCAGCAACACTCAGTACTGCTGCAGTGAGTTAGAGTTATAGGCCTCAGCAGTTTTACAAGTATACATTCTTTTGCAGAATCTGAAAATATTGGTTTCCCTTCTCACATAGTAAATGTTGCTGGCACGTATCAGTTTATATGCTGACCTTTGAAAATCAGATTCACATAATGCCAAGTGGTATGCACAAGGGCTATTGAACAATGTAATCTCACAAAAATAATGCTTTTTACAAAGATATCTAGTAAGCAGCCAGAAAAGTCTTTCTAAAACATTAAGCAAATAAAATAATAGATACATCCAGATATTTCAAAGAATTAAAATTACTATTTATAGAATTGTACTGTGATTTATTATTTTTAACATGCCTATCCTATTCTGTGCCACACAGAAGAAAAATACAAATTCTAAACTGTGGTATCCCCTGAATTATAGAAGGGTAAGAGAGGCTTATCATACATGGGATGAAGAGCCTTGATGTATCTGCAGCTCTTTGCAGGAAGGGCAGATATATAGACAAGAGTGAGAGAAAACTCAAGTATGAGAAGAGAGATGGGCTTCTCAAAGCCATCGCAAGTTTTCAATATACATTTCTGTTTGCAAGACAAGATGCTGTTGTCAGTACCTCTCGATGCTGTTGTTGATACCTCTCCTTAAGAATGTTAAGCCCATTGGAGAATGAGACCTCCTGCATGCTACAGCAAGAGTGGCTGCTGGGCGTGTGTGCAATGGGTGTTTGCCAGAATGCTTCAGGTTTTCCTTTGTCCTGGTCCCAGGAACGGGTGTTCCCCTTGCACATTTCTTTGTACTGGACATTTGTGAGGAAAATGTGTTTAATAGCAACCCTCAGTTCTGTTTGTCTTGCATTTATCACTGAAACTTTTGGAAAGTTACTTTTTCATTATTTATCTGAGGTTTTTCAATTCCTTTTGGTTGACAGTTCTAAACCATATGCCAGAGAAGGTGAGACAGCCAAAGCACATGGAATGGCCTTGTCAGGTGTTTTTCTTAAACAGTGAGAGGTAATTTATTTTGTAGCTTTTAGGTTATGCTCCTGCCTGACATCAGTGCTGATACTCATCACCAAATGTGTGCCCTGTAGGGTCACTGACGTTTTAACTGTTTATTCTCCATCTTATCTCCTGCAGAATTCATGGCCATGTAGCTTTTCTGATTTTACAGGGTATTCAGGGTATTTGGAATGGTCTTTGCATCATATGCCTTTTTTTTCCCTTTTTTTCTTTTTTTTACTTTCCAGTTTTTGAAATAGTAATACGTTCCCATAGTAGATGCCAATGTGTTTTTCTTCCTCTTTTTATTCATGCTGGCTGTCATCCATTTCAGCTGAATATCTAAACCACATTTCCCCTTTGAAAAGCAACATGAAGGTCACTCTTTGATTCAGAGAGTTACTGTATGAGTAGCATTTCTTTGTTTCATCTAAATTCCTGGAAAGTATTACACTCTGGGGAGGGAGAGCGAACTCCCCAGAATTATGAACTTGATTAAAGGAAAGCACTTATTGACAAGGTCTCCTTGGTTGAGTCTCAGAGAATGATACATGTGCATGCTCGATAAATCTACTTCTCAGCTCCCCACCAGAGAAATCTTTGCTTGAAGCCTAATAGTTCCTGAGTCCTTGGAATTCAAAACTATGCTTCTAAGACTGAAACTTAGATTATTTGTGCATGTTTTCAATATATTTTTTGTAAAGGTAAAGAAAGGGAACCTCTATTGTTTCTGTATCATTTTCAAACCTTCTCTGGATATTTAAAATTGAAGTCTGTGGAACCATGTCACTTTGGTACCTCTCTTGCCATGCTGATTTACTTCTGTTTGTTTAATGAAATATGTATCATTCATTTATGCAACTATTAGTTGAAGCCAGTAAAGCTGTCTTGAATAGGTTTCAGATTCACACAGACTGTGACTTTTGTTGCTCTGTGGCATGGTTTATATGTTTCCTCTGAGCTCATGGCTGCATTACATTTATGATAGATAATAATTATTAGCAGAAATTAATGCAACTGAATGCTTTTCTTGATTTCCTCTTAAACATGAACAGAGTAAATCTTTCAATGGCTAGGTTTTTTGTGGCCCCAGATAAGTCACACCAAGGTTCTATAAAAGGCAATTTACAGGGAGTAAGGATCAATATTTCACTGTTAATATAACAATGTACTGATAGGTTAATTCTCTGACTATGCTGGGTGTAAGTCAGTAGTAAATTGCTAGAAAAGGCTGAGTGGACTCAGCTGGCCTCTGCCCTCAACATGTAGGCATTACTGTAATTTATGTTAAAAATTATGAAGGAAACAAACTCATAATAACTGTTTCACTCTCAGGGTTTTTTTCATTTTTCATTTTTTCTTCTTGGGAAAATCAGAAACTGTATTTCTAATTTGTGGATTGTGAACTTAGTTTTCAGTTTTGAGTGTTTGAGGTATTCTCAGACAAAGAGGTAGTAAATTAATTTCCACACATTTCCTCTCTACTTGAAACCCAAAACTTGTTCTAACTGTTTACCAGACATATCCAGAGAAAGAAAAAATTGACATAAGTTCTGTTAGCCATACTTAAACATGTCTGCCTTCATCAGATATAAAATCCTTCATCTTTTTTTAAACTTTAATCTTCCTTACCTGAGAACATTAGAAAAAACTTCATTTGGACCAGTGAAGTTAAATTTTGTCTGCTCATTCTTCAAGACTGAGTATCTAAAATGTAAAGTCAACACTGAAGATGATAAATTCATTTTGGATGTGTTGCTCTTAGGTATCTGGGAGAGTTCTGTCACTGGGCAAGAGTGTTAAGCCATTAATTTACTATTGCAAAAAGCAGGAAATGGATAGAAACAGAAAGGAAAAAAAGATTGAATTGACATCATGCGGCATTGGTAGTCTGTAAATGTCATCAGGCAGTTTCAAATCATTATTTTGAAATGTGATGAAGGCATAAAAGCTTTAGTTCTGAAAAAAAACATTGATTATTAGGACACACTGAGAACATTATGTGAAATTGGCACTGTGTTCTGGTCCAGCAACTTTCAGGTAGTAGGATGTTAAACACATTCTCCTTTGGGGACATTGTCTGATTTAATGGATCAGTACCATATATATATATACACACATATATGTATAAATACATGCAGATATATGTAGATATATATATGTGTTTCTCTAAATTACATTCACATGAATGATTACAGGGTGGATCCAGATGCAAAAAGCATAATTTTATCCATCTCATATTTGTATTTGTGTTTTACATTTGGTGTTCCTTAGTATCATTTAGGTGACAGGTCTAAAAAGAGAATAGGAAGACAGTGCTCACACTGAACATTTCACTTCACAGCTGAAACTCTTACAAGTGTTGCAGGCAACAGAACATAAAGCAGTATGTACAGTGGCATGTTGGGAAAAAAATTGAATTCTTTGATGAGCTACATGTGCACCCACTTATACAAAGGTATAAATGTGTACCCATTTATACTGGGCAGATTAAAAATAAGAAACTCAAAAAATGATTTACCCTTAAACATGCTTCAATTGTTTTGGTAATGTAAAGAACTTCAAGAACTGTTGAAGGTAAAACATTGTTAAATACATATTAATTAAATTAATTTATAGTTTGTCATTTTTCAACTCAGTGACAAATGTAGAAGAGAAACCAAAAATCATTTCTTCATATGATTTTTTGCTATGTCATGGCCAGAATAGAATTTTTATACTCAAATTTCATTTTCTATATATGCATTTAAATAATATCATGGAACTAGAAGCAGAAGAATGAAGCTCCCAGTAGTTTTGGTTATTTATTCCAATCAAGCCACCGGCAGTTGCTAATTTAACCTTTTTGTACTTTTGTTGTATCGTGGTTCTTATTTTAAACCTCTTCAGACTGGAGACTATGCTTTCTTTTGGTTATAAACTGCCTTGTTTATCTTCTTTTTAATACTGTTCTTTGACAATTGTTTCAGTAGCAATGCTGACACAAGCAATCCCATACTCTTCATTCCTCTCATCCCCTCCTATTTGTTCCTACTGCCACACCACATTTCCTCTTGGTTCATGGGACTTTGAAATGGTTTTGGCTCCGCTGGAGCTAACCCCAGTTAAAAAATAACCCAGGCACATCAAAAAGTGTTGAGTTTTAATGTCATTTGCTTGACTTCACAATCTCTCAGGCAGTTCACCCACCAAATTTGAGGGACTGGTCTGGATACTGTGATGTATTTGCAGGGTTGAAAGAATGCAACAACAACAAAAAAAATTAAGTAAGTCCCAAACACTTGAGTGGCTTCCTTTAATTTTTTATTTTTTTTCCCAATCACAACTATTTCACACTCCCAGTGAGTTTCATAATATTTCAGCTGCTTTACCTGCAACTGCTCTTGCAGTCAGTAGGCGACCAGGGTGGTTTATTGGATATTGCTCACTGACTTAAATCATCTATGTATCCACTGATAAATATAGGAATAGACTTTCTGGAAACTGTAGGTAAGTAAACACTCAAAAATATATACTAAATTCTATTTAAATGTTGATTAAGCTTTTAAAAACCCAGAACACATAATCATATATCTGCTCTTTATTGATGAATAAAATAGCAGAAGGTTTTAACCTTTTCTTTTTCCAGGTGTAGAGCTGAATTCCTTACGCCAAATGAAGATTCAGAGAGCTATGACAATGCTTACAGACGTCCGACAGCTCATCTCGAGTGGAGGGAGCGTGAATCAAAAGAATGATGAAGGAGTTACCCTGGTGAGTGGCAACATGTAATCATCACCCTGGGAATATGTGGTGCAACAAGTTCAGCATGTTTGCAAGGCAATTCTCTTAGGAAGGTTTTGGTCCTACCTGGTGTTTTGAAAACAGATGTATGTCAATTCCATGCATAATATAGATTTTAAAATAGAGTAGTGCAACATCTTGATGACTTTTTTTCTCCTGGCCAACAAATATGCAACATAAAATTTGATAGCAAAAATATTAAAGCCATAGTTTAAAGCTGCAGAAGATACATGTTGGTCTCTGACATTTTGTGTGAGAGAGGGCCTGAAACTTCACTCAATGATCCCTGGTTTTGGCTCATATCCTCTAGCTGAGCCCTACTAAAACACTGTTTCCTGTAGCAATCCAATCTTGATTCAGTGCATTGAAGCATTCACCATATACATGGAAAAGCACTCCTACTCACAAATTTGCATGTTATTTATAGTCACTGGGTTTTATTATACTTTTTTTTCTGCAAATAGATCTTCTATCCATTTTTTTTGTCAGGACTTCAATTTCTTCAGCTGTCAAATAATTCTAATTTCATGTGAATTTCCATAGCATGTCTGTGGAATGTTCCCTTTGCATATAAAATCTTCAACACCATTATCAATCAATCAATCAATCATTCAATCAATAAATGGTAAATCAGCAGCATTAATATATTGAATACATTTTGAAAAGTACCTTGGGTTTTTTCTGCAAATAGTGCACAAATATAATTAGAGTCCTAATAATTATTGCTATCATTTCTGCATTTACATTGAGTTAACACTGCCTGATACTGAATCAATATGCTAAATTATTCCATATTTTAATACCTGTGGAGTGTTTAGGCTATAACTGAAAATGTGATCAGCCTCAGTACCTGGATTGAATCCAGCCCCTAACTCTCTATAGTGATCAGTACCTAGATTGAATCCAGCCACTGGCTGCCTATAGAAACTGAACGCTGTGACTTTTGGGGTGACAACCCCAAGGCAGTTAACTGTATTTAAAAACTGGAGGACAGCAGAGAAGGGGTGGGAAGAAACAGCACAAGTTTTAGTTTATTTAATAAAAGCATTAATTTACCTTCTTTTATCTAAGCTGGTAAATCACATAGCTATTGTACTTTAATTCTATTGCTATTTTAGTCAGAATTGTCTGAGTTATGGACTTAAATAAATCTTACTGTATAAAAATTTTCCTATAGTTAGCTGGAATAGTTGAAATACATTTCTGAAAGATGTTTGACAGAACTGCAATACTGGGAGAAGAACATTGTAGATACTTTTGGGTTTTTGCTATTTTCTTAGCAGAATGTTGACAAAAGGGATACTTTTTGCATGAACAATTTTTATGCTGAAATCTGATTTTTTCAAGAAATAGACAAAAAGTAGGTAATTTTGCTTTTCTTTGAGATTTCTATTATGTGAAACTTTTGTTTGACAAACTGGTAGAAAATACGGTATTTGTTAAACAATTATCTCTTTATTCATGGGTGTTGAGTCAGCCAGTCTGTAATAGTTGTATGGACATCAAAGCATTCTGAATAGTGTTTTGTTCCTCTACATCTATCTGTACAAAAAAGACAAGTATCTCTGTTTTAAATCTCAATTCAATTTTGTTTTCTCTTGACAGGATATATATATATGCATATATATATATATATATATTTATATCTAAATCCATGTGTAAGTTAAGATGAATCAAGCAAGAAATTATTGTTTTAAATATATAAATACACACATTCTCATTGACTCATAACACCTACATTTGTGCACATGCAATACCAACAAACACAGATTTTTTTTTTTCTGCTGTATTCTCCTATAATAGTTTTTCTTTAAAAGATTCCAGCCATAAAATATTTCTTAGGATCTTTTTCACTACTTGAAAATAGCACTTGTCAAGTTGATGTCTGAATAGAAAATGTAGTTTCTTCTGTTAAAACACACCCTCCCTTCACCATGAAGCTATGTCAAATTACAGGAAAAATTTGAGGGTTTTCTACATTGGAAATCATAGCATGCAGAATCAAAGTTCTGCCCCCAGGAGAGTTTTGCACCCTTTCCAGGGGAAGATTTTGGATGAGTTGACTGTATTCCTTCCCTCTGCATCAGTCACGTTCATAGTGAAAACTTTGTGCATGCTCTGCATGTGCAGCTGAACCATAAATAGCAGGTAAGGGAAATTATATCCTGAACTCTCATTTTAGTGTCTCCTATTCTTACAGTGACTTTGGAACTCCATAGTTGTAGTAGCAGGTTTATTGCAAGACCTTTTTATTGCCATTATATATCCATTTCAATCACCAGAAAAAGAATATCTTCTGCTAACAGTGCTTTGAGGATAAAAAGTCATGCAGTTGGGCTGTGCAGTTTGGAGGTATAGAGACCAACTACAGTCTGACTTTTCAGCTTCTGCAATATTCCTATGCACTATTCTTACTGACCAGTGAGTATTAAGTTCTTCTGACTGGGGATGATCAGTTATATTTTGCCAAATTCCAAATTTAGGCCTTGTCCCCCTTGTCCCTAAAAGTGAAGGGAATGATTGAAATCACAGCAGAGGACTATGAGAAAGTAAAGACCACTAAACCATAACCTGGATCAATCTCTTCATATGAAATACATGCCTCAACAGATATTCACCATATATAAGAAACAATTTTCATCAAAACCTGCAAATTACGTTTTTTCCCTGATATAGGATTCCTTATTGCATTTTATTCTTCTATTTGATTATTATGAGAGAAAATATTTTTATTGCCCTATTATGTCTTTCCCTTTTTCTCTGTTCACAAGACATGTTTGGTATTATATTTTTTAATATTTATTTTGCATATTTCCTATTTGTTTTAAATAAAACTACACATAGCTGTAAGGGTTTTTTATATTAAAAAAATCTCATCGCATAAATAACATATAGTGGAATTGATTGCTGATATAAATGCCAGACATATACAGAGCCTTAAATAATAATATATTGCAAAAGATAATGTCCAGCTTCTCAAATCAGCCATTAATAAAGATATTTTTTAATTTCTTTTTTTCTTTTCTTGTCATTACAGTTTTCATACTTTATCACTCTTACAGTATTTGCTACTGAGAATGACAAGCCCTGAGCAAACACAGCTACCTTTGGAGTTATCCCTGTTTTAGCAGCAAGTTATGCTACTTGACATCCTGAGGTTACTGCTGACCTGAGTTTCTCCCACTCTGTTACTGCATTTTCCACCCTCCTTCTGTTCTACTTTGACTCTTAAATGAAGTTTAGAGATAGAGAAAATCAACTAAAATTGTTTAAATAATTACCAATTAAAATAATTAAGTATCTAAGGAAGAAATGCAAGTATAGAAAATAAAATCTTTGTGGTTAAAAACTGAAAAAGTATTTTTTGTCACTAATTTTGTGCTGCTGTGTCAATGTGCTTGGTTTGATTATGTGCTAATAAATTCATTTTGGAGTAGTGTCAGCTTAAATCTGGGATACTTGAACTGATACAAAAGAAAGTTAGTTCTAGGCTCAAAGAGAGATTCTAGTTAAATCTATGATTCTAACTTGGCTAATGAAGTCTTTGAATGTGTTTGAAAGCATGTTCTCTTGAACATATATAAGAAAAGTGATAGACTAGATTGTTTAAGAGCTCATAAAAAGCTAGAATTATTTTTTTCAGGAGTATCATGTTTATAAATGCTAAAAAAGATTCTGCCGTGGCTTTCTAGCCTGTAGTAATTACATTTGCATTTTGTGGTTGCTGCAGCTGTGATTTAGTAAAGATATGAAGTACTACACCATGGATGAGTCCTTTAAATTATTAACATATGCAAAAAATAACTTTTATATTGCAGCTGCATGTGGCCTGTGCTAATGGATACAAGAATGTTGCATCTCTGATACTAGATCATGGGGCTGATCTCAATGTAGTGGATAATCAGTACTGGACACCCCTACATTTGGCTGCAAAGTATGGACAGGTAAAGCATGATTTTTCACCTGCTTCTCTTTCCTTAATGGTAGTCTTCTGTAGCAATAGCAAATGCTTTCAAGTCTGAGAGACTATTCTTACTTTAATGCAAAAAACTTTCTCATTCCTGTAGTACAGATTGGCATCTCAGATAACAGAGAATGAGCCTTGTAAAGGTATTAGCCCAATACAGCTTAATCTACCAACAGCAGCGGTTTGTCTACGGCAAAAATTAGGTTTGCATTGATATTTGGAAGGAAGACAAAATAAACACTTTGTCTGTTATTTTTTTACAATCTAATGTAAAAGTTTATTTCGATTTTTGCTGTGTGTATTTCTGTGAATAAATTTCCAGGATTCATCTAGCATCTGTGTTCAAAGTTTTCCAGTCACTGTGGTGTGGAAGTGTGTCCTGGGTTTGGGATTTAGAGGCCATGCCTAAACATGACTTGTGCCTCTTAATACTTTTCCAGTTTTCAGTTTTCTTACCTTTTCAGTTCTCCTTCATCCTCAGTCTCCCTAGACATGTTCAGTGAGTCTTTGTTACAGTTTGATCACTTTAGGAGAGTTCTCCACAGCTCTCTACCCATCTCAGGGCATACAAATTACCACTTGCCCATAGGTGTCTGCTAAAAGTCTTTATGATACATCTTTGCACAGAATTCAGAAAATAAATAATACACTTTACAAGAAGAAAACAGCAAAAAAATAGCAAAAGTTATAGTAAAATAGTAAAAGTAGATGTGTTTATTTAGATGAGTTTGTTCTGCTGGGTAATAGATTTCTCCTATTGAGATATCCTGTGCCTGCTCTTTTATAGAGTGTCAAAGATCTGCATATTTTCATAACAGATTAAGTAATTGAGTTTCATATATATATATACATATATATATATATATATATGTACATATATATGGCCTGAAGTATATCCTCAACAACTTCAGGTAATGTAAATTTACAGAGAAAAATTTCTCACAGAGATATACTGAACCAAAGTTTTGTTAGCCAGTGAGGTATCAGGGGTCTTTTGAATTTACTGTAGATTTAATTTTCTCATCCTATCTTATCCTATGCTGTTCTGTAATTTTGCTACAGTTCTACTACTCTCACTGATCCCTCTGCACTCATTGTGTCTGTGCTCAGACTTCAGTAGGGCAGTAAAGCTCTTACTCAGAAGTAAGGGATAGCAGTGATGCAGTCTTGAGCTTCTTGTTCCCACGTTTTAGGATGGTGTCATGGTTTGACACTGGCGCGATGCCAGCGCCCCCATGAAAATGTACTTTTCTAAATAATTGCTGTGAGATGTGATCAGGAACAGAGCAGAGCAGGCCCAAGCTTAGTAACAAAGAAAAGAACTTTATTAAACTACTACTACTAGAAAAACTACAAACACTAAATCCTGGATGAAGACTTTCCAAGACACCCCTCCTCCTCCCACCTAATTTCCAAACAAACTCAACAGTGAGACACCACCCAGGATCCTGATCAAGTTGCTACCCTTCAGATATTCAAATACTCAATCTTTCAAGGGAGACAGGAGTCTCTCCTGTGCCACAGACTCCCCAGGAAACACAATTGCCACCCTTGTGTTTCCATGTCACACATGGCAACCATCCGGAGAAAATCTGCCATGGTGACACTCTCCTTTCCATGTCACAGTGCTCTCACCACCGTGCATGGACAGACTGCTCATAGGGCTCCTTTAAGGATGCTTTGCCATGGACCAAAAGAGACAACAGTTCAGTTTCTCATTTTGGGACTACAGTCCCCCCCATTTTCCCCTGGGGAACAGAGGGAACAGAGGTCTTCTTCTCTTCTTCTTCTTCCTTGAAGATAGAAGGCTTCTCCACACCTTCTCCAACTCTCCTCTGTTCTCTCTACTCCTCTGCTGGTAATCACTGAAACGAGTCTCTTGGCACACCAACGCATCCTCCTAAGTGCAGCTTCTGTTAGGAGAATTTGGTTCAGTCTATGGCTAACAAGAAAAGTCCAGCCACAAGCCACTCTATCATCTCCTTCCAACTCAAGAATTTCTTCTTCCATCATCTCAGATCCCAGACTGTCTCTCTTCTACTTCAAATCAAGGAGGAGTAATATTTTACAAAGCCTTCATTTCTCAGGAAAGGCTTAAACGCTCAGACTCCCTGGACGGCTGATATCCCTGCCCAGCAGCCGATACCCAAGGCCAAGGCTGGGCGCCTTCCCCTCAATCTCTTTCTCCTCCGCGCCGGCAAAGTTACAGGTGCCGTCCAGACTCTCTGTCTCTTCCCTCTGTGGGGGGATGACAAAGACATCTCCGCTTCTCTCCACCCTTCAGTCCACAGCAGCTGGCTCGGTTCCAGTCCTTCTACCCCTCAGCTCACCTCGACCAGGCCTCATGGCTTCCCCTCCCCCACCCAGCCCGTGGCTGGGCAGGGGAGGTCTGCACAGCACCCTGACCGGAACCAAAGAGAGCGAGCTCTTGGGAGTTCCTGCTTTTAACCCCCTGTGTTCTCAGAGGCGTATCCCTATCTTCAGTGGTCACTTCAGGTGCCAATATCCAAACTTGACCACTGATTGGTTTGACCCAACTTCCTGAAAAAATCACTTCCATGTCAAACCACGACAGATGGCTTACAAGTTAGGGCTTTGTACTGCCACAATGTGGTTGTAGTACAGCTGTCCATTTCTTCTATTTTAAAGCTTGAAAGAAATCGCTTGAAAGGGCTGGAAAAGGACTTATCTTTCCTTATATATGTGTAGCATGCATATGTTTGCAACACTAACTCTGGATGACTGGAAATACTCTTTTTCTTGTTTAGATAGGTATTTTTTCTTTTTGAAACAGGACTGTACATATAAAGTTTGTAGTTGAAAGTCGCTAATGGAAAAAATGTCTTTCTTATTGAAGAATTCTAAGAGAACAGATTGCTATTTTTGAAATTATCCTTTTTGTTGTCACTTTTGTTGGATTGCATCTCCCTTATGTCCCAGATGACAATAGTGTTAATTCTTGCTATTTCAGGAGTTTTCAGTGAGGAGTAAGGGACTAGCTGCTCTAGTGTCTATACAACCAGCATGGGTACAGACAAAGACCATGAAGGAACATTGTACTCTTCTTCACTAAAATTAGCTAAATACAGATTAATCATTTTCCCTTTGCAGTGTTAGTAAATAGCAAAGTTTAGAAATATCTTATTATCATTATATATATTTTCTCAATGTTGTTAAGCAGATAAATACAGCTTTTGTATGATTCTGTTTGTATGAAATGGGTAAATAATTTAAATTCCTTTATTAAAAGGGATTTATTACATATCTTCTACTTCTTTCTGGTAACTACACCATCAGGGTGTTTTTAAAATTTCCTTTCTTATTATGATAATTTTGAAATATCTTTTGGCCTTAGAATGAATTCACATGCATACCATATTTATAATTCTATTTTGAGTAATTAATTATAGACTAATATGAGCATTGTTCCTATTTTGGGTAAAAGTAATTTGGCAGAAAGGAAATAACCTTAGACAAGATATGAATTGGATAGTCTCTTTTAAAGTAAAATATATTCATGAGGAAATGGTTATTTTTTAACCAAAAATGTTAATGTTCCCTGAAAAAGCAATTAATATAAATTCTGGACTTGATCCCTTACAGTTTCACACTCTTCTAACACATATTTGTGGCATATTTTTTTAAAAAAGTCACACTTAAAAAACTTGCTAGAGTGATAAATATCTTGTACTGGAAGAGTCTCGTAAAGTCTATTTTATTTTATTTTGCTGTCTTTTTAAGTTCTTGGGAGGATTTCTGTCCTTTCAGAAATGTATTTGAACAGCAAAATAATCTTTTATTTGTCATATGGCTTGTCTAATAAGCAATGATCCTTTAATGAGTTTTCACAGAAATTTCAGAAAACATGTTGTAAACCATTGTCATTGAATAGTTTTCTAGCACTGGTGTTGCACTACCTGCAACCAAACCCCATCCAATATTGGAATAATATTATATTCCAGAAGTCTTAAGGACTGATAGTTTTTCCTGTTTATAAAATAGCTGCAGATGTATTTTTCATGTAGAGAAGCTTCTCACCTTGGTAAAATGCTTTTAAATTAGTTATACAAATTACAGATTTCGGTTTTGAGCTATTTTATGGTACATACCTTACATACATATATTTTAAATATTACAAAAAAAATGTTGTGATATGAAGAAATTGTTACTCTATTTTAGAGTAACATCCAGACTAAGTAGAAGCACTCCAGCTCTCTACATATACTGTTCTATATTTGTAAATACACAAAATGGGAAAAAACCCACACATTTGGCTATTTGTAAGAGCATAGCAATAATGGAGATGGTACTAATTTACTTTACCTGGAGAAAAAAAAAAAAAAAACAAACAAAAAAAAAAAACCCCAAAAAAAACCTAAGGAACTGTGTAAGTTGTAAGTTTTAAATTTATAGTGAGAAAATTTAATTTGTTTCTGCACAGGAGGAAACTTGTAAAGAATAAAGGCACTGTAAACTTCTTATTACAAATCTCAAATTGTGAATGAAGTGGATTATAAAAATCTTCCTGCTCCATCTCCCACAGTAATTTATATGTAAAATTACTGGTGAAAGATACATCAAACTAAGTGAACTACCATGTGAAAGACATTGCATCCACACCTTATAATAAACCCGGCTTGTAGAGATTCCTTGGTAATGGCAAATCCATTTTTATTTCTAATGGGGTTCTTCTCAACCAAATTTAGCGAACTAAATTTAAGGACAAAGTCAAAGCTTTTTCTTGTCTAATGGGAAGGATCACCTTTAGAAGACAACTCAGAGAATTCTAGGGGATGCTTTTAAAACAGGGGAGATGATTCATTGCTTATAGGTCTGACCCTCCTTGGTTATAGAAATCATGGGCAACTAGCATATGTCAGAGGTGTAATCTGAACATTTTTAAATCCCTCATGAGGAATCCAGATCAAAGCGTGGAGCTAAAGGATGGGGGAACTGCCCACTGGTGTTCTGGGTCTCCCCAGTCATCATTAACGGGGCATGGAGTTGATGCCTTATATTTAGAAAACATAAAGTTGTACAAACGGAATCCTAGAGGAGGAGTAGAATTAGATACTTAAAACAAAACCAATCTTATCACGAGCAAAACGTAGCAGAATGCTGTTGTATTGTTTCCAGAGAGGGAATGAGTAAGAGTTTTAAGTGTCAGTACATATTACCTGATGTTCAAAAAAAATAGTATCTGTGTCTATCTTTACAAATATTTGTAAAGAAAACCAATTTAATGGATAAATTTACAATGTGAAAGCATTATTAGTCTGAATATTAAAACAGAGCATGGATGAATGAATTATCCTGTAACAGAATGTGTAGATCCGGAGTAGAATATTTTTCTTGCATAGGGGTACAGGATATTACTGGAGAGTTTGAGGGTTGTGTACAGGATATGGCTACTAAGTACAGAATAGGACAGCTGAGGCTACTGCCTGGAGGTCAGTCTCTGTAAGACAAGAATCTGCTTTATAGAAACAGATTACGTTATTACTGACTGTAATAGACTGCTAATTGAAATAATACCATTCTGCAAACATTAAAAAATAACATTTAAAAAATAGATCAATTTTTAAACAACGTTATTCTGAGTTTCTAGGACAGCTGTCATTTCCTCCCCTCCGCCCCCAATAAGTATTAAGGCTAAAGGCAATTTTGTGTTTTTAATGCATATTAACATTATGTCCAAAAAATTGATATTATTGAGGTACTAAGATCAGAGCTGCTTACCTTAATCGTTTTACCCTAATAAAATGATAGAAAATAACACACACCCAAATCTGCACCTGTGACACACAAAAACCTCTTAAAAATAAGATTATCAAGGCAACAAAGATAGCCTCAAGGAATTAGAATATGTCAGGGCTGCCTATGTAAATTTAACAGGGCCTTTTGGACATTGACAAAACCTTGTTTTTGATGGCAGCTGGAACTGCTTTGTGTCCCTCTCATGCAACAGGGGCAGTGCTGGTGTATTTGTGGTTGCTGTCTGTGCACATCAGCGCAGGGCACACGTCGTCATCGCTTGGCTACCACCCTGCCAGTGCTGGCACTGGTGTCAGCTGCAGAAGGGTGACTTGTGTTTCTCAGACTGGCCCCTTAATTTGAATTTACTTTGTGGACAGCTAGTAATCTGGCATTGGTAGTGCTGTCCCTGCTGGACGTCTTCCAGCTGCTGTGATCAGGAGAGCGCACACTCGCCCTCCCTGTGGTGGGAATAGGCTGCAGCTCTGACATTTGCCTTGGGTACTTTGGCACAATTCCCAGGCACAAGCTGTTTCTTTGCTGTTTATCACAGAAATGTCACCTTTCAAACAGCTATCAGAGACATGCAGGTCAGAGCTGACTCTGCAGTAGCTTAAACACTACTTCTCCCAAAATTTCATCCTTGTGGGATGGTGCCTATGTCTAAACTGTTAAATCACTAAATAAAAGAGGACTAGGGATTAAGCCAGGCAACAGCCTGGCTCACATTCATATTGTTTAAAGCTAGTTTCCTCTATAGGAGATTAGTCATGTTTGTAGAGAGCTGGTTGGAGTGGTCCAAAGGAGAGTCAGGGGGAGAGCTAACAGTTAAGCAGTGTGGATTATAAGGGATACTTAAGCTTGCTCCAATGCACTCTCCTACTTAGTAAGACAGATTTAGCCTCTGGCTTTGAGGTTTAAAGGGTTTCATGATGTCAAAAAAAAAAAAAAAACCAAAAAAACAGATAGGACATTTCTTCAACTGCTGACTGAATCTCTGCAAGAGTAACTCCTGCACCAGAAAGGATTTCTTCCAATATAAATTGGAAATATTCCACATTAAAAAAAAAAAAAAAAAACTTATAGATATCATCAGGCCTACCTCATGTTTCTTAGCAAATATATAATTCCTGTGTCATTTTCCAATTTTCATTCTCTAAGTATATTCTCCCTTACACACATTTAGTTGATCTGGATCATACCCCTCTGATTTGTCAGTTCATCAAAACACAACATTTATTTCAGATTGTAAAAGGGACTCTGCTCCTTGCTTAAATTCAGATTATATACCCTCTTACTATAGGAACTAATTTGCTCATCATTACAAAAACAGATTAGTAATTTCACTCAACCATGACCTTTTTTTTCTTCAAGTGCATGTTGAACTCGAAGCAAACAAAAACATCCACATCTGTTGCTAGAATTTGCTTCAGTGTAGATGGATATGTGAACTCATTGCGGAAGATGATACTGAATCTCATGAAGTTTAGCCATTGCCACAGGAGTTCCTTTGAATGCAGTTTCTGAACTTCTGCAAACACACTCCACAAATGCTTTCAGTGAGAAGCCCCTAAAGAAGGGGGTGCTTTTTTAGTGTTTCAAAAAGAATAGATTATAGTCACACAATGAATAAATATTTTCCCTGTCAAGTACTTGGAGACTGTAATTTATGGTCAGAGAATCCTCTAGAGCATCCAGACATATCTCAATACATTTTATCCAGACATATCTCACTCTTTTTTCTTGAGTCTGTTTGTTCATATTTGGCATATCTGATTGTACTCAGGTAGAAGAGCTGTATTTCCCTTCAGATCAAATTACTCTGAGTTTCCTTAAACAGAGAGCTCACTTTAGGATTTCTGCTTGTGATATCTTTTTTTCACTCCCAATATATTCACAAGATTTCTATAGATGATTCAAATGCTAATTGTGGGCAGAGAACATAAGGAATTCGAGATTCACACAATACCAAATGATAACAAATGAATTTGAATTTCATATACAGACTAGGAAAAATCTCAATTTACAAAATTACTATAAAATTCTCAGTGTTTACCTGTGTGTTTTTAAAGCTGAAGTGTGCATAGTCTACACTATATACTTGGTTATTGCAGGATCTCTCAGATTTATATAAATTTTATTTTCCTTAAAATACCATTTATAGTAACTTTCATATATGAGAGGCAAGTATGAAAATATATGTCTAGCAAGGTTTTTCAGGCACAAACTATGAGAATTGGAAGATTTCTGATCTCTGTAATATAAATATATAACTTGTAGAACCATAAATTACAAGCATCTTTAATCACAAGATCACATATTTTCCCTGATTTATTTTATTTTTCTCTGCCAAATTTCCTTGTGGAGTGAAAAATAGAAATGTAGGTTATCAGTCTTCAAGTAAAGACTGATGCAGTTTTTACATCAGCTGTAGAAAACAATTTACATGATCTTTGTCACTTGCTTTAACAGCTGAAAACAGCATTAGGCTTCCCTTTTTTTGCTGAAACTGTTCCAGAGGTTAAAGAGGCATCTTCTTAAACTATATAGGTTAAACTTGCTGACTGCAGAAAGGTAGTGGTGACACTTGGGGAGCTTGGATTCCATTCCAGGCTCTGTGTCTGAACAGACACAGTATTTACGGTTCATTCCTCCCACACATAGCCTGATTTGTCCCATTGCCTCCAGTCTGTTCCATTCTTGTCCTTATTCTTTTGCCTTATTGTCCCATTAATTTGCCTGGCTTCATGTCCTTTCCTGACACGTTTTCTCTGAATCCTGATTCCTTGCACAGTCAGCTTCTGCCCCTCCTCCTTTCCCCGGTTCTCATCCAAGCTTTCATTTTTTTTCTACTTTGACTTCATGCCAGCCTTTCTGCCCTTCTGTCCCACTTACTTACAGTCCCAATCTCCCTTGTCCAATCTCAATGTTTTTTTCCTCACATGTCACTTTCTTCTTTCATTTTTCTGATTAGTCTAACTCTACCTATATCCTAGCTCCTTGCCACATTTTTCTTCTTCCCTTTCACTTCATTTATTTCATGCTGTTAGTTCCAGATTCCAGCTTTTTATCTCTGCCTTCTTCCATTCCACGCACTCCCCTCAATGCTTTCTACCCTGCTGCTGGTCTTAGTTCCACAACCTACTTTTCCTGATCTGTTCCACTTTGCTGACCACAGTGGGTTTTGGTCCCCTTTTCTCTGCACTCAAACAGAAAATAAAAAAATCTTCCTAATCTATATTGTATTAAGAATGGAGATCCGTAATTAGTTTCAGACATAATTTCCTGTGTTTAGAGCGGTTCTGTGGATCAGATTTGCAATTGCAGAGGAAATGCTATTTAGCCATTTAGCCTCTGAACACTATTGCTCTTTTTTAGGGCTTTACCTATGAAATTTTGTCTGTAAGGGACACACAGGCATACTAAGGCATACTATTATGTAATGGAGAACAAATACATGATTTTAGAAGCTCAGTTCACAGAACTCTAATGGCTTAATAGTTACCTTACTCCCTAATGTTGGGAGTCTCTTGGAATTTGTTTCACTCCTCAGGAGTAAGGTTCCTAACCTATATTTTTCTTTTTTTTGTCCTTGATACTTGGTAAAGTGCCTATTATCACCCCATTTAATTAGTTAAATAGTCTCCAGTGTTATTCTAAGTAGTTATATTGCTCCATGACTTATCTGATCTTATTTATTCGATCTATGGAATATATGGTTAGCATTATACTACAGCACTTCTGTCACAGAAGCTTAGTAATTATAATAATAACAGTACTAATAAAAATGGAAACTGATTTTTTATTCTTTTTATTGCAAATCTTTTGCACATCCAACTGTATATTTAAATAAAGCAGCTGTTGCTGGTTCTGATAACATGTAGACCTAAAGTAGACTGTACTAGCAAAAGGGGGCTCCCTGATTTATCCATTAGAATAAAAATAACTGTCTTACAAGCAGTGGGTAGCTGATTTTTTCAAAGCTTTGAAACCTAGCTAAGTTTTGATGATTTTCCAAGCAGACAACAACAAAAAATATTCTCAGGCTATGGAATTCATCTTCTATGTAATAAAGGTTTTCAAATCATACAAACACTGGAGCTCACAAGGACAAGTAAATATTTTTCCACACCTGGCTGCTAGAAGTGCTTCATTTTTAGTTGTTTTATTTTTCTTTCTAATTTATAAAAAAAAAGAAACTGAAAATCATAAGCATTCACAGGCAGCAGTCCTAGCAAACTGACTAACAAGAATCACACAGGTAAACATGCACTTAACTCAGTCAGTTAAATTTTACTCATATGAGCAATAGAAAACTGGTCCTTATGAGTGCAGAGATAGGTCATCTTAGTGGTGAAGACTGCAGATTCTAATGGTGTAACCAGTGATATTTCTTGTGTTCTGTCTAGAGGTTTTGCTGTGTTTTGTGGACATACACCTCAGATATATTTGGTGATTTTACTGTATTTCACACAATAGCATGAGATTGATGGACAAAAATAATACTGATTTTGATTTAAGATTGTTGTCCCACTAGTTTCTTATTGTACATCTTTTGTCTCAATATGGATGAGTACATGATGGAGACCATATCCAGAAAAATGATGGGGACCATATCCAGTGGTAAACTGAGAAGTGTCAGCAGGTAGAACAAAATTGCCAGAAGAAGGTGGTGAGGGCTTAGCCTGAGAGAACTCAGGAGTGGATATGAAGAAGTGTCTGGGGAATAAAAAATGAAGAAGGAGGTTAGGAACCAAAAGGTTGATGACGAACCAGGTCCCTTAGACATTACAGAATATGACCAGTGTTGAAACAGACAGAGAGGAGTGGAGAACTGGAGAGAAATTTTGGTGATGATAGGGAAGAAAATGAAAGACTTAAGGAATTTACTGTTGGGGATTCATGCAAATTGGATAATGCATATTCACTGCTGTGCAAAGTAGCACATGAGAACATTTACATAAAACCTCCAGCTTTCTGAATTTAGGACTTAAGCAGGTATCCCTCTGATGATCAAGAAAAGAATGATCTGAGTTAGTGGCTCTGGGACTGGGACTTGGATAATAAGAGCTAAAAGCTCAGGCAGAGCCAGCAGTTTATTCTTTGCAGGTGCTTGTACACATCTAATGTCCATGGCTTCAGAGGAAATTATCTGACCAGAAAAGAGAGGAAAGAAGACACTTCTCAGGAATACTGGTTCTGCTCTACAGCTAATTAATTACTAGTGAAAAATAGCATGGTTCGAGAGCAGTTTGGAGATGCCTTGGCAGCCTCAAGTGCATGGGGAGTTTCTTGAGGAATCTATGTTACTCCTTCATGCCCCATATTTCCTACTCTGTCACTTAAGTTACTTATCTGTGGCAAGAGGCCTTGCAGTCTTGCCAACAATTGTGCTCCTGAGACTTTGTTTTATGAAACTCAGCATTGGGTGGTTTTTTTTTTTTTTTTTTTTTTTTTTAAGATAGTATTTGATGCGTGGTAAAACTTAGCCTCTTTTTCGGTACAGGGCAATTGTATTTGGAGGTTTTATAATGTGTGTATTGCAGAAAATTTATTTATGCTGCCTTATGTCACAGAATCACAGAAGGGATAAGACTGGAAGGGACCACAGTGGGTCATATGGTGCAAACCCCCTGCTTAAGCAGGATCATCCCAGAACACAGGGCACAGGAGTATGTCCAGACAGTTCTTGAATATCTCCAGTGAGAGAGACTCCACAACCTCTGTGGGTGATTGCTTCCAGTGCATGGTCACCTGCATTTAAAGAAGTTATTCCTCATGTTCAGGTGAAACTTCTTGTGAATCATTTTCTGCCCATTGCCTCTTGTCCTGTTGCTCAGAACCATGGAGCAGAACCTGTCTCCATCCTCTTGACACCCTCCCTTCAGATACTGACAGAGATTGATGTGGTCCCCTCCCAGTCTTCTCATCTCCAGACTGAACAGGCCCAACTCCTTCAATTCATCTGTGCAAGGGAGATGCCTCAGTACCCTACTGACCTGTCACTAGGCGCCACTGAAAAGAGCTTGTCTCTGCCATCTTTATACCCTCCTTTCAGGTATTTACCCACACAGATGAGAATCCCCTGAACCTTTGTTTCTCCAGGTTGGATAATTCTAGCTCTCCCAGTTTTTCCTCATATGTGAGGTGCTCCAGTCTCTTAATTATCTCAGTGGCCTTTTGCTAGACTCTTCCATGTCTCTTTTGTATTAAGGAGTTCAGAAATGGGCAGAGCAGTGCAGGTGTGACCTCATCTGCGCTGAGTAGTGAGGAAGGTTCACCATAGGGCAAGTATGGGCAACACCCTTCCTAATTGCTGTTCAGGGAACCATTTGCTTTCTGCCAAGCCAAAGCACATTGCTCACTCATGTGCAGCAAGGTATTTATCAAAACCCCCAGGTCCCTTTCTGCAAAGCTCCTTTCCAGTTGGGTAGCCCTCAGCATGCACTTGTGCCTGGGGTTGATCTTTTGCACTTGGCCATGTTGAGCTTCATGAGGTTCTTGTCTGCCCATTTCTCCAGCCTGTTGAGGTCCCTCAGGATGGCAGCACAACCCTCTCATGTATCCGCCACTCCTCAAATTTAATGCCAACAGAGAACTTTGCCCAATCAACCAGATCTTTAACGGGGATGTGAAACAGGCCCCATTACTGTTCCCTGGGGTACAGTGCTGGTTACTGGCCTCCACCTAGTCTGCTGGCCACTCATCAACAGCCTCTGGGCCCAGCCATTGGGCCATTTTTATGTCCATCTGAGTGGTGGAATAGCCCATTGACTGTGTCTCTTCTGCAAGCATCACGTCAGAACAGGTTGTGAATGAATATTCACATTCTAGCTTCACCAATATTTTCCAGGTTTCCTCATTAGTATAAGGAGCAGCCTAGAAGAAGTACAGAAATAGGTACCTTAAAATGTAATAGTGATGGCCAAAGTAACAGTCCCATGTGCAGCGGGAACTGAAGCCAGAATGGTGAATGAATGGGAACACATAAATTATGGAGAATCTCTGAAGTCCTTTGAAAATGAGGGCAAGGATCTTCTGACTTGGGGAGAAAAGAAGGAGCCAGGGGAACCTAAAAGGTGGGACTTACAGATTAAAGTGTGAAACAGGAAAATATTCTTTGCAGTAGCATTCTCAACAGTCAGAGGATAAGATATCCAGTAAGAGATGTCATAGAAATATAGAAATATTGCAATTTGAGCAGAATACCAATGAAGAGACAGCCATGCTTTATGAATACAGAAAAGGTAACTAATTTTATATTTTGGGAAGGAGGATATTCAGAGATAATATCTAAAAGGAGAAAATTAAGGTCTGAGATGTTTCCTGGTGTTCTTTCTAAAGGTACTGAATAAATAGTTAAGGGTGTAAAAGGAGAAGCAAGACAAATGATATTTTATAAGCAGATATTTTAAATAACTACAATTACTGTGGCATTTTCTGCACAGTGAGTCAGGACACTGTCTATTTTTTTAAATTTACATGAATTGGCAAAGTTCACACTGGAAAAACAGGAATATACATATATACACACACACACACACACACACACAAATTTTATTCATAGGTTCCACAACAATTCATTAGGTAATTTGTTATTTCTTGACCTGGTCGCATGTATGTTATTTGTAACTCTGCAATTGAAATACTTCTGCTTAGTGGTAATTTGCTGTAATTATTCTTCAAATATTTCTTCTGTTATACATGGTTCTGAAGATATGTATTTTTACATTACAATCTAAATTGTATTTTAAAATACTCCTTCTAAAACACTAGTAAATGAGTTAAATTCCGACACAAGAGAGTTGTGTGTCCAAAATCAGGTTATTGAAATTGTCGGTGACCCAAATACCTTAGTCTTGGTGACATTCATCAAGGAATCCCAGCAGGAGATATTTCATTGGCAGCAGGAAGCACTGATATTGGAGCATGGTATTTCTTGTGATATAAATCCAAAGCTTTGGTAACCCAAAAAGCTGAGTATTATTACTAAACTGAAAATGCATTTAAAGCCTTCTTCCTTTAATACAACTTCTACCACTTTTCAGAGATTATTCAATAGCTCCATAATTAAGCATGTTTGTTTTTTCCTAATAAAGACATATATGTGTATATTTTCACATGTGTTGTAATTTCTCAGTGGAAAACAGGGATAATTGGATTTGGAAATAAACCTTTTATGGCTTCCCCTCTTCTTGGAGTTTGCTGAATTTTCTGCTGTTACTGCAAGAAAAGAAAGCCAGCATTAGAAATCTGAGGAGAGCAAGATCTTTTTATTTTATAGAAATTTGCAACAATATTTTCCTCGTTTTCTATGATTTGAAGCTTGGGGTTTTCTTTGTATTTAATGAATTCCTCATTATCATGGTGTTTTCTAGTGATTTTCCTCCTGTGTGCTGAATCCAATTTTTTTTTATTACAATTATTTCTATTTATTTATTTATTTATTTATTGCTTGCATTTATGCTAAATGACTATCCTTTTCCTTAACTGACTTCCAGGTCAGATCTCATTTAGATGTGTTCTTCTTCTCTGAAGAATCCTTTCTTCCCTTCACAGCATTTTTCCCCCTGTGCTCATCCTCATCTCTCCTGTCTATTTGCTTTAACATATATTCAAAAATGCATATAGTTCTGTCATTTAGTTGGGCTCTACATTCATATTCTGAAAGTATTTTTTGTTCCTTATGCAACTTTTCACCCATTTCTGACCAGTTTATCAGGATAGACATTGCTAAAGCCTTTGATGGGAAAGTGTCTCTGGAGACTTTGGTGCAGCCATAGAAGAACTCACTAAAACATTTCCTTGCAGGAATTTAAAAATAGGTTTTAGACTTTGTCATTATATGATACTCTACCCTCTCCTACTGTGCTATATTTTTTATCTTTAGTAATAGATTAGATGATTTTGGTGAACATAAGATAAATGTGCCAATTTCTACTACTGACTAAGAACAGATTTACTTTTGTGATGGTGGCTGTGAGTCAGACCCCTTTGACAGTGCTGGCACACAGTTGTTGGATTAGTTAGGTACGAAGAAATATTTGTGATCTAAGTCTTAAAAGGTGATGATGGGTGGTAGGTTTGTTCCCTTGTGAATTTGTTTACACATGTGTGCGTGGAAGGGGATTTGGGGTGGAGTTTTGCCGAGGGTATCTTGACATTGTAGGAGAATTGAATTTTACTCTGCCACTTGTGATTTACAGAAATGTTTTCAGTAGCTGAAGAAGGTAGGGGTTGGGAGGTACTGCCTGTGGTTTATAATATTATTTCAGATAGTGCAGGAAGGAAGGAATAAACTGAGTGACAGGCACCTGTCCTACTTCTCCCATTTCAAACACCTCTGGTTTTGCCCATTTTAGACCAATCTTGTGAAGCTGCTTTTGATGCACCAGGCAAACCCCAATCTTCTCAACTGCAATAACGAAAAGCCTTCAGGTAGGTGAAAATCCATGTACATGGTGTATGTATTAGCTGTTGTGACGCTGTTTTCTTTCCCTCCTGCTTTCTCAGCTATAGCTTATTTAGTGTGTAGAGTTATATGCATGTACACGCGCATACATTCTTACATGCATTGCTGAAAACTGCTGGTCATGGTAATGCAGGATAACATATCAAATGACAGCACATCCTTCTACTTGTTTCATTCCCTGTTTATTTTTAGCTGTTTCTTACTTGAGAGTTCTTCCCTGCCTTGGCAGTAGCTGCGTTTACACATTTTTGGTGTTTTCTTACTGAGTTCCTTTCTGTCTCAACTGCTTGTACTACAAGGCCTCTTGAGTTGGAATTTCTATAGCTATTGTCTGAAAACAAATTCAACACCTAGTTTTGAAGTGTAGCTGCCATTGTTTACTGCAGAAGGCACCTTCTTAAACCAGAGAGCAACAGAGAGCTGAAGCACTGGCTCTACAGGTAATAGAATTGTAGAGTCCGTTAGGTTGGAAGGGACTTCAGATCAGCTGGTCTAACACAGAGACCAAAGCAGAGCTAATGTCAGTAATGCTAGCTATCAGTGTGGAAAAGAAGAAACTCATGGTTGTTCAACATTCTATGCCTAGGATAAAATGAAGATGGAAGTTTCTATTACCTCAGTAATGTAGGTAATAGAAACTTCCTGTCAGATTGTGGGTGAAACTTCCCTTGCATAATAAAGTAAAATATGTTATGCTTCAAGTGCTGTACTGCCTACAAATACAGGGAACTTCATGACACTTAACCATAGAAGAGTTGTTTGTGGTTAGATAGAGTTTTTATTTGTAAAAAGGGCTGTGAACTAAACTCAGATAATCTAACAATACAGTTAGCTAACCATATTTATTATGTATTTTACACAGTTAACTGTCTTTCTGGTCTGCAAACAACTGTTTTCAGCACTTCTGTATGTATAAAACATATAAATCTAATCTGTAGAAATGTAAAACATTTTAAAAGTATTTAAGTGCATGTTTTCACAGAAATAAAGTGTTGAAAAGGGTTGCATGGTTTTTCCTGAAATCCTGTAAATTATTGAATACTTTGGTTTGCTACACAGCAAGAATAGTTTTGAGGTTTTGCATATGACAACTTAAGTTTGTATTGAATTTACCTTGACTTTATTTTCCTAGTAATTTCAAGTATTATTTTATGGTTGATATCTGAGCAATTTCGTTCGTGTTGTCTAGCCACGTGTTTAGTCTTAATCTGATCTAGAGGTTTTAATTCAAAGGTGCTTTTCTGCACCATTTTCTTGTCTGATATCTTGGTGTTCCAATGTCTTAGATGTTGCAGCTTCTGAATTTATTGAGGAAATGCTTCTGAAGGCTGAAATTGTTTGGGAGGAAAAAATGAAAGACCCTTTAGCTGTTTCTACTTTATCTCAAGAAGAGCCATATGAAGAGATCATCCATGATTTGCCCACAATTTCCAATAAACTGTAAGTGCTTATAGAACAATTCCCTGCAGCCAGATTATCCTTTGAACCATATCTGTCAATCTGTGAATCCTAGCTGTGTGTACTTGGAGATATTTAAATCCCACCTGGACATGGTCCTGGGTAACTGTCTTTACATGTCCCTGCCTGAGCAGGATGAATGGACCAGGTGCCCTCCAGGAAGTCCCTTCCACCCCCAGCCATTTTGTGATTCTGTGTAATTTGATGGGTCAAGTAACTTTCCTTTTTGAAATCTCCTGAATAATCTTTTGCATTTTTATCTCTCATGTCTTTTTGTCAATCTTAGTTTTATAATTATAGATTATGAATAATAAAATATATTATCACAATTGCTAGCAGAAATTACCTGGGGTTGCCTTAGCAGAATTATTAGAGGTTAATACTGTAGACTTGAACATCCTTTTGTTAAGGTAGATGAGTAAGTATAGTGTAAGTAAAACCATCATTGCCTATGAGACAGTCAAGGACAAATCCTGAAAAGAGAAAAATCAGACATGTGATTGCAGATGAAATTATACTGGTCAAAATTATATTTACAAATTTATATTTAGATTTGTACTGCTTAAAATTCAAGTGGAATCAAGTAGCATTTAGCAGCGAGGACTTAAAACTCAGTACTGAAGAGTCAATTTGTGTCTTAAATTGTAAATGTTGATACTTTTGTATTTCCTTGTCAACCTTAAAAAAAGATTGCCATGCATATGTGGAATGAGATGTACAATAGGTAAGAAAAACAACTAGCTGTGTTATGGTAGTACAAGACATACTGATATTTCAAATTCTTCTTTCCAGATACTGTGATCCAGGGAATTTTAAAAGTTACAAGTAATATTTTTATACCGTGTGCAGTTGCCATATATTGAAAGTATGTATTTGTTAGTTGCATAATCTTGCAAAACACTGTCAATATTTTTTCTGTAGTAATCAATGAAGTGTGTGAAGAAAACATTAACCTCTTATAGAGAGACAGATAAGGTATATTTGCTTCCATTTCATAGGAGTTATAATTTATGGTTGTGTTTGGATACATTAAAATTTGGAAGAGGTGAGCAAATGTCATGAAATGATCAATCTGTTAAATTCAGAACTCCATGGGATATGCTGATATTTAGTAAAGATTTAATATTTCATGGATGGTAAACACAGTGTGTTGTTTCTGCTTCATGATTTGTAGTCTTTAATACATGTAGCTGGGTATATGATACTAATGTTTATGAAATTACTAATTTTTCATGCTTGGTAATTCCCCACGAAATAAGCAGTCCTCTAGTCTGACCCGCTGTTTCAATAACATAAATCATGCTCCTCAAATTTATGTGGCCTTCAACTGTCTTTTAAATGGAAAATTTTAATTTTGAGGCATGAAACTAAGCCTTTGGATTCTGAAATGTAACTAAAACTTTCATTTTTAATTATTGATATGTTGTAATACTAGAAGTAGGTAGTAGTATACACTTGTACTTATGTAATGATGCCTAGGGAAATTTATTCATAGAGGTTTTAGAGACTTTGAGAACTTAGTCATCATTCTTGTATCTAGATGATGCATTTCCATGTGTTTTATATTCTAGAAGTTTGTATTGTGGGGCACATATTGTACTGAATACTGGTTTTAGTGCTAACAGTCATTAACCTCTGGAAGACGTGACCTACACATATTTTAAGTGGTCTGAAAATATTTTTCTCTACTCTTTCCTTCCTGTAATACATATATTAGGGTAGCTATTTTTTGAGAGTTTTCTATATAGTGACTCATTATATGATAATGATGCAACCTGTCATGTGTAAAAGCCTTCACTGGAAGTTTTGAAAAAGCAAAGCCCACTGAAGAGAAAAACATAGAAAATTGATATATATATGTGGAATTGGATAAGTTTAGCTGCTATTGCCAATGTATCCCAGTGTGGGACAGCATCTAGTTAGTGGTACTTGCAAGAGAAAATAGCATGAGGTGAAGCCAAAGGCCTGTTCAGCTCTGTGCATGGACTTTGGCAGTGATCCTTTGCACATAGCCAGGGGCCCATTATTAGGATACAGTAAGCTTGAAGTAATGCCACTTTGGCATGTTCTTGAGAATTTTAGAGTCTCTTAGGTTTAGAGACTTCCTCAGCCACATCTTTGTAGTACCTATCTATCAGTTCTGCTGTCAGTGCAGTGAAGTATCAACTGGCCAGCCAGCTATTCTGAGATGATAGCATCCTTAGAAGACTAAATTATTGATGTATTTTGCTCATGCATGTCTCAGCTATCATTACTGAATATGGAAAACCGTTGGTGAACCATACCACACAGAGTTCCGTGTTACTTATAAATCCTCTAACCTTAAAGTGGCTGAAAATCAGGTGTCATCTCAAAGTTAGTTATCTCAGCTTTACAGTATCATGCTTATAATTGTGAAACCCAAAACCTTTGCAGAGAGGTATTATTACAAATGATAGTAGACATATTCTTAAGATATAGAGAATTATCCTCCAGAGTCGCTCCATGCTTCCTGGTAGAGAGGCAGCCTAGATGCCTGGTTTCAACTTTTTTTTTTTTTCCAATGACTAATGTTGAAAGCAAAGAGTTTCCTCCTTCATGCTCTGTTAAGGGTCTGTAGAGAGATGTATACTATGTTCGTTTGAAGATAAATATCTGTGCTATTTTTGTGTACCAAACCAATTTTTTAGTGCTGAAGAGGAGTAGTCAATAATGATCCACATGTACCTTTGCTTTATGATATATATTGCATCCATTCTTCATCAACTCTCTTGATGTAAGAAAGTAATCCGAGGTGGAAAGTTTTACAATAGTTCCTAGTAACTCTACGTTGTGGCCATATTGCTTTGTGGCCATTTCTCAGAAGAAAACAGTATTCAAAAGCAGACTCAAAGATGATGAACAAACAATTATAAATAGGTGTGTTTTGTCAGCAAATTTAGTTTTGCTGGTCGAAATTTAAATTACAGCATTGATTTCTGGAAGAATACTGTGAAGAGATGAATTGAAAATCAGGAGAGGAAACAAAATTTAGTAGTGAGTATATTTGAAATAAGCTTTTACCAAGCAAACTTGGCTTTCTGCATTGCACTCAATCTCATCAGTGAGGTGTGGGTGGCGCAGGGCAGGGTTGCAGTTATTTCTCTTTGTCGCTCCTCTTGTCTTGCTATTTTCTTGTGCTTTACACAGGCCCTTCACAAGCTGCAGCACCTTTGAGGCCATACCTGCTCCAGCAAAGTTCCTTGGTCATAACTGACCAAGGAAATTAGCTGAAGGACAGAATTTTAGTAATGTCATGAAGTTATTTGAACATTGACCATTGCAGCACACCTAAGGTCTATGCTGGAAAGTTTTGCTAGTCTTAATTTTAATGGTACAGTCAAAAGAAAATTTGTTACTCCACTGGCAAAAATACCAGCACAGAATACGTTAATTGACATAGTTTACAGTTCAGAACATTAAATTGGCCTTATCTGTTTAGAAGTGGCTTTAGGCTCATGCTATGGTCACGATGATAACTGTACTTCTACTCCAGTACATCTGCCTATAGAGCACAGATAGTGCAGTCATCTAAGTAGTGATACATAATAAAAGATTAAGAACTTACTCTCAAAGTAAGGTTAACTTAATCACATTGTACATTTTCTGATGCGTATTTAAGTAAATATTAATTATAGTAATGATGTGTTTCAAAATCAGCACAAGAATGTGAAATAAAATTAAAATAGATGTGTTCAAGACAGCAAAACAGAAAAGCGATTCAATTTTTCTTATATTTCAATTCTTATTTTCTATGTAACCGTTTATGTAGCAGTGCCTTTTAATTATTCTAGTGTTTTCAAACACTCTTCTAATGTTTAATCCATTCTGAAGTCTCTTTTATGAAACTTTAAGAAGGTTTTTTAGACTGAAATTTCAGAGATTATGCACTTTACAGGTGTCAACTGGCTTAGAAATTGTTTGAAGCATCTCATAATTGGCTGTGAAGGATTACAGAAATTTTCTCCAACAAAAGCCATGAGGTCAAAGGGCCTATGAAAATATTACTGCAGATTCTGCCTTGATATAATACTCTTATCAAATTAGAAAGTGCCCAAGTGCTTCCAATATTGATGATGAAACTTCCAATTATTTGATTGTCAGCTCTTACATTTAATATGATTTCTTTTTTTTTCCTTTTAAAGTGACATGGTAGAGGATGGCAACTTATAGAAAACCTTCTCACTTTAGTGAAAAAAAGGCCCAATAAAAATAAAAAAACATTTCAAATTAATTCCATCCATGAAGGCTTCTTTGCATAAAAATTAAAATCACTGTTCCTCCATAAAACATTCAATATTTTTTCTAGTCAGATAGGCAGATAGAAAGTTCTACCACATTCAAGTAATATTACCCCAGATAGCACTTCTTCTTGTCTACTGTGCAACATTATTTTGGCATAAGTCTTCCTTTGTGGTTAATTATTTATTAATTATCCATTAATTATCCATTAATTTTCATAAAAGAAGACAGTTTATGCTAATCTACTTGCCTACATTAACATAAAATCTTCCCTTGCACTGTTCTATAGTTGAGCTTTCAGAGGCATTGCTTGACTTAATCTTGTGACTAGTAGGAATACTTCTCTAAAGAGCCTGTGTTTTCTAGAAATATTTTATTTCAGTTTATTCTTCATGCTATCTTCTTGAACCTGAGTTAGAATGAATACTTGGAGTAATTTTAATATGTTTTTTTCTTCCACAGAATCATTCATATTTTTGTTTTAATATGAATTATGTGTCATCCTTTCCATCACATGAATTATATTAATATCACATAAATATATGTAATTTAAAGGCTATTCTTGTGTATATCAGTACATGAAAGGTGCCTTTCAAATTAGGTTATTATTGTCGTCTTAAGTTCAAAATGCATCTGTTAAAACAGTAGGCACTCATTTTCCCCCACACTTTGCAGCGATTTACAACCTACTTCTCCTTTTGTGACACCTGAAAGGTTTATTTGGTTGTGAGGAGTTTATAGCTGAATTTTAAGAAGTGTTTCTAATGTGTGTTATGTAGTTACCACAAAAGGATAAGACTGAATGGGTAAGGTTCAACTTCACTTAAAATCTTTCTTTGTCTGTAATTAGAGAAATGTGAGCAGTTTTGCATAGTAGCAAAAGGCTACTCAGAAAGAAATCTTCATATTTAATTATGTGTTGCTCAATTCTGAATCTGGGTAAAATGTGAATTAATATTTGTCATTTATGTTTGTGTCACAGGTGTTTAATTTCTTCTACAGTCTAATACCACTAATATGTCTTATTCTAATTGCCAAGTTCTGCTGTGCTGTTCATACTGAAAAAAATAAGGACACATCTTTTGTCCATGTGACATTTGGTAAATTTGTCACACAATTATCTGTGGTAAATCTAAGCAGTAAATAGAAATTTATACTTTCACCTATGTTCCTCTAGATATTTTACATTTAAATATCTGAAGTAAAACATATTGAGGAAAAAAAAATTATATTTCATTATAAAATGTTTAAACTAATTCTTTCAATATTTGCAGACTTACAGTTTTATGAAAAGTTTTGTTTGTCTATCTTTTATTCAGTGGGAAATGACTGTCTTGTTTTTCAATGAATTCTGTCTAGAATGTGTTTTTTATTTTATTTCTAAAATTATGTGTGTATTTCAGTTCTGTTTCCAAGAGCAGCTCTTGGCCCGCATTGCTCTCAGTGTTAGTTATGAGGATTCATTTGAGTTAACTGTATAATCATGCTTTTTTTATAATCAGTGATTAAACTCAAGTAACTTAGAGTAAACATGAGATTTATTTTAACTAAGTTTGGGCTTTATTCCATAGTGGAACACATTATTTCCACATTCCCATATTGAGTCTATTGAGTCCACATTTGCTTTCAAAGAAATTATGGATATATTTTGGCAAGGAGCTGATGTACACTCCATGAGATTGTCTCATTTGCACTGTCAGAATCCAGACTATTATTTTTTAAGATATTTGTATTCTCAACTCCTACAGCTGATTCCTTGCTAGTTCCTTGAATGTACAACTCTGAAAAATGATCCAAGATTTTGGCATTGCTGTTTTTCACAAGTGTCATATTGTCTGAACTGCCAGTAGGGAAAGCAAGTCCATGTGTATAAGCATAGTTGAAACTTTTATGTGGATGAAGAGTACTGCACACTGCTTCAGTAATTTCAGGAGCCTGCTATTTGCTTACTTGTTTGTTTGGTTATTTTTACCTTAGCACAATTTCAGAGGTGCTTCTGGTCATAAAATTTATCTTGCATATTGCCAGATTAAAAGTAAGATAAGAAGTGATGGAATTTAATTTTAAAAACTGCAATGACAATATATGTATTGTTACATTTAAATGTATTATTTTTCAAAATAGTGTTGTGTAGTTTAACTGTGCTTTTTAAATTCAGTTGCAAAATTGGTTATTGATTTGCCAACCTAGTGCTGTCACCAGCAGACTCATGAATATTCTCTTTGTCTTGCTCAATTCTGCTTCAGAAAAGACATGCATAAAGGTGAATTTTAAATCAAAGTCTGTTGCTCTGTGTCTTTGGGAACAGACCAGCCTATGTGAACAGTTTATTTCTCACCAATTTCTTTCCAGTACTTGGACCAGGAACTTGTGTTTCAGCCCTGAGCTGTATCTCAGTTCTGTGCTTGTGCCACCCACATTTGATTGTCTGTCATCTTCAGTAGGAGTCTAATTGCTTTATTGATTCTCTTTGTAGCAATCCCCTGGCTTTACCGATTGCCAAGCAAGACAGTTTGCTGGAGAAAGATACCATGTTCAAAGATGCAGCTAAAGGCTTATGTAAGCAGCAATCTCAAGACAGTGCATCTGAAAATATCACTGTGAACACCACAACCAAACTTGAGCAGGTAACAGAATGCAGTGTCTTGAAATTTTCATTAGTGCTTAGGTCTGGCAATTGTAACCTTAATGAAGGTGAAGACCACAGTGTTTTTTCCCCTCACCATACAGCACTATCATTTGCACTGTGGAGCCGTGTCACCTTGATCACTCCCTGCAGTCTGTTTTCTCTGCAAATTGAACAGCTGCTTCCTGCCAGCTACTGGTGGCAGGTCAGGGGCTGTGGGGAGGGCTCAGAGCCCCTCAGATTCTATTCATGGATGACAACAGGGGAGGGACAACTGTTGGTGCTGCCCAGAGTGTGTGCTTGTCTCAAACTTCGAGTTACAAAAGAAACACAACCTAGGAGACTGAAACAACAAAAAGAATGTCTAAGGAACATCAAGTTGCAAAGTAAACGGCTGTAACTCAAAGCTAGGAATTGCCAGATTTACAGCTGCAGTGCTAACTCCCTTTCTTGTGATAATGCATTAGAGTATCAGCACTGATTATTTGGATACACTTTACAGTTTTCTCCACTGGAGGACAATCTCATTCAGTATATAGGATGAATGCAAAAGGAGACAATTATCTATTGTTTATAAATCTAGCACATCCCAGGTTTGAATGTTTAGGACTTAATTTTTTTAGGTTGTTCTTTGTGTTTGGTTTGGTTTTTGTTTTGTTTGGATTTTTTGTGATACAAAGGGGTTTATTTTCTGTTACATGCATTTGGGAAACGCATATTCCAGAAATATTTAGCCATATAAGAAAAAGCTACTTTAGGATCAAGGGAGGGGGGAGGGGAGCATATCCATTAAAAATAATTTACTGTGAATTTGAAGCATAACAAAGTAGCAAGATACTGGTTTGATTTAAGCCATGTTTGGTTCAAAGAGACTGCATCTCTGTCTTGGCAGAAAAAGGCACGCTCCTCTGTTTTTTATTTGGATGTGTTTCAGAGGAATGGCTTGATCACATGAGATCAATCAGTGCATCCATATGTAAATGATATGAGTCAATCTGGGAAAGAACTTCAGCTTTGGAGTCCTGTGGAGTGCTCAGTTCCCTATCCAGTCAGTGGATACCACAACATGTTTTGCACTTGGCTTACATCTTGTTTTCATTTCATGGAGTTTCTGATGTTGCTGACTGATGTGATTTGATGGAAACTGCCATTCCAAGGGATAAGCACTGCTGGTCAGAAAAGTGAATGCTTGCAACCCTTTAAGGAGGAATCCTCCTGTAATTGTAGGAAAAGAGAGAGGAGTATTTAGCTTACAATCTTGCCAAGACTATTGCTTGCTTCTAGATGTTCAACAGAGGTGTGTACAAGAACACAGATACTTCTTTCTGCCTGAATAATTTTGATGTAAGCCTAGTCAGGTTTTCATTATCTATAAGCTAAACTTTTGCTTTATAGTTTGTGCACTAAGACATACACAGAAACTGATCGGATGAACAGATTAATTTCAATCTTCCAGATGAAAATGAACAAACAGAAGTCTTTATGCTGAAAATTTCATTGTCCACCATAACCTTGAGTCTCTTCAGGGACCCAGGGTAGATTTACAAAAGAACTCCCATTGTTGCACTGTTTACTACAGTGGAACTTCCCACAATAGTTACAATTCAAAGACAGGAGAGTAGACTTAAAGGCAAATCTCTTTTAGCTCTTTCATTTGAGAAATTTCTGCAGGAAACAGTCTGAAATTCTGCTCTAAACTAGCCAGGAGTGTGTATCCTATGTTTTTTTAGGAACAGGGAAAACTAGAAAATATCTGTAGTTGATGAATTTGGAGTGATGCTCCCTAGCATGGAAGGATAGGAAGAGTCCTGTGTGAGAAATTATCATTAACAGGGGATAGGTTAGAAATGGTGCTATTTTTAGTGGGTTTTTAAATGACTGCTTGTATTAGAAAAGAATTAATACAACTTTCAGTTGGCAAGGCCTTAATGAGCTTTAGTTCTTATGAAGGAAAGAGAGTAAACTACTTTAATTACTTCAGGAAATAGTTAAATTTTAGGAAAGTAAAGAGTCTCTAGATTTTGTCAAATTAAAATATGTAATATTTTTTCTTTTGATGCAATTGTGATCCTAGAACTAGAGGGATTGTATTCTCTACTACTTGCCATGAATTATTAACTGTAGGTAAATGTGTATCATATCTGTATTTGTCTTAATAATATTTAGACTTTCATTTCTAAAGATTAAATCTATCAATTTAACACTTTATTATTATCTTTTAATTTCACAATTTGGGAAGTAAGGTTTTTATTTAGAGCTGATACCAAAGGAAATATTTGAACAACCCCTTCCCGCTATTCCTGCCTTTTGGGTATCCTAATTTTACTGAGTTTCTAATGAGTTGTCTTTTATTCTTACTAGTTGTATTCAAACTACACTCAAAGTAATCATGTTCTGTTTAATTTTTCAATAGGTTATGTGGAGCCATTACTTGGATTTTATGTTCACATATTATTGATATATATCAGGATGATATTTTGTATGCTTTATGTCAGATAAAGGAAATATGGCATGCAGATTAGGCCTTTATTGGGGTATGAAAAAGAAAAATTTCATCCTAGCACATTTCAGACATGCATTTTTAATAGAAAAGGCCTCATTAATTTTCTCATTTGGAAAGAAATAACTTTTCAAATTTATATATTGCTTTAGGTTTATATAATTGCAAAAATGCTGAAAAAGAGACTTAAGAAAATATTATTTCCTATGTAGATTTTTATTAATTGAAATATAGGAGATGGGGATGAAGTGACTACTTCAATAAAGCATTTTGGACCTTTCTTGGTTTGTATTAGCTTTTGCTTTTTTCCTAGGTAAAAGGTGTTCTTTGATCATCAGTAATATCAAGATCTGTGCTGCCAAACAAAGAAAGGAGTATGAATAATTTTCAGAATTTTATTATATTCTCAATTTATCTTCCTCTCATCTGGGCAGGATATTTTTTGATAGCAGACTCAAATTAATGCCTTGGAATTGAATTACATGCTTCATGCTGCAAATAAATATAAATTAAATATTTTTTTTCTCTTAATTGAATATTTTTTTTAAAAATAAAATTGTCCTATAGTTCATGTTTATGTATTGTTGGCCCCATGAACTGTGTGATAGAGTATCCTCTGGTGCCCTTTTGATAGTTCCAGTATCAGTTATGACACAGATAAGGCTCAGCTGTGCATAACATAATATTACACATAAGAGCTGGAATGTATATATATTTCAGTGATACAAGTATGTAAAAAACTAAATAATATATATAACTAAATAATATATATAACTATAACTATATATAACTAATAATATATATAACTATAAAACTATATATAGCTAAAGACCATTATATGGGCAGATTCTGAATCTTGTTAAATATATGCAATTGAATACAGTAAATAGAAATCTTCATTGTAAGCATTACACAAATCTAAAAATTAATCACTCCCAGAGACATAGTTATATTTGAATATATGCTGTATGTATGGCTATTTTTGTTTTTATGTCTCATAGCATATACATCATGCAATTAGAATGATAGCCAGATAGATGCATTGAGCTAAAAAACACGGTATACTCAGAAAAGTGGATGAGAGTGGAAGTTTATTGTGCACATAAATAAGATATTAATAAGGTACATAATGTTTATTATTAAGTCAAATCAGTTGTGAGTTTAAGGGATTTAGAGTTTCTTATCTGTGTGTGGTTATTTAGTTCTTGAACTATGGAATTTGATGCAATGAGTCAGGTAGAAAATGCTGAAACTTCAAATCCTAAACTTTGTAGAAAAAAATTGAAAATATTTTGATTTCCTTACTTGGAGTTTTACTAAGCACTTCACATTTCTAACCATTCCTACAGAATGAGCATTTTTGGTCATGCCTAGATTATAAAATAAATGCAAGCCAGTGCCTGTTTGCTGGTCTAGGGCTGTGTGGGATGAGTCCATAGACATCTGTAAGGCAAAATTTTTCTCCCTCCAGAGATGGGGTCATGCCCAAATGACCTATGGGAAATTATTATTGTCATGTGACCTGAATGATATCCAGGTTTCATCTGCATGAGCGCTAACTGATAGGAAGCAGGAATGTGTAAGGAAGTGTGTTAAAAGTTCAGAAAATATGGAGAATCCCAGGGCAGTACTTTTATCCAGACCTTGCTTTTATTTACAAATACCTAGCAGAAGTTTAATCTTTGTAGAGATAGATTAAAAGAAGCTCATTCTATGGCACAGATGTTCTGAGTTTTGATAGCACACAAGGGGGTGCAGTGAAGGCCGATGCCCGTTTTGTTCCTTCATGCCAGGTGTGCACACTGTTAAGGAAAAGACACCACAGACTTTTCTCTCTATTCTCTCTCTACAAGACATTTAAAAATATCATTGGAATTCTTTGGTTATTTTTTTTTTCTATTCCAATGTACATCATCAAAGACAAACGCCAAAATGTAATTTAATTTTTTGTTTTGCCAAGTGGAATTCTTGTTTTCAAGTCAGCTGTACATCCAACTGCCATGATTAAAAACAAAAAGAGCATGAAATGCTATCTTCTGTGTGACAGAGGAATCTTCACTTCAGTGGGGTGAGGAACAAACCTCTCCAATAGGTAGACAATCAGTGCCTTACACCTGTAAGGCACAGGTAGTGAAATCTGAGTATCAGGTTTTCTGAACTCGACTTTGAACCTATGGCAATTGAGCTGCAGCTTAGAAGTTCTGTGTCAGATCTCCAGTACTAAGGGCTCTTCCCCATGACAGAAGCGTGCTCCATGTTCCCTCCTGTATCTCCCAGTCTGCTTCTGCTTCTGATCTCCTGTCACTGGCAAAAGCTGAAGGTGCTGAAGTGTTCACCAAAAAGGGCAGTGTCTGCTTTTCTCTTGAGCCTTCATTTTAAGAAGAACAATAGAAGAAAGAAGTTTCATCTTGATTGGCCATTCTCAATATAGACCCTGAGTTATTATAATAAATTCTAAACAAACTGCTTAATTGCAGTTCATGTGAGAATTTTCTGTTTCTGGTTATTTTGCTGACATAAAAAATGAATCAAACTACATTTTAAGCTTAGACCACTATTTATAAGCACACTGCTTAATGTGTCAGTGTTTATTTTGTCTTTAATCAAATTTACATTATTACTGATTCTTTTTTTTTCTGTCTCCCATTTTAGGTATAGATCATTATTTATAAGCACACTGCTTAATGTGTCAGTGTCTGTCTTATTTTTAATCAAATTTCCATTATCACTGATTCTTTCTTCTTCTGTCTCCTATCTCTGTCTTTTGGATCTTTTTTGTTTCATTAGGTTTTTGCTTACCCTTGCAGAATTTATATTATTCACCCTAATCTCTAAAGTGTTAAACAATTTTACTCACCAGTTTTGGCTGCAGTGGACTATTCTGATTACCTTCTGGTTTCCATAACAACACATTTCCAATTTCTTACTAATTTACTTCTATTCTTCCAGAAAAATTCAAGTACAATTTCAAATCCCATATGATAAACAGTGGTCTGAGAGTTTCGTTAAATACTGGAAGCAATACTTTACAAGTCCAGTAACTAATTTCTTGATTTCTTCTTCTATAAACATTTAATGGAGAGCAGGAAAATTGCATTTGATCCAAGAATTTTTATGGGTTTAAGGACTGCAGATGGCACTCTGGTATCTTCTTAAGAGCCCATCACATTCATGCAGTTATACACCATAATGTTGACAATAATTTTTATATTCTTCCCTTGATTACGATTAATGATGTCAATTTATCAGGAATCACAACTTCCCAATTTCCTAATGCATTTTTTTCCCATAAATTCTAGTGGTCTTGGTTTATACTGTAAATTAGAATATAATGGTAAAGAATGATTCATTGTGAAGTTACTTTATTTCTCTAATTTGTGTTTTCTAGATCAAGCTAATGCCTCCAGCTCCAAATGATGACCTGGCTTCTCTGAGTGAGCTAACAGACAGCAGCCTGCTTTATGAGATTCAGAAGCGTTTCAACAATAATCAGATATATGTGAGTTGCTATTCACCTATCAACAGTAAGCTTTCAAAAAAGACCAAATGAGAATATGAAAAATAGGATTACTCTCATAACTACTGGACAGTAACCTGTCTCGAGCTCATGACTAGTTTTAAATAGATGAGAGCATGTGTGTGTGTAAGCCCTGCAGTTCCCCAAGTTTGTGGAGGAAAAGGAGAAATAAAAAATAAAATATCACTTCAGACAGGTTTGAATGCAATTTATGTGTGTTTATTTCATGGAGGAAGTAAGTTGGTAAACATTGATGAACATACTTGTCATGAATGAGTGTTTTAAGGTCACTCAGATCACAGTGTGGTTGGGGCAGGGGTGTACCACCACCATGATTTGTAATCTTCTTTCTCAAACCACCAAAAGAGACTTCCATTTTCAATGCTATGTTAATTTAATAGAGCATAATTACTGGATATGTAAAAACAATTTAGATTTAAAAAGCTTAGAATTCTACATGGGAGTTTTAATTATTCATTTCTTCCTGCATCAGAGAAATAATTATATGGTGGAGTTAATAATCTAGATACCAAGAGAAATTTTTGTATCCCTGTCCATATCTTACCCATAACTTATTACTAACTTACAAAACAGCTGAGTGGAGTGTAAATGTGAAATATGCATATTATTTTAAAATATATAAGTTGATTACACTATTTTGACTAAAGGAATACGGGGAACTGTTATGTTGCTGTGAATCCATTTGAAATTATGGGAACTGCAATTTTAGGTGTTATGACATTCAATGGTAAAAAAAATTCTGGGATTTGGAATCGTGGATTAAATGCTAAAAATACTCATTATATGAGTATTTGTTTTTCTTTATCTCACTTTCAAAGTTACCAGATAACTTAAACTGAATTAATGAAGATCCACAGAGGAAGTCTTTTATTTTAAGATACTGAAGATTTCATCTGAAAGAATCTTCTACTCTGGAATTCTCTTAGCTTAATAGAATATTTAGGCAGTGATCACTAGTATTCTGCTCAACAGCGGCCACTGCGCTTTGGTAGAGTGTCAGCATCAGTGCTGAAGATGCCTTCATCTTGACTTGGTTCTTAGACTTAGAAGGAAAATTCCTTGGGCTCCAATTCCAAGCCAAAGTCCTCATTAGCACTAAACACTTCCTGCTTCATGTTCTTTTTGAAGCTTTATAAAGTTTCATTCTGCTGGAAAACCCAACAGTGAAGTCAGGGTGGATGAGAGAAGTGAAATTAAATGATGCATTTTAGAAGAAAATCAGTACATTTACTATGAAAGACACTATTTCCCACCTCCCCAAATCAAAATGCTTCATCTTGAAAAAGACAACATGACTAGAACTGTTCACATGATGCTTTGCTGTCTGACCTCTTCAGAGACAGAAGTCTGGCAGTGTCTGTATTCTAATAGCAGCAGCTATTGATGTGGAGTGAAAAGTATAGCAGCAAGTGTGGCCTACAATCTTGCACTTAAGTGCACATTGTAGAGTGGTTTGAGTTGGAAAGGACCTTTAAGATCATCTGATTCCAACCCTCCAGCCATGGCCAGAGGCATCTTCCAGTAGAAGATGTTGAACTCAGGGCCCCATCCAGCCTGTCCTTGCTCATTTCCAGGCATGAGGCATCCTCTGGGCAACCTCTTCTAGTGCCTCAGCACTGTCACAGTAAATATTTTTCTCCTAGTAGCTATTCTAAATCTTTTTCCTTTCAGCTTAAAATCATTCCTCCTCATTCTGTCACTACAATCCCTGATAAAGAGTCCCTCCCTGTCTTTCTTGTAGGCCCCTTTAGGTATTGGAAGCTTGCTCTAAGTTCTCCCTGGAGTCTTCTCCAGGCTAAACTGTCTCAACTTGCTCAGCCTGTCTTCACAGCAGAGGTCTTCCAGGACTTTGATCACCTTTGTGGCCCTCATTTTGTCCTAACAAGTCCATGTTCTTCCTGTGCTGGGACCTCAGAGCTGGATGCAGTGCTCCAGGTGGGCTCTCACCAGAGCAGAGGGGCAGAATCCCCTCCCTCACCCTGCTGCCCATGCTGCTTGTGGTGCAGCCCAGGCCACAATTGGCTTTATGGGCTGCAAGAGCACAGTGCTGGTTCATGTCCAGCCTCTCATCCATCGATGGCCCCAAATATGAAATAGTAAAATCTTGCAAACATGCAATCATTAGATGATTTACTCTTTCTGATATGGTCAGGATTGTTTTTCTAGATGCATGCTGATATCTTCTATACACATACACTTGCATGAACACTTGTATATGTATCAATTGCTCAATCTTACCCCACAAGCAACATATTTTACAGTATTGGCTCTGGATAACCAGTATAACATTTCTAAATTATGCCATCTATTCCATAAAAAATCTCTTGAGGAGCTTTTTTATGTGGTAGGCATGCTGGGAGTTAGAATTGATGATCCTTGTGGTCCCTTCCAACTCAGCAGCTTCTGTGATTCTGTGACTTTTTTTTAGTTTAGCAAGTGGTAAGTTACAAATTAACTTTCAAATAATCTACCAATAATGTATGTAGTGCAATTTTTCTCTGAATAATTTTCAGTTATGAAAAATTCAGTTTTATTATAAAAATACTAATTAATTCTGTTCAAAATGTAAATTTAGATCTCAAATTCAAACCGTGGAGTTAAAAGCTCAGAACTCATGAATTATGTTTAGCATGTTGTTAGCTAGATTTAAGAGGCTTTGCTGAGAATTCTTTCTGGAAGAAAGCCTCCTAAAAATTTAATTTATTACTTAATAAAGTAATTATGTCTCCTTTTTTTCAGACCTACATTGGTAATATATTGTTGCTTGTTAACCCATTTAAAGAACTTCCTATTTATTCTACCATGGTAAGCATTCTCTTTTTAAAAGTTTGCGGATATTTTTTTCACAATTCATGTAGTTCATTTGACCGGTCAGACCCCTAAAATTAATTAATGTATATGCCCATTTTATGTGGAGAGCTTCTCAGTTTTAATATTTTAGCAAAACCTTAAAAATGTTTTCCAAGGTGCAACTATTTTTACTGTGTCTTATTGATAAGACAGCCATTTTGATAGTACTTTGAATGAGCAAGAGCCCTTTTGGTTGTTTAAAAATAGTTCCTGATGGCCTTGATGGTTTCTGCTGCAGTCAAACTTATAGAAATAGATGCATATTTCATACAGTGGTTGTTTGAGTTCACACCCCTTGCCCAAAGCATGATTTAGGAGATAACATTCTTGGATGGTGCACAGAGGCTCAAAATGTCTGTCTGTGCTCCACACCAGGCTCCTCATCTGGGACACTGCAGAGAGCAGCACACTCAGCACCAGCTGAGCTCTGCCCTGGCTTGGGCACAGGGAAGCGGCTTGTGCCAGGCACAGGCAGAATTTCAGGGGAGATTGAGCCATATGAAAACATTCAAGTGTTTTGATCTCTCCTTCAACTTCACCCAGACATTTTAGAGATACAGTGTTAGTATAACTTAATTTATCCTCCCCTCTTATTGATGCATGGAGATCACAGAGATCAGCCTCCCTGATAGGGAATGTCCAAATATGTCTGTTTAACTTACAAGAATTATAAAAGGTTAAAAATTTGGTAAACAAATTGTAATTTGTGACTGTTTGCTGTGTCACGTGGCTTGGTGTGTAACAGTAGTAAATCTGAGAGAAAGAAACGCTGTGATGTTCATGGTAGAAGCAGCAGATTCAAAGTAGGGAGTCTGAATTCATTTCAGAAATGGAAGTCATCCATCACCCCCAAAATTTTAGATGACGGTATTTTTTTCCTGTCACTGTGTATTTTATATTAGATACATGATTTTGTGCACCAAGAGAGAACTGTAAAGAGGAAGACTTTATATATTAAAATGTTTCCCGAATGTTTGCTTCATCTTTACTTCTCTGTGATAGATCTATTTAATTAAGTTCATCAAGAGACACTTTTTGTCCTGTAATTGCTTGGGTCACCTTGGATAATAATTGCTTTCACTTCATCTTTGTAATCTGCACACTATTGTGTATTATGCAGGTATTTCCCAGATGATCAAGAAACCATGGTTGTAAAACCACTTTGTTTTTGAAATGCTCCAGTATACTGCAGCAGCCTAGCTGATATTGTATTAATGTCTCTAAGTGTTAGATGGTCTATGTATTAAAGTAATAAAAAGTGAAGATGTCAATTCCTCACTAAATGCTGACATGCTATATGATGTGGCTCATTAGTTAGCATTTTTGTTTGAGGTATGTAGTTTGTTAGCTGTCAAAAAGAAAAGGAATACAAACATGTATTGAGCGTGATACTATTTTTAAAACAAAGATGAAGCAGCAAAATTATTATCATATAAATCTTTTAATAACAGTGACATTTTGTTTCCTTTTTTAAAAAAATATAACTCTCGACAAAGAGTTTTGTTATTGTGCACTGATCACCCACACTTTGTTCCAATAGAATACAGCTAAAATAAATATTTTATAAGAAATTATTCACTCTGAGATGACAAAGAATCACGCTTTAATGGAAACTGATGTACTTTGCTTCTTATGAAATTCCATGCAATTGCTAGATGATAATATTATTGCATTTTTACATGGAAATACACTGTACAACTACACTACACATTATAATAGCATTATACAAGGAACATGCAAGTACAACTTTGAAGGTATTTTAATGACTGTACAAGTGCACTAAAATGCACTTCTACATTACATTCCTGCAGAATTTACTTGTTCCTGATTAGGACAAATATATTCCTGAAGTTCATATTAGGAAAATATGTAAACTTGCAACATTTTGCATTGAGCATACTTGTATGAAGGTTTTTCTTTGTACTTTGTGAAATTCTGAAATGATTCCTGGAGAATTGATGTAGATTTAGTCTTCTTTTTTTCTGGTAGCCCTTAAGGCCTGACTCAATGTATCATGGAGGATTCATTAAGCTTCACTGTTGTAGATACCCCAGCACTGTATAGTTTGATATCTAAATAAATAAGGCAGTCATGGGACAGAAAGGGGTGATACATCAGGATAAAGTCAAAAAAAAAAAAAAAAAAGTGGTTTCTATAATAAAGAATTGGATTTACTCAGGCTATAAGTGTAGTGTGTGTTGCCAACTATGTGTGTCAGGAGTTATTCTATATTGCAGAGAGAGTATTTGTAGGAGACTGCTCTGTCATGTAATAAATTAATTAGTTTATATATTATTCCTTTGATTTCTATTTTAACTTTTCATGGAATGTTCATATTTAATTTTGTAAATTTTCAAGACATTGAAAAACTATAAATGTATGGTATTAAAAAGTAGCTTACTAGGTTTTTTTTTTTTACTTAATGCACAAACCAGTACTGTTAAGTCCTCTAGTTATGTTTCATTTTGTATCTTAATTAGACCTTCTGTGTTTAAAGCTCTATTTTATGTAATTAAGATCTTCATAGTTGTTGTAAAAGTAACACTTCTATACATAGAAAGATTCTGTTCATAATGCTTAGGAAGCTTTACAAAAGACCCAGGATTAGGGAGGTGAAACATAACTGTTTCTAAATGTATTTATAATCTTAATTTTCTAAAATTTTTCAGGTCACCCAGCTTTATTTAAGTAACTCTGGAAAACTGTGTTCCTCACTTCCCCCACATATATTTTCCTGTGCTGAAAGAGCTTACCACATGCTATTCCAGGAGCAGCGTCCCCAGTGCTTTATCCTCAGGTGAAAATTTATCTTTCTATTAATTAATTTGTACCTCCTGCCTTTCAGCAGTTTCCCTTGGGCCTCAGCAGTTGAGATTTCCATTTTATTTTTTCTCTAACTGATTTTTTCTGTGTACTGATCTCTGTATCATACATTAGAGCAAAATAGAAATTAAAAAGGTTTAATTACATCTCAAGTTCATAAATTCTCTTGGGCAATTGCCACTCCATGTAGCTGCATCTAATTAGGAACAAGAGTCAATGGTAAAGAATTCAAAACTGCTGTGTATGTTTGCTTATATTACATGAATCAGGATTAGAAATAAAATCTATTGACAAGAAGAATGATAAGTCCTTGACTAAATTGTAAACCTCTGTGGTGATGCATCTGTATTGGAGCTTGCACTCTGCCTCACGTTTGTGTGGCCATAAGTTTGTTCTTTAGCTCTCCAATCAAAATGGATTTTAAAATGGATTTAAACCTCTAACCCTTACTCACAGTATTGATTCAATGATAAATAACTTCAAGATTGTGAGTAATTGTATTAGTAATCTGTGAAAAAAGTTTCATCCAAATATGCTGGTTTTATAATGGTGAAATTTGGCATTCACCTGGAACGTTTCAAGCCCCAAATCTATTAATCCTTCTTTTCTCAAACTCTTTGAAACAGTGAGTCTGGTGAATTTGATGTACTCAGTCAAAGAAATGTGTTGCTCAGTCTCATCACTTTTCTATATTTTCACCCTCTACTTACTTTCATATCTTGTGAATCTTTAATCTTAATATCCTCCATGGGATTAGAGACTCGATGAGATTGTAAAAGACCTTTGAGATCATCAAGTCCAACCTTTGACTGAACACCACCTTGTCAACTAGACTATGGCACTGAGTGCCGTGCCCAGTCATTTTTTAACACCTCCAGGGATGGTGACTCCACCACCTCCCTGTGTAGCCCATTCCAATGTCTAATCACCCTTCCTGTGAAGACCTGATGTCCAGCTGTCCTGGTTTAGGGTACATTTGGGAGAAAGCTTCCAAAGGAGTTCTCCTAGAAAGTAAATTCAAGTGGGCCCTCCAACAACTGGTTTGGGAAAAGATTTCTTTGGAGAAAAGTGGAAAAATTTGTTTATTTTTGTTAAATTGTTCAACAGGCAAAGAACTCGCTAGCACAAAATTTGAATAATATTAAACAATAAAACCTCTTGCCAATCTGAAGAGATGACAAACTCAGTCCCCTTCGTGGGCTGTAGCTCAGCTCACTCAGTCTCTTATCAGTCCCTCTGGCGCTGGAAAAGCCGCGGCCCAGGCTCGGCCTGGCCTGGTGGGCCACAGGTGCGAGCTGCCGGTGCTCTTCTGGGTGTTCAGTCCAGAGCAGGTTTGAACAGTTCCAAGAAAAAGAAAAAACAACAGTCCAGAGATCTCTGCCTCAGCTAGCTAAAACTAACTAAAAGCAAGGAGAAGTCTCTCCCACCATCTGTCTGTGCTGCAGACAACACAGTCCAGGAGAAGGATGTGGGGGAGCAAGTGCAGTCCCTGATTACTACTTCTTCTCTCCCCCACTTCGCTCTTGGAACTAGTCTTAAAGGTGTAAAACTTATTTCTGGGCTAAAGATGAATGGGGATACAAGCATCATAAAGTCACTCTAGGGCACCAACCTAAACCTTCGCTGGTGCAGCTTGAGACTATTTCCTCACTGTTTTGTTGCTGGTTGCCTGGGAGAAGATGCCGATCCCCACCTGGCTACAGCCTCCTTTCAGGCAGTTGAAGAGAGCGATCAGGTCTCCCCTAAGCCTCCTTTTCTCCAGCCTAAACAACCCCAGCTCCCTCAGCTGTTCTTCACAGGACTTGATGCTCCAAACCCTTGATCAGCTCTGTTTCCCTTCTCTGGACTCCCTCCAGCACTTGAATGTGCTTTCTTGAAGTGAGGAGACCAGAACTGGACATAGGACTTGAGGTGCAGCCAAATTCGTTACCACTTTACAATACTTTTTTTCCCCTAGTCACTTCACATCTAATCAAAAGCTCACTCACTGAAATAGAGCATTTTACAACAAGAAAGCTTTTGGCCAAGTCACTGAAGAGCTTATTATCAGTTATTCGCAATTATTTTCAGTTTGTAGCAATTCGGCTTTATTCATATATGCTAAATACCAAGAGCTGTCTTAGTACAAACTTCTAATAGAAGTAACAGAATAAAATAATATTATTAGATATGCTCTTTAATAGCCAGTAGGTGGACTTTTCATTATTAGCTCCCTTCTGACTGCATTTTACTCCTGCTTTTCAGGATATGAAAATACATTAAGCACTGACAAGATAAGTAAAGAGCTGTCTAGGGAGCCTAAATGTAGTCCTGTTAAAAGCTAAGGATCCTTAGTAAATCAAACTAAAGATTTATGGCATGCTGACTGCTAATTTGTGAGTCAAAAAGTCATAATGAATACATAAAATGAAATGGTCTAGCTTTTTAACAGCCAGGGAGGGGTGTCAATATCCAATGATACTGTTGTGACATAAATCACATTCTTAAGCCAAATAATCTGGAATGGAGAGAAGTCCTGTGTTTTACAGTGGAATTCATTGAAAGTTTTGGATTTCCTCAGTTTAGCATCACCAAAAGCATTCTGTTCAATTTAATATTTTTTAAAGTATAATTCTATGTATTTTAAATGCAATGGGCTGCTGCAGTACAGTTATATATTTGTATTGAAACATTGTTTAGAAATACACTGTCCAATTCAGCTTAATTTTAGAAATATAATTTCCAACTAACATGAAAGATTGATCAGTTACAGATAACATTACTGTAAATACAAAACTCATTCTTTTGTATTTAACAGTTTTGCTTGCACATATTTGTTTCAAATCTAGAAACCTCAGTCACTGGGAGCAAGACTCAGTGTCTCACTTACCTAGTCTGAAAATTAAGAAGAAATAGATTATTCTGACCCCCAAAAGTGTGCAAACTTAGTCACTCTTCCCTGGATATATATTACTATATTAATGGGAATTTGGAGTAGTAATGCTCCCTGTAGTACAATAATAGATTTGTTTCAAAAATTCATGCAGAACAGCACAACTGTCTTCCCTTAAATCTGATAGAAATCTTATATGAACACATTCTGTCAGCAGTTTTCCATCGCTTCTGATTATAGTTCAAGTACTGCGGGAGTAAGGTTTTTTCTTAAGTAGGGTATGAGTGTGGTATCTTTGGTGAGAATTGAAAATGAAGCACAAAAAATAAAGCCCCGTCATTTACAACATCTGTAATGAGAGGTCTATTACTCCTTACATGTTTTTTATTTTGTCATATTTTCCCTAAATAGATGATTTATAGAATTTCTTTATAACGGGACTGTTGTTTACCAAACAGTAACGATCCAATAATGATCCACTGTTCTGAAATCATGTATAGACAAACCTGCCTAAAATGCAGAAACTGGGGTAAGCAAGTACTTCTCAGTAATTACAGAAAGTAATTCTTAAAAATTGCCTGGGGTTGGCTGTTTTCTGACTCTTTAACCTGGGCTTCCTTGATTAACTGCTTCCATGTGATGGTTCTGTCTATTTCAAAGTCCTCCTTCATGCAATATATATGATAATGGATGATAGTCCAAATGCCTTGGATTTGACAATTGTAGATTCTTTATTTTCCCTGGGTGTATTATGGCTCATGTTCTTTGCTTCATGTGACTTTGTATTTTCACACTTTCAATTGGTCTTCTTCCTAACAAATTAAGATTTTAATTTTTTTTTATATTTCAAAACAGAACCTATTTTTTTAATTATTCATAGTATTTGAAGATAGACAGATTTGAGCTGTAATTAAGGTTGTATTAACAAAATATTTATAAAGCAATAGTAGGAAACAGGCCCTCCATCAGGTAGTCATAAAGAAAAGTTGGAAAGCCAAAGGAGGAAGAGTGAGAAAACTTCATGGACTTCCTAACTAAACTTCATATTTCTTCCTAACATCTCACCTAAATTTCCCCTCTTTCAGTTTGCACCATTATTCCTTGTCCTGTCACTACAGTTCCTGAAAAAGAGTCCCACTTTGGCTTCCCTGTCAGGGATTTTGCTTCCTTCCTCCATCCCACCACTTTTCTATTGTTTCTTTCCACCTTCGTCATTCTATTGCCTTTAACCTTATTTACTTTGGCCACTTTCCCTGTCAGAAATTCTCATTCTTTTGAATATTTATTCCATATCACAAACAAGAAATCACAGTGATCTATATAGAACCACTAAAATCAGAGTGTATTGTAGAAACTGGGCAGGTTGTAAAATCAGTCAGCTTTTTATTTTCCTTCCTGTTCCTTTTGTGTTTTCTTTCCATTCTTCCTATTGTATTCTTCACTTTCCATTTCTTCTGATTTCCCATCATTACCACAAAAGTAATTTCCCCATCTGCAAAGAAAGCCAGGCAGCATTAGTGAGCTCCTTTGCTGGACGAAAGATAAAGGAAAACATAAAATCTGTGCTATAAGTACCTTCAAAAAGACTTGAAAGCATTAGATTTGATTGGTTTGACCTGTGGTACAAGACAATGTATCTAGACAGCTCTGACAGCCTTCATGTACATAGACAGTCAGTCAATCTCCTATGTTCTGTTCTTTATTTGTCATCCATAAACCTTCTGCTATTTGAAATAAAGGTTTCATGGAGGTACCTTCAATCCATTCAAACAAAGCTAGCAGAAAATATAAATAACATTTCAACTGTGAAAATAGCACTGATTCCTCCCTCTCTTCCTTGCCTGTCATCTTGCAGTGGAGAAAGTGGTTCTGGGAAGACTGAAGCCTGCAAACAGATAGTGAAACACCTCACTTGCAGAGCCAGCTGCAGCAGAAATACCTTTGATACAAAGATAAAACATGTAAGTAGCATTCCGACCACTGAGTGGAATGAAGTAACACGTTGGTCTCTTGGATAGACTGAGATATTTGAAATGTATGCAAAAAGGTGTCAGCTCTGTAGAAATTCATAAATGGCTTGTTTTCTCCTTTGAAGTCAAAGGAATTTTTTTTGTTTGTTTTTTTGGTTTTTTTTTTCCATGAATGGGAAGGGATTAACTCACATTGATCTGATAAGAAGAATCTCCAAAGTGGACACACTTTTGTTTCTATGTTTTGGTGACTTTGAAAATCAGTATTGCAGTGAATAGGAAACATTTCTGTGATAAGGGACTGTTTTTTACACATGAAATTAATTGCCTTCAGTAAATAAATAAATAAATTTGCCTGTATGGTACTCGCTGGACAGTATAAGAAGTGTTGAGACATCTAAAGTAATCGTATACAAAGACAAATTGTTAACTTGCCAGAAAACTGCAAGGGTTGAACGAAGTCATATAGCTCAATATCTGTGTACTAAATATATTTAAGAAACAAGTAAGAGTTCTGAATTTTTGTTCAGTCATATTTAATTTCCAAAATATGTGTTTCCATATACTCATATTTAATTCCCTAGAAAGGTTCACACTGACATTTTAAATTATGCTGAAACCTGGATTGCCAATTCAAGTTCTTTATAGAAATTACCTTTCCTGATGAAACTTCTCATCTGTGATATCAACTCAGAGACAGCTATCAATGGGTCTTAATGGAGGTGGAAGAGCATTATTAAAGTTTGGTTATAGAAAGATCCTTTAAAACTAGCTTAGATGGTATATCTGACTTTAGATGTTAAATCTATCAGATCTCATCCATAGGGAATAGAGTAGAAATTCTAATTTAGTTGCTTTTTAAGGTGCCTTAATGAGCACAGATGTCTGGATTCATTCCTGCTGCAGTTGTGCATAGCACCATTAAATTAATAAAGTTGCACAGATTAAAGCAAGTGTTCAAGTAATCTAAAAGCAAATACATCCTAAACATCACTTCTGGAGTGGAACTGGAACCAAAATTTGGCTGACTAGTTTTGTGCTGCCACCTACTGCACAGACATCTGGTTTAATTAATAATTGTGAATGGTTTAATTTTTAGAGCTTCTGTGCCACTCCACAGACCTCTTCCCTCCCCAGCTGTTTCATCCAGCTTCATGAAAAGAGTGATGTCAGAACAAGTGTATATGCACCACATTGCTATGAGCCTCAAGGATGCATACAGGAAAGTTCTGAAGGGAATCTGTCAGAGTGTAAGGAGTGTAAGCAACAAATTATATGTAAAAAAAGCTAAACACAATGGCTGTGACCATGAAAGCCTAACATGGAAATGCACTAGTGCGACATGCCATAAAAACGTATGAAACTGTTTCTTCCCCTTAGTTTTTCACTAGTATAATCCTGAAATAATTCTATTTTAAATTAATAATTTATGCTATTTCTGATATTATATAAAACTTGTAAATTCCTTTGTTATGTTATTAGTATTGGCTGACTGTAGCTTCACAAGCTGCCAAAGATTTTAATATTTTTGCAAAGTATGCCAGCTCCAGGAATATGATTCTAGTCACTCATATCCAAACTACTGATAGGAGCACAGGTCATATGTGAACCTTTAACTTAAAACTTCAACTATTCTGACATTGCTTTTTTGGAATATATTTGTTTTGAGCTGTCTTACTTTAATTTCTATTTTGGAAAAAAACCTGCCTAGTATGTTTTTAAATTCCAAGATGAAAAATGGTCTTCTTTTTTTTTTCCCTACCTATTAATCACAAGCAAACCTCACAGATGTTTCTTGAAATATCTTCCTCTTTATTTCCTGTCTTTTTACTTCTTTAATATTGTTTTACAGGTAAACTGTATCTTGGAGGCCTTTGGACATGCTAAGACACCCTTAAATTATTTTTCCAGCTGTTTTATAAAGTATTTTGAACTACAGTTTTGTGAGAGAAAAAAAACATTAATTGCAGGTAAATATCATTTAATCTGTAAATTTTAATGTCACGCTCAGAGTGTTAAATCAGAGATCCCAGTGTGCCATGCACAGAATTGGACAGCAATAGCTTCAAAGTACACAAAAGAGGCCAAGGGGTCTAGGGAGTGTCAGAGAAACAGCTTTCACAGCCTGTGAATTGATCACTTGTCAGGAGTGAGCAGTGCCCTGTTCTAAGCAACCACAAGGTGGCAGGGAAAGACAAGAAACAAATTGACAACAGCAATTCCTCATATTTCCCAGGAGGTCACGTTTCAGTTTATTTCACAGATCAACAAACTGAGAGAGCTGTGTAGTGCAACACTGTGAAGTAAGAGTGAAACAGGGATTAAGTTGTTAAACTGTGCATTTGTATCTAGTATTGTATTGGGTATTTTAAGTATCCATTAAATTAGTGAGTAATATAATCTGTTTAGTAAAAAAAAAAAAAAAAAAAAAAAAAAAAAAAAAAAAAAAAAAAAAAAAAAAAAAACCAACCCCAAGAACAAGTATATTATGTAATAGTGAATTTAGAAATAATTTATTACAGATGAGAGCTTTTTTTAAAACAACTAGGAACCATATTGTTTATTCTTCTTAGCAGCAAGATAGTGTGAAATTTGTTCCTGCTTTAGGAGTAAGTATGAGTCTTCTAATCCCTAGTAAGCATTCATTAATTTAAAGAAAAAAAAATACAAGAAAATTGATCAGAGTTTCAGTTTGATTCTGAAAGTTCTCTCTTCAAAAGCAGTCAGAGAGAGCTTTCATTTCTGGTCCACATAGGTCATCATAAAGCTACTCACTGTCAAAGCAAGGTATGTCTGCAGAAATAACTACACAGTTTCCTACTTACACTGTTCCTGGATAGAGAAGCTGTATGGCAAGATACACTTTTGTTCCAAGTAAATTAGATTCTGTTAGATAAGCATTTCCAAATCTACCCTTTTTTTAATAATTTTAAATGTGTTCATGCTTTCTGAAGAGTTTCCTAAAAAAATTCTTTGGAAATAGTTCCAATCACATTTTCTTGAGACAGTTCACTATACTTTAGAAAATAGATAGTTTCTTCACAGGAAATGTCACACAAGGGAAATTACTAACACTTTTTTTCTGGTTTGTTTTATAATGAGTGTAAGATAATTGCAAAGGAAATTCAAAACTAAACATGTGTGATTTTGTTTTTCATTTATAAGCTCTTGTGGGAGGAATGCAAAATTAAATATACATTAGCATGGACTGAAGAGCATCTTAGTTCAGTTTGTAAAAATAAACCTCAATCGCTTAAGCTAAAATTTTATAGACCCTTTGTATTGTACATATTTAATTTTAGTATATTGTGTCTGCAGGGATATGAGTTTATGAACAGCTTTACTCAGAACTGACAGTTTAATTCATAGCCACTGCCTGTGACAGGATCAGTTAAACAGGTTCTTGTGTCAGTTTTGTGGTACACTAATTCTGTGGTTTTGTGATTCTCAAGCCATAGGCATCAAATGAGAAAATGAAGGGGTAGTCAGGTCAATTAAAAAATATAAAGAAATTACATATCTACCCTACTATTCCCCAATTATTTAGGAATTGAATCGATTATTCTTACCAACTCTAAGGTTGGCTAAAATTACATAATTTACAGTCAAGAGAGACAAGCCTTGCTACAGCAGTAGAAATGCGTTTTATATTTCTGAGATTTGCAATTGATCCTGCTGTTTGATTTGCATCATAGGTGTTGCCATTTCTCAGCCACTGCTAAGCACCATATCTGAATGAAATTGTCCCAGGTTTACACTACCATAAATGAGAAAAGAATAATACATGTTGTCTTTGGCAGGTTTAAATTCCACCCAGGCATACTTTGTATTTATTTGCAAGATCATTTGCAGCAGTATTTACTGTGTTACAGTATTTTAACATAAATGAATAATTTAAATATGCAAAGCACCTGATTTTGATGAGCCATCAATTTATAACTCATTGATACTAATGGGGCTAAATATGTCTGATTTGTAAACAAAAGCCCAAGTGACACTAGACTGCTTCCATCAAAGGGTTTAGGTAGTTTAAACTCCTCCACAGATAGATATTACAGGTGGAGATCCAGAACAATTTGCTAAGGCAGGGATATGCAAAGTACGTGTGCACACTTTTATTGCAGAGGGCAAGCCCAAGGTGGCACTACTTGCGTTTTGAGTGGACACCAGTGAAGTTTGTGACAGCTGCTTTTCATGCTGAAGTTCTTTTAGGCCCTGGAAATGCTCTGACTTTTATCACAAGGATTATTCTTCTAGCAGAAAGTACAGCATATCTAAAAACCAGAAATGTTCCCCATAATTTTCATCATTAGATTGGATTTGTTCTTTGGCATAAATTGTATTTATGCCACAATGATTTGAAAACAAGGATGGAGAGTTTTAGTGTGGTTCTACTTAAAGCCAGTACAGATATCTGAACAGATTTTATGTAACAAAAGGTTTTGTTAGAACAAACACTTAGAATAAACTACAGGCCAGTGATTTCATTAAGTTGCTAAAATAAATTAAGAACTCAAAGACTGATCTTCTGACAAAAAAAAAGTATCATTCTGAGTGAATGATTAACTACCACTACATAATACTAGAAGACTGATTTTTTTTTTTTCCCCAGAATGGTCCTTCAGTTAAGTTGATATACTTCTTGAGGTGAAAATGAATGTCTCTATAAATTTCCTCAAATTACTCAGAAAGAAACTTAGGAGAAAAAAGTCTGAAAAACCTATTGCCCAGATTTTCTGCTTTGCTTTTCAGGCATTGATTTTCTCAATCTTCACTTTTTGAAAAGCAAGAACTGATTTTTTTTTTTTTTTAGTTACATTGAAAAGGACTGACAAATGTTTTTTTGTCTTTACAAATAGCTGTGTTTAGGACAGCATGTTTTTGAGAAGGAGCAATGTAGTTTCTAAGAATGCATAGCTGAAAGACAGATTTCACTGGCCATATTTTTAATACATAATCTGCTTGCTGACTCTGTAGCTGCTGAGTAGATCAAGTGAGCTGTAAAGGGTAGTATGAATTCGTTTGTGCCTGTAAGCACAATTACCATTGCATAAAAACTACAGACTTTGCTTTGGAACTTTATAAATTTTCTCCCTTTTATTTCACACATAGATTAACACACATATTTCACTTTGCAGAAAAGCCTACTACCACAAAAATTTTCTTTATGACTCTTAGCACTATTAAGATGATGCTCTGTTTGATTCTTGCTGATTGGAAGCTTGGCTTTTCTTAACAGCTCTTCCCACTGCTGGAGATGCTAGTTGAGATGGAATGTATTTAGCCTTATTAAAGTGCAGGTGACTTGAAGTACTTGGAAAGGGCTGAATTAATTTGTGTCATCTGAATAAGTGATGTTGCTCATCATTAAAGTTAAATGATAGATGACCTTTGGTAACATTTTTCCTGCTTGTATTAATCAATGAATGTTAAAAACACCTGAAGTGGTAGTTATAAAAGCCTTAGTGAAGAATACTGCACACAAAAATGTGATTAAAGATTTGCAGTGAACTCTTTTCAAATTAATAGATGGTTGGATTAGTTTTACTGTGAAATAAGTTACAAGCACAATAAAAGATGGAAATCATCCTTCAGGTTCATCTATTCTGTTTTACCCTGTAGAAATGACAGCCAGGTAATGATTGATTCTGATGAAAGTGTGTGTCTGGGCCAGTCCTGCCATGATTGCATTGCTTCAATTTATAATGTGTTGCAAAGTTACTGGAGCCAGAAACACACATGATTTCCCAAGTGTGCCTTTCTACTTCCCGTACAGGTTTGGGTTTTTTAGTTTTTTCTGTAGTGTAGCAGCAGAGGATTAGATGGATGATACACAATTTCTCATAATATTGATTCCATAATAGCAGTTCACTACTACATTTTGTAGGATGATTAAATGGGCCAGATCATGTTTCCGTGCTTCAGAAAGTCAGATGTACAACTCCTCTCTGTCAGTCCTACTGTCTCTTAGCCAGAGTCCCAGGCATGGTTCTGGTTGCCAGCACATGTCAGGACATGTCTGTGCTGTTACACAAAGAAAGCGTAGAGGATGTCCCTGGCTAATGTACCACTGACCTTCTGTACTCCTTAACTGGGATGTGTCCAGGATGGTTTGGCCTGTGCAGAGTAGTTCTTTGAGAGCCTGCATAGTTGACAGAATTTAGCTGCTGAGGCTTTTCTCAAAACAGTATGTTCAAGATTCACCCATTTCATTTCTCTCCCATCTACACTGTCTTTCAGCAGTATTCTCAAAGGCTGTGTTCCCTCATATACACAACTTCAAGTAAGCTCAGGTTTGCTGTGTTTATTTCAACAGCATAAACAGAAACATAAAGAACTTCAAAAGATAAGTGGAATTTAAAATAAAATGACCAGACAAATACAGATGACACAGCAATAACCTAGCAGAGGACATTAGCAATTTTATGGTGACAGGAACTGACATTCTGCCTGCTGGTCTAATGCCTCATTAGGCTGATGCAACTACCTCTGATACACACTCTCATTCACCAAATTGTTTCACTTTGCATTAGGAAACACCTTTGAGTCCAAAACTTGTTCTGAAAATATTGTTTTAATCCAAGCCAGCATAAAAAAAGTAAAAAAAATCAGAAAAATTCTAAAAAGACATGAGTGGCATGCATTTAGAGAGCATACTTGCTGTGCTGCAGAATGCAGGTACCAATATTTACAATGACTATATGTTCAAGAACTACTTCCAGTTCATGAAGAAAGGAGTCATGAATGAGTTGGTTGAAAGCCAGGCTGTGGGAAACAATAGTTTAATATTCTTATCTGCTTACTGGGTTCAAAAATATAGGTCCTCTGTTGCTAAGAAGAAGTGCACCTCATGCTCTAAACTCAAGAGCCCTTTCCACGGCAAGGATGCTTACAAAGACTCTGTGAAAGCTCTGCCATACTGCAGATATTGAAAAGCCTAGAGGTGCAGCAAAATGGATTGTGTCCATGTGGTGGAGGTGCTCAGTTGTGTGTGAAGAGAAGTGCTTTTGGTCTTTGCACCACAGCTAGTATTTAAGTAATGAGATAAATTATGCCAGCAGCTGGGTAAATGGGAACTGGGATTAGGTTCCCACTTACCAGAAAGGCCCTGACCTCTAGCTGCAGTTGGACATTCCCTTGTTCTCTTAGTCTCTTGCATCTGGAACCACATGGTGATGTAGTCCCAGGGGAGAGCTCAAGAGTAGCCTGCCCAAAACAGTGAATAGCCCTCTGTCTCTTCATGGTTATCTCTAAAATGCCTATTATCTTCTGAACAGATAAATCAATCTGAGAGCTCAATATTTCCTTTGCTTCTGTGCTTTGACTCTTACAGAATCTTAGTGGGCCTGAGGTTATGTATGATCCTGTAAGCTGTTTTTCTGTAGGCAAATATCACTCAGATTCATCCTCCTTCACCTTCTTCCCCAGACTGCTGATTCACATGGCTTCTCATTTATTCAGGTCATCATAGCCCTTCTGAGATACCCATGTTTCCCCAGGCTCAGGTCAGTGAGCTTGTTGAGAACCTGTTCTGCAGAGGATTTGTCTCTTTGTAGCCATCTAGAAGCTAGGTGCTTAATCTAAATCGATGTTCTTGATTACCAGCAGAGAGAGAAGAAATGCTTCCAAGTGTGTTTTTTAAATAGGTCTTGAATCTCTCTTCCATCTTTCTGTTTAGAAGGACAGCATAGATGCCAGTGCTCAGATGGCTGCGTTTTGGTGAGATGACTAATAGCTTGTCTCTTAGAAAGTCTTGCCAAATACAGCAACTGTTACAAATCAACATCAGTATCTTCAAAACTAAGTAATTTTGGTGGTAATATCAAACAGTAAGTAAGTGTGGCAATATGTTTGTTTCACCAATTCTAATGGAATTAGGGTTTTGTATATGATTTGTGTAGAAAACCATGGGAGTATAAATGGTAATACATTTTATATGCTCCCCACAGATAATTTTTTAAGAAACATTGTTTATTATTAACTGTTACAATGGTAAATGGTTTAAGACATTTAAGTTTAGAACAATCAGTATAATGATGATTTTATGTGTTTGTTTCTTAATCAGCTAGGATTTATACATACATGTTGGAGAAGTCTCGTGTCGTTATCCAGCCTCTCAACCAGAGTAATTTTCATGTTTTTTACTTGATGATGGATGGATTGTCTGCTGAAGAAAAATACACCCTGTACCTCAGTAATTTATCTGCACACAGGTAGGAAAACAACTTTATATTTAGTATTAATTGTTTTTTATATTAATTTCTCTCTGCTGTTGAGGTCCTTCTTCCAATAGTTAAAATTTTTCTAACTTTTGAATGAGTTCTGAAATTATTTATTATGGAGCACTGGCTCATAAGGATTTAGTTCTGAAGTACATATATAGTCTCTTAACAAGATCAGAGTTTTATATCCATTAATATTGTTGCCTTAAATGAGAAAGATAAATTTATTAGCTATTTTTCTGTCTTCTGTGGGCTAGAGTAGGTCTATTGTTTTGGTTTTTCCCTGGTGAAAATTTTGTTTCTTAAGGTAAAAACTGTTTTATTTATTTATAATTTTCTTATGGAATATGTTGATTTTGATGAAATGTCACTTAATGTAACTGATATCTCCATTTTCATTTTGATACTTTATATATAATTCATAAGAAAAAACAGAAACAAAAGTTTTGACTGCTTTGAACCCAAGGATAGGGTTCAACACCCAGCACCTAAAATTATGTCTTTCTGTATGACTCCACATGAGCTGGTTGTCTTGGCTCCCATTTGCAATCAAAGGAGATTGAGTCCCTGCTCAGCTATACAAAGACTTACAAATGTTGTTCAGCTCATCCAAAGCACACAGCTATATCTGTCTTCATAAAGTGTGCTGATTGCGTCGCCTTTAATAGTAAGAGCTTAAATATAAAGAGCTGAATATAGACACCCAAATGTAGCATGTCTAAGGCTTAATATACTCCAAATGTTTACTCTAGGAGGAGGTTTTGGGTTTTTTCAGGAAATTTTGTGATTATCTCAGAATTTATTAATTCTGACTGTTTTAGAATGAAAAAATATTCCTCCCTTAGCTAATTTGCATTTTATTCTTCAGTCTTTTCTATGCGTTACTGAAATGAGAGAAGGCTATTTAGTATTAATTATCTTCTCCTAAACTGACTACCTTTAAAATGAGTATAATGAGTCACTGTAAAACCTATACTAATTAAAATTATGTAAGAAGAATGTTTTCAGGTTTTCATATCTAAACATTTTTCCCATGGATATTTTTTTCTCAACTTTTTCATTTTCCACTCTGGCTAGTTACTTGAATAAAATAGCAGTTCAAGATTTAGGACCTGTAAATAGAAAGACGCCACATTAATTTTTGTGGAGAAAAGCTTGATTGATTATGACTTTTTTCTTAGATGGAAGTCTTCTGACTACCATTGTTTGGTAATGTTTTAAGCTGTTACCATTTCTGTATTATACAGAATGGCACATAGCACTAGCTCTGAAGAAATGTCAAGTTAAATTCTTGTGCTAAAAGTGATTCATTTCGAAGCAGGGAGAAGATGAGTTAAATTCCATATTTTAAATTGTTTGAGGACTTTGAAGACCAAAAGTATTCTAAGTTCCCGATGATTACTTTATTTCTCTTCTATCATTAGTTGTTTGGAAGCACTCATTTTGTTCAGAAAATGAAACAGTTTGAAGTCCCTTTGCAAGAAGCTCAGACAGAGGAACTTAGTGTAAACCTCAATAATTAGATTTACATGAACAAAGCTTTATCTGATAAGATATCTGATAATCATCCGAAAAGAACAAAATAATATTTCTAAGTAGATGTCTGAACATTGCAGTACCAAAGCTTTAGAAGTAATTTATAGTGGAGTATTTGCATAAACCTGCTTTTATCAATAAAGCTTTTCTTTGCCTATGTAGAGTAGATTGTATCTTGCATTATTGAGAGTGTTTGGGCCAAATTTTTCTTACCTTAAACTCCTGAGTGCAGTACTTCATTGAGCTAGATCTTTCTCAGCTGATAAAGTTAAATTAGGGATGAATTTCTACTGCATCAAACTTACTCATGAATCAGGAAGGCAGGATCTGGCCTCTTTTATAAGCTCATTATTTCTGGCTTAGTAAAATTTTGCTGAGATCACATAATTCTGGTAACATCCATAAGTGATTTTTAAATGTTTTCTTTGAACAAGTGTAATCTTGATTCAAATAGTAAAATTAACTAGATAACAGGCCTTTTAAAACTTTTGGCAGGTTGTTTCTGCCCAGTTGTTTTTTTGACAATTTTTCTGTTCCTCTTCACATTGCTTAATATTGCATTTTTATGTAGAAGATTCAACAATCTTAGTAAATAATGGCTATTAAGATCACAAAGTAACACAATTTTAACATTGTTTTCTTAAGGCATTGCAATGTAAAAAATAAGATTTAGCGTGGATTTTTTAATTTTTATTTTAGATAAAAGTACCTCAAAGATTTAAAATAATTTTGTCAACATGATGCTGCAAAAGATGAGATGTAGATTGTGTTTTATGTAATATATAATCCTAGACTGAGAGTTAATGTAAGTTGCTTAAAGGGGAAATCCCTCCCTTTTGGAATCACTAAGAATCTCTGTAAGGCTGGGTGTCACCCCATCATCATGGGGAAGTTGTTTGGTTGTAAATCTCTGCTGTTTGGTGCTGTCCTGAGAGGGAGCTTGAGCTCAGAATCTTAAATATGTGTTCTTGCAAGCATTGTATTTGCTAAGGCATCGTGTGAAGACAAATAGCTGCACACTTTCTGTTGAGCCTACCTACAACTAGGATCTTAAAAGTAGCAAGAGTTTAATCTACACAGGGAAGGATTTGAATGAATACATCTCCCATCATATCTGCATGTGGATCATGATGGATAAAGACAGAAGTAATTGCTGTAAGGTAAGATCGTTTTTCAAGATTGAGCAAGGGAAGCATGTCAGAAATGAAGAGAGAGTCTCAAAAGGGGAAGTAGAGGCTTTTTGATTGACAACTACTCCTGTGTGTTCATTATATTCGGAAACTGATTTTTATCAGCAGATGGTTGATTGAAAACTTCCAAAATTTCTATTAATTTACTGTGTTTCAAGAACTCTAGGACTTTTTATCTTGGTGATGATAATTATGTGTAATACAGAGACATTCGCAATTTGAAATTATATTCCCAATTTGCTCTTGATTTGCTCTGGATTACATTTTTTTTTTTTTTTCTGGGTGCAGATTACAGTCCACGACTGTAAGCAGTACTTTTGTGGTCTCTGAAGTTTAGCCTCACAAAAAAAGCATGTACTAGCTTTTCTAGCACATTTAGCTTTGCCTCATAGTTACAGTAGGTGCTAACTTAGTGATGAATCTTGCAACCAAGGTGAAACAGAGAATAGTAAGAGAAGTGACAGTGGTGATAGATCAATTTGTAAATGATCTTCAACGCCAGTGAAGAAAGGATTGGAAACAAAAGGAAAGATCATAGCAATAGGAAAGAAAGTATTTTGGGAAAATCTTCCAGAAAATAAGAAGAAAATCCTGCTTTTGTTGCTTTGGGCCAACTGCTTCATATTCGTATTTCTATTTCAAAGCTGCTACAATATAAGAATGTCATTATGTAATATTTATATTTAAGATACTCAAACATACTGTTATTAAAATCATATCTTTACATTTGTATATTTATATTTAAAAATATAGCTTAAGGCCACTTAACTCAAGAAAATTATTTCAGAAAAGATGGTAGGTTTGAGAACTGTTCAACTTGATACCATTTTCAGTTTAAATAAGGTTCCTACATCCCCTAATTCATTGTACTGTAAAAACAAGTGAATAACTTCAAGCGGAGGAAAATGTTATATACACATTCATGCAAGCTGAACTGTGGTCAGGGCATGCACTTTTTTTATTTGCATTATCAAACTGCTGTTCCCAGATGTGTAAAACTTTCCTTTCTCCCATAGAACAATGTTGTGCACTGCACTGTGTGTTCTCTCTACCTGTGATGTTTCTCACAGCCCTAAAAAAGTAGTGAAACTCTGCTGCAACAACAGATGTAGATCAGTTCATGGAACTGAGGTACCTTCTTTTACAGTTTTTCGGTGCAGGTGCCCTCTTCACTCTCAATAAGAAAACTTGAATTTAATATATAAAGAAGTAATTTTAGTAAAGCGGTTGATTTTTTTGTTAAAGTCTAAACTAAATTGAATCTTGATCACTGAGGAAATACTTTCCCATTCTATATTATAAGACTGGTCTTCAAAAAAAAAGGCTTAAAAATTAGTGTGGTGGAGTGAATGAAGTAGAAAGATCCCAGTAAAGAGAGCCTTACATATGATTTTTTTTTTGTGTTTCCAGTCATCATCTTTTCTAACAAGCAATAATACAATGTGTTCAAAATAATGATTATTCTAGTAATATACATATTGATCCCCACTCCTCCTTTCTCTTACATATAAGAGCCCAAGATGTGAATTTTCAAGACTGTGAGTAGCCAGTTAGCACAATTTCCTCTTTTCAATAGACTCAGGTGGCAGTCTCTCTATTTTCTAACTTTTGTAGATATGGATCATGAAGACACTGAACATTTCCATACCTTTCCTCTTCCTTTTCTTTCCTTGTATCTTTAGATGCCTTTTTTTTTTCCATCCGTTTGATTGCGTTGTCATTTAAAGCGCAAGAGAAAGAAATTATAATAATCTTGAAACTCCCAGTTTTTCATACTTGTGGTATTTCTCCATAAACCTTGCTGTAGTAGTCCAACAGTAAATTCATAAAGAAAAGTTGTAGGGGTTTGGTGGTTTTTTTTGGTTGGTTTTTTTTTGTTTGTTTTGTTGTTGTTTGGTTTTTTTTTTTTTTTGTTATTTGGGGTTGTTACTTTTATTTTGCGGCTTGTTTTTATATTTGGGGTTTTTGTTTTGTTTTGTTGGTTGGTGTTTTTTTTTTGTTTGTGTGTGTGTTTGTGTGTGTGTTTTCTTATTTTTAAATTTTCCCCACCTAATCAGATAAATAGGCATTTTAGGAATGTTCCAGTCCTCTGATGTTTCCATGCTTTTTCCTCATAGTCTAGCCAAGATATTTTTTTCTTATGCATATTGACTTTTTTTAAACTTTCAGTATGGCCACAAGCTCAGTTCACAGAGGTGATTACACAGGACCATTCTGATCCCTTTGCTTCACAATTTGCTTGATGCTGATATCTGTGTATGATGACTAGAGGAAAATCTGGGCTTTGGACTTAAGTTACAAAATTAGGTAGATTTAAGTGTTTTGAATGGAACAGCTAGATCTGTAAGAGTTACATCAGATTCTCCCATCCTGCTGAAATGATAATTTCTATGGGAAGTGCCAAGTTATATCACTTTATCAAACTGCTGTTAGACATTGTGTGATGAAACTCAGCATAAGATAGTACCAAAATTCTGAGTCTCGCCCAAATAAAGCCTTAGTGTTGAGACTCCCTGGTTGAGGATCAACTTAGTTTTAAAATCTTGCTGACAGAAACTAAAGCTCTAGGCTATCAGGAAATTGGAATTAATTGTATTTAATTTTAGGAGAAGGGTAAAGGTCATACTCAGACGTTCCTCTGCTGTATTCCACTTTTGCATATGGGCAGTGTCAGCACAGGGGGAGAGGGAAGCTGTGGCAGGATATATTAGGATCACCATCACTGCACCTGAGTTGTCATGAAGATGAAATCCTTCTTCCAAAGAGACCTTCTTCTGAAGATTTCTTAAATTTAAAACAAGCATTGAAATTCTGGTAGAAAAAGTAAAGTTGTATTTTTTTGTTACTGTTTTGTACAGGTTTTCCTGTACTAACTTGATTACATGCAGCACATTCCTTTTCTCTAAAAATCTTGCATTTTAAGTACATTAACATTTATGAAATAATGAGTGATACTAGTAGTTCAAGCTGTGTACAGTAGCATGCCAAGAGAGCAAAGGGTACACACTTGACAATCAAAGAGCACACTTGACAATCTTTCTAAATAATGTGGTAGCATGAAGATGCAGTTTCAAACACAAGGAAGATTTCAAAAACAAGAGAGTTAGGTCTAAATTATTTTTGCTGGAATTTGTTTCAGTACAATAAGTGGATATGGATAGGTGAAACCCTTAATAAAATAGAAAATAGTTTGGGTTGTTTGTTGTTTCTTTGTTTTCTTAACTGCATGGTAGGAAATAATATAAAAAAATATAATCTTCCATCAATTTACATCTTCCTGATAAGATTTACTTATATTTCAGCTGTCTTGTGAAAAGCTTTAACTGTGAACATTTGTTTCTTGACTATCTTAATGCAATGCTACCATGAAAGTCAGATTTACAATGAGTAGTACTCTTTTAAGGGCAAGATTTGTACATTCTGAATGTAATGAGGCAATTCCATTTACTTAGGTTCTCAGCAAGGTCTGACAGCTAAACTAAACCAGGCTAGTTATCAGGGAGGTAATGGGGAGAGATATAAAGCAGATCTATTTTTCTGAGATTCTGGAGCAGATTTAAACTTGTTTCAGCGAGTTGAATATCTAAGTAATCTGGAATATTTTCAATGTCAAAAGAATTGTCTAAATTTTTATCTGTTGTCTTTTGTGCTTTGCTTGTTTACATTGCTGTTTACCATGTATTCTTCTCCTATCTACACTGTATTTACTGATGTCTGAATTTTAAAATTGTTTCTTTTTTGAGACTGAATCACCTTTACTGCATGTAGGTCATATGCATATTCCAACAAAATGTGCTTTCACATTGTTCTCTTTAATATTTTTCCCTATCCTCTTATAGGATAGAGGTTTCAGCCTCCAGTTCCCATTTATTTCAACTGGTAATAGTCTTTATCCCAGTGCTCCTGCCTTCTTCAGTTTTCCTTTGTTTTCCTCATTCATGCAGGTTTTCTGAGCAAATAGTGCCCATGAGTTTATTCAATTTGGTTTATTCTTTATGTAAGCAGGAATTGAACCAAAAGGAATGTTTATGTTTTTCTGAGGTTTTTTTTCCTTAGCCTCTTTTTCTTCTCTTATTCTTTCTTTGAAGGTCAGGCTCCATTAATCTCTTGGACCATGATCTTCAAGTGTCAGTTTTGATCTTTGCACTTCAGAGAAGGAAGTGTGTAGAGACAACACCAAATGACTGATGTGTGTGATTTGTTATGCTGGATAGTAATAATCATGACTAACTCAGTTTTATTGAGGATGGACAACAGAAACTATACTATATGTTGTATTAAGATACAGCTTCATGTTTCAAAGTGATATTGATTGACTAGAACTAATATTATCTAATTCTAATATAGCATTTCACAATACGTATTTTCAGATGTATCTGAGATTAAAAAATAGAATGGAGTGTAAGTTTGGAGATTTTTTTTTCATTCAATATTGATTTCTAAAAAAGAATATTCGAAAATATTGATTTTTTTACTCTGTGGTCTAATTAATCTCATTTTACTTATTTGTGTACTTGAGTTCTGTTCAGCTAACTTTTAGGCTTAGTCTCATATTTTAGGTTTAGACTGCCATATTTTTATGAAAACTAGATGGAACCCAAAGGAGCCTATTAGTATACAGTAGCTAAGGTTTTTTTGGTGCTTTTTAGCAGGGGAATTATGATGACTGGACCATCATGAAGATGGTCCAGACTAAATCTTCCTACTTAAGATCATCACTGTGCATGTTAATATTCAGGAAATAACTGACAATAATGTCAGTGTTAAAGTTAATATAAAGTTTGTTTCTGAAAATTGACTACCTTTCCTCTATCTCAAACCCCCTTTTTGTGAGAAATTTGTCGATAGTTGTGTCCTACAAGATACATTACTAGGAGTTTGGCACTGCAATTGCAGAATATATAATCAGGATCACATCTTAGGTTTTTGAAAAAAACCTGAAATGTTATTTATCTGCTTTATTTTGCAAATTAAGTGGTTATTTTTCTATTTGCAAATACCTACATCTCATACATAAGGTATACCTCTATATTATTAATTTTATTTTACAATGTTTGTTTTGAGTATCTGGCTGTGCAGTTGTTTTAAGTGGTTCATCGTGAATTCAGGGTTAGTTACATACACACCTACACACTTGCATTCTAATTACATGTCAATATATCCAAAGCATTTTTCTTCTTGAAAGCAGAAACAACTTAGCTTTGGATTTTAATGAGTAATTTATTTATTCCAGTTTCGACATTAGCAGCTTTTAATATTACTGTTTTATTCCCAAAGGATACTTTAAAAAATTATACCACCAGAGATGTTTAACAATCACTAACTTACTTGAAATTCAAGAAGAATTTTTATTTAGCAAGGTAAAGGTAGTAAAATTGCTCTGAGACAGCTCAGGGTCTTTGTCTGAGGTCCCAAGTGTAATTGTTATTTGTCTGGCTTTTGGAATAAATGCTGTAGAAATTCTGCTTTGTTCAAGAGTGCAAATCTGAAACTCATATTCCTTTGGGTATTTTCTTTCATTTGATGTTAACAATCCCCTTTTCATTGTATTACTCTTCATATATATTGATTAACTAGTGGCAGAGGATGTTCAGTCCTCCACTGGCAGACTCTGAGAGGCAAAGAAATCATTCATTTTGATTACCTCTCTTTTCAACAATTTTTTTTCTCTCCATCATAACTCTAACTAGCTGAACCTGTAAAACTATGTGTAAATGAACACATGATGTTTTCTCAGGAATTAATTTTACATTTATAGTGGTACAGTGGAGTCAAGGCACTCTTCTTTGTATTTCTGTGTTTTCCTAAATGAACTCAGATATATGATAATATTTGGTAAATTACATTCCCTTGGTGTCAGTTTGGAATAGAAAAGATTGCATCAGACCATATAAAAGTGCTCTGGATTTTGCCTTTTTATTGCTTTAGTCAGTTTACTTTTGCATGTTTAGTTTTATTCCACAAACTTGCATTTGCATCATTTGACTAGCATTGATACCATTTGATATTTATTTGATTTAGAGAGTTTTGTATTTCTTGGTTTTTTTTTGGTATGGTATAGAAATAGGTGCAGAAAATAGGAGAAGAATACTCTGTCTTTCATGTCCATGACATGGCATGAAAGATGAAGAATAGGAGGCAAGAAAAAAATTGCAATCCATTTAATTCAAAATAAAGAAACAAACTTGGTAATTAAGAGCAGTGGGATGTTTAGAGTCTACTGAACACATCTGTCTTAATTTTAGCAGAAAACTATACATACAATAAAACATTGTTTAGAATAAATTTCTTTAAATGGGGAAAGCAAGTGCAAAAATAAACATAACATGTACCAGATGATTCTCCAATTTGTTCTGAATTCTGTTGATGAGTATCTTACACCTTAAAGTTCCTGGGCCAAGTTCAACCTTTTGTTAGAAAAAAGAGAAATCTCCAGAGGGCTATGAAAATTATATATATTCCGGTTAAATTTGATCCTCTGTTGAAGAAATTAAGTCCTGACTGTTTAAGCAGCCCACCAGTGTTTCATGTCAGTCAGAAAATGGATGTAGCTCCGAGAGGTGAAATTGCCAAAGAAAGCCTGGCTTGAAAGTAGATGTGATTACTCACATAAATGGTGAAAAAGTTAATTTGGCTTTTACTTTAAGTACAAAATATGTCTCTCCACTTTACTAGGTGGCTAATCATCTCATATGTGGAGGGAGATTCAGTGGATTCAGCTCCTGAAACCACTTAGCTATTACATTACATAAATCTAGTGTGATAACACAGTTCTGCAATTTATGTTTCAAAAGTCACTCTTAGAATCGTTTTGATACAGTTACTGTAGATGAATTTCCAGTCAGGATTAGGTGTTTCAGAAATTGTTATAGACATACAGAACCCCAGTCACTGAACCCAGCTCATCTCAGTGTTAGATCTAGTAGAGCTGATACCTCTTCACTGTTATTTGAACTTGCTGCCTTCACTCAGCTCCCTGTATTGCCATGTATTTTTCATTGCACTGGTAGCCAGGTCTCTCTAGGAAAGTCAGGCAAGGTCAACTCAAAGTGTAGCATAGTTTTCTTCCTCTAGTTTTTTCATTAATCATAACTCAAAATTACCACTATTCTGAGGTTAAACCTGATTATGTGAGATTAGTGCCATTTACAATTTCCATTTACTGATTTCCACAGTATTTTCTGAAGTTAGTTACTGAAACTGAGTTTTGTCTAAAGTCTACAGGTAACTAATTAAAATTTTCTGAATATGCTAGTTGAGTGCTAATGACCAGAGGATGTCAGGATCTTAGTTTTGTACAGCTCCTAAGAATGGCAACTCTATCAGTCTGGCTTCTGAATTTATTTTATGCAATATAATGTGGGACAGAATGGTCTGTGAATTTCTTTTAATGAATCACCCATCACCCAGATGATCTTTGGAACTTTTTAATTCTGTGAATAGGTCTTGTCTGTATCCAGTTAGCTTATGACACATCTCTTGGAATCATGACACAGAGTGTACATATATATGTAAAACGCACACATATATTAGCCTGTTGAACCAGGAAAAGCTGTATTTTTACCCGACCTGAGCAAATGGAGCTCTGGATCAGACAAGGAGACACATTGGGGAGAGTTGAATAGGTCCAGAGTGTTAAAAGTTTCTGGATTTTGGATTCAATGATCTTAAAGACCTTTACCAGCCTAATGATTCTCTGATCTGTGGCTTGTCTGTGATAATAAGCCCTATATTTGTCTGATTGTAAGTTTAAACATTTCTTGAACAGTACCACTATGGGTGAGAAAAATTATTAGAACAGATGCAGTTTGTACAAAGAGAGATGCAAATCAAGAAAGCATTCTGAAATAAAAAACTTACTACGAATTTTCTGCTGACTATGATGATAGGAAAATGTGCTGAAACAATGTAGAAATACCATTTGACCAACAAACTGTATTTGTAATCATAATTGTAGAGAAGTGTAATATATGGCTTCTGACAACTGCTGGCACCTTCTGATTTCTACTTTAACCTTTGTGAGATTTTAACCAAATCAAATCATTAAATGGATAGGAATCAGTTTACCAGGCTGGCATTACAGCTTGGTATTAAACCTACACAGTAATTGCAGTATTTATTTTGATGCTGGTACACTGACACCAGTTTTGTGTTTTGTTTTCAATGGAGAAGAGGATTATGAAGACTAAGAAAAGTGCTAACTAACCACTGGTAAAAATAGGTCTGTGGCCTTTCACTGTAAATAATTGAAATAGGAAAATAAGTTATTTAATAGAATAATTTTGTTGAAAAACAATTGGAGACTATCCTCTGTCATTAGAATTTTGAAGCTTTGATTAAAAACCATAGAAAATCTGTATGACCCTTCTTTGTTATAAATATTGCCACTCTGATCTAGTGGCTGGCACCCCTGCCCATAGCAGGGGAGTTGATACTAGATGGTTTTTAAGGTCCCTGCCAACCCAAGCCTTTCAATAATGATGATGATTCTATGTATTTTTTTATTTAAATCATTGTTCACTTGACTTTATTTTTTATCACTTTTCTGTCTCAAATAAAGATGTATTAACACTGGCACTGCCTAGAGATTGTCCTAGTATTTCTGAGTATTTCTTTGTGAATGCTTCTGTATAACTCATAACTCATGTCTTTGGGTTTAGAGACATCATATTCACTATCAGACATATATCTGTACTTCCTTGTAGCTGCAGTCCTTCCCCCATTTGTATCATGCTGTCTGACATTCCTTTCCCACTATATTTTCAGATCTATTTTGTACATTTTCCACATTTCAGACCTAATCTCCTGTTTGAACAGGGCTCCAAAATCAGGTAGCAATTAGGAGGAATGGAGCAGCATGTATTAAAATGTGTCCTGTGATGAACTGAACTTCAGTGAGTATGTTATGGAATTAGGTTGGCCTCTAAGACAAAACTAGAACAAATGGGAACATCTCAAATTCTTTGGTTATGTAGTTGATTCTGGAGCCTGTTTTTTAAACATGCAATTGCAATCCTCTCCAATCTATTCCCATTCCTGCTTCCCATATATCTTAGGAGGGAAAGGACTAGTTTAAAGCATAATTTATTCTGTGATCATCTTTCTTCTCAGTTTATTTTTATTACCTTTTAAAATTGTATTTGTTTTCATTTTTGTTAGAAAGGAATGTATTTGAATGAAACCTAGCTTTGCAATCCCTATGTGTAAATGCCGTGTGGATTTTAGCACTAAGACCCAGTAGGAAGTCTCTTTGTCCTATTTTGACACACAAACAATGAAAGTACTCTAAATCTTCAAATGTGCTTTTGGAAGGCCAGTTTATACAGTATTTTATACAGTATAAGGTCAATGTACCTTCAGCACCTAAGTAACTTGCTTAGATGTAACCCTTCAATTGAGACCTTGGTGTGCAATCTCTGAGGTTTACTTCAGGTTTGCTGAGCTTCTGTGTCCTTGGTGCCTCATGAGAGGCAAAGGAGGACACTGCAGGGGATTTAATGTTAGAAGTATTTCATTTGTGACCTTTCATCTAGCATGATTTTATTGGGAGGCCTGAAAAGATATGAGAAAAACAGGTACATACACCCATCTTGTTCACATTTTGGACTGTCCTGGAATGCATTTGGGACAAAAATGGGTCCTGAGGCAGGGGGGCAAAGCTGTGAGCATAGGAAAGCAGATGGCAGTTCTCCATTACTGAACCCTGTGTCCAACATCACGTAGCCTGGTGGCTGTGTGAAAAGCAGAACACTCTTACATTAAAGGAGTAGCAGTTGTTGATTGTGGATTGGTGATTTCTAAATAGATAACATATATAAATACACATGAATTTGCTCCATTTATAGTTGCAAGGAGAATATTCTTGCTTTGTAGAAAAAAGTTTCAATAAAGTTTGGTACTGCACCAAATCATATATGTGTAGTGTATGATACTTGCTTAGCCCATGAAAGGTGAATTATCATTTTTGATTAATCAATTAATTTTATTAATACTTCTAAGAAGAAATTTAATTCATGAGTAAATTATATATATATATATATATATATTTCCCAGTATTTCAAATGTTGCCTAGTGTCTTGGGGGAGCCTTACCTTCTATTTTTAACCAAGTAAAATTGCTTTAAATGGATTTTACTGTTCACAATGATTTGTTTAATATACACATCTGAATACACATGGTCATACCTGCATATACAGGAAGAAAAGTGTTTCTCGTAAATCAGCTTATCTGAAATTGATTTCTGCACTGCAATCAGTGGTAATATGAAATAATTTTGAAGCATATTATCAGTATTTTAACTGGATATTGATGGAAGTTATAAGCAGGTTTCCTAAGCACTTTTTATAGTTTGGATCAGATACTGTGGCTCTTAACACAGTAAGCTTTATTTAATGAATCAGCATTTGAAACTAGCAAGTGCTGGTGGAGAAATGCCTTTGAGGCACATAAACTTCATGACATCTGCTTGATAACCAATGCCAAAGTCTGAACACAGAAATACAAAATTGCTTTTAGTTGTAGGAGCAAAGTTCAAACAATTTTTGAAGCATTTCAGGAAGTAGATTGGACCAGTTTGCACTTGCATGCAGACTGGCTTACTGTTTTTACATCTTCAGCAATGCTTATTATTTGCTACTTTTTCACGACCATCAACATTATGCTCCTTATTTCATGTATATTAAGCTTCAAAATTATACTTTTAGAGTGGTAGTTCACAGATCTTGTGATTCTGTCCTGTAAAATATCTCAATCATGAGTCAGACAAACAGTTCAAGGTATACTGTCTGTATTAATTCTTGTGTTACCATCAGACGTGTGAAAATTTCTATTTTGAGTCACTTCTATTGCACATTTATTTTTTTCTTTAATGGAATAATTCTAAATTTATGGTTTTGTGTGATTTTAGGAACAGGATGCTTGAGTCTCTGATTTCAACCTATTCCACAAGATTATTGATATAATTAGGAAAAAAAACCAAACATAGCTGATTGAAGCCTACCAACATTTAGCATTTTGAGGCTGAAGACTGATATGTATTTCTTTGCTTTCCTTTTCAGTATATCCGCTGTCTGTAAAACTCATTTACTTCATAGTACACATAGTCCTTCTTACAGAATTATTTGAAATTTAATTTTATAAAATATCAAGGCAAAACTACTTATTGGATAACACATGAGCTTTCTGCGCTAAATCCAGCTTACAAAACACATACATAACTTGTAATTTTGTTAGTTTAGAAAACTAAAAATAAAAGCTGTGTTCTGGCTGTCATCAAATCTGTCTACAGTGTGTAGTTAATTAATATTATGCTGATACCTTACCTCTTGACATAAACAAAGCTATTCAGATTTTTTTAAGTGCTGTTTTTGGTACTTTATTGCGTGAGTTATGAGAAATATGTGCATTTAAATGATAAGCAGTAACTCCAGCTCAGTGCTACAGGGTAACAAGGTTCAAAGGGTATAAAATTTGTTCAGATTCTAATATGTTTAAAAACTGGGGACAAAGGGGGAAAAAAAGCAATAATACATGCCCTTTTTCCCTGAGGAAAAAAGCCAGAAGCTATTCATTATCATGTTCTGGAAATGTCATTTACTTCATTGATGTCAACTGTTTTGCTTTGTCTTTATCTCATTCCTGTTTACATATCAAACAGTGCTAAGTGCAAAGCAGCTTTTCCTCACTAAGCAGAATACATTGTCCTCCCGTATTCACATTGAGATATTTAAAGAAATAAAAAGCTTTGTTGAAATTTCTTACTCTGTGAGTTTGTAGGTATGGTAGAGATTAGTGGAATTTATTTTTGAAAGGTAATGGCTTGTTTTTATATACTCAATACCCTTCATCCCAGCAGTTTTGAAGGCATTTTCTAAAACATATGTAGAACTATGAAGTCATTAATTTTCCATCAGTCCAAACAATCCTAAAATTTAATTATACCTAAATTGCATCTTGGGATTTAGTAAGTAGTCACAGGAATAGCTAAACTCTTACAAAAATTTAATGTATTTCAGCGAAATACTTCACAAATATTTAATATGAGGGAAGTAAACTGACCTAGTTGTAAGAAAAGTGGTTTTTAAATGCTTATATTTTGTATGTAACTAACCCATATCTGAGATGTTATGATTTCTATGTGAAACTAAAGTAAAATTAACGGATCTGGTAATGTTGAATTTTTACTGATGACCATTGTGCTTAATCAGGACTACTACCCTGAACTGGATGGGAAGGAGGAATGGGGACTGCAAAGGAAAAAGCCATACGCCTTTCACATGATTGTGCAAGTACATGGTTCATTGGGCAGCACTAATAAGGGGAAGGAAGGGATTTAGCTTGTTAATCCATGCTTCTTAATACAATGTCACATTAAATGACACCCACAACATGCATATCGATTGTGTTAGAGCTGGAACCTGATTATGAAATACCGCTCCATCCTCCTGTGACATTAGCTCTCTCGAGAATTTTCAAGCAACAAAGCATCAACTAATGAAGATTTTGTAATAATGTTCGGTTTAGACTTTATATAATGACAAGTAGAGCTGAAAGATAAGTCTGTGTGGCTGATTGTGAAGTGTATCAGAGACTCCCCAGATGGTGTTGAGCAAAAAGTGCCATGGTTGTGTTGGGGCACGTTCATGTAAGCTAAATAGCTAAATATTGTGTTTTCTGCACTATGCCTAGGTCATACAGTTCAGGAATGTTTGTGTATCTTTGGAATCTTCATTGCATAGAGTAGAAATAAGTGTAAGATAACATAATTAAGGCCTAAAAATTATGTAAGCAATGCTTGGGGCAGCTTAAAGTCTAGGTCGCCAGTGCCACTTATTTCATCCAGACTCACACCCCTCAGTCTGCCTTTCCTCCTTTCTCAGTGAACCAGAGCTCAACAGAGGGTGTTCACCTATAACTTCCAGTTATTGATATTTATTTTGATACTGAGATTCAATGGAAATCAGTGGGACAAAGCATGGGTTTGAAGTTAGTTACACAGAAGTGTTTTGCTGAATTGGGACAATTTACAGTGGTGAAATAATTCATTATTCTACTTCACAGTGCTTGTAAACCTGACAAGAAAAGAAACCAACTTCTTGTTTCTCCAGTGGCAGAAAATCACTATATATGATGTCATGGTGGGCATGGTCTGTGTCTGTTTTTGGAACAAGCATTTTATAGCAGTTGGCACTGAGAGCACACTTGTCCATTCTTTTTAATGACACATTTTAATTAAGGTCAAGCTGTAAGAAAAGGCTTTACAGCATTGGAATAAAATGAATGTTTCCAGTAGGTATTCTTGAATCCATTCCATCTGTCTGATGTGCTCTTCTCTGAGCTATGGGCACAGTATTTCCTAGCAGTTGCCTTTAAAGCTGACTTATAGAGAGGCTCATGCATAGCAAGTGACAAGTCAGTTCTATATCCTGCTTATCATCATGATTAGAAAGAATTTGGAGACCTCTGTGTGAGGGGAGATATATGCAGGAAATCATATCCAGGATGAAGATGATGTTTTGAATGTGCCTGGTTTAAATCTTATCTTCTAAATTTCTTTAACCAAACAGTACATAATGGTTTTGGAGAACTATTGCATGAGAGGTTTCCATAGGCTTACAGCATGATATAATAAAAAACATAAAAAACCAAAACACCCCAAACAAACAAACAAAAATACCAAACCAAAACAAACAACAGGAAAAAAAAAGGGGGGGTTTTTGTCTTAAAAGTTGGAAAAAAAACCTTCTGGCTTGTACAAATAAATACTAAGTATCACGATCTCAGTTTTAGGATTTTTCTTTTTTTTTTTAATATTTTATATATTTTGAAAACATTTTTAATATTTTGAATTTGTGAAAGAATATTATGGCTTTTATTTGTGTGTTATTTTTGTAAAAGAAATAAGAGCTTTATAGACAAAATCCAGAATTTCTGATTCACAACATGATCTGCAGAGGCTTGCACTGCCTAATCAATTATTGATAGAGAGATAGAGAGTCCTGTATTTAGTGATCAGTTTCTCTTGACCATTTATTCTTTGCTCCTTCTTGGAGCAAAGAATAATGTAAATTCTTTACCCATTTTTTACTCCTTTTAGCAAACAAAATATACTGTATTTTGTGTTCAATTGTGCTAGAGTAGGAGTTGATACTGTTCTATTTCTCTCCAGGTTAGTTATAGAGCTATCCTACTAAGAGCAGAAAAATTACAAGTGGGCAAGTGGATCAGCAGAAGAAAACACACCATAGAAGTTTTAATTCTTCACAGGAGCCAGTTGGCCAAGTGTCTCAAAAAAGAACAGATTATGACATACAGCTCTTCTCTTGCTTTTTTTTTTTTTAATTTTTTTCTTTTACCAACTAAAGGAATATAAATAGAGAAAAATAATATTTTCCTTTGCTCTTGGTTTTAAAAAGCCCTCCAGAGATCTGGTATACAATGGTCCAAGCCTTTGTATCAAGACAGGATCTACTGTGCAAACAGAGAGGTCCTTTGAAAATGTATTGCCTCGGCAGCACAAAAGAAAGAAAATATAACTGATTTGTGAGCTAATGCCAGGGCAGTTTCATCTGAGTTCGCAGTCATGTTCCCAGTTCTTATCAGGACCATGATTCTGTCATTCCCAGATCTTGAAAACTGTGATTTTTCTACCTCAAGATGGTATTTGGAATAAGCAAAGTTTTTGTTGTGACTTCCAGCACTATATTTTTTTTAACTTCATAAGTGAAAAGACATAAGAACTAAAGCCTAAGTTGATTTTATTTACTGTACACCTTTACCCAGAAGTCCAGTAGAATAAAGATCTTATCCTCCCTGAGTGATTATGTGGAAGAAAGGAATTTTATTCAGCCATCCTGGTAGCCTTTAATAAATAATTTCATGTGGAAGGTACAAACCATTTACCATCTAGATAAAAAATCAAGCTAAGATGTAGTTACTTGGAGATGTGGTAGTCATAGCATGTGTCCTGACAATTATTTTGATCCAGCTAACGTTGGATATTTTCATCAATTCCAAGAGTTTGGTCCTGTGCCCCCTTAAAAAATCCAGGTATTTTGAAGGAATTTAAAAAAAAAATCTTAAAAGAGGTTTTATTTGGTTTCTAGCTAAAAGTGTCTGGAAATTTTCTGATGATAAATTTGGAATATCTTTTTTTTTTTTAATTTGCAGTTAATTTCTATAAAATTTGAGTTTTCTAAACTTTTAAAAAAGTAAGATTATTTAGAACTTGTTGTCAAAATATTTGTTTTCAAGATCAGAAGAAATTTTCCTCCTCATAAAATAATAGTGCAGTGCTTTTTAACTACTAGGTAGACTAATGGAAAAGGTTTCTTAACTGAGACGAAGAGCAGAAATATTATTTTCCTTTTTGACTCATCCTTTGGTAGGAGTTCGGTGTTTAAGACTGGTCTGATTTTAGAACCCTGTCATCCCTTCAGATATTGAACAATGTAAATTTCTGATCAAATTTTACTCCTCATTAGATATCTTATCTGTAGTCAATTTTTGCGTTTTAGGGACTATTTAAAGGTCAATGTAATGTCTGCAACAATTAAAGACCTATATTTGCTTCTTGTGCCACCTTTCTGGGGCCAAAATTACCGATACTACATGTGATAAAAAACAAAACAAAACAAAAAATGCCAATTTATCTGAGAAATAAATTTAATGTGTTTCATAGAATCACAGAATTATTCATTTTGGCAGGGACTTCAGGGGGTCTTTACTGTACTGCCTGCTCCAAGCAGGACCAGCTGGCAGATCAGATCCGGTTGTTCAGAGCTTTGTTGAATCTTGAAAACCTCCAGGTATATTCCTCCAGGCTGTGTAAATTGTTTTCTTTGTAATCTCTTTCTCACTCTCAAGAAGAATGCACTCTTTGCCCTTAAGTCTATTTTCTGATACATTTTTGCTGTTGCTTTCCTCTGGGTTTTACTGATCCTGACTTTCCTGAAATGGGATGCCCCAAATAAAACAGAGTAGTGCAGTTCAAGCTTTAACCATGCTAAGTATTTTATGACTCCTATGTTGGCCTATGCAAATAAGGGTGTTATATATAATGATTAATTTTTTGCATTATCAAGGCATACTTGACTCTCATTTAGTTTATACTAGATGCTGTTCTGATGATCCACTGCCTAATCAGCCTTACCTGCCTTGAATTTATACATTCAGTTATCCTATTGTCATATTCTATAATTGTTTGCTATTGAATTGTATCTTTTTAATAAGTCATTTCCGTTAGGCCTAATTCCTGGACAAATTATGCTTTCATCTGATCTCTGTCACTTTTTGTGAACAATAAAGCAGGATACTCTTATTCAACTCCTTGCAGTTTTGGTAGTTTGATTTTGGTTGGGTTGTTTTTCTGGGTGTCTTTTGGTATTAAAGATATGTCCTCTGTTGCTAATCTGAGCACAGATCGTTCTGAGTATAAACAATTAGAAAATGAAGATTTTTGCCTGTAACCTGAGGGTTTTTTTACTGAAGATCTTGACTGTGGTTGTTGAAATCCTTATTACCACAAGCAGCATTTACTTCACCATCATCTATAAAGTTTCAAGACTTTTTTGTACTGATTTTATACTGTTTCCCTTATGTCAAACCTGGTATAGCCTAGAAAGCTGTACAACAAAATGGAGGTGTGTCAGCACTCATCCTCCATCAGGAAAGGACTCAAGTGAGAAGCAACTAGATGCTAGCTTACAAACAACGCCAATTCTCTTTTTAAATTGTAGGGATTTATCCTAAAATTTTACAGTGACTTGAACCACCTAATGATATAATCCTACCAAGAGTTCTTTTAATTATTCATGAAAAGATGTATTTACTTCAGGAAATTCCTCAGAAAAGCAGTGTCCATCTGACAAACTCATGGTTCATCTTCAATTGAAACCCAATTCTAACAGTCCAGACAAAAGGGAATTTCTGGTGAATTGGTCGCAACCTACGAATTTCTTTCAGACAGTTTCCCTGCCAGATATGACTGGAACCAATGCAGTGAAGTAGATATTTCTGTATCCTACAGAGCAATACCTAATATTGTGTGTGGCATAAAATGGCTGCTCTTACAGAATACGTGAACATTTCAGATGTCAGATTCTACAAATGCATAGTGGTTAGGACAGTGTTTTGGTAATGTTTATTTTGTTAGTGAAATATAAAGGTTTATTATCAGATTTTTTTTGTCTTTTCACAGATTTTAAATAAATGTAGCAGTTCTAAACATAAACAGAAATTACATAAATTGTTTATGTTGAATGAGGCATTAGCAACTTTGTTACTAAATGCTCTTGGGTTACAGTTCAAAAGAAAATAAATTAATGTAAATCAGGTATTATTTGCTGAGTGGCTGTCAGCGGCGAACTGATAGTCAAAACTTTTCTTTTTAGTCTTTGCTTGTCTTAACTAGTTGTAGCTTTAGTCTCATTATTTGCTCAATCATCCAAGCAGAGGATTAATTACTTGAACAAAGTTTTTAACTGGTGGGGTTATGTAAGAAATTTTGAAATATGCTTATGTCACAAAAGTTTAGTATTGTTCAGGTCAGCTAACATACATATTTCTTCTTCATATTTGAGATCTGTGTACCAAATATGTAAGTTGAATAATTGTGATGATGTGTAACCATTTTAATGAGAATGATAAGGCAAACAGTAATGTAATTATGGAATTATATGGGTCGATAATTTAAGATTTTTCTGGCCTCTAGTTCTTAAGCATAAATAAGTGACAGTAGTAATATTGACAAAAATGGTGTCTCAAACTCTTTTACTCCTCAACATCTTTAAGGTGGAAAGAATGAGCTGCCAGGGAACTGTTTTAAAGGAAAAATAAAATTCTATCTAAATGTTACTAAGTTTCTGAGACAGAATGAACTTAATAAATAGGAAAATATATTTCCTTGTATGGCTAGAATATATTATGTTACATTGTATATTTCCTGCATTTTGTGAGTGTTATATGATACCCATCAGCAGTTCCAAGTAGTCCATACAATTGATCCGTCCTTAATATGAGTATACTCTGTATTATAAATGTATAACAGTCAAAGGTACAAATCTTCAAAGCTATGTTTCATATTTCATTAGTTCTTAAATAGTTTGGAAAATGAGAGGGCCTCATGAAATGTTATAAAATAATTTAATTGCTTTTAGACTGGGGAAAGTAAATTGAAGTGCACCTTAGAAAATGTCCAACTGCATCCCTTTCCAAGAGCACCAGCACATCTGCTGATTAAGTCTTCAGGACGTGTATAGCTGGGAAAGTCAGATTCTCTTCCAACAGGCAAGTCCCAGCAGCTGCTGCAGTTTATGGATGGTTTGTAGAGCCACAGGCACCTGGTTTGGCAGGTACCCAGTTTGCTCCCTGCTGAATCAGCAAGGGCTGTACTGAAGGCAAGAACTGGCACGTGTGGTTTCAGCTCCGCCCTTTCCTCTCAGGGAGTGAGGGCTCTGCACCACTTTGCTGTGCTGCAGCCTGCTCTCAGAGGGGTTGGTAGTACTCACACAGCTTTCTGCAACAGCAGTACCCACCAGCACTTCAGCTGTGCTAAAAAAGTGCTGGTTAAATGGGGTGGCTTAAAAAGTAGAAGTGTGGCGTGTTCTCTTCACAGAACAGGAAAGACTACTCCCTGCTCAGTATAGAGAGAGACAAAGAGTTATTTAGGGAGAAAACCGTTGAGGAGGAAGCTTTTTTTGCAGATATGGCCATATGCTTCCAACTCCTACAACATTCAACAATAGAATATTTTGACAGCAGAGTGGCTGCTGCTGTAAATCTCTGAATTATGGAGCAAAAGTGCCACCAATTTATGATGCATAACATGTTACTGCCATAAGCTCATGCAGCAGTTCAGAAGAGTGGAAAGTTTTCTGATGGATTAACCTTTGCACCAGAAGGTTCTATGCCAGATTCAGTATTAAATGTATTCTAGGCTGCTTTTGAATATACAGGCAATGTAAAAATCCCCAGGAAATAAAAAGAAGAAAAAAAAAAAAACCACAAAACAACATAAACCTGCCTATACTTTGCATCATCTGCTCTAGCTGATTTGACAGCTATGCTATCATTTATACCTATCTCAGTCTGACAAAATGAATGTTTCAGTAACTTTGAGGAACCAGTGCTGAGCCTTGGCAGTGATGCTCACAGAAACATGTTCTCAATGGTTTGTGAACCACCAACTTTATCCACTGATGTGAGAGGCTTGTTCATACTTGAGATAACTGCTGAGTTAGTCCTTCTGTGGGTGCAAAAGGTACTTATGCTCCCAGGCATACATTTTTAACTCTATCATTCTTCTTCTGCCCACTTACTGGGGTAAATTATGCCATTATTACTGCAAGGGGAATCCACACTGGTAAATTTGACATGGATTCACTAAAAGTGCGCTTTATGTTTCATTGTGGGTACTATTTAAACCCCATCTGTTAGAAAAGTGCAAATACTAAATACTTCTTCCTACATACATTCATGTAAAAGGGCATCCTTATAAGAACTACCACCCCTACTAGAGTGTTTCCAAACCTTCTGTGGCAATAGTTTATTTTGAAACTATGTCTCCACTTTAGTGGCATGAGATCATGATTGTAAACAAGAATTGTAAAAAATTAAACCAGTATTGTTTCCCATATTTAAGTGACAGATTGTGAACATCAGTAGAGAGCAGAATACTTGCGAGGAATTTTTGCTGTAATTGTGGTGAAGGGTGAGAGCTGAAATGTGTGTAAATTGTCTACCTATGTTGGTGTAGTGATGATGTTATTTGGAAAGGTGTGGAGAGTTCTTATGTTTATTTAAGTGACATTTGTGAAGATGCAGATTGTGTGATGAATGTGTATTTTAATGATTATGTTAATTTAATGAAAACAATAAAAGAAAAGATCTCACATTCTCAGCATTATGTAATTAGAAGTCAGATCCTTTAAGATATTCAGACAACTCATTCTTAGTGATTTCAGCGCTATGAAGACACCTGAATACTTTTGAAAATATGGATTTACTTCAAGAGGGTCAAAAGAAATTGTTGTAAATACTTGATTGCTGCACTTTTCAATAATCTGTTTGCTACAGTTTGTGATTAATCTATTTTGTATTATTACTCTTTATGTTGATTATATTTTCTTCTTTCCTGAGTTAGCTGCTGCACGAGTCCCTCTCTTTGCTAATCTATTATCTCTGTTAATCTCTGCTAATTGTTTTTAGGAAGGCAGATAAAATTGCCTTTTGCTTTGCAGTGTGCAAGGCAGTACAGCTTAAGGGCTGTACATTTACAATTCTGTGTACTTTGTTACTGCTTCATTTTGAGAGATGTTGAGTATGCCTATCACCCATTCAGCTGCTGGGAGAAGGAATGATCATTGTGGTAGTTAAGGGCTTATCTATCCCCTGGTCAGCAAGAGGGGAATTTAGGGGAGTCAGAGCTATCAGAAGTTCTCCTCAAATCTGCCTTCTGAAGGGGAATCTCTGGTAGTGCAAAAGTGGCAAAACTGGCGATAATATGAACCCAGTTTGAAATTTCAGCTGCCATGTAGGGCTAAAGTTGGGGTTGAGCGGAGTCTTAAGCAAAAGTTTAAGAAAGAAATACAGAACGTTCTGTCACTGGTACTGCTCCCTCCAAAGGCTGAGAAAAATCTGCAATAAACCTCTGGTTAGAAATGTAAAGCTGAACTTTAACTTCAAAAGTTGATCATGCACCAGCCTTGTAAATCCAGATATGCTGTTTTTCCTCTGTGCAGGTATCTAAGCCAGACTGTATCAGAAGAGGCGATGTTAGCAGCCAACCCTCAAAACAGGGAGAAACTAACCATACTAAAACAAGCTCTAGGTGCTCTGGGATTCAATAGCCTGGTAAGTTACATGATCTTGTGTTATTTGTGGCTAAAATAATCATATTAGTTGAAATCAGGCCATAAGTAACTCTCACAGATAACCTTCTGTGGGTAAAAGAAGCACCTTGCTGTCTTTTTTTCCCCTGTTAGTTAAGACATTGAAACAAATACAGCACTAGTTCACTCCGGGGAAATTACTGTAATCACTTTTAATTAGGCACAGAGCCAACAATGTAAATCTTTTTCATTCTTAAAGATTCACAAAACAGCTTCAAGGTATAATACTCTGAACTATTAAATTACATCGATAAAAAGAAGCAATCAAATCCCATATGACACCTCATAAAAGCCACGGAATTTTTTTCCTCTTCCTGATTATCTCCCCATCCTTTTTAATTTTATGACATACATATATGCTAGCAGCACCTGAAAAGAAGTAAATACCTACTTAGGAAAGAAAATTAGAGCCAGGTAACTTGAAAGAGCTGACTTAATTTCCCAAAAGCAACAAGAAGATAGGCCTGCTATTTGTCTTTAATTCTATGAAACTAATGAAGAAGATCATTTGGAAAATTAATCAAGAAGAGCTTCTAGGGGACAGAGGCGTGACAGAAATCAGAAGAAATAGAAGGATGAATATAAGAAGAAATAGAAGGATGAATATAAGAATTCATGTAAACTGCGCATCCCTTCAGGATACTACAGTGCTTAACAAACTCCCCATATTTCTTAAATATGTGTATGCTACCTAGCACTCTGTAGCTGGAACACTTCTGCAAGAGAAATACATAAGCAACAGTAGTTTTAGAAGGTAAGAACTTACTCCTGTACAATACAATTAGAAAGAAGGGGACAAAAGGTTAATGTAAATATAAGTTAAAACATCATCAAAAAGGACAGATGGGCAGCAGTTGTGATAAAAAAAGGATCAAGGGCTATCAGCAAAACTTTGTTAATCTGCTGAAGCTGTTATTTAGGTGGGAGATAGACTTCTGTGGTGGTAGTGTTACGCCATGGAGCTGTTTGGCATTCCCTAGTTAAAGCAATAAAAATTATGACCTTTCAATGTAATGAAGAGTAGAGTTTATTTTAATGAATGTTCATGAGGCCATGTACAAAATTGAATACATATGACTATATTTGACAATATTATTCCTTACTCTTAGTGGCTCAAGCTCTGTATAGTAGATTTCAATAGCAAAAGTTCAGACACTTCTGGATTAAGCCCAGTGTTCACAGTTTGGTGGATCTCTCTTGCTCTTTCATTAATGTTTCTGTTCTGTTGAGGAAAGGGTTCAGCCCATAAGTAAATAATTGAATGCTAAATAGATCATGATTTATAAGCTTGCAGTAACTGTCTGAGAATGCTTCATATATAGTATTGTTTTGAGTTGAGTACTTCATTCAGAATTCTTGAAAATAAGTTACCTCTCAGAAAAGTGTCAACATCTTGAAAGCTGCTCTGTTTTCAGGCAGCATTAGAATAATGTTTAGGGATCAAGAAATTTGTGAAACTCTCAAGTACTGCAAGCTGATCTCCTGTGTTGAATGTTAGAGCGCAATATGGAGATAAAACACATTCCTAAAATTTCTACCCCTTACTTCTGAGGTATAGGAAGAGGTTAGTATTTTTTTTGAGGCAAAAAATCCCCTGGCTGTTCCAGATACAGAAATTGTCTCAATGGAAATTCTCTATGGACAAGATAAGTTTTATTTCTTGCAGAAACAGTGCATCCATTAAAGATATATCAGTATTTTTATCATGTTGGTAAAAACTTTCTTAACCCAGTGGTTAATGTGACATCAAAACAAGGAAATAAAAAGTAATTTTGTTGGTTCATGTCCTAGCTAGGTTCCAGTTTGATTTAAAATTTCCTGTTAATAATTCACATGTGAATGCTTTTCAACTTATCAAATGCTGATGATACAAACTAACAGAATTTATATTTTTATAAAGCATTGCCTTTCACTGGTGTGTCCAACAGACCTTTTCTTTATCTTTAATTCTGAAAAAAAAATGTCTGCAGGAGGTGGAGAACCTGTTTGTGATTCTCTCAGCAATTCTGCATCTTGGAGACATTCGCTTTACATCCCTGACAGATGCTGAAACAGCGTTCGTGTCAGACCTGCAGCTGCTGGAGCAAGGTCAGTAGGACATGACCTTGGAGCATCGCCTGCTTGCTCCCACAGCAGGGAAGTTGCACTGTTCCACCGACAGATGGAAACACAATTCCAGGGAGACAAAAAAATTGACTTCTGAAAATTCATAACTGTGATAAGACAGTATCCAATTCACTTGAATGTTTTATAAATTACAGATTTTTATGGGATGAAATAAAGTGCCAGTCTTGCAAATTAGCTAATTAAATGTCATATTTAATGTTATCGTTTGCCAAAAGAAATTGTACAGTGCACTTTGTGCAGGCTTGTTTTGAAATGCTTTTCACTGCTTGTCAACAGCTGAACAATTTGCCTTGAATTGAATTCTTTACATTCAAAATCTACGTCTTAAAAGGGACTCTTGTTTCTCTGCTTTGAAGTTTGCCCTCTTGGTCACTAAGAGATCTCCCCCAAATGGCTTATGGATACAGCATGTCAATGAGTTGCATACCTTAACTCCAAAACCACAGAAAGTCTACCAAACCCTGGGGAAAGTCCTGAGTAGGTCTTTGAAGGGGAAAGAAAGCTGTAATGTAATGTATAGATACATTAATACTTCACAAAGCACTGATTATAGTAATCCAAATTTATGTGTTAGTTAATTTTGATTACTCATGTGACAGCACCCTTGTCTTTAATGTTTGGATTCATTCACTATTCAAAAAGAAATCTACAGAAGAAAATCTGTTGTAAAAAATGAAATATGCAGTATCGCATAAATCAGTCTTCACATTTTCTTTTCCTTTCAGTGGCAGGGATGCTGCAGGTTTCACCAGATGAGCTTGCTTCAGCCTTAACAACTGATGTTCAGTATTTTAAAGGTAATCTTCTCCAAGCTTACATTCTCATAGATCAGACCTGGTGGCATTTTGAGCCTTCTGATTTAAAAAATTTAAAAGCTGTCAATTTTTTTGTTTCTTATTTCTTCTGTGGTCCTGTAAATATTCCCTCTGAGGAATATGTAGGCTTATCTGCCATGCAGTAAATCAGACTGGGCCTCTAAATTAGAAATGCCTTTGTGATATGGAACAAAGCAGTTTCACACTGTGTTGCTGATGGGCTCCTAACTTGATTAATTTTACAAAAATGTGTAAAGATAACAGACTGGATATTAATATAGAATATTAGTAAGACCTATAATCAACAGGAGTGTCTTAGGGAAAAAATCTGAAAGTAATATTTTCAGTAAAATATTAGTTCTCTGTAGTACTCATACACATTTCTTTTGAACAAAGTATAAAGGCATGTATTTCCAAACTTAAAATCTTTTGAGTGTTGACAGTCTTCTCATCTTCCACTGGAGGCTTCAGAAAAAAAGCTAATACCATGTAAATGTTTGGCAAAGGAGAAGTAACTGTAGCTAAATTTACTGTAACTAAAATTACTTAAGGCGAAGTTTACAGCACACTTTCATCTCCATTTTTTGCTTTTTCTCTTAGGAGACACGATTGTTCGGAGGCACACTATAGAGATTGCAGATTTTTACCGGGATCTCTTGGCAAAATCTCTATATGGTCGTTTATTTAGCTTTTTAGTCAACACAATCAACTGCTACCTTCAAAATCAAGATGAGAGTGACAGGTAGGAGTACCATTGGAAACTATTAGGTGTTCCATTATCTGTTCAAATTCAGAACTGTAAAAGAAACATGAATCCTTTAAATGGTGGAATTTAACGCACACTGATAAAGTTTTAAAGAATTTTGTAATAGCATGACAGTGATGCTTGAATCTTTAAAGCACTGGCCATTCCTTCTAGCTGTTTCTACTGTAACATATTTGTTTTTATTTGTTTATTTATATAGGGTGCCATGGTACTTCATGTGGTAATCTAGACTGGTGGTTACAATTAATAGCCTTTTAGGACTTGACGATACAGAATGAGCTAAGTTTTTCAACATGCAAAATGCTGCTTGGTGCTTTTTTAATGCAGAACATATTTGTTCTTTCTCTCCAAAACAGTCACCTTAGAACAAGATATTAAAACCAGAATTTTATTCAAAAGCCTTCAAATGAATGTTTAAACCTAACTTATTTAAATGTTCTAAGAATGTTCTCTAGGTTGGCATCTTCTAAATTTGATGCAGTTGCTATCCAGCATGGCTTCTTGGAAAAATGAATGCTAATTAATGTGTATCAGTGGAGCAGTCAAGAAACAAATTAAAAGAGCAAAAAACTTGAAATCTCAGTGGAATCAAAGCAACAAATTAAGACAGTAGACCTAATTAGATGATCATAAGCATGTGACATAATCAAAGTTCAACAGCTCATATGCTTAGCTGAACTTTCTTATGAACATGAAATACAAGTGGCTTGGAATTAATGGTAAACGGTAATCTACTAATGGCAGATGCGGAACTTTCCTAAGTATGTTTTCTTTATATCATATCTCTGTGGCTGCATAGGACAAGGTACCCTCTTTTAGAATCTGAGGACTTCACAAGCTTATTTTTATTCCTATTCATAGACCAATTAATGACAAATCTCTTCTCTTCTATGTGTCTATCTAGGAGAAAAAGGTACCATGCCTGAGAAACAGCCTTCTACACCTAAAATCTGTCTGTCATTATATATACACCACCAGAGTGTCTCACTTCTGCTGAAGTAACATGGAATGATTTTACTTGTCTGTTTGTGACAGTAAGCTAGGGCAATTTTCCAGCCCATGGCCTAATTTGACATACTCTATATAATAAGGAAGGGCAGTAACATAAGGTCACAATTCTTGATTCCTGGGATTTATGGAACAGAGGCTTAGCTCAGTGCATGTCTGTGGCAGACAACAATCCAGCTTAGGCATTTCGAGTTACAGTGAGCTTTTTTGTAGTAATTATTAAGAAAGAAATTTAGAATTGATATATTAAAAATATTAAAATTATTTGAAATAATTTTTCAGTATGTAATTTTAAAATTTGATATCTTATATTCTTTCAGAATAGGGTGTTGTGTACTTCTGTTGTTAATATAAGCCTATAATTTTTAGAAATCATAGGATCTTCAAATAATAAAAGTCAAAACTGCTTGTATACTGTCTACCTTGTAGTCTCCTTTTAGTGCAATCACTAGGTAGAAGAGGTGACCTTTACCTTATGAAAATATTTCTCAGTGAAAGTATTTCTACCTGTGAGGTAACTTGAAGACTGTGTAACATTGTAAGTCCAGCTAAAGCAGGACAGCTGTTTATGTATCAGAAATGAGGAATTTGCAAGTCTCCTCTGGCTGCATATTATACCTATGCTTGAAAAGGGACAGTCCTTCATGTAGGTTGGTTATAGAAAGCTAACCAGCTCAGGATTAATTGTCAGTACTGTCAAGATGTACTAAATTTTATCAGGCCAAAATCAGCTTCATTCCTTTTCCAAACTTGAAGCTAAGTATCTTCTTTTAAGTGGAAATAAGGTTGATCATCCTTCACTGATATTTCAACCTTGGTTGAAGTAGCCCACATACAGACTTTTTTTTTTTTTTTTTTTTTTTTTTGGTCCAGCTCTAATCATATTGTTTAAACTGGAGGAGTAAATCAAGGCATAGAATAGTTCTAGCTGCAAGTTGGGTTACTGCAATAAATTTGTGATTAGTGGGTCAGATTTACTTCAAATACATCGGAGCAGCTATCAGTTAGCAGCATTATATCTCCAGTTTGGTGCAGTTTTAATAAACCTCCGCTGAAAGATCCACCAAAAACATTGACTTATGTGACTACATAAGTCTGATACATTCCAGGCCACACTTTATTCCCCAGCTGGAAACTGACAGAATTACTACTTATCAGATGGGATGAAGCCTTCATCAGAAACCTGCAATAAGATTTCTAACTCAGTTCTCCTGTTCCGTTGTGAGGCAGCTTAGCTGTACTTCCATCACACCAGTAAGAATTTATGAAGCAATAAAATTAGATTTCTTGGCTTAGTAACTCTAAAAGAAGCATTTTTTTCTTGGCATTTTTGAGGAAGCTGGTTATCCATGTTTAACTTTTATTGCGGAAATACTTGATTTTGATCTTTAATGATTGATTTATATTTATTAAGAAAAAGATTGTGACAGGTTTTAGGCAAAATAAAAGGAATTGTTATAATTAGATCTAAATTAATTACTTTGAAATACTATTCAATAGGTATAAAGCAAGAATTTTAATGATGGTGTTAAGTAAGATAATGCACCTTTAGAAAGGTTGTTTCCTTCCATAAAAACTTATAATTTTGTCTAGTTTTAACTAAATTATAATGCTACCTGCTAGTTTAGACTGGTTGCAAGATCTGAAATTTATTTTATTCATTCTGAGAGTAGTTTTAAAAAATGGACTGTGGAGAAATTATTTTGCCATAATTGGCCCCTAGAGTGGAATTAGAAGAAAGCTAATAACTTTTCTCACAGGTGCTTATAATTATTTTTTTAATTACTGATATTTTTCTTCACTCATCTATATAATGATTTCCAATTCTACTGATGTTATTATTATCAAAATAGTCTTGGTGAATTTCTTCCTAAAACTCTTAACTCTTCAAAGTTTACTCTGTTTTACTTCCATTCAGATATATATGCTGATCAGTTTTGTAGATTCATGGTTGCCTTAATGTGGCATTTTGATGTAATTGATTGCACGTTAGCAAAGTTGGATATGGTGATGCAAATGAGCAATGAAATTACTTAAGGTAATGTTTTAACAATTCCTGACTCATTCTGCAAGAGGGCTTTTTCTTCATGGAGATTCAAGAATGTCTGTAAATTCTTGTGAAGTATTGTTTTTCATTTTTCTTGGAAAACAAGCTAATTAGATATATGTCCCTGAGAAAATCTTGATACTGTGTTCCTTGCCTGCTAGTAAGTTTAAGGCATGTTGTTTTATCAGCTAGTTAGAAAAGATTTTCTCTATTTGTAGATAAAACCTGATAAAAAGCTGATAAACATTTTTTAGATAAAGTCTGGCTGAACAGCAGGTCCCAGAGGGCCTGGGTCTAGCTGGAGACCTCTCTCTAGCAGTCACCCTCAGGGTCCATTACTGGGCCTAGTATTGTTTACCTTATTCATACATGACCTGGATGATGGGATAGATGTCTCCTCAGCAGATTTACTGAGGGCACAAAGCTGAGAGGAGTGGCTGATACCCCAGAGTGCTGTGCAGCCCTTCAGAAAGGCCTCGACAGGGTGGAGAGATGGGCAGGGAAGAACTGTGTGAAATTCAGCAAAGGCAGGGTTCTGCACCTGGGGAAGAACAACCCTCTGTGCCAGGACAGGCTGGGGGCTGACCTGCTGGAAAGCAGCTCTGGGGAGAAGGACCTGTCCTGGTGGACAACCATCTGTCCATGAGCCAGCAGTGTCCTTGTGGCCAGGTGGGCTGATGGTGTCCAGGGGTGCATTAAGAAGAGCATTG